>NC_088370.1:10156347-10236347 GCF_034508935.2 Berghia stephanieae
TTGGAAGGTGGGTTTTGTTTTTTGTTTTTGACTGACAATGTTTGTAGAAACTAAAGCGAAAGAGTAATTTATATATAGGAGTAGGAGGCAGGTGAATACACACACACACACACACACACACACTCACGCACAATCATATATATATATATATATATATATATATATATATATATATATATATATATATATATATATATATATATATATATATATATGGGCGTACTACACAACACAACATACACAGTGATCAGTTCGAATCCTTAGTTTGAATTCTATAATTAAATGCTGAGAGCAATTATGATATCACTTTTGCATCCTTCCCTATATGTTATTTGTGTTTTCTCTTATTTGTATCGCCTATCTTTTCAGGTTTGTCCTCAATGTCTTAGCTGCACCACTGGAACCCTTGAGCGCTGATGTGGACAAAGTCCAAAGTTACCTCTTGGACACAAGATTTTTGTCTGTCACAAACCACACAACCGTTGCGACGGCCATAATTGAATGCTTAGTCTCCACTGGCATCAAGTTTACTGACGTCGTCACCGTAAACACAGACAATGCAGCATACATGAGGAAGGCTTTCAATGATGTATTGAAAGGGCTCATGCCAAATGCTACGCATATCACATGCATGGCTCATATCATGAGCCTAGTGGGTGATGCCTTCAGAAAGCCCTTCAATCGCACCAACAAATTCGTCAAAGCTGCAAATGCGATATTTTGGAACGCCAATGCCAGAAAGGCAAGATATCTGCGATTCCTGACACCACTCGTCAAATCTCCAAAGATGCCTCCAAACCCAATCGCTACACGGTGAGATTTTGAGAATTTTCCTTTCTTGGTCATGATTCATCTGGGTCTTTAAAAAAACTTTTTTCACCTAAAGGTGACACATTGTTAATATTGGATATTGACAAATAGGAGGGTCAGTCATTCTTATTACCTAATTTGATATGTTAGTAAACATATTTAGTAGTATCATGTTACAGTTATAGTAATCTGCTCCCTTTTTTTTTGTTGAAAAGATGAGCTTTAATTAAGTATCTGACTGGGAAAGTGCTTGCTATGGCTTAATAGAATTGATTATTCCATTATGTTATCTTTTTAGATTGTCATCATTTTTTTATTTCAAAGTTAGTTTGCTTTAACCATTGATATAAGAAAATGCACTAGAATTTTTAAAAATAAATATTGGAAGCTATCTTGCACAATTATTTCGGGGTAAAGTAAGAGGGTCATAGTCAACCATTAAAGTCAATGCCTAACATTAGTCCTCACTAGGTCAAGTCATATGATGATGGTAAATTCAACAGACTATACTATAAGGCCAAAAACTGATAGATTAAGTAGGTATAATGTTATCTTCTTTTCAAATAAAAATTCAATTTAACAAATGAATTAAAAATGCATCATTTCTTTTACTTCCTTTTCAAAATCCAGATGGAATTGTTGGTTTGAAGCGGTCTCATACCATGAGAAAAATTTGCAGCACTTTGCCACATTCATTTCGAAGGAAATGGAGCACTGTGGGCGCACGGCTCCAGAGTCGTTAGTCTACTTGAATGATATCCTCTGCTCGGTGTCGGAGCGCCAGTTAATTCAAGCAGAGATGAGCTTTATAATCCAGCAGTCTCAGTCCATCGTTGTAGCTACTGATGTATTCCAAAGCCAACGTCCAATCGCCATGACAGTAAATATTCATTTTCTCCTCCTACCTTTAAATCTTATTTTATAAGATTAAGAGCAGGTATCATTATTAATGAAACGATTCCATCTTTGTTGAAACTCTGCCTTTGGACACAACATTATAGTTGAATGTCTTTGACTAGAGCAAGAAAAGAATTACAAAACAAAAATACTTTCTTATGTTTTTTAATCCTTGCCTTATTCTTATTTCTATTTTCACCAGGCGTGGTCAAAGCTCATGGAAATTAAGGACCAGTTTTCATCTTGCCATGTGACCCTACAAGATGTAGAAAGACACTGTCCGCATGACCTGGACCAACATCTCAAGCTTCAGCTCCAGGATAGTTTTTGTCAAGCTTTCTCTTTGGCCAATGAAAAGCTTGAGAAATATTCATCGACGGAAGGCCAACCAGGGATGGAATTATTGAAGGAGATACCTTTCTTCAATCCTTGCAATTTAGTGTTCATTGCTGACTCTGATATTGATTCTTTGACCATTCCTGGTATTCATGAAGTACCTCGTGTAGAAGTACTTCGATATAAAGAGTCTCTTGGTCCAAGAGCAGTGTCGGCATCTGGAGGCATTCCACTTGATCTGACTGTTTTTTGGAACAGTGTTAGCTCAGATGTTCCCCATCTTGCTACGCTGGCAAAGAGATACATATACACCTGCCTTAATTCTGCTGATGCTGAGAGGTCCTTCTCCATTTATAATCTTGTATTTTCAGACAGGAGAAGGCGGCTCAACGAAGCAAACTTAAAGGCTTTGGTGTTCCTTTATTATAACAGTTTTATTTCCTATGAATATCTTGTTTAATTAAATTTTGATACCTCTCTTTGCAGGTTTTTCGTACTTTTGTTTTGATATAAGATTAAGATTGATGTTTTAAATCATTTTTCATTCTGATCTGCACCTGAGTGACTTTTGTGTGCATCTTCAGATCATTGTAGTATTTGGGGTCCCCGGGAACGAAAAAAAGTTATCCGATTAGTTAACAAAATTTGCAAAATTTGGCAATTTTTACGGCAAAATGTGGCAAATTTTTCTATTTTTTGTGGCAAAATTGTCATTTTTTTGTGGCAAAATTTGGCAAAATTTGGGATTTCAAATGGCAATTTTCCGCGATGCCAGGTTATCGGTAGATAGGGAACAAAAAAAAAAAAAAAAAACAACCCCCCCCCCCCCCCCAAAAAAAAAAAAAAAAAAAAAAAACAAAAAAAAAAAAAATAAAAACAAAAAAAAAAAAACAACAAAAAAACAAAAAAAAAAAAAAGAAAAAAAAAAAACAAAACAAACAAAAAAAAAACCTGGGTTTTTGTTTGTAAAATCTGTTTGTTTGGAGAGAGAGAGAGAGAGAGAGAGAGAGAGAGAGAGAGAGAGAGAGAGGTGGGGGGGGGGGGGGGTAATAATAAAAATAGAACCCTTGGACTTAATTTGTTCCGACTACTTTTTGAAGAAAACATATACGATAACTGACGCAATCTTCAAAGATGTAAATACTGTGTGTTAATTGACTAACCCAGGACTCGTACTGAATATTATATTAAATGAATGCATGGGCGGTGCCGAATGTGTTTTCATAGGTATAGATACCACTAACCGAATTTTAAGATTGGGTGCATTCATTTAAACGGTTGACCATTCCAACAAACTAAAAAATCAATACTTAACTTTTTTCTTTCTTCCCCTTACTTCTAACCGTCTGCACGGTTCATTAATTATGGTGCACTCGCCTCATGTACCGGATATAATGTATTTGAATGGTTAGAAGTTGCATTCGTGTTGGTGGATTATAATTAATTATGTATATCGGCCGTTTCAAAATAACGCCAAATTCGAGTCCTCCAAATTTTCAAAAGTCAAGTATTTCCAACATACTCAATATTTTGTGTATGCTTTCTGTGATCTGTATGCGACATAAAATTGTAATAACAGGGCTTAATGAGTTTTCATTGGTCACTTATTTAAGTATTTGTGAATTACAATCTACATGTTGACTCATTCCTGTTACGCTAAAAAAAATATGTCACATTACATAAGTTAACACATTTTTGGACAATTATTGAAATAAAAGATTGAAAAACAATAAACACAGAGCATTGATACTAATTTTGACAACAAAATGACATTTATTGTTTTACAAAAGGCATTCAGAAATCAGTTTTTGAAAACAAAGGATATTATTTGAGCAATCATCATCTCCAAAAATTTATAGGAAAATGACAAAAATAAAAATTGTTTACCAGAGTCCAGGTATATAAGTGTTAAACCACCACAAATAATATTTCCTTTCAAGTATTTATATTTAGCATGAAAAACATGAAAAAGTCATTCTTAACAGGAATGAGTTTGTGTAACAGGAATGAGTGGACGTAACAGGAATGAGTTTTCTTTTACAGGAATGAGTAATTACAACATATTTATTCGAAAGGATTATAAATTCAATACGCTTAGTGATTGAAACTCAGAAGGGGAACAAAATGGTTAGGGCGCCTATACGATGATTTGGGGCTTATGTTGGTAGAGACCCACAAAAGAGCACCAACATTGTTTGTTAAATTCAGGATACTCTTTCGTTGCACTTCGGAATGTTTGGATAAACAGACAAAAGAGGCATTTTTAAAATAATGGAAAGAGCGAGAAGCTACCACATACACATGTATGATTTTGGTTTACTTAATGACATAACGTCCAGTTTGAAAAACTCTTCCAGGGTAACTTTATCATTTCTGTGAACATCGGGAATATAAAGGTCCAAGTTTGTGACAAAAATTCAACAACTGTCTGGATGTTGTCATTGAGTGAAGCAAGGTTTGAATCTGACAAATAATGGTTCTTGTGTAAAGCCAGCTCTTGTATCAATCTTACTCGTATTTCGTCTGTTTGTGTGTCTTTGCCAAATGCATACACTGCACCACTGGCAGGCAGGCAATCCCCATCGGCCCTCAGCTTGACAGGAAATAACTGTTTCCCATCACACAGAGATCTAGGTATATTATTTGAAATTAAATGTGTACACCTATTGTCAATACCAATGCGAGTTTTGATTACACTTCTGCTGGCCCCAACTATTTCACAAACACGTAATGCTTGATTTTCACATTCATCAACCACTTCATCAATGATTTCCATTCATTCAATCTTTGAGAAAACCATTGTAATCGATTTCAGTCGGCATCACCGTAATGTCAATGTCATCTTGGTCATGTTCATCACTTGATTCACTGTTTAAGTCAACCGGTGCAACTTCAGGCATGACTCCATCATTACATTTGAAAACCTGTTGCTTCAAATCACTTTGTAGAAATGAATGAAATTTAATTGATGTGACCAACAACATTATTGAACATTCTTGACTCCTTTTCTCCAAAGCGCTGAAGCAAGCATGTTAATGTTTTCACATTTTTTACATGCACATGTTTCACTGTCCCTTTTTCTTGGAGTAACAACCCAAAATGGCTTAAGTCGGTAGAATGAAGAAAATGACACGTATGGGTCGCAAGAGATGTATCGCTTGTACAAATGTGACATTGTATCACATATTAGTCTTCTTTGTTTCTTGACTTTATTTCTTGTTTTTGTATTTCTCTTTCCTGGAGCTAATTTAGAAGTGTCACCTTTCAGGAAAAAATCTCTTACTATTTGCTTGACAAGATCTGGAAATTTTGGAGGCATTTGACGTCGTTTCCGAATTTTTCAAAGAGTTTATATTTTTTGAGAGTCATACCAGCTGCCAGATGTTTCACGGATGTGTACATGTGCCTTCTGTTCCTCAAATGTTTGATGTCTTATAGGAGTGCAGAATGATTTTGTAATGTTCTTTTCACTGTTTTGTTTTTTCTGCTATCTTTCAAAAATTTTTCTAGTTTTTGATCGGGGTGTCAACGAAAGTTTTTTTTTTTTTTAATGACCTGTCCCTGAGCTTTTTGTACTTTTCGGATTTCTTTTTCGATTGAGAAAGAGAGGACAGCCTTTTCACTTCTTCAAGACTTTGGTTTTTCAACATTTAGGTTTCATTGGCTGTTTTAGTAGCTTGATATCTTTGACGAGAGACATACTGGAGTGGAGATTTTGAGTGTGAGGATGGAGTGTAACTCAGGTCAAGATTTTGCTGTTTCCGGTTTGTAGTGTGTGTGTGATAATTTTTTATCCAATTCTTTCTGTTTGCGTTGTTCTCTTGGTGTCTTATCTTTTATGGACTTTTTCGTTCCATTCGATTTGTCGCTCTGGTATTTGTCTTGTTCTTTTTTTAAGATTAACAGCACGTCGAATAGGAACTCCATCTCGTCTTTGACGGTAAAGTTGTTGCTCTCGGCTGACATCATGGCTTTTTTGGCCTTTGTGATAAGAAAACAAAATAAAACAATCGTTACAACAAAGCTATGACCCTTGAAAATGAACAATAATATCAAGTTCCATTTCGCCACCCTCATTCCTGTTACAAAACAAGGTGTAACATGAATAAAGTCAAGAAACAAAGAAGACTATTATGTGATACAATGTCACATTTGTACAAGCGATACCGGGCCGTTAAAATCATAGTAATCATCTAAAATGTATCTGAGCCTAACAGGCAACAAACTATGTTCGGACATTAGGCATTTGGTATTGGCAAGGTAACTTTGCACTAAAAATAGTCTTTCAGCAATGGAAGAAATTAATATGTAAACAATAAAAATTGTTTTTAATGGTAACGTTGTAACAATGAATGTTACCACTTCAATGGACATAGGCCTGTAACACTTCAGTGGTTTACAAAACACTTTACCAAACACATCCTTATGAAACAAAGGAATATGCTATGAATCAATAAACCATGTGGAGGCGCCGTGGCCGAGTGGTTACCGAAAGGGACTCCCGACTGGGAGATAACAGGTTCGAAAACCTCCACAACCATAGAGTGGTTTCCTTAATCAAGGAAATTCATTCCGGTTGCTTCACCCAGGTGTATATCATGGTACCAGTGCTGTTGGGGAATGTAATTTGCTATAGACCAACCTCGTATTCATAAGTTAAATGTCTGTTTCATGCTACAGCAACAGGGATATGCTCCGATTCTATGGGCCATTATGCTCCAAAGGACTTAGTGACAATAAAACATGTGTTTCATTTTATGAAAGTTCACATTCCTCATTCCTGTTATGTTTTCCTCATTCCTGTTACATCCCTCATTCCTGTTACAAAACAAGGTGTAACAGGAATGAGTGTAACAGGGATGAGTTTATCTCGCTTCGATTCATACTATCCCTAAAATATGATTTACTCCAACATTAAAGTATGACTATTATTTAGAGCCTTAAAAAAGCTATAAACTGATACTTTTTATTTTTAATACAAGTTCTAATTTAAATAACAAGCCCTGGTAACAGGAATGAGGGTCATGGTCTAATGTTGAACATTACTCACCATTCTTGAAGCGGTTTTGATCTGGAAATCACACTGAATGAAAAACCATGTGTTTGTAGTTTCGGCCGTGATGGAAAAGGGGTAGCTACGGCGAGAAAACATTGTTAGTTGCACTTCTATTGTTAAGAGGATTTTAATTGGTTAATTTTCACTGCCGTTACAGGAATGAGTAGCCCCCTTGGGGACAGACTTTATTAATATATAATAAAACTTTTAAAAGTCTGATTGTTACAAACTTTTATGAGGATGTTAGAAGATGGCAATTTGCATCAGGAGAATTCATAGGTGTATACAACAAGACACTCCATTTTGTTAAAAATTCGACTTAAAGCCATCATGCAAAAAAAAAGGACAGGGTATTTTCCTCTACCCCAGTCAATACAAAACGTCATATCTATCCTGAATCTCTCTCGATTTTCGTTTTTTATGTTTCATACAAGTTAGTAATGTGTAGTGAGACTGTGTAAGCAAGTATTTGCTAACAATATATGCATCAAATATTTCAAAGATCCAATTAACGTCACAGGACAGGAATTTGGCAGTTTTTTTAAAAAGGCCGATATACGCCTCTACACAACTAAGTTCTTGACAATGATGTGAAAACGTCGGCTGGGAAATTATTATCATATCATATCAGTAATATGGCTTTAAAATGGACCAAGTGTGCCTCACACCGCAGCCATCGTTATGTTATAGCCTGACCTTGGCCTTCGTAAAGTTATGGCCTGATACCGTAGCCATCGTTATGTTATAGCCTGACACTGAAATCCAAAAGGACTGTTTGACGTCATCATTTGGTTTTTGCACCCCCTTGTGAGTTGTCGTTAGTAGTGCTCATGGAAACAAGTTATTTCATTGGTTGAACTATTGAATACAACTCACGATTTGTTTTCTTTGCTGGCAAAAGACTGGCATTTTGACGTCATTTTTTGGTCAGTGTCAGGCTTAAAGTTAACGATGGCAACGCTGATACTGACCAAAAAATGAGTTGTATTCAATAGTTCAACAAATGAAATAACTTTCCATGAGCTCTACTAACGACAACTCACCAGGCGGTGCAAAATCCAAATAATGACGTCAAACTTCCAGTCCTTTTGGATTTCAGTATCAGGCTATAGATAGTATGCAGATGACGTCACTCAGGTCTTTGTTATTGTTTTTGCCATCCGCGTTTGTGAGTTGTTCTCACTAAACTGTATTAACCAGACTATAAAAGTATATGGTTACACAGAGTTTGTGTGTTGGTCCGTTATACTTCCGGATGGCAATGTTGTGAACTCCTTGGCCAAGCGCATTCTATCTATAACAGAACGATGGCTACGGCCTGACACTGAAACCCCAAAAGACGCATTTTGCCGTCATTTTTTGGTGAACTATTGAATACAACTCACGATTTGTTTTCTTTTGTGGCCAGACTGGCATTTTTTGGCCAGCGTCAGGCTATGGGTAAGTGAACGATGGTTACGCTCAAATGCCCTTAAAACACAAGTTACCAAAGTATAAAAACGACAGAAACTGAAAAAGAAGATAATTTGAAATAAATAAACATCCATCCTTATTATTTGCCTATTATGAATTCTCAGTCACACATATGTAATTTAAAGCCAAAAGTTCCCTGTTCAAGGGATTGTATAAATTCATTAATATCTCGGGGATCTTCCGTTTGATATTTTAGACTGCTCCACGTTTTGGAAGTGCCATGCGGAATATAAATGTACTGTATTCTTACTTTTTGAAGTTGAGCATTTTGAATGGATATTTTGACTCCATCTCTAAGCGTGATGGTATAGCTGGAGGGTAATAAAAAAAATCACTGTATTTTACGTTGTCAAGACCGTGGACAGTATTGTCTTTTGGAATCACCTCTTCCGTCTATAGATAGAATGCACTTGGCCAAGGAGTTCACATCATTGCCATCCGGAAGTATAACGGACCAACACACAAACTCTGTGTAACCATGAACTTTTATAGTCTGGTTAATACAGTTTAGTGAGCACAACTCACAAACGCTGATGGCAAAAACAATAACAAAGGCCTGAGTGACGTCATCTGCATACTATCTATATTTCAATCATGTTGAAAAGCGGGAAATTAGCTAGAGTAAAATTGTGCAAATTAGTGATGAAAGCACCAAATTTGGCACAAAGTAACTTGAGACCACTATTAATCGATGTTGATATAGAACCACATTGAGAAATTCTCCTAACAGTGTAAAATAGGTATGTGCAAATCAGCCTATGAGCTATATTATTACAACAAAGGGAAATATTTGTTGACAATTCAGCGCTTCAAAAATATATTATTTCTAGCCCTTGAAAGCGATTGATTTTGTGGCTGAAATAATCATTATTGCTAAAACTGTGACTTTATGTGATATTATTATAGTATGGGCCGGTAGTAGAGCTTTATTATGAGGAATGGGGAGGGGTGCTGGTGTTGATGTTATTGTTGTTGTTCTGGTCGTCATCCTGGTGATGTTAGTGATAATGATGGTGATAGTGGTCGTTATGATGGTGATGATGATCGTGGTAGTGATGATGATGAGGTAGGGATGAGGCACATTAAAACCGAAACTGAAAACGCAATTCTATTTTGCTGTATGGAAAGCCATCAAATTATCGCAAATAAACATTACGCCATTCAATGAGCGTGGATTATCTTCCTAATTTTAAGACTACCAATCTTATCAAGGATTTAAAGAAATAGGTACGATCTCAATATCGTATGCCTTCAAGAAATGAAACGACCCGAAGCAGACCAGACTGTTGTAGGGAATCGACTAATAACCTTTCCACACGACAACAGACAGGGGTTTCTAATATCTCAGGCATGGCTACCGCATCTGGAAACATACGGGCAATAGATAATTATATTAAACAGCAGATCTGCAATCATAATCAAAACTCATCATATGCCCACCGAAGTATCAACAGTAATCGAAGCTGATGAAATAGAAAACCTCAAATACAAACAGAAAATAAGATGTCATACTGGTGGGGGATTTTAACTCAAAAATGGGCCAGAAATTTGAGAAATCAGAAGGTGAATGTTGTTTCGATTCCAAAGGAAAAAGAAATTGTAATGGTCACCGCCCAATTGATTTTTGAACAGAAAACCGAATGTTTGTTGCCAATTCAGCATTCAAGCATCCATCTAGACATATAACCACATGGGAAGGATCAATAAAAGCGAATGACAATATCGTAGATATTTATATAACCAAATTGACTGTTATTGTCCTAGAACATTACAAAAGACACTTAACAATGCAAGGACATATTCTGAAACAAATGTAGACTGTTACTTTTAGTAACTACTTTCATGCAGTCAGTTAATTATCATGCTTCGTTATAATTGAATTGTTTGTTTGTTTTTAAGGGTTTTACGGCGCTTGCATAGGTTATATTTGCGCCAGAAAATAGGAAGAAGATGGGCTAGTCGGAAGTTCTAGAATTACAATTAAAGCACAAAAGAGAGAGTAAGACAAAGGGGAATTGGGAACAAATAGGGATCAGATATAGATTCCAAGAGCACACCATCAATGTACTTAAGTCTGATATCACTTAGAAGTCTCACCCAAACACAAGCACAAGATCCAACAAAGAGGAATACACTCAAATGCTTACATTTCATTATACATTAAAAACAAGAAATATAATACATGTAATACATAACAGAGAGATGATTTACAAGGAAAAAAATATCATCTCCCAAAACAATAACTATGCATTCGACTGTTTCCCTTCCAGCCAAGGACTCCGGCCAAAACCAAGCAATCTCATACCAAGACAAAGACAGAAAGCATGTTGGAAAACAGATATAAAGGGATAGAAGACACGGTAAGTACCTCCCTGCCCATTGTGGAGGTAGGGAACCCCACCCAGTATAATTGAATTCGTATCACTTGTCTCACTGTGATATGTTTTGTCACCATAGAGCGCTTAGAGCCTGTGACTCATGGTTACGTGCTTTATTAATGCCATTCATTATTATTATCTTGGGAAATTGAAAAATCGAGATAGCCCTGTGGTCGAAAATGTGTTGCGATTAACCGAAGTTTGTTGCAATTAACCAGTGACTTTTACATAGAATTAATTCCGTTTCTTGGGAAATGTTGCGATTATCCAGAGTGGACTTTAATACTATGTATTTGTCATCATTATTATAGTGTCCGATCCATGTTTTTTTCCTTCTCTTTCTGACTCTTTTACAGCTGTCAGCGACATATGATTAGTGATTAGTGGGATCAAAAAATTCGTCGCCTCCTTTCCATGTCCTTAGTGTACGATATAAGTATAAGGTGACTCGACTCCATGCCATAAGGGATACACTCTTACTCTTACATGAAGCATGACAAAGAACCTAACTGTGACAAAATTGTAGTTACAAGAGGGAGGGGTGTGTGGAGGGAAAGGTGGGGGGTAACACCTCATAAGAAAACTAAATCCATCTTATCTGAATATTCACTCAAACCAAAAGACTCCTGATGATAGAGCCCAGGTGAAACCAAATGATCCTGTTCCATATATCAAAGATACAATGCCACATGCTTTTTTTGTTTGTTTTTAAGGGTTTTACGGCGCTTGCAACACATTTAGGTTATATCAGCGCCAGTAAAAAGGAAGAAAATGGGATAGTAAAAAGTTCTAGAATTACAATTAAAGCACCCAAGAAAAAGTAAGACATAGGGGAACTGGGAACAAATAGGGATCAGATGTAGATTCCAAGAGCAGACCACCAATGCACTTAGTTTGAGATCACCTAAAAGTCTCATCCAGACACAAGCACAGGTCCCATCTAAGAGGAATACACTCAAATGTTTACCAATCATTTAACATAATATGTAAACTCAACATAATACAATGCATAACAGAGAGATGATTTACAAGGAAAAAAATATCATCTCCCAAAACTATAACTATACATTCGACTGTTTCCCTCCCAGCCAAGGAGCTCCGGCAAGGATCAGGACAAAACTAAGTAATCTCATTCCAAGACAATGACAGGAAACAATTGGGAAACGGGTATGGGGGGATAGAAGACCAGTATGTACCTCCCTGCCCGCTATGGGAGGTCAGGATCCTCAATGCCACATGGAAAGGACCAATAATAATAGGGATAGGAGAGATAGCAATGATTTGGAGCCATTCAGAACCCATCGGGACATCACAGACGTGCCTACTATAACTTATAACATGAAAATCATACAATGCTCTTCTTTGCATGCGTTGTATATTATTTTGAATCCGAATAAACTTTGAAATGCCATATCTTCCTTGTTTATTGTTCGATTTTAGTGAAATAAATTGCTTTCTCCATGGTTTTATAAGTCCTTTCTAGTAACACTAACAGAAATGGCTTACAGAGCAAATGAAATTTTCACTTGTGGTACCTACTATAAGGAAAATTTCGTAGAATTACGAAATCTAGTCTCCAATTTCAGAACTTCATGAGCATCTCTGTAATTCATTAAAACTTATAGATAGACCGAAGTTGACGTCACTCAGGCCTTTGTTATTGGTTTTGGCCATCCACGTTTATGTGTAGTTCTCACTAAACTGTATTAACCAGACCATACTATTATAAACGTTCAAGATTACACAGAGTTTTGTGTGTTGGCCCGTCATATTTCCGAATGGCATTGTTGTGAGTTTCTTAGCCAAGCGCACACTATCTACTGAACATGAAAGTTGATACCAGACAACATAATTTCAAGTGTTATTTAATTTTGTGATTGTGAGGGAAAATTTGTCGATGTTTAAAGTCAACTATAGCGACTAGCGACTACAGTTTTCGTCTTTTATAAAAATTTCAAGTAGGCAAGGTCTGTATAACAATACAAGAAAGTGAAATGTGACCTGCCATACAAGGCGACGATCACCAGAAGAAAGTGAAATGTGACCTGCCATACAAGGCGACGATCACCAGAAGAAAGTGAAAAGTGACCTGCCATACAAGGCGACGATCATCAGAAGAATGTGAAAAGTGACCTGCCATACAAGGCGATGATCACCAGAAGAAAGTGAAAAGTGACCTGCCATACAAGGCGATGATCACCAAAGAAAGTGAAAAGTGACCTGCCATACAAGGCGACGACCACCAAGAAGAAAGTGAAAAGTGACCTGCCATACAAGGCGATGATCACCAGAAGAAAGTGAAAAGTGACCTGCCATACAAGGCGACGATCACCAGAAGAAAGTGAAAAGTGACCTGCCATACAAGGCGATGATCACCAGAAGAAAGTGAAAAGTGACCTGCCATACAAGGCGACGATCACCAGAAGAAAGTGAAAAGTGACCTGCCATACAAGGCGACGATCACCAGAAGAAAGTGAAAAGTGACCTGCCATACAAGGCGACGATCACCAGAAGAAAGTGAAAAGTGACCTGCCATACAAGGCGACGATCACCAGAAGAAAGTGAAAAGTAACCTGCCAGGTCTAGAAGTACTCAAGACAATAAATATCATTGGTTGTACAATTGATACAACTCTTGACTCACTTTCTTTTGGTGATCTCCAGTGTATTGCGACAATATTTTTTGGGCAGTGTCAGGTCTTATTTAAATCATGGTCCGATACTCAATGAAAGATCACACCACAACAATCGTTATATTTTAAAAAGAGAGTGAATAGTGGGTTGTATTCAAAATTACAATTGAGGAAATCAATTGCTACCTTGAGTACTAACGACAACCCACTTTCTCTTTTGTACGAGGGAACCTGCATATAAAATCATAACGAAAGAGTGAAAATGGAAAGGCTTCGTATGGGAACAAAACAGACAATGGACGTTTCGGGTACAAACCCTTCGTAGGCAGCCCTTACCGTTTTCTACTTTTCCATATAAAATCAACACTTAATAAAGTGAATGCCTTTTCCTCGTTCCAATTTGTTGGGGTTTTTAAAAAATCTAAGTGTGTTCCATTGTAGTTATGGATAAAGTCCAACCTTGCTTAAGGGGATGGGCGGGTCCTGAAGGCGAAATTCTAAAATGTAATAAGTAGCTGACTTTTAGTGGTAATTTTAGGTTATGTACATCCTAATTAGAGGAAAAAAAATTGAAAACCTAAATTTCAGTTTTTGGTTACCATGGTAACGCCGCCATTTTGTAATTTGATACCCTATAATAAAGTAGTTTTCAAAATGCTAAGGCTTTGCCAAATGACAAGTTATTGACATGAAAATAGGTATACAAGTAGTATTTGAGCCATTCATTTGGGCTAAGCATCGGTTTTCTGATATCTACAATAGTATTATTTTTATTGATTTTCAAAGTTCATCAATTTTGAAACATCAAAAATTGACCCATTTTTGGACTTTTGACCCTCATTTACGCAAAATTTATAAAATAAATCTGAAATACAAATGCTTAGTGTTATGAAGCTAGTAATACTGTATGCACATGCAAAAAATCATTCAAAAATGTTTACAAATAAAGGAAGAGTAGCAAAATAAAGGTAGAAAAAGCACAAACAGAGAAAAACGCATTCAAAGTTTCAAGCACAGGAAACTCAGACAAGATCATGCATTCATGCGTCAAAATGACCCTGCTTGATGTGCAGGCCCTCCCTCTTCAGCCTCCTGTTCCTGCCTTGCCTTTTCTCGGCTTCACACACATACACACACACACACGTACGTACACACACACACTCTCTCTCTCTCTCTCTCTATCTATCTATCTATCTATCTATCTATCTTTCTATCTAAGCTATGAGCGGCTATATGGTCTTGTGGTATGACACTCGCTTTCGGATCGGAAGGTCCTGGTTTCGAGCCTGGTTCAGCGCATAGTTGAGTCCTTGGAAAAGACTATTTACTCCCGTTCTCTCACCGTATTTGGGTGTAAAATGAGTACTTAGCCGTCAACAGTGCTGTCGCTGTCGGAAAAATTGTAATATCGCCTTACAGGCGTAATGTCTTGTTCTTACATTTTACGTGTTGCTGTCGGTCAGGGACCCTTTGTAAAGCGTTTTGAGCACAGTTAGTGGATTTTGCGCTCTCTCTCTCTCTCTCTCTATCGTTCTCAAGTGCATAACAAACCTCTCGCTCATTCGTTTACAACCAATACTCAGTCTAGCTCGACAGTAACTCCATTCATTTCATTGAGAGACCTCAGCGCTTTTTCATTTTGCATCATGTTACGAAGGAGTGACAAATTCTATCTATAAAAATTCACAATAATATTACTGTTCCCATCTTGTTCGAGCTGCTGATTTTGCAAGTCGTACAATTCGAGTCTTTATAGGCATACTTGTTGCGTACGTGTCGGTACTTTTCACAAAACAAAACTTTTATGTCCCCGGGAAGAAGAAAAATCACACACAGAATAACAATGTTTACATGCGACGCATGCGAAGATGAGGTCAAAGCATGAACTTTGACTCGCCCGCTAACCACTCAGAAAGCAGTATCAGGTCATGTTATCATCGACTATTTTGAACAGCCAATGAGAACAGCGCTAGCAAGGCAAGGGTCACAACAATTACTCACGATTTTACTACAATCAGTCAACCCCTCACAATTGGGTCAGAGAAGGAGTTTTTGGAAAGGCTCTTGACTAAATATAGATAGACCGAAGACCTTGACAGTGGGCATTTCATATAGACCAAAAATAGACGAAACTATCGATACCAAACTTGCCTATTATTATCGATGTTTTATGCTCATATTGGCCTAATGTTTATATGGCTTTTTCGCTGTCAAGCCAGGCTGTAACATTATATTTACTGACCCCCTTGGACTTCAAGAGGTCAGTTTAGACCTAAACTGACCCATCTGAGAGTCAACAAACACATTTTCATGTAGCAAAGGTTTCAAACTTTTCAAAAATAAAAAAATCTGAAAATCGATATTTTACTCGATTTTTGACAATCGAGGACCCGCCCATCCGCTTAAAATGAACCAATCTTTCTGGTCCAGCAAAGTTGGCTTTATCAGGGTTCCATTGTATCGTGATTTAATCTTTCTGGACGTGTCAAGCTAAAATTTTACAAGGGCTTCAACCATAAAAATAACTTCACAAGATACACTAAAGTTCACTGTCTGCTTTTCAGAGGCAGGTCAAAAGAACAGGATACTTTATTGTTGTTGTCATAATACACCACCATGCAGTTTGTTTGGATCTGACACACAAGATCAAGACAAGAATTAGGATAATATGTATTTTATATAATATATAATATAATAAAAGGATGAAGATAATATTATCATACCATATCAATGGTCTATGTTGTTATTAATGTAATATTAGTACAATTGAAGAATAGGTGTAGTAGATGTAAAGGTGAAAAAAAATAATACACAAAATATGTGAAAGAGAAACAAAAATCTAAAAAAAATCAAACAATTTTTAAAAATTATGTCAGCAAGCCACTAACACTGAATACAGCAAACACTTTTGAATCGACTTACACAAGAAATATTATGACATCGTTCCTTCTCAAATAATTCAAGGTCTTTCATCATACTTATACTTTATCTATGTCTAGCCAAAGAGCAGTCAATAAGTCAGACTTATCTGAGACAATATTACAATCCTTCTTCCGTGAAGCCGAGTAGGGCACAGACAAAGCATGAAAAATAGTCATAGAAAATCATTTTGTAAATAACACTGATATTTATGAAATGAAATCCTTGAAAACCTGCTCTTTCTGGAGCTTTCAAGCTGTGTATCAATTGCTCAATCAAACAACCCTGATACTTTAATATTAAACAATTTTGTCGTTTGCAAAATCAATGAAAATTTAAAATTAAAAAAGAAGAAAATAAAGAAAAAAAAAAAAGAAAAAGAAAGAAAGAAAGAAACAACCCACAAAAACCAAATCCAATTCCCAATATTATTATAATAAACCTATTCACTTTCTGGATTCAGATGGGCTATCAATGAAACAAAGCACTACTGGCTAATAATATAGCAATTTCCACACAATAAATGAAGAGTCTAATTTCAGAACCTGTCAAAACTTTTTCAGCTTTCAGTGAACTTTCAGAGAAAACTGACTTTTCTGTCATACATTTGATGGGGTTAAATAAGAAAGTAAACATCTTTGCAAACAGAGAGAGAGTGAGAGAGAGAGAGAGAGAGAGAGAGAGAGAGAGAGAGAGAGAGAGAGAGAGAGAGAGAGAGAGAGAGAGAGAGAGAGAGAGAGAGAGAGAGAGAGAGAGAGAGAGAGAGAGAAAATAATACCTTCAAAGTGTTGAAAATTCAGCTTTTCCCTAGTGATTTCAATGTGTCCCTACGGACTAAAATAGAGGTTGTTTTCTAACATTGCATGCCTCAACGGGATTTGAATGTTGTCTCCTCAGTATATCTCTCACCAAATCCATGGGATTATGTGCACTAGAACTCTTTTTTCTAAAAACACCTCACAAGTGCAATATATCATAGAGCTTCATTAAAATTGAAGCCAATTAAGTTATCATGAACAATTTAATTCACAGGTGTGGCCTGAGAAGACATACAAATGACAAAAACTTTGAAAACCTAAATTTCCAAATTTATCAAAATATCTTAATTCTGGACCAAGCTACTAACAAAAGAATACACACTGACAATCATTCTCTACGGTTCTATCTATAATTTGCCCATACATCCCGAAGACAATCAGCACAACATCCTAACAAAATTTGTCAGATGATCCCTTCTATACCTCTGTGAAATGTTACCACACTATCACCGAACAGTCGAAAAATTATATATTCTTTAAAACAAAAAATTCTCTGACAAGGTCACTATGGAAACAAGAAAGTGATAATTGCAAAAAAAATTTTTTTAAAATGAAGAAGCTTTATTACCAACGGGTATGAAGTTATGAAGCCTTTCAGAATATAATCACGGTCCCATCTTCATTCAATTTCATTGTATAACAGAACTGAGCCGCCATGAGTGAAAGTTACTCAATGATATTAATCCTGCAAAGGCAGGTGCTCAGAAAAAAAAATCCTGCAACTACCAATAAGAGGAAAAAACAGAAGTGCGGTTAATTATTTAAACTACAGTGGTGATCCAGTTGCCGGTTTTTTTCATTTTCGAATTCCGGCCAGACCAAAAAAAAAACGGCGAGACCTCTTTTTCAAAAATAAAAATCCGGCCATGCCGGATTTTTCCGGCGAACTTTCACCCATGGAGCCGTCGATTCCTGTTTACAACTGCCTTTTATTACAGTAACATTGTTCTCAGAAAATGTCCTAATAGAAACTGCAACCTCATTGCAAAACAGTCAATCTAGACTAAGAACGAAAGTTCATATTCATAACATCTTGACTTCAAGGGAAAAAAAAAAATATGGACCAATCACAATCTTGCATGATGTCCACCCTTTGACAAGTCAAAATCACCACTTTTAAACAATATAAGATAGTTGTAAAGAGGCTTCCTCATCTCCCGCAAATGGTGAAACCACTATCACAAAGATGGAGCCAAAAATTCGTAGTTATACAAACTGTTCAGACTTAATCAGGTTCATATAATCATTTCAAGCATAGATAAAAAACGAGAAATGGACCAACAGTATCTAAAAATGTAATTTTAATGAACAGCTCGGTATTAAGTGATCTGTTTTTCTTTCTATATTTGACTTTGACCTTACCAAAAGTGGTATTGAAATTAATTTTGACCACAGATAACCAATAGCCATCATAAGAAATATACATTTTCCAAAATAATTTGTACCATTTAAATGTATGTTCGCTAAGTGGTGTTCCAACTATTTACCAACTTTGCTTGTAAAACAAAAACAAGAAAAATCAAGTGGCAACAGAAGATATTTAGCTTGTGATCATGGGGTTCCCAATTCGAGTAAATGACATATGATTCTTTTTCATCCAAACCACTAAAAACAAAAACTGCCAACTGTTTTGCACATTTGCTTTTTCCGACCCTGTCAATCATTGTATGCCTTTCCTGTTAGATGGTACACTTTTTGACATAAGAATTTATTCTATTTCTCTCATACTTATGAAGGTCTCTATAATTCTGCGCGATTTCCACCTTGTTCAACTTAACTTACAGTCCATGTAGCAGTAATTTGTTTAACATCATTGCTCACACAAAAACACGATTATTTCCAAAAGCATTTTACGAGGGTGCTGACTACAAGTTTTTATTTTAGAATTGTACATTTTCCCCAAAATTCTTACTCTTTTTGATATAAGAAATTAAACGCCTTTTCTTACACTGTGATTGGCAGGTCTGCCAAGAGGCCTAAAAGTAAAAGGGAGTAACACACCAAATTAACAAATTCAATTGTTTGTTTATATGATTTTGCTTTTTGACAAGGCTAGTGACACTTTTCGGTCATTTCAGAACCAGTAAAAAGGAAGATGATGGGGGAAAATTTGTAGATCTGAAGTTGAAAGCACCGCAGATAAAGCAAGACAAAGGGGACTGGTTCATATTATAGGGTACAAAGGATTCCGCAATAAATCGATACTTTGCCTATTTCAACATGACCTAATGGTGCCATCCAGGCACAAGCAAAGGATCCCCCTATGAACGAACACCCAAATGCTCGCAAAGAACATATATATACTCAAGACTGAAACAATACTAGTACATGGCAGAGAGGTGATTTATATTGAAAAATATACCATCTCTCAAAAAAATAAAAAAACAATCAACCTCAATCCAGAACAAAGAAAGAGAGCAACATGGAAAGGGAAACCAGATACAGGGGTTTAGAAGATGAAGAGTGACATCACTGCCCACCACGGCAGGCGAGAAGACCCGACCCAGATATTCAAAATTCTTTAAAATAAGAGAGAATGCTCTACTGCTACAGCACTGAAGCTGAGGAATCAATTCTATAGAGAGAAAAAAATAAAAATAAATACCAAGACAGTAAACTGCCATATTTGGATAATGTTCAGATAATCAAAGCGTACCTATCTATATTAATTTAATTCATTGTTCCTGTCTTTTAACAGTATATAAACAAGCAAAAACAAAAATTAAACATAAAAACAAAAAACTATAAAACAACTTAATGCTTTGCACACAGAAAAATCCACATTTCTATCCATTTGTGTAGCAGGTTCCTCATTCAAACAAGAAATGTCTCCAGTATACCAAAATAGACTTGATCACAAAGGTATTTATGTTATCCATCACAAAGGTCCCATGACCGGTGGTGTCTCTCCAGCTCCCATTTATGAAAGAAAGAAAAGATAAAAAAAGGAAATGTGACTTGAAAATCCTACTTTTATACTCCAAAATGGCCATACTACTAACATTCAAAAACACATCACGAATCATCCAGCAGATCGAAAGACAAAATAATGACAACTGTCCTGAAATAAACACAGGTATAAAAGGGTGGTAGGCTTCAGGATGAATGATAAAAAAAGAATTTGATTTGTTAAAGTTTATGTCTGATAGTTTCAATTTAATAAAAGCAGTTCATAAACTGTTCGTTTTGTTTTCTTTCCCCACCCCCAAATATATATTACAAATATAATCGTCGTCTCTTAACTTAAAACACTGTCCTTCGAAATATGGTACAACACACACGAAATTTTCATAACACAAAAAGAATGAATGTCTTTACATTAAGTGTACAAGTGTCTTCATTGTTAGGTATCACATTTCAAGAATTATCCACTGCACTTGCTGGGGGAGTCATAATTATAACAGTAGCAGTGGTAGTAGTGTTGGTAAATCTAACAAATCCCATGGTAGCAAAGCACACCGTAGCGAAAATTCAGCAGTTTAAATCAATCTTTTCTTTTCACTTATTATTAGTCACATGGTAAAAAGAAGGGGAGTATCTAACAGGTTGGTGGGTGGGTCGGTCACTTCATGATGGTTAGTATAGAGGAATGCTATGTATGGTGATGTTTCCCACGAATCAATTGTTTTGTCTTCTTCTTTTAGGTCTTTGCTGCACTTACATAGATATAATGCAATAAAGTGTATATATCTGACTATAAACAAAGTCATCCACAAAAAGGAAAGGGCAAAAAGTCTCCAATGACCAAAAACAGTGTTATCAAAGTTGTTGAAAAAAAATAATATTAGAAGCACTTTATGGTTACCGTGCCCATTTGTTTGCTGGTCATAATATTTGTCAAAATGATAATGAAATAGTGATAAAATTGAGTCACATTTTGCAGACATGAGGCGTTAACTACATCTAACTTTTCTTTAAAAAAGAACATTGAAACACAAGTCAATAGCTTCCAATAGTTGAACACTGAAAAATATTGGCTACACAATAAGAGGAGGGAAACAAAATCTCCACTTGGCTTGTTTGAAAAAAAAAAAAAAATAATGAGGAGAGCTTTGTGCAAAACTGTGTTGTCATTTTGACGCACATGAGCAGCTTCTACAAGTCCAAAATGCTGAATCCTGACTGGACAGATCATTTAATGCTGACGGAAACCTCCACGCCGATTTTCCTGAGGAAGACATTTAAAATATAGAATTTACACAAATGGACTAAAAACTCAAACACTGTGGGTATATGAGGACAGTCTGAAGATTATGAGAGTCAAACGTTGAAGCTCCTTGTTCAACACAACAGATTAATCATTTGATTAACACAAGTCCATTATGTCTTATTTATAGTTAGAGTGCAATAAATATTATTTTTTTAAAGTTATGCGTTCTTAGAAAAATAAAGTATTTAAAATGGCACAGTCAAGTAAATATAAGAATTTCACATAAGCCTCATAAGAAAGCAATGCTCTGGTTTCTTAATTTTGACCTAGTAAATTGCAACTATTTGAATTTAGCAATGGAAAGAATTAAAATGAATAAACCAAAATGAAATTCCCCTTCAGACCTGACTACTTGGAATACACAATAAATATTAAAAATTCTCAATAGTTTTCTTTTTATACCAACATAAAAGACAGAGGTCACTAAATCTAGCTTTACAATACAAATTGGCCCTGATGATAGGCAATTTGTCAAAAAAGAGAAGTGTATTGGTCCTTCGGCCAACTCAAACCAAATAAGTAATAACATAAAATAACATGGTTACATCACTAAATCTAGCTGTACAAATTGACCCTGATGATAGGCAATTTGTCAAAAAGGAGGAAGTGTATTGGTCCTTCAGTCAACTCAAACCAAATAAGTAATAACATAAAATAACATGGTTACATCACTAAATCTAGCTTTACAGGTTGGCCCTAATGATATTGGCAATTTGTCAAGAAGGAGGAAGTGTATTGGTCCTTCAGTCAACTCAAAACAAATTAGTAATAACGTACAATAACATAGTTACCGTAATGATTGGCCTTTATTTATAATTCATACAATTATTGTGTGAACGATCAAAGGGAGATAATCATTTAATATTGTCATCGATTTGGTGATAAATTATGTCCCCTTATTAGACCATATTCTGTCTTTTATGTTAATCATGTTTGCCTACCTACATATTGTCAGTACATTGCCCTTGTTTATAGTTGTGTGTGTGTGTGTGTGTGTGAGAGAGAGAGAGAGAGAGAGAGGAAGAGAGAGAGAGAGAGAGAGAGAGAGAGAGAGAGAGAGAGAGAGAGAGAGAGAGAGAGAGAGAGACTCCTTATTATGCCAGAAAACTATATGAACTGATTTAAAAGAAAAAAAAAAATTTAAAAAAAATGTAATGCAGATGTAATGATATTTTAATAAACGCATTTATAGTTTATAAGCTCGCAATCGCCAAAAGTACAATACAACATGGTACAGTTGTTTAGAGAAGAAAAAAAATCTGTACTAATGAAAAAGTTACCAAAATAATCGGGCACAGGTGTCAAAATATGACCCAAGACACAATGGTAATTTTTTCGAGGATTCACCACTTATGGACCTGGGCATTTTCATTTGTCTCAGAGGAAAATGTATAACACTGCAAAATCAGCGGAAAACTTCTTAGAAACTCTGAAAATCCCAGAATTAAGCCAAGATGATCATCACCAATTAATATAATGCAATATCCACTAAACGTGCTCAAGGCGTTTTAAATTTAAAGTGGTCTCTAGCCAACAGCACCACTTAACATGTAGGACGAGACATGATGTCTGTTATACAATAATACATTTTTATTCCGTGATAGACAATGCTCTTAACCACTTGGTTACTCATTTTACACCAGAGACTGTACGAGTAAAGAGCATTTTCCAATGAATATTACATTTTTATTCCGTTATAGTTATAGACAATGCTCTTTACCACCCGGCACTCATTTTACACCCGAGACTGTACGAGTAAAGAGCCTTTTCCAATGACTCAATTATGTGCCACTCGGGTGGGTCAAGACTCTGGACCTTCCTTACTTGAAGACAAGTTGGATATCATGAGACCCCATAGCCGCACCTCCCTCTTTCGACCAGCAACTCATTCAAGTAAGACCACCATTGACAATTTGTCTCGTGTCACTTTTGACATTTGGCACCAGTCTGTTTAGGCTGACGTGTTGCTTTTATTTTGTGTGATTATGAGACTGACGCGCTACCTACTGCGCTACCGAGGCGTTGACGTGTTGCCATTATTCAAAAGGCAGCTTAGCACAAGACATGATGGTGATTTTTTTCAACTGAGCTTTTATGTGTGACAATGCAAAATAATCAGAACAGCAGAAAATGTATAAGAAAGTCCCAAAATCCTGAAATTTTGCAGTAGAATCGTGAAAGATTATCATCATTGTTTTTTTTTTCTGTTTTTTTTTTTAACAGAAAAAAAAACCCAACTTTATAAAACAAAAATCTTAAGTCTCACCACTCACCATTATTTACATATTTAAAAAAAAAAAACAAAAAAAAGAAAAAAAAGAAATAGTACTAAAATTAAAAGTGTTCAATTATTGTTTGTTGCTTGATATCATAAGTATGAAATAAAATGACCCAGATCAAGTCATTTTAACTAAGTAAACATCCCCATATTATCAAGGAATAGATCTTTTTTTTTTAAGTTTGATTTGTTTTGTTGTTTTTAAGGGTTTTATGGCGCTTGCAACACATTAAGGTCATATAAGCGCCAGTAAAAAGGAAGAAAATGGGATAGTAAAAAGTTCTAGAATTACAATTAAAGCACAAAAGAAAAGGTAAGACAAAGGGGAATTGGTTCAAGTAGGGAACAGATGTAGATTCCAAGAGCACACCATCAAAGTACTTAGTTTGAGATCACCTAAAAGTCTCATCCAGACACAAGCACAGGTCCCAACTAAGAGGAACACACTCAAATGTTTATAAATCATATAATATAATATGTAAACTAAACATAATACAATTCATAACAGAGAGATGATTTACAAGGAAAAAAATATCATCTCCCAAAACTATAACTATACATTCGACTGTTTCCCTCTCAACCAATGACTCCGACCAAGGTCAGGACAAAACCAAGCAATCTCATTCCAAGACAAAGACAGAAAGCAATTGGAAAACAGATAAGAGGGGATAGAAGATACAGCAAGTACCTCCCTGCCCGCTATGGGAGGTAGGAACCCCACCCAGAAAGTTTGATTTTAATATGATTCCGGGAAAAGATAGTAATTGGCAGCTCTGAATCAAATGACGTTTGGGGTGGAGTTTAGAGTTAAATCAAATGGATACTTTTTTTTTTTTTAAACTGAAAGAGCTGAGAGATTGAAAGGATCTGTGCAAAACATAAATCATTGAAATGTATGTTACTGATTGGCTGGTCTGAGACCAAGAAAATTTGGTCAAAATTTCAAAATAATAAATTTTAGGCGGATTAGAATTGTACGCAAATCAGCACAAGTACAACCACAATATACTCTGAAAGCAGCTAATATGTTCAAAAGCATTATTGCACTTAAAAAACAATTCAGATAAAGCAACACATTTTTCTCTATCTTTGATTCCAGTCTCTTTTCTTAGCAATGATTTCATCAATTGTGATAGTAAGGTCAAAACCAAACAATAAATCGAATCTAAATAAAATTACATCACTACTGTTCTGATCTGATCATATTATTGGTCATCTTTCTTGGCTTTGTCTGGCATCTTTCTATACACACTTGTTCAGTTCTGTCGTCACAATACACAACAATTGGTTTATCGTAAATTTTGAAAAACAAACATTTTTAAAAATGTTTTCGACTACATAAAAACTCTTAGTTTACCAAAAGCAAATACATTTGGTAAAGGAGATAAAATGGTCTAATGTATTAATATTATGTCAGACATGACCGATGTCAATAATGATTTCGTACTTTGTTCTGGCACAGGCTCAAAACTAAAGCAAGTTTAATTCAAGAAAACCAAACTGATATACATACCCTATCATTGTTGCTTCCTGGACGACCACGGATTTCCCTGTCAAATCCACCTCTGGGACCACCGCGATCTCTGTTGTCGTTGCGATTGTCTCCTCGGCCACCATCATTATAACGGTTGTTGTGATGGTGATCTCTGTTGTCTCGGCCACCATCTCTATCACCTCCCCGATTGTTATAGTCATTGCGGTAATTGTGATGATGATCATTGTTGTTGCCACGGTGATTGTTGTAGTGATTATTGTCCCTATCTCCACCACGATGATGATGGTCTCTATCACCACGATCACGGTTACCACCACCACCACCACCATGGTAGTCACGATCACCAGCCTGACCTTGATGACCACCTCCGCCACTGCCACGAGTATCTCTGTGCATCGACAGTAGACGATCTTCTTCTTGGCGTTTTTCATAGTGTGAAAAGTCATCAAAAATGGAGGTGGTTGCCTTGAAGCTATGCATAATCCTTAACACCTGCTTGCCCTTTTCGGGTGGCACCTCCTGAGTGTCCCTAGAGTTGGTCACAGGTTTGTTCTCGTTGTTCTCCAAACGAATATGCCTTAGTTGGTTATTAGGTACGTCCTTCACGTAGACCCACTTGACTTCGATTTGACCTTTCCATTTATCCTGGTGCCAAATGCCAGTGCTTTTGTTGTAGTCCACAGGTGTCATCATTTGGGCCACTCCACAGAAATGACCACTACCGTTGACAGAGAAAATAAGGTACACAGGCCCTTTCCCTTCACGCTCACGAAAAGCTGCATCCAAACGACGGTTACCATGATCAGTGCTACACCAGACAGCATACTTGATAGATCGGTGAATATCGTCTTCGGAGTATGATTTGATGACAAAGTATCTAGCTGATTTGTGATTGAGAACAAACTCCTTAGGATTGTAGAAAGTGGAAGATTTTTCAGATGAAACACTATCTGCTACGGGAGCAGGAGCCTGAGAAGAGGATGATGAATCACCACTACTACCTCCATGAGTTCCATTCATGCTGGCACTAACATTTACCACTGCCCTGTTGGTGGAATCAGATACATTTCCTGAAGCGTTTGATGAGTAACCACTGGAATAAGCCGACGATGACGATGAATTATTTCCAACACCGCTGTTGGACATGTTACTATTGTTGCTATCCGCACTGCTGCTACCAATTGCGGTCACAACACTGCCTCCATCGTTAGAAGGGTTTGTACCACTGTTGTTGTTGTCATTAATGGCACTAGTGTTGTTACCATTATTATTATCAACGCCCGGGTTACCACCACCACCACTACTGTAACTGCTGCTGGAATTCATACCTGAATTGTTGTTGGCACCACTAGCACTACTACCTCCACCACTACTGTTGTTGGCATTGTTGCTGGAATTGGATACAGTCACACTTGCAGCAGTTGGCGGAGGCATCGCCTGTCTTTGGCCTATTAGAGGTTGTCTTGAATACCTTGCTGCAATGGATGATGGTGGCTGATTGGGTAGAGGTTGAGACATGGTCATGTTCACTGTCCTGGATGGGTTACCCCTGGTGTCCCATGTCCCTATATCCATGTTATGAGACTTACCAGGGTGAACCGGAGCACGAGGAATTGTTCTAGGGCGCATTTGGAGTTGAGGACGGGCTGGCTGACTAGCAATGGCAGCCCATGATGTCTTTTTCGAAGATGACTGACCAGAGCTTTGGTCACTCCCACCAGCATTGCTGCTGTTGTTGCCAACATTCATCGAAGACTGGCCACTAGACGAAGCAGCAGTTGCAGTCACAGGTGAAGGAGGCATCATGAAAGAGGGCTCGCCACTAAATCCTTCCGCCACAACATGTTGCAAATGATGCTGAGGTGGATGTTGTTGTTGCGGAGGCTGTTGTTGTTGCCTTTGACATTGCTGCGGTTGGTGTGGTGGCATTACATTGTCCTTCCTATAGGCCAAACGCATGTCTCTAATTCCATGTTCAACCTCAGCAACCACGGGCTCCTGAGAATTGACAGGAGCGGCTGTTGCTGTGGCAGTAGCAGTAGGTGGTGGACCTCCTCCATTCACCATGCCGTAAGAATCTGCAGGAATCAGTTCAGGTGGGTAATAAGCATCTTCCGCAGGATAACCACGTTGATCTTTTCGCACAGGCTGAGAGCTCCCCCAATAGTCACCAGAATAGTCCCAATTATTGAATGGAAATCCAAAACCGCTATACATATTGCTGTAGTCGTAACCCATTCCAAACATGGTGTCAGCACCACTGGACCAGGCACCCTCAGAGCCCCCCATACCCTGACTCATGAATGGATAGGACATGTTAGGTGGGTAGTAGTTGGGAAAGAACGAATCTGAGACAGCTGTTGACATTGGCCCTGCTCCATATCCACCCTGGAATATAAAAAAATAAACATATGAAACAACTCAAATATTATACTGAATGCAATGTTATGTTCAACAACAGTATTTATAAAACATAAAAAAGACAAAGGCAACAAAACAAATGTAATATATCACTCTCCTTGATTAAAAAAAAATAAATAAATAAAAAAGCAAAAATAAATACAATGGTCTTTTTTTGTTTAATCTTGATTTACTTTAGATACATTATTAAATTTAAATGCTCTTTTACTGTCGGCGACACAATGAATGACTCACAATCTCCTTCTGGATTGAAAAGAAATTAAACTAAAAAAAACTGAAGTAATGGCAACTGAAACCAAACTGGAATCTGTTAAACTAAACCCAATTACATTCAGCTTAGTGAAAAATATATCCAAAAAATGAAGAAAACAAAATTTAAGTGTTTTTTTAAATCAAAAAACTATCAATGAAATATCTCATTCCCAATACAAGAAAAACCTGTTGAATAAAACTAGGCTAAATAGATTATGATACCTGATTAGAAACATTTAAAAAATCAAGAAGCAAAAAACAAAATAGCGTGTTTGTATCCGGATCTGATTATTACCAAAGTAACTCGCTGCAGGAAGGAAATTAAGACCGGAGATTTCAACTAATTATAATAAAACTGTCAGTTTCGAATGTCTTCAGAATTTCAACTATTTCCAAATCAAGTTTTGTCTTGAATAAAAAATAACATCACTTACTCATCAATAAATACACGAAGCAAATCAGTACAAACAAGATTATAACTCATCCCTCTGTTATATTTAGATGGTATGAAGAAAGAACCAATTGAGCATGTTTTGTTTTTAAAATTTAAAAAAATAAATTAAAAGTTGAAAAAGAATGGATAAGCAATCTTCATTATATACTATTATATGCATTATTATGTTCAATTACATCATTTTTGTTCTGTCACCTCATGGAACACTTACCCTAATTTACATTTTAAAAATAATTCCAAATTCTCATCTTTAAATGTCATTGATCATAAGATAAAGAAAGAGTAAATGTTTTTGTCTTTGTTTTTAAGGGTTTTACAGCGCTTGCAACACATTTAGGTCATATCAGCGCCAGTAAAAAGGAAGAATATGGGATAGTAAAACGTTCTAGAATTACGCTTAAAGCACCCAAGAAAAGGTAAGACAAAGAGGAATTGGTTCAAATAGAAAACATATGTAGATTCCAAGAGCATACTATCAAAGTACTTACAGATCACCTAAAAGTCTCACCCAGACACCAGCACATGATCCCTCCAAGAGGAAATACACTCAAATGTTAACAAATCATATATTACAAAAAAACAATGTATAACAGATGATTTACAAGGAAAAATGTATCATCTCCTAAAACTATAACTATACATTCGACTGTTTCCCTCCCAGCCAAGGACTCCGGCCAGGGTCAGGACTAAACTTAGCAATCTCATTCCAAGGCAATTTGGAAAACAGATATAGGAGGATAGAAGACACAGTAAGTGCCTCCCTGCCCACTATGGGAGGTCAGGAACCCCACCTAGAATGTTTTTGTTATTAATATATATTGCATGCCATGTATAATGTGATCCTCCTGGTTGGGACAGGCGCTATATAAATTACATTAACATTATCATCATCATCATTATAACTAGTAAACCAGAATATAAACTCAAAACTTTTGGTAACAGAACAATCTTAGCTTAATCAAAATACAAGAAAAAATCAGTCCTGATAATCGATAATCAAATCAAGACGGGTTGAGATTTTTGTGATCAGTTTTTTCTTGTATTTTTCGTTCTGCTGCGTCTGTCATTGTTTTATAAACACCTTTTCAGATTTTCAACTTATTCCAGTGCCAGCTCCCTAAGTTGTCAGTTTGATAAGCTCAATCAGCTGACATTTGGAATTTCTTGCCAGTTGAAGTTTAGCTTGCAAGGGGCTCGGCTAGGATATATGTACTAGGCCTTTACACAGCAAGTGCTGTGAAATAACAAACATTTTTTTTCTTCTTTTTTTGGATGTACCTTGAAAACCCAGGGTTTTTTTTGGGGAATTTCTTTTGTACTTCAATTTATGGGTGAATTAAAATTTTAAAAAATGATTGTGATATAATGATTCCACCTATAACTATGAAATTTTCAGGAATGTTGGAACAAACTTTATTAAAAAATATATGATAGTGGAAAAACAAAAAAAAACAAACATACGCAGAAAGTACGACCTTATTGAATATCATTGAAGTCAAAGTCAAAAGTGGTTTATCCTTGAAAAATAAAAAAGCCCTCTAAAATTGAATTCAGAATACAAAAGAACTTGTAATATGATGAACAGCATTGATGTCATATGAAGGATAATGAAGAAAAACATTGCTTCACAGCAAATTTGAAGCATTTTAAAATTAGAAAAAGAATTCTTAATATCACTAGATGTATCTGTGCATATACGTCTCACTGGCAATAGTATGGAAAATAATGTCTGGGCAAATTAAATTTTTGGAAAAAATTAATAACAGTCCCGCTTTTTAAGTCAGTTTTGTGAGTATTCCCATTCTTTGATTAAATTGAAAAGTCCATCATTTTGAACAAAATTGTCAATTTTAAGGGTGTTCCAGGGAAGAACATATGTCACTCCCACTGCCACACCCACCACAATGTCTTGTGACGAACAAACTACAGTGGTGATCGTCTAAATGCCCACTGGCTAAGTGCCCATTTTGCCTAAACGCCCGCTAATTTGGTGAAATGGAATAATTTCTCTTAAGAATGTAACTCTAAATGCCTGCTTTTCAAATTGGAAATCGCTTACGTGCCAGCTCTAAACAAAAATTGCAAAATAAGGAAAAGACAGAAAGAAAATAATAAATAAATAAAATGTAAGAAAAAAAAATAATAATAAAGAGAGAATTTTCCGGTACCATTTACAACTGCCACAATAAAGGATGCCTAGCAGACAATTTGTACCATTTGAAAAGGAAATTTTAAACATGGTCCACTTTGAGGAATAAATAAACCAATACATGGAGCGCAGTAGTAAATATGAATTGATTGACATAGTGATATGATCATTTATGTACGTATTTATCACGCTCATGATCAACTTCGTCTAAATGCCTGTCTTTTCTGCTTCCCAACCACCAGGTATTTAAGCGATCACCACTGTATCACTACCATCATCAATCTCATCCTAATCACTACTAACATCAATCTCTTCCTTGCTACTACTCATATCAAGTTGTTGATCAAAAACAGACTAGGACTTTTCTGATCCAGAGTCAGATCAGCTTTGTGATCAATCCCATTTTGTCGGTAAAAATCGGCCAAACCCAAATGAAACTGGAATGTGAACAATCTTCAAAGACACACAAGAGGCACGGGAGTTATCATTCTTGAGCCTTGGATCAAAGGAATATTACTGTGTATAGTTTTGAGGACCAACTGCATTCGGAGACTTGCTGGAGTCACTGTTGGTATTTCAGGGCACATCGGCACCTTGGAACGCTGTTGGTATACGCAGCACAAAAGCATCAACGACTTAAATCGACATTAATACATTAAACCCATTAAGATGTATCAAAGCTCATTTGTTCAATGGGCAGTCTATGTAAATATTGTACCATATGAAGGGGGGGGGGGGTTGGGGAGAATAACTCAGTTGGTAGAGCACTCACTTCACAGACAATGGAAGTTGAGATTATTATTTTATTTGGACCTCCTCCCCTGCGATGAATGGGTAGCTGAGTCTGTTAGATCTGGTGGAGAGTACTTTGCGATGGACTAGCGTCCTATCTAAAGGATTGCAAGCAGTTGCTATTGTCCATTTCACACTATAAATACCGGAAAAACAACTCTGGTTCTGAAGAACTACATTTGTACCATATCATCACCTTATGTCTGTGTGTAAGTGTAATACCTTTTGCCTAGTTTTAAATAATCTCATTTGATTATCTGGCTTTCAATTTAAAGCTCCTTGAACTCTCTGATGAAATAATGCAATAGAAACATGTTTTGTATATTATATATAATATGCTTATTAATGTTAGCAATTTCCTTCAATAAAAAAGTGAAGCATATCTTCTAAGTAATAAAAACAAAAGATATCCTTTGGTAAAAAAAAAAAAAAAAAAAGAGGTGGAGGGGGGCAGAAGGGTGGTCTGTCTGTAAGCTCAAATTTGCGATCAACCACGTACCAACTTTTAGAGCTTTAGAAGGTTACAAAAAATCAGTTAAAAAGTTATAGAATAAAAACTGGCGAGCCCAAATGAAAAGGTGTCATAAACTCACATCAGATGCTTGTTCACTCCAAGCCCTCATGGTGTGAGGAGGCTGTTGAAGATACGCCTCTTCTTCCTTGATCCCACTTCCATTGGACACTAGAAGGGGAAAAAAATTAAATAAATTAATACTAGTAGCATTGATATTGAGGTGTAAAATACAAAAAAAAAAAAAGAAAAAAAAAAGAGATAGAGAGAGGGAGAAGAGAGAGAGAGAGAGAGAGAGAGAGAGAGAAAGAAGAGAAGAGAGAGAGAGAAAGAAAGAAAAAAAGAGAGAGAGAAAAGAAGAGAGAAAGAAAGAAAGAAAAGAGAGAGAGAGAAAGAAAGAAAGAGAGAGAGAGAAAGAAAGAGAGAGAGAAAGAAAGAGAGAGAGAGAGAGAGAGAGAGAGAGAGAGAGAAAGAGAGAGAGAGAGAGAAGAGAGAAAGATAGAGAGATATAACGGTTGTTGTGACATAATTTAAAAGTGCATTCATAAGTATAAATTAAGAGTAATAGCTAGGCACACGAAAGACTAAAGAGTCCTGGTCTAAAAATACGAACGCCTATTTTTGGGACAGTGAGCCACAGTGAATGGTTTTTACTTTGTACAAGGATTGTGGACACCGGAATCCAGTCACACCAGTCTTCAGCAAAACATCTCATTCCAGTTCACTTGCAGCTCTGTGCAGTATAATACAGCCTTCTTCTTTAACGTCCTCTGATATACAACCTGTAGACAACTTCCTATTTGTGCGGCTATGTGGTCTTGTGGCGTGACAGTCGATTTCGGATCGTAAGGTCCTGGGTTCGAGTCTCGGCAGCGCATAGTTGAGTCCTTGAAAAAGACTCTTTACTCACATTCTCTCACCTTACTCATGTTGTGTAAAATGGGTACCTGGCCATCAACAGCATTGTCACTGTCAGAAAAAAAAATTGGAATATCGCCTAACAGTCACAGGCGTCATGTCCCGGTATCCTCAATCCTTCATGTTAAGTGTTGCTGTTGGCCAGGGACCCCTTGTAAAGCGCTTCGAGCAAGTTTAGTGGATATTGCTCTATAAAAAAGCTCAATATTAATTTTTTTCTACATTACCTCAATGAGTGAACAGACTTTCAGAAAGATAAGAAACAATTCACGTCTCTGTTCACAGTCACTCACTGTAGGGGTATAATGAATGAGTAATTGCCTGGTAACAACCATGTCTCTATTGAAATTGAAATAACACTGTAATGGTGCACTACACCTGAAGTGCTGCTGTTGGCATGTGACTCATTGTAAAAAGATTTGAATTAAGCATAATTAGATGGTACTGCTCCATATATGGAATGTAAGCGTTTTTTCCCCCCCTTTGACTGATAAGCAATGCACACAAATAAATAAAAATAGAATTTTAAAAAAAAATAATAAAAGATGGAAAGTGAAGGAACCAAAAAGCACATTTTAAACTCACCATGAGATGGCTGTCCTCTTGGCCTCTGAATGTAGAGATTTGAAAAGATATATTAATAAATAAAACAAAACAACAAATTATTATACAACTACAATCATGAATCATATCGATGCTATGCACCTGTGGTGATTCATTGAATATATATTACTTGTACAAAATATAGAGGCCTACATCATAATTCATTTAACAGATATACAGGGTGTCCATAATGTCCATCCCTGATTTCAAAGACTCATTATTCTAAAACCATTACATTATAGAAAACTGCATCAGGTTTTCGCCATCCATATAAATCAGGGGAAGACTTTATGAACAACACCCTGTTATTATCTTTTTCTTTCTTTTTTTTTTTAATTTCAAAATTGTAAATGAGTAAATGTCAACTAGCTGTGAGTCATAAGATTTTCAAAAACATTTTCTTTTAAAAGGAAAAAAGGAGATACTTCCAACTCTTAAACAGCAGATCTAGATTTATTTTTTATTTACATTAATTTATATTTTACTAAATATCAGAGTCAGGGTTCTGATAATTTGATTGCAAGAGCACCTGCTTCCCACACAAAGGGACAGAGTTTGATCCTGGGTGAAGTGGAGTTATTTTTCTGACTCATTGTTGCCCGGACATTGAGGGTAACTCAGTCGGTTAGTTGGGGGGGGAATATTCTGCAATAGACTAACACCATATCCAAAGGGTGTTTTAAAATTTATTATTGTCCGTTTAACCAACTAGGATAAACTCACACTTAGTGGACCTTCTGGCATTGATGCACTGACTACTACAACTATATTTCTGAACATAAAAACACTTCAGACGGTTTAGTCAGAAAAATAACCAGAGGAATTTCAGACACCACTAGGAGGAATTTTAAAGTTGAAAGAGGAATTTCTGCACACAACAAAAGGGAATTGGGATGGTATTTGGTTTGTTTTGTTTTTAAGGGTTTTACGGTGCTTGCAACACATTAAGGTCATATCAGCGCCAGTAAAAAGGAAGAAAATGGGATAGTAAAAAGTTTGAGAATTACAATTAAAACACAAAAGAAAAGGTAGACAAAGGGGAATTGGTTCAAATAGGGAACAGATGTAGATTCCAAAAGCACACCGTCAAAGTACTTAGTTTGAGATCACCTCAAAGTCTCATCCAGACACAAGCACAGGTCCCAACTAAGAGGAATACACTCAAATGTTTACTAATCATATAATAAACTAAACATAAAACAATGCATAACAGAGAGATGATTTACAAGGAAAAAAATATCATCTCCCAAAACTATAACTAGACATTCGACTGTTTCCCTCCCAGCCAAGGAACTCCGGCAAGGGTCAGGACAAAACTAAGTAATCTCATTCCAAGACAATGACAGGAAACAATTGAAAAACGGGTATGGGGGGATAGAAGACACAGCATGTACCTCCCTGCCCAGTATGGGAGGTCAGGATCCCCACCCAGGATGGTATTTGGGATTGTTTACATATTGTATAGTTCTAAATAGATAACTAACTAGAACTATATTATATATGTAAACACAATGCCAAATACAATCTCAAGGTTTCCTTATTTCAAATGAAGTAAAGCTCCAAAACCTAGATGGTAGTGATTGTAGCATTGGTGGTAGTGAGGATGAAGTGGTGTTGGTGGGTATAGTAGTAGTGTTAGTGGTGATGACGATGTGGTGGTGGTTGTTGTAACAGCAGTGGTAGAGAAAATGATGGTTGTAGTAGTGATGATGATGTGGTGGTTGCAGTAGTGTTACTTATGATGAAGTGCTAGTATTGGTTGTAGTTGTAGTAGTAGTAGTGTTAGTGATGATGAGGTGGTGGTTGTAGTAGTAGTGTTGTGATGATGATGTGGTGGTGGTTGTAGTAGTAGTAGTCTAGTAGTGGTAGTGATGATGGTGGTGGCTGCTGTTGTAATGGGTAGTGATGATGTGTTGTTGGATGTAGTGGTAGTGATGATGATGTGGTGGTGGTTGTAGTAATAGTGGTAGTGACGATGATGATGTGGTGGTGGTTGTAGTAATATTGGTAGTGACGATGATGATGTGGTGGTGGTTGTAGTAATAGTGGTAGTGACGATGATGATGTGGTGGTGGTTGTAGTAATAGTGGTAGTGACGATAATGATGTGTTGGTGGTTGTAGTAATAGTGGTAGTGACGATGTGGTTGTGGTTATTAGCAATGTTAGTGATGTTGATGTGGTGGTGGTTGTAGTAGTAATAGGAGTAGTAGTGATGTTGTGGTGATGGTGGTTGTAGTAGTAGTGATGATGTTGTTGTGGTGGTTGTAGTGGTAATGATGTGGTGGTTGTAGTAGTAGTAGCGGTAGAGATTATTGGTGTAGTAGTAGAAGAGATGATGGGGGGTGGTGGATGTAATAGTGGGAATAATGATGAGGTGGTAGTGGTGGTTATAGTAACAATGGTAGTGATGATGCTGTGGTGGTGAGGGGGGGGGGGGGGGGGGGGGGGGGGGGTTTGACAGAAGTTGCTCGTAACCCGGAATTTTTTGCTCCAGACCAGATTTTTCTCCAGTGAAACAGCAGTTTTGGCAACACTGTATAGGGTAACTTCCTAACCCTCTACTGATTTATTGATATTCTATTAACATCATTGTGCATTGCGAACATCTTCACATTTGCTGTGATTATTGCCTGACATGTCTGCCAATAAAGAAAAACCGTTATTGGCAGATAGCCTCTCTGGCAATAATGCTGGACGATTAAACACAGTTACTTTTTTGAGACTCCGCTCTTTTAAACATTTATATCTAAATTCTTTCATAATGCACATAGAATATAGAATAAATAAGTTAATAGTTTTATCAATAAAAGCATAAAATTAACCAACGATGAATCAGTAAATGTATAATAGGTTACTATATACACAATATGCGTTGACATTCATGTGGGTGTCATGGCCAATGGTTAGGTCGTCTGCCTTAGATAGAATGTCAGAATCGACGCTGTGGGTTCGACCTCTGGTTCTGCCTTTTTTTTTATTTTTGATTATCTTGTTTCTGCAGAGCGTTGCAAATGATAAATGTCCATCACTACCACCCCCTTTTTTCTTTTAAAATTAAATCTTTTTCTCTCTCGTTTTGGTCCCTTTCTTTAGAATTCCAAATTGTCATATTCGTCCCCATTCCGATCTCAAAAAGTATATATAATAAAAGAATAAATAATTAAAAAGCAAACAAACAAAAAAATTCAGAGGGCGATCAAATGATTAGATAGAAAAGTCACACAGGTGTATACTAATAATCTTTTTTCTTTATTGGCAGACATGTCTGGCAATACCCACAGCCTTTCTTCACATTCTCGAAAGTGAATAAATGTTAAAGTTAACGGGAGGAGATTTTTAAAAAAAGCATATGTGTATAATCACCCAGTAAACATTTGGTAGCTATTGACTATTGGCAAACATTTGGGAATAGGCATTCTGGTCCGGCCGATAAATAATCTAGCTATATGATACTAATAGTTAGTCTGAACTGAAGTATACTATTATTATGGATTTATGATGGGACCAAAATCGCTGTGATTATCCCCAGACACCTGTCTGGGGATAATAAAAATTCGTTATCCCCTTTAAACTGACCTGTTCTCAATGTTCATGTGTAAAACAGCCTAGGAAATCTACTCACACACGTATGCTACACCCCTGTTTCCTTTATACTTCAATCACTCAACAGTGCAGCGCTACATTTGTCATATTTACACCCCTTGTCTGTTTTGCTGACGATGGATTTGAGCCCCAATGGTACATTGATTCTACTTTTTCCATCCAATATCTTCCATTTTTCACCATTTCGTTTGTATTTTTACATCGTCAGATAATACAATTACAATTGGAAGTACTACTACGTAGCATTTTAAAAAAGTTATTGTAGTAGTAGTAGTAGTAGTACTAAGAGGAGGAGGAGGTTAATTGGCAGCATGCGGCGTTTGTGGGATTTAAACAATAATTTTGGACTCATAATCTAGAAACAAAACCGAGCCACAAAATACAAAAATCTGGTGCGAAACGGAAAATGGATTTATAACAGCCATCGGAAACTTCGTAACGTTTTACGCTCTACCTATCTACGCTGCAGCTACCATCTCGGCAAGTGGGTGGTAGCGTAATACGCTTCACCTACTACCGTTTCTTTCCCACAACGTCACGCGCGATGTTTACCATCCCGTGGTCACCGTCGCGTAGCACGCTGTGTCTACCAGCGGCCTAAAAAATAATTCCCGGTCACCCCCAAAATTGTGGCCAGAATGAGCAAATTATAGGAACAAGAGATGATCAATAAAGTTAACAGGTAGGTAGGTAGTGAAAATTTAAATGGTTGGTGGGCTATGAACAGATTTGATGATAACCAACTTTCTTCCTGGTTGAAAATAAAAAGTCGAATTGCCAGTTTGACGTTTTCAGATCAAAGTAACAAAAGAAATTTCATTGATCCATTTGCTTTAAAATAATTTTTTAAAAAGAGCTGGATTTGACATTTGATCACTATTTACTTTCATCTTGTGTTAAAATATCACTTGATATATTAACTGTTTTGGGACACAACCACTAGTATTTTTTCCAGAATACTTGGTATTTTTCACGCCTAGTTTGGCATTTTGCAAAAAATCTTTCTGCCCACTTGCTACATGCGTCTGGGGATAACCAATTTTCGTTATCCCCAAAATTTTCATTTTCCCCAGACAGGCGTCTGGGAATAATGACAGCCGGACCAAAATATACCCCCCCCCCTCTTTGTCCCCTACCCTCCTACTCCTTGTTCACTGGCAATGATTTAATCACAGCAACTGGCATAAAAATGACGATGTCCTCCTCTGTTCTCAGCTCTGATTCTGATTGTGAATACCAAGGCTCTGTGTGACACGGTTTGGTGACTGTGTGCGTGTGTGTGAATTATGAATTATAATTGGCTTCCCATACTCATACATTCGTAATCGCAACCTGACACTGACACTGCGATATGACAATCACTCGAGAAATCGGGAGTTGGTGGAAACGGATTTGAAATGAAACTGAAACTGACGATAATTAAGGATTATAATTATAATGCAATGATGACATCAACAACACCACCTAGTCTAGAGAGATTAGATAGAGAGCCTCGCCTTTGGCCTACCAACCTCCGCTGCACGTCCAACTCGCCTTGAGCATGCATTCACGTAAAATATAAAGATTTTTTTTAAAAACCTACCTCTGTTTCAAAAACTAGCATCTTTCAACTTTCTAAGAAACATTTTGATTTTTCAGAACTTTAGTTCGTTAAAAAATACCGGCCAATCTGACCCGTTGAGTCGAATGAAAACGAAATTTTGTTGTTTACACGGTTCAAAGGAAATGTCGTAAATAAGCTTTCATGGACTTCCTGTGTTGTTTTTACAGTGTCACGTGACCTTTTTGAGAAATTTGTCGTCTGCTACAAATAATTAGACCGGCAGGGGGTAGATATTTTCGTTGGCGAAGAGAAAAAGTGAGTATTATTTCTTGGACTTGTAGAGAGGCCTGGGGTCCACCAGCAGTCAAGTTGATTGAATAAAAGAAAAAAAGGCCTTTTTTATCCGCCGCCACCACCACCGTGAGAGTGGGGGGGGGGGGGTGTGGGGGGTGCATGCCGACGAGAGGGAGACGTGTCGATTGGTGACCTTGGTGACGTAGACATCTCAAGGATGCTGGCAGTTGCAGTTGCAGGTGTTCTTAACCCCTTAACAGCGAAGCTAATTTTTTGCTTTTAGATAGTAGTTTGCTTTTATCTTTATTATTGTTAACGGGGAATACAGCGTTTCCACCAAGAGAGTAGTCAGACTATCGCAACTCGGACTTCAATTGTCTATAATAGTTTTGCCGTTACTTGTCTTTTGATGATAGAAGATTTGGGGTTAGGTCAAAGGTCGAATTTCACCGCTAAAAGGTTGCATTGCTACTGGGTTTGCTCCCCCCCCTCCTCCTTTTTTTCTTTTTTTTTTTCAACTTAGTATTGTTGATTGCTATTTCCTTTTTTTATGATTAGCAAGTGCCGTAGGAGTCTCACAGGATGCAGGAGTACTGCAATTAACCCTTTGCCCGTGACATTGATTTTTTTGTTTTCAAATAATAGTCGTCATTTATATTATTTTTTAACGCAGAAAAAAAACGTTTCCACCATAAGAGCAGTAAGAATATTGATAAAAAGCGCTTTGAGCACGTTGGGTGGATATTGCCCTATATAAAAGCTCAAGTTTTTAAATTGTAATTTGTTCTTTGTCTTTTGATGAAAACGGTAAGATTTTATTTTTGGTCCAAGTAAGATTAATATTCGCCTTTAAAAGGTTAAGTTGTTTTGTTTTTTTTTCAAATGCCTAGTGAGAGAGAAAAAACAAAACAATCATACATGTATCTGCAAACAGCAGAACGTTTTCATTTTACAATGAGATGGGAAGGGGAAGGGATAACACTATGACAAGAGAGGGGAGAGAGAGAGAGAGAGAGAGAGAGAGAGAGAGAGAGAGAGAGAGAGAGAGAGAGAGAGAGGGATGGGGGGGGGGGGGGGGGGGGGGGGGGGGATAGTAAGGGGGAATGGGAAAAGATGAAAGAAACAATGGGTTGCCTGATGACGTAGATCAAAGGATTGTTACAGCGGTGTTCACGGTGCGTACTTCGTGAAATTTTAACCTTTTACAGTGACACTGATTTTTTTCTCCAGATTGCTTATGCAGAATAGATCGTTTCCACCAAGAGAGCAGTAGTAAGAGTATATTTCGACTCGGGCTTCAATTAAACTATACATCGCAAAGCTTGTCTTTTAATGATAACATTAAGACTAAGATCTGGAGTTTGGGGAGTGTAAGATGGAATCTCGCCATTAATGGTTAAAATTGTTTTGATTTTTTTTAAAATAACACACACACACACACGAGCCCGCGCGGTCACGACAGCGAGGACCATCTATTGCTTGTGTTGCAACGGTAAACCAGTTTACGTGTACGTAGATCCTGAGGCTAGATGCCCCTTTACCGTGTACGTAGGCACTCCCGAAAAAAAAAAAAAAGAAAGAGACACACACACACACACACACACAGAGAGTCTCGCATCCGCTACGAACTAATTTTGCGCACCAATTTTTACTGCACTATGCACCAAATTGCATACCTATCTAGGGACACTTTTTTCCGTATCTTTTTCTCAATAAACTTTTTAAAAAACCTTTGTTTTGCGCGGCAGGCGGCAGGGCACTTGGCACTAGGGGCACCAACCATTGGACAGACGAAAAAAAAAGACGATTTCGCGAGGAATGAATCATAAAAATATTTAGGATATAATTTCAAACACAACTTTTGAAATTCATCAAGGATTGTCTAGTACCGAATGTTTTTTGATAGAAAACAAATGTAGCTTCAAATCTAAACTGCTTTTGACGGTAAGCGGTAAGTTTTTATTTATTTTTCTGTCCAAACGAATGATTTGTCCTGGTTATAGAAGCTAAGTATTGGTAACACCGGCTCAGCTCTCTAGAATAAAGAGAATTCTTCTTGGAAGACTGTGGTGGTCCGTGGTCAACAAGCCACAATCTGTTCCCGAGTTGATTCTACCAAATTGTGGTATAAAACATGATCAAAAAATGACAAAGATCATTATCTTTAACACAAGTCAGTTGTAGGCTGTGATGTTGTTGGGCTGGACAAAAGTAGGGACTTTCAGTCTCGACGTCGATCATCTTGGAAGTTAGGAAAGGAAAAGAAAAAGAGAAAGACACGTTCTCTCGTTGTGACACACTTAATCACATTACCTGATCATTGGCTGACATCCCAAAGAATTAACAGAGACACACACGCTAAAAAGTGTTCTTTCACAGTCTTTTGGTAACAAATTATCAAGGAAAACAATCCCGATTATTGTGGTTTTGTTTACAACACTTTACAGAATCCAAAATGAATAATAAAAAAAAACTCGCGCACAACCCGACACAAGTCAGCCCTTACTCAAACAGGAAATTCCCTTCCTCAATTCGTCAATGGCGTCGACTACGCATGTGTAGCTCTGTATGCCTCGATTCCACAATGGTGTCACGTGGCTAGGAGACTTCATTGGTATTGGTATTGTTGTCAATGTACACAAATCCCAAGGAAAAAAAATTTATAACCCAGCTTGCATAACAATAAATTTATTCACAGAAGATTATAAAAAAAATATTACGATATCACTGTGGTGCCGATACCATAGTCTCAAATTGTTGACATCTTAATTTATATCTTTGCCGATGAGCATTCCCTACTTCAAACATTACACCGGCATAATAAACCCGTTCTATTATGGGGTGTCGTCGACGTGAACTTTTGGTAGGTCTGATAACCCAAATTTTTATAGGCATTTTATTATAATGGGAATACTCTCAAACAAACGCATCATATTTTCCATTACAACAATGTTTGGACGAAAAAATAGTATTTCCGTCTTTTCTTCTTGAAAATCATCATCATCATCGTCCTCGTCGTCGTCATCGTCTTCCCCGTTTTCTCGTCACCAGATAATAATATTGCATCGGGTTTCGGGCTCAAAAACAATTATGCCAAAAAATTGTCCATTACAACAATGATAAATTAGGCCCATGATAATAATTGTGCTCGGATGTCAGGCCTGCATATATATGTACCTCCACGTCGATTAAAATGATATTTTCCATTACTTATGCAATAGACAATATAATTATAATAATCAAGTTATTTATTTAGTCATAATCGGATTTTAGCCCTTTAAAAAAAAAATAATAAAATTGCAAGTCTCAAATTGAACTCAATTGGGCTTTAATTTGGCATTGTTGGAATGAAGATAAAGATAAAGGGAGTAAATCTGACTCATGAATGAACAACACAAAACAAACGACGTTTCGGCCTTTTTTCAAGTAAACACAGAATATATATATATATACGTCTATATATATATTAGATTGCTATAATAATATAGGCGAAAATTTGTAAATGTGTGTTTGTGTGATGGGGGGGGGGGGGAGGGGGGGGAGGGGTTATTGAAGAATACCAGACAGCAATAGTGTTATTAGTGGTCCCCTACCTTCGCTGTTAAGAAACGTCGTTTGTTTTGTGTTGTTCATTCATGAGTCAGATTTACTCCCTTTATCTTTATTTCCATTTTATTGACTCATTTAGGCACCTCTATTCTCCATTTATTTGGAATGAAGAACATTTGGCGTTTGATTGGGGTACCTTCCCATTACGTCAATGAAACATTGCAGTTTAGGTTGTCAGACGTTTTTGTAAGTTACACGTAGTAATTTTGCAATTAATTTTTTTCCTTCATGAAGATAGGTCATCATCATCATCATCTTCTTCTTCATGATCATGGGGGGGCAGCTTGGCTCAGCAGTACGGTTTTTGCTTCTTACCCGAAGGTACCGAGTTCGATCACCTGCCGCTGCGCTGTGTGGCCTTGCGCAAATCACCTCGCCTTAGCTCAATTTACGGCGTTGCACTGTGGCTGACGCCTGGGTTATTCATGTTTTCCCTTGGAATAGACCCTGGAGACAAAATCTTTAGGCCGGCTCTATACCTCCGAACGTTCGGGAAAATAAACTTGAATTCTCTTTCTCCGAACGCTCGAGGAAATAAACTTGAACTCTTTTTCTCTGTACACTCTAATTCAAATTCTCGAATGCTCGGCAAAATAATGACGTAACTCTATTTTCCCGAATACTCTATAAAATAAGGTTATGGTTATACAGACTCCAATCCGAACAACATTTATGTTGAGGAAGCGAGTTCTTTCTTTTTTTATTTATTGTTTGTTTCTTTGTTTTTGTTGTTGTTAAGAAAATACAGAAGAGAAATTGCAAGTTGTCCGCTGTCCAACACAAATTTTTTTTTTTTTTCGTTCTTCAATTTAATCTTAGTTTCTAAATTCGTTTACTTTTTTTTTTTTTCCAAGGGGAAAAAGGGGGTGGGGGGTAGGACTACTCATAAAAATGTGTGGCTAGAAACGATCTACATTTCTCAGAACGGTGGAGGAAATAAACTTGATCTCTAATTTTCAAAATGCTCGGCAAAATGAAGCTGAACTCTATATTAATTCCCTGAATACTCGGTAATGTAAATGTTGCTGCTCGAAGCAATAAATAACATTGTGAAATTGAATGTAAGGTTCAATTTAATTACTCGGTAGAATAAGATTATGGTTATACAGACTCAAATCCGAATAGCCTTTATGTTGAGGGGGCGAGTTTTTTTTTTTTTCTTCATCTCTATTTATTGTTTGCTCATATTTGTTTTGTTTTGTATTTTTTTTTTTTTTTTTTTTGATAAGAAAAGACAGAAGACAGAGATTGCAAGTTGTCAGCCGTCCAACAAAAATAATAATAATAAAAAATGATCTTTTGTTTCAGTTTTCATTTTAATAATTTCCTTTTTCGTTATTCAATTTTCTTTTTGTTTAAAAAATTCGTTAACTTTTCTTGCCTTTTTTTTTTTTTTGGGGGGGGGGGGGGGGGGGAGGAGGAGGTCTTATCTAGCTTTAGAAAGTGCTTTCTCTCGGTCCTCGTAGACCATGGTTCCGAGTCCCGCTCTTGAGGGCACAGAGTTGAGTTCTTGGGGAAAAAGCAACTCTGTTTCACAGTCTCTCACTCTCACCACACACTGGTGTAGAAACGTATGTCTGTAAAAAATTAAATATTCAATTTTAAAAGTGCCTTACAGTTTCAGACGTCATATCTCGTCCTATAATATGTCGAGTGTTGATGTTAGCTTGGGACCGACTTCTTGTAAGACCGTGTTCATAGACACAACAAGCACATCACAGCCCACTATGGGAGGTCGGGAGCCCCCACCCAGAAATCAGATATAGTATAGGGTTCTTGCACAACTGATCTTCCAGCGTTTAAGAAAAAAAATATTTCTTGGGGGGAGAGGGGGGGGGGGGGGTACATAATTACAGCATTCTCTGGATGCTAGTACGCTCTAGGGAGAAGCTACATGACAAGACACACACACACATACACACACACATACACACACACATAATGAAGAAAAAGAAGAGCAGGCAAAAATCAAGAAAGTATGCCGATTGAAGAGATTACGAGACTAACTGTATGTAATCTTTATTGTAATAAAAAACAGTTCAAAGAATAATAATAATAATAACAATAACAACAATAATAACAACAATAATAATACTAATAATAGCATTAATGATAATAATAATAATAACAATAATAATTTTTTTTAAAAATAAATAAATAAAAAATATTAATAATAATAATAATAATAATAATAATAATAATAATAATAATAATAATAATAATAATAATAATAAATAAATAAATAAATAAATAAATAAATAAATAAATACATCCAATGGCACGTTCACACTTGGTATTCACCAGACAAAGTCAACTTATCCAAACATATACAACTACAATCAAATTCACACACCAGACAAAGTCAACTTATCCAAACATATACAACTACAATCAAATTCACACACCAGACAAAGTCAACTTATCCAAACATATACAACTACAATCAATTGAATTCCTTTTTTTTTTTTTGACAATATGATATCTGAATTAAGAGCAAAAAAAAATAAATAAATAAATAAATCCAACAAAACACAAAATCCTCCCACCAAAAAAATAACCTAAATCAAATAAAAAAACTTCAAAAAGCAATTATTAAAAAAAAACACAACAAAAAAAACAAACGAAAACAAAACAAAACAAAACAAACAAAAACAAATAAAAATTTCTCTATCAAAAGAAAATGCAATAATTTCTACCATTAAAAAAAAAACATATTAAAGTCATCGCATAAAATGATTCAAAGCGCCAAGACGTATGATTCAGTTTATCACAAATGGAGAGGATGACATACCAATATACTTTTATTTGAAGGCTTACTTTCCCAAAAATCCCTAACAAAAACTAATATGTAGAAAATAACATATTAATAATATCATTTTTATTATTAATGAGTGTACTACCTCTTCTTCTTCTACTTCTACTACTACTACTACTACTACTACTACAACTACTACTAAATTACTACTTCTACTAAACTACTACTATAATAATAATAATAATAATAATAATAATAATAATAATAATAATAATATATAATAATAATAATAATAATAATAATAATAATAATAATAATAATAATAATAATAATAATAATAATAATAATACTACGACTACTCCTACTACTACTGCTACAACACCAACAACAACAACAACAACTACTACTACTACTAACTACTAACTACTACTACTACTACTACCACTACAAGTAATAATAATAATAACAACAACAACAACAACAACAACAACAACAACAACAATAATAATAATAATAATAATAATAAATAATAATAATAATAATAATAATAATAATAATAATAATAATAATAATAATAATAATAATAATAATAATAATAATAATAATAATAAAAATAATAATAATAATAATAATAATAATAATAATAATAATAATAATAATAATAATAATAATAATAATAATAAACGTACAATAATTTTAATATTAAAACTTAAGATTAAACAAAATCGGATTTAAATGTATTAATCTCATCATCAGCAGCTGAGCATGGGCAACAATGAGGCAAATTAATACAGGTATAACAAGCTGCTATTTCCATACTAATACAACAAAAAACAAAAAATCAAAGAAAAATCACAGACTTTGTATGGTCATATCAAATATTATTATTCTGTATTCACCACTAACCTTTAACCCAAATTCCAATGGAGGAATGAAGTTTATTTATTATAATTATACGTAAATGTTTTACCACAAACAATCGTGTAAATCCATTTCAAAATATAATTGGAAAATAAAGATTCATAAAGAAATAAAAATCTAACATAAATGAAACTCTTAAAAAAAAAAAAAAAAAATAAAAAAAAAAAAAAATAAAAAAAAAAAAAAAAAAAAGAAAGAAAAGAAAAGAAAGTGCATTAAGACAAAAATAGACTATAAGGATTTCAAGAAATTTTATCAAACACAAATCACATCATGGGGATTGTATTACACGTGTAAAACTTCAAACAAAAATCACAACATTTCTCTATAAATACATAAAAAAATAAGCGTTACGTTCCAAAGTAAGAAAAATGTCGCAAAGTTTTTAAAAAATGTTCTTTGGATTGTTTTGAAAGGTAGCAAAAATCTCTAGGATTGAGTGAGTTAATGTATATTCAACATTTAGCATCAAAGTTCATCCTGACATAATACCAGTTTGAGATTTTGTGTTACATATGACTTGATAAAACTAATTATTTTCACTTTGTAAAACAGAGATCGATTCAATAATAATCAATTTAAAAAATATGATTGATATGCTTAGTAATCAGTAATATTGTACATAAAATATGAATATTCAACGGCACAACAAATAAAATTGTTTACCTATTGATCAAATCAATAACATCTTTTGGTTATTATATTATACATATGTAAAGGTCAAAGTTCAAGATATGCCCACTAACTTATGTAGATCTAAAGATCTTACTCAAGCAACTTGCAAATAATGGCTACGACAAAATTGAAAACATATAGTAAATTATCATCATGATATGTCTCAACAAAAATATATTTATAAAAACTTCAAAACTAAAACAAAATACCTAACACGAATTGTTTCAACGATCAAGACTATCTTCAGTCAATAATATAAAAGGTTACACAATATGTTCAGCTTCTAAAGGCGAGGCAGAAGTTCCACAATTTCAGACAACCCAGGATTTACTTCATAATTTCTGTCAACAGTACCTTGTGGTATGACACTTGCCTTCAGACCCATGGGTTCCTAGTTCTAGTCCTGTTCTGGGTGGCACAAAGTTCAGTCCTTTGAAAAAACTCTTTACTCACATTCTCTTACTGTATGAGCTGTAAAAATTGTTTCTTGTAAAAACAAAAAAAAATTTTTTAATTGTAATATCGTCTAACAGGCATTGGTCATGCCTCATTCTACTTTAAGCATTGCTGTTGGCTGGGGACCACTTGTAATATGCTTTGAGCAAGTTTAAAGGATGCTGCGCTATCAAGTTATCAACATGCAATTCCCCAATTGTCTTGTGAACGTCACCTATGTGTATAATTGTGATGGATTGTTATCAAATGTGTAAGACTAATCGTTTACACGTACTTGTGAGCTTTCTACATTCTGCTAGAGAAAAAAGAGGAAGATGATGATGATGGGGCATGATCAAATATACGTTTGTGCCATAAGGTCGTTTTTTTTTTTTTTGTGACATCCTTTTTCATCAATGTCTATTATTTAAATAATGTAAAATAAACCAAAAATTGGTGATCAAGTTCCAATAGAAAGTAACAGAAATAGTTTCTCAAACGCTTAAAAAAAAGTGTGGATTAAGTATCAACTTTGTCCGCACTTTAAAAAAAACTTTAAAACGCTATAACAACTTTAATTTTGATGCCAGATCGACAGTTTTTACTTTCATCATTTAAACCAGAGAAACTGATGAAAATGAATCTCCCCCCCCCCCCCCCCCCCCCCCCCCCAAATAACATAATTATCAAAGTATTTTTGAATATCACAAAAACGACCTTTTGACACAGCCTCATCTTCAAATTTCTCCTTTCCAGGTTGACGTCGTATAATCCAGGCAAAGTAAGTAACAGCTCTGTTATATTCTTAAGAGACCTGTTCAGCAGGTGAATTTTCTTCACAAATCATAAAAAAAATGAAGTCTCTTTGAACAGTCTCTCTTTCTCGTAAATTTAACTAATTGTTGAGAAACGTATACCATTAAAATCATCAGTCTTTGAAGGTTATAATATCACAAATTGGGCCTGCCAGTTTGTTACAGAGCAAAGCGCCATCTATGTAAACAAGGCCTATCTTCCCCCCCCCCCCCCCAAACAAGATTTATTTTTCTTCACAAATCATCAAAAAATGAGGTATAACTTTTAAAATTTGTTTTCCGATGTTGATAAATAAATAAAGTGTTATTTTCCATGGTTTGGGAAGTCGCATGTGGCTTTGTACTTTAATTTTTGTTATTTGTATACAGAATTTTTGGTTTGTGACACCAATCATGACACAACTCCATCAATGAGATTCTTAAAATAACAATCAACAAATCATCAGTAATGAATTGTCCAGGTCCGACATACGTTGTACACAGCATTCAATTGGTTCGTAGGTAACATCTTATCTATTACAATCTTTTTCAGTCTGTTATAATTTGAGTATACATGTATGTACATAAAAATAACTACTGACTATTCTTAAACAATTATATTATCTTTCTGCTAGGATGTCACGTGATATAAGCAGTCTCATCACCTCGTTGGTTCCTGGAATGGGAGAGATTAAGTATTAAAATGGATTTTTTAAAAAAATGATGGAAATTGAAATTCATTATTTTAAAAAGTACTTTGGGTAGCTATGTGGTCCAGTGGTAAGACTTGCCTTCAGGTTGGAAGGTCCAGAGTTTGAATCCCACTCTCTAAATGTAAACTGAGTACCTGGGCCTTAAAATTATGCAGTCTGGCATCAACTTTCATTTTAATAAGTCTTAATAACTTAGAGATGCTCATGAAGTTCTGAAATTGAAGCCAAAATTTCGGAATTCTACAAATTCTTCGCAGTAGTAGGCAGATCAGCAATAGACCCAGATATCAAAATTCGGTTCAAAAGTTGTGACGTCACTTTCCTCGTAATGACGCTTAGTAACTGGTTCTAAACCATCGGAACAATGGTGGATGCCCTTATGAAATCCTTCTCCGATGAGAATAAAAGTGTATCCAGAGGAGAAAAACATTCTGATCACATGTCATGTAAAAAAGTTCTAGCCAGCATGAAGAATAAAAAGTACCAATTTTCTTTGTTTAAAACCAAGCTGCTCGTTGCGGGGTAGATGTGAGATCAGACTATTGAATCCTATTACAGCTAGCAATAGAATTAGATCAAAACATGACTTTATCTAGATTTGAAATCAGTCCCTTTGCTCATGAAACAAAAGCTCTATTAACAGAGTTATAGCAATTCTCCTGAAAAAACAGTCAAAAAAAAAAAAAATTCATTATGCAAAGAGGTGGAAAGTAACCATTTAGAAACACTGCGCATGGAAAAAGAAGCCTTGAACAAATTGAGAATATTGTCAATGATTGGAAAGAATCTGTGCCCAGACACTGGACAATATCCTATCAATGACCCACACGGCAATGTGAAATCACTTGCAGGTCTGATAACCCAAATTGTTATGGCCTCATTGCTGCAATGAAAATTATACTCTCAAGCCAACGCAAAATAATGTCCATTAAAACAATGTTAAATCAAGCCCATAATATGCTTCAACAGTCGTAACGTCACTTCCCTCATAATGACCCATGGTAACTTAGTAACTGGCTCTAAACTATCGGAACAACAGCGGACGACCTTATGAAATATTTCTCCAACGAGCATAAAAGCATATCCAGAGGAAAAAAACCCATTATAAATATGATCATGTTATGACTTTTACACATTTTCATCACAAGACATATGAAAAATTCTAGCCAGCACGAATAATGAAAAGTATCTATTTTCTTTGTTTAGAACCACGATGGCCACCGTTGCTGGGCAACGTGACATCAGACTATTGAATCCAATCGTGAGCAGTTATCAGATTTGCAAATATGTCAACATTGCCATACAACCATTAATTTAAAACCAACCTCATGTTCTTCATGTGCGGCTATGCGGTCTAGTGGTATGACACTCGCTTTCGGATCGGAAGGTCCTGGGTTCGAGCCTCGCGCTCGGCGCATAGTTGAGTCCTTGGAAAAGGCTCTTTACTCACATTCTCTCATCGTACTCAGGTGTAAAATGAGTACCTGGCCATTAACAGCGTTGTCTTTATCCGAAAAATTGTAATTTCGCCTAACAGGCGTCATGTCCCGTCCTACATGTTAAATGTTGCTGTTGACCAGGGACCCCTTGTAAAGCGCTTTGAGCACATTTAGTGGATATTGCGCTATATAAAGCTCAATTTTTAATTTTTTCATTCTGCCAGGTGACTTACCTGAAAAAGTGCGTATGATACAATGCCTGTCAGTAGAGGAAAAAAAACAACAAAAACCCCCAAAAAAATCAAAGAAAAAGAAAAATTACTTTGTAAAAGAGCAAATAAAAAAAGAAGACACAGACTGAGAGAGAAATAGAAATGAGAAGAAAAATAACAAATAGAACAAGAGTTGTTTTATGAGTCAATCAATAATAATAATAATAATAATAATAATAATAATAATAATAATAATAATAATAATAATAATAATAATAATAATAATAATACACATTTATATAGCGCTCATTCGCTCATTCTCGTGTAAAACACAAGCTCTGGGCACTTTACAATATAAATATCAATTTTAAGTGAAAAAAAAAAAAAAAAAAAAAGAATTCATAGCCAAATAATCAAGGATTCGTAGAGTCAATAAAAATACAATCGATCCTTTGTTTAAAAAAAAAATCATTTACCTTCCAAAATGGTATGAACACGAGTATCCCTCATAAATTGTTGAACTGGATAGTCTTTGAGATAGCCATAACCACCAAACAACTGCATGGCATCATTACAAATCTATGGAATATGACAGTGTTATTTCTTTAGCATACTCGTTTCATTTTGAATAAACCCCAATATAACCCTGTGTAGTCTAATAGCAAAAATATTGTAAAATGTCGCTATTATCCGATTGGAGTTTTACTAGGTTTTAATAAAAACGATTTTTACGTGTAATGATAATGTGACAACAACAATCATTCTTAAGGCCAAATTGTTACATTCGAAAACCATATATAACCCTGTGTAGTCTAATAGCAAAAATATTGTAAAATGTTGCTATTATCAGATTGGAGTTTTACTAGGTTTTAATAAAAACGATTTTTACGTGTAATGATAATGTGACAACAACAATCATTCTTAAGGCCAAATTGTTACACTCGAAAACCATATATAACCCTGTGTAGTCTAATAGCAAAAATATTGTAAAATGTTGCTATTATCCGATTGGAGTTTTACTAGGTTTTAATAAAAACGATTTTTACGTGTAATGATAATGTGACAACAACAATCATTCTTAAGGCCAAATTGTTACATTCGAAAACCATGTAAAAAAAAAGAATACAATTTGATCAAATATAATAAAGGTTCAAGTCAAGTTCAACGTCTTAGTCTGCAAAAGGTGGATTGCCCATCACTATAGATTTTATACAATTATGTGGTGACTTTCTCCATTATGGTATTATTGAGTTGAAAGATAAATGTTTAAAAGTTGACCAAATTTGTTGCTGTTGATAATATCTAGGATTTCTGGTGGGAGAGTGTTCCATTCCTTGATTGTTCTTGGGAAGAAACTGTTTTTATATTTGTTGGTTCTGTGTGTTGGGGTTGTGAACTTACTAAAGGTAGTGTCATTGGAAGCATATAATAAAAGTGTTCTTGGAACTCCTGCGCTTGAAATTTGAAACTTGTTGCACGCTTCCAAGGTCACACTTCCAAGGTCACGCTTCCAAGGTCACGCTTCCAAGGTCACACTTCCAAGGTCACGCTTCCAAGGTCACACTTCCAAGGTCACGCTGGCAGCTTGTTTGAAATTCCTAATGCAGGACTTCAAGACTCGTATGGAAAATACCAGTTGCTTGTTGTTTGCTGATGTAAGAGTTGTCAGAGTGTTTATTAAAGCTTTTTAAAAAAAATATTTTGTTACAAGAGCTCAACAGTATTAGATGGTGGTTTTCATGTCATAGAGTAAGGTAGGAATATTTATTCATCATCATCATCCATCGTGGCTTGTATTCTTGAGCACGTTGACGGTCAGCCGTCTCCACGAATCACGATCCTCTGCGGTGCGCAAGAAATCTGTGTTGCTTTTTAAGTCACATTTGGCCATTCTTAGGTTATTTAGATAAGGAATATTTATTATCCTATCATTAAACTTATTTACAAATCCTAACTTCACGGTTTTCACGAGGCATGGTTGATGCTTATATTTTTTAATTTAAAAATAATAATAAATATTTTGCCCTTTAACCATAAAGGATCAGTTCAAATTATCTGGCATATGATTCTATTAAAGGAACTACTGACTTGATCATAATCCATGAAAGAGTAAAACAATGAAAATGCCCAACAGACGGTTTGTACTGGACGTGCCTATATGTGTGACCAATTGCCTCAACATAGGGTATTAAATTGGGATTAACAAGACACTGAAAACTGATTTTCAAGACTGAGTTACGAAATCTAACTGAAATTAATTTGCTTTATTAAAATAAGTGAATGCTATTTTACTAACTTAAAAAAGTTAAAAGCGTGTATCTCTAGTAATTTTGACTGTAACTTTCAATTTTCAGTATAAATTTCATCTCAACATTACTTCACTTTGAGAGGCCAGGTCACATATCATTAACTCACTCAATCCTAGAGATTTTTGCTACTTTTCAAAAATGAAAAAACTGTATTAAAAAGAGTGTGCACATAAATAGTTTCATTCAACTATTCATTAACATGTAAAAATGAAAAACATTAGCTTTGATACAACTCCTATAATTTGTCTCAGAAAAATGTAATAAATAGGCATGGCGTAAAAGTAACCTAGTTAAACTACGGATATAGTCGGTGTTAGGGTTGAGTGAGTTAACCTTACCTTGAAACATTCTTCAGTGACAAATAGTTTGGCCATAGAACACAGGGCTACCACATTGGGGTCATCGTGATCCATGGCATTGGCTGCGTTTCGCACCACCAGTCTGGATGCCAGGAGCTGTGTGCCCATCTCTGCCAGGCGGAATTGGAGGTACTAATGGTAGGGAAGAGAGAAAAACAAGAAAAAAACCAACAAATTAACGAGTTGGCAAAACAATAACTTTCTCTCAACTTTAAAATGTAAATGTTGCTGCTCGAAGCTTGAAGAAATAAATAACAATGTGAAATTGAATGAAGCTTCAATTTAATTACAAAAACAGATCAAATGAACGTTTCGTCCTGTTTTGTTGATAAAGGGGAAACCTGAAACATATATTTGATCTGTTTTTGTAATTAAGTTGAAGCTTACATTCAATTTCACATTGTTATTTATCTCAACTCTCCAAGCGTGCTGGGTGAGCTCAATTAGCAAATCTCATAGAATGACTGAAAACATAAAAGACTTCTTGAATCAAGAAAAAAAAAAAAGAATTTTATTCATGTTACATAAGCTTTTATACGAGGAGAGGGAGGATGATTCTAACTAGATTGGGCATTAATTATAACATTAAAAATGGATCTCATTCATACATATAAACTATCATCATGTATTCAGGATCATCCGAGCAGGGAAGGTTGAAAGAGACTCAGCTTTAATTAAAAGATTTGTAATCCTTACCTGAAACTGGTCTAAAGTCTTGCCAAACTGTTTTCTTATTTTCATGTGGTCTCTGGCATGTTGGATGGAGGCATGGGCAGCGCCAAGGGAACATGAAGCTAGTGTGGATAGAACGATGGGCAGAAATAGTAAAAGATGTGTGGCTTTAAAAAAAAAAAAAATTGAGCTTTTATATTGCGCAATATCCACTAAACATGCTCAAAGCGCTTTACAAAGCCTCATTTAGGATGAGACATGACGCCTGTAAGGCGATATTACAATTTTTTTCGGACAGAGACAATGCTGTTAATGGCCAGGTACTCATTTTACACTTGAGTATGGTAATAGAATGTGAGTAAAGAGCCTTCTCCAAGGCTTGAACCCAGGACCTTCCGATCCGAAAGCAAACGTCATACCACAAGACCACATATCCACTTTGTGGTCTTGTGATATGACACTCGCCTAGGATTAGTAGGTCCTGGGCTATTTGTTGTCATACTGTGAGCAGTCTCAAATTCAAATGTAAAATGAGTACCTGTGGGAAAAAAAAAGAGACCGTGCCATCGGCTAAAAGGCGTCATGTCTACATGCTGAAGTGTTGCTGTTGGCTAGGGACCCCTTCTAAAGCTTTTTGAGTATGTATTGTTGCACCTTATAAACGCTCAGATTAAAGACATTTTTTAAAACAAAGATTGATCGATAAATCAGAAATCAACACAAACTATCCAAGCGACATATAATATAATTGTGACTATGTCGATCCTTCGAGAAAGGGTGAGGATCAAATGAAATTGCATGACCTCCAAACAGGGTTTAAATTTAAAGTACTGCCACTGCACAACAAAAGACAGATAGATTTTTTTAAAAAGGAATACATATCGTCACACTATCAATTGAGCTATCTAGATAATATATAAATATGGATAAATAAAATGGAAGAGTACAGGGGAAAAACCACAGATGTCCCGTTTTTAACATTTTCGTGACTGCCCCCTTGAGTGATGTTAGGCGTCTAAATTTCCCCTCTACAGAAATAACATCAAACAAAAAAAAAATACAACCATTAAAGAGTTATGGTTGTAGTTTCTATTTATAAAGGGAAAGTTTATAGTAAATGCCCTGATATCATTCAAAGAAGGCAGTCACAAAAATTTCAAAAATGGACATCTGTGGTTTTTCCCCTGTACTATTCAAATGTTTCAATACCTTCAGCACATCATTATATAATATTACCATTGTTCATTGCTGCCTCCAAATAAAATTCTCATCACAATCAACACCACCATCACCAGGATCATCATCCTCATCATCATCATCATCTGTATATCATTTCTACCTGGATCTAAATATTAAAAAAATACCCAAAACTTTTGAATTTTTTTCCCCCTTCTTCTTCCCCTTTTTAAACTTCAAAATAACAGAAACTTTAGTACATCAACTGACCTATATTAACACGGCCACCGTTGAGCCCCTTCATGGCTATATTGAACCCACTGCCCTCTTCACCAATCAGATTGCTGGCAGGTACTCGGCAGTCGTCAAAGGAAACAACACGGGCAGGGTGGGAATTCCATCCAACCTATGAAAGGTTAACAGTAATCATGTTCAACATAAGGGCTATGTATCCATAAAAAATGAGTTATCATTTAATACTTTTTACGTAAGTGGGTGTAACCCTCAATAAAAAAAAAACAAAAAACAAAAAAACGAGCATTTATAGCGCAATATCCACTAAAAGGTTCAAAAGTACAATTAATCTTAGACAGATAAAAAAAGCTGTTGACATACCAGTACTCATTTACACCTGAGTACAGTGAGAAAATGTGAGTAAAGAGCCTTTTCAAAGGACTCAGCTTTGCTCAGTTCAGAGCGGGACTCAAACCCAGGACCTACTGGCCCTAATGCGCGTACCATAATTAGACCATAAAGCCGGACAGTATGTGTTCAAAAGGAAATGAAAGCCTAATTATCCATCCACACCATTATCAAAAATCCATTTTTAACATTCACTGCTGACTTAAAACTTCCCTGTTTGAGTTTGATCCCAATCTTAAGCAAAAATGATATTAGAATTCCACAAATTCCAAACTTCAGTCAATGTAATAGGACCAGGGATGACCTCTACCAAAAACAAAAAAGCCTGAAATTTTTTCACCTAAAAAAAAATATAACAAAATTGAGCTTTATATAGCGCAATATCCGCTAAATGTGCTCAAAGCGCTTTACAAGGGGTCCCTGGTCAACAGTAACATTTAACATGTAGGACGGGACATGACACCTGTTAGGCGATATTAGAATTTTCAGACAAAGACTACGCTGTTAACGACCAGGTACTCATTTTACACCTGAGTACTGTGAGAGAATGTGAGTGAAGAGCCTTTTCCAAGGACTTAACTATGCGCAGAGTGCGAGGCTCGAACCCAGGACCTTCCGATCCGAAAGCGAGTGTCATACCACTAGACCACATAGCCGAATCTAGAGAACATATTACAATATTTCACACAAAGCTTCTCCTCATCAAATAGTATTACCCTTAAAAAAAAAGGATAAATATAGATCTTGCTTCCAGCTTCAGTTAAATGTTGTTTTTAAACAACTAATAATTCAATCTTTAACCCCCCCCCCCCCCCCCAAATAAAAAACAAAAATCCACAATTAAAAAAATTTTTTTTTTTAAAAGAGCTTTTATATCGCGCAATATCCACTAAATGTGCTCAAAGCGCTTTACAAAGGATCCCTGTCCAACATCAACACGTAACCTGTAGAATGAGACATAACGCATGTTAGGCGATATTACAATTTATTTCCGACAGAGACAACGCTGTTGACGACCAGGTACTCATTTTACACCTGAGTACGATGAGAGAATGTGAGTAAAAAGTCTTTTCCAAGGACTCAACTATGTGCCGAGCGAGGCTCGAACCTATGACCTTCCGATCCGAAAGTGAGTGTCATACCACTAGACCACATAGCCGCACAATCAAACAAACAAACCAACAATTCAAGTCTCCAGCAAAAGAAAAAAAAAATGATAGTCGAAAGATTTCAAAAAGCCAGTTTTCCAACTTTCATCACAAAAAGGGCATCCCTGTAATACAAGCATCGCTCCGACAATGAGTAAAACTATGTAAATGATTTATGGTTACAATTTGATGAAATAGTATGAACACAAATTTCATGGTATAAATCTTTCTTACCAAAAATCAAATAATTTCAAAATTCAATCACCTGACCTATGTTACAGTGAATGAGACATAATCAGTCGGATTGTGAAAAGGTTTGAACAGAGATGTTGCCAAGGTTAGTTAGAAGGTCAATTTTTATAAAATTGAGTTTTTGTCATAAATGATTAAATCAACCCTTTTTGTACATCTTCGGGAAATATCAAAGCTTAATTTCACTTCTAAATATTTTTTTCAGCTAGTCAAGTTTGAAATTTGAGAAAAATTGCTCGATACCTTTCCCATCATGAAAAATCACCTGATTTACTTCAAATAAATATTAAAATGCTCTGGGGAGCAAATTCTTTCAGAAAATGTCAAAAACAAAAACAAAAATTGAAATTCCAATGTTTCACCTTCCGAATGATTATGTCATGCACTGACACAAATATAACATCGTCAACCAACCTTTTTCTCCTTGGCTCCAAAAGACAGACCAGGTGACCCCTTTTCAACCAACAAGCAGGAAATTCCTTTAGGCCCTGGTCCACCTGTACGACACATGACTAGATAAACGTCTGCTTCTCCACTTCCACTGATGAAACACTGGGTGATAATAAAATGGAAAAAAAGATTAAGCTGGATTATTTTTCTTTTTAAGAGTAAATTTTGCGTTTATCACAGTATTCTCACCTCTTACTTTGCCTACAACATTGTTTCTGCAGCAGGTCCTTGTTCACTGCATCACCAGGGCATACTGTGATAATTCAGGCTCTTTATATAATCAAGTACTCTAGATTCATGCACATCAAAATCTCACAATATATTAGGTTTATAGAGCTATCATTCTATAGATTTCTTCCCCCCAGAACTATAACAAATGAAAAAGAAAATAAAATAAAAATTCCCTTTATTCATGCCAAAGAGGTAATTCGTCTCTAGGGTCTATTTCAAGGGAAGTCTGGAATAACCCGGGTGTCAGCCGCAGTGCAGCACTGCAAATTGAGCTAGGGCCAGGTGAATTGCTCAAGGCCATACAGCGCAGCGGCGGGTGATCGAAGTCGGTACCTTTCGGATACGAAGCAAAGACCTTACTGCTGTGCCACACTGCCCCTTGTGCAAGAAAATAAAACGAGAGGCCACTTATTCAAACTGTTCAAGCCAAAATGTAAAAAATTCTTTAGACAAAGTGTAACTGGTGTATGAAACAATCGAAAGTGTAACTGGTGTATGAAACAATCCAAAGTGTAACTGGTGTATGAAACAATCGAAAGTGTAACTGGTGTATGAAACAATCCAAAGTGTAACTGGTGTATGAAACAATCCAAAGTGTAACTGGTGTATGAAACAATCCAAAGTGTAACTGGTGTATGAAACAATCGAAAGTGTAACTGGTGTATGAAACAATCCAAAGTGTAACTGGTATATGAAACAATCCAAAGTGTAACTGGTGTATGAAACAATCCAAAGTGTAACTGGTGTATGAAACAATCGAAAGTGTAACTGGTGTATGAAACAATCCAAAGTGTAACTGGTATATGAAACAATCCAAAGTGTAACTGGTGTATGAAACAATCCTGTAACTGGTGTATGAAACAATCAAAAGTGTAACTGGTGTATGAAACAATCCAAAGTGTAACTGGTGTATGAAACAATCCAAAGTGTAACTGATATATGAAACAATCTACCAGAACATGTGTTAGATTCAAAATATGTCAATAAGTTAAAAAACAATCTTGATGACCACTTTAATTGTTTTTGTTTTTAAGGGGTTTTACTGCACTTGTGACACATTTAGGTCATTTCAGCGCCAGTAAAAAGGAAGAATATGGAAAATTCTAGAACTACAAGTAAAGGTATCCTGGAAAAAAGAAAGGAATACATATGGTCACACTACCAATTGAGCCTCACTCGGCGCATAGTTAAGTCCTTGGAAAAGGCTCTTTACTCACATTCTCTCATCGTTCTCGGGTATAAAATCAGCACCTGGCCGTTAGCAGCGTTGTCTCTGCCCGAAAAAAAAATTATAATATCGCCTTACAGGCATCATATCTTGTCCCAAATGTTAAATGTTGTTGTTGGACAGGGACCCCTTGTAAAGCGCTTTGAGCACGTTAAGTGGATATTGCGCTATAGAAAAGCTCAATTTAAAAAAAAGTTTTTTACATCAAGATGTGGAAATTGTAAACACTCATGGGCATTCCTGCAGGATTATACACGTTTTTATGTTTACATTGACACAGAGGCTCATGGGAACCTGTATTACAGTTCAGCATGACTAGGACTAGGACTGTAAAACTCCATTGAAGCCTCCTGAGTCTTTGTTTTTAAGGGTTTTACGGCGCTTGCAACATATTAGGCCATGTCAGCGCCAGTAAAAAGGAAGAAAATGGGATAGTAAAAAGTTCTAGAATTACAATTAAAGCACCCAAGACAAGGCAAGACAAAGGGGAATAGCTTCAAATAGAGAACAGATGTAGTTTGAGATCACTAAATGTCTCATCCAGACATAAATACAGGTCCCTGCCAAGAGGAACACAGTCAGTTGGTTACGAATCATACGTATGTAAAGGGAAAAATAATACTGTGCATAACAGAGGGATGAATTACAAGGAAACAAAAAATATCTCCCAAAACTAATACTAAACATTTGACTGTTTCCCCTCAGCTAAAGACTCCAAGACTATTTTTACACTGACCAGAGGCTCGTAAGAACCTGCATTGCAGTTCAGCGATGACTACGATTGTAAAACTCCACACTGAAGCCTGAGTCTAGCATTGGAAAGAGAGGACAGAGCCAGAAAGATTCCACACCAAGCAAAACCCTCAGATGATTTTTTTTCTTTCTTCTTTTGCGACCGGTATCAATACGCTTTAACAGTCATAACGTCACTTCCCTCGTAATGACGTATGGTAACTTAGTAACTGGGTCTAAACTACTGGAACAACGGCGGACGCCCTTATGAAATATTTCTCCGACGAGCATAAAAGCGTATCCAGAGGAAAAAAACCCATTATAAATCTGATGGGGACTGATTCAAATAGGGAACAGATGTAGATTCCAAGAGCACACTATTCAGTGCAATTAGTTTGAGATCACCTAAAAGTCTCATACATACACCAGGATAGGATTCCACCAAACATTTGACTGTTTCCCCTCAGCTAAAAACTCCAGGACTATTTTTACATTGACACAGAGGCTCGTGAGAACCTGCACTACAGTTCAACATGACTGCGACTGTAAAACTCCACATTGAAGCCTGAGTCTAGCCTTGGAAAGAGAGGACAGAGCCTGAAAGATTCCACACCAAGCAAAACCCTCAGATGATTTTTTTTCTTCTTTCTTTTGGGACCGGTATCAATACCCTTCAACAGTCGTAACGTCACTTCCCTCGTAATGACGTATGGTAACTTAGTAACTGGGTCTAAACTACTGGAACAATGGCGGACGCCCTTTTGAAATATTTCTCCGACGAGCATAAAAGCGTATCCAGAGGAAAAGAAACAAATCATTATAAATCTGATCATGTTTTGACTTTTACAAATTCTGATCACAAGACATATGAAATGTTCTAGCCAGCATGAAGAATAAAAAGTACAGATTTTCTTTGTTTAGAACCACGATGGCCGCCGTTGCTGGGCGACGTGACATCAGACTATTGAATCCAATTGTCTACTAATAGGTATGGCTGTTTGTTTTGAGTCTTTTTTTATTTTTAAAAATACAAGTCCACAGTTATTTGTTTTTTTTTGTTATTGCGATTAATATTGTGAAAATTGTTTTGATAATATATGCAAGCTTTTCTGCTAGCTTATGGATTTGTTTGACGTCTAATATTTAAAGTGTTCTAACTTATAACAACACCCAAGAAGAACCTGGACATGGCAATCACCAGGGGACAGAGCAAGGAACCAGATAGACTTTATAGCAGTATCATCAAGATTCAGAAATGGCATATTAAATTGCAAAACCTACCCAGGCGCCGATGTAGACAGTGACCATGTCCCAGTTGTTTGTACAGTAAGGATAAAGTTTAAAGCTATTCAGAGAACAGCTGGTAGAATAAAGAGGGATTACAGGTTATGCAAAGACAATGGCATACAAACAAAAATGAGAGAAGAATTTGAAAATGCACTCATGATACAAAGCCAAAGTGAACCTGATAACGAAAAATGTGAAAAACAATTTGATATATTCCAAAAGTGTGTCAAAGCAACTACAGAAAAGCATTTACCAATAGCTCAAACAAACAGCAAAAAGGAATGGATGACAAATGAAATTCTAAACCTATTTGAAGAAAGACGAAAATGCAACAGAGGGTCTGCAGAATACCAAACATTGAACAACCACATTAAATCCAAATGCATCGAGGCACACGAGAACTATCTAGACTGGAAATGCTGCGAAATCGAAAGAGAATACAAACCCAACCCCCAACAAGCTCACCAAAGAATAAAAGAACTATCAGGGAAAAGGAAAAGCAAAGCAGCAGGAAGTTGTATCCAAAACAAACAAGGGAACTGCTATTTGAAGAACAACATATAGAAAGCCGATGGGTAGAATACATAGGCGAACTGTACACTGATCCAAATAGAAATGAACCACCACTGAAATTCAAAGAACCATTAAGCGGACCAAACATCACCAAAAGTGAAATTGAACATGCCATGGAACGAATGAAGGATGGTAAAGCAACAGGCCCTGATGAAATATCTGTAGAGGTATTAAAAAGCCTAGGAGATCTAGCGATTGATGAACTTCACATATTATTCAACAATATATACAATACTGGGAAAATTCCAGAAGATCTCTGTAACTCTATTTTCATAGCAATACCAAAGAAAGCAGGTGCAGTCAGATGCGAAAATTTTAGAACTATAAGTTTAATAAGTCACATCAACAAAATACTGTTGCGTATAATTATCAACAGGCTAAGGAATAAGATTAACCCCGAAATCGCAGAAGAACAATATGGATTCCAACCTGACAGAGGGACAAGGAACGCAATATACCTCCTCCGTGTTTTAAGTGAAAGAGCTATACAGGTTCAGACCCCACTATACCTCTGTTTTGTCGACTACAAAAAAGCTTTTGATAGAGTACGCCACGAAGAAATACTAAAACAACTGCACTCCATTGGCGCTGATGAGAAAGACCTCAGACTCATGCAAACATTATACTACACCCAGCAGGCATCTATCAAAATCGGAAACTCTACAGGAAATTCCATTCCTATTAAGAAAGGAGTCCGTCAAGGGTGTGTTGCCTCACCAGATCTGTTTAATCTATACCAAGAAACAATCATGAGGGGCATAAATAATATGGAGGGAATAAAAGTAGGAGGTCATAACATAAATAATATAAGATACGCAGACGATACGGTACTCATTGCAACATCAGAAATCCAACTTCAAAAGATTGTTGACAAAGTGGTAGTAGATAGTGAAGCCAAGGGAATGGAAGTGAATATCACCAAAACAGAATGCATGGTAATACAGAAAAACCCCGAAAACAACAACACCTGCAATATAACGATTCACGGCGAGCAGCTTACCAACGTAGAAAGTTTTAAATACCTAGGTTCAATAGTGACAACAGATGGAAGATGTAACCGAGACATACGAGCAAGAATAACTCAAGCCAAACAGGCCTTCATGGACCTGGGAAACATTTTGAAAAACAAACAGATGTCGTTCGGGATTAGATTCCGAGTCTTGAAGTGCTACGTGTGGCCAATCTTGTTATACGGATGCGAAAGCTGGACTACAAATGCAGAAACACAAAAGAACATTGAAGCTTTTGAAATGTGGTGCTTGAGAAGGATGCAGAGAATATCGTATACTGCACACAAAACGAACGAAGAAGTGCTAAAACAAACATACCAACAAAGGAAACTAATGCCCTTAATAGTGGATCGACAACTATCCTTTTTCGGACACATAGTAAGGAAAGATAAGAATGAATACCTGGCAAGTTGTGGAAAAATACCTGGTAAACGCACCCGGGGGAGACAAAGAAAAACACTCATAGACCAACTGAAGGGCTTCACCAACCTAACAATCCAAGAGCTGTTTGAAAAAGCAAGAGACAGGGAGGAATGGAGAGAGATAATTCATGCAGTATCCGAAGCCTGGACCAGGCATGGAACCTAGAAGAAGAAGAAGAACTTATAATACATAAAAAAATAAAGAAAACAAACAAATACAATAGGGACCTAAAACGTGTTAGAGTATGTAACCTCACCTTACAGTATGATTATTGTTCTACTATCTCATCAACTTGTATTTACTACGGATTCACATACCCCCACTAATGGAACTCTTCTTTCCACAGAAACCAGTTTTATGTACTTTCACTTCTTCAATAAAAACTTCCTGTTCTATTTTAACCTGAAAACCATCAGACGTCTTTTGTTACCTTGTAATCATTATCCTTATTATTTACTACTTTCTACAAGCCATCCGTGCTATTATTATGGCATCCTCTACAAAACTACCCCCCCCCCCCCCCTTACCACAAAATTTGTTGATCTTAATAATAAGAATAAGACCCAGAGAATCAATTTAAGAAGCAAAAATAACTGCAACTGGGAAACCCCCCCCCCCCCCCCCCCAAAAAAAAAAAACAATGCCTGACAGAGACCATACTAGAAATGGTAAATTTCAAAAACTTCCACTTTACCTTTGCCCCATTCAATATGTATTCATCTCCACTTTTCTTTGCAGAAGTAATCAGAGATGCTGCATCACTGCCTGCTCCTGAAAACAATAATAAATAAAAACAAACAAAAAAAAAACAAACTTTTATGATTTTCCCCCATTTTTGTTTAATATCAAAAGAAAAACTTAACATGATGAGAAAAAGTAAACATTATGATGACTAAAAATAGAACAGGAAAAGATGTATGGGATCATCGACTCAGTGGTACAGTGAATTATTTAGTAACAAAGTAGCAATGATGGTCTTACTCTTGCTGAAATCATTGGGCCTCGATTTGGGTGTTGAAATGACTCAAATTCAAGGCAGGCAAAATATGGGACACAGCGATTGCGTGTATGCTATTTTAAAAAATTAATTACACCGCCGTTTATCGATAAATATGACTGAAAGTTGGTATACAATTAGAAAAGAGGTCATTCTAAATTATGTCAAACGCAAAACTCGTGCGATTACTAGAAGACCGTTAAAAACAGATGTTTACTCTTTGGAGTAAAATATTTCTAAAACTACCAAGAGGAGAGATTTCGCAGTTATTAAGGTTATATATGGACTTTTCTTCTATTTATGTTTCAAAATTCATTGAGTTATGATAAGTACTTTTCACGTATTATCACAAAACATCAACCCAATTTGCACTAAAATGAATGAAAAGAGGAGACGGCCATTTTGCCCCCCCCCCCCCCCCCCCCCCCCCCCATCACTCGACATGAAAATGACGTCAGAAAGGCAAGGCTGCCAGATGGTGGCTAGACTTTCACCTGACCAAAATTGGCTAAATAGAAAATCATATGGTCTCACCACTAAGACTGACCCCCTTAAAACGAATTGAATTTTAACAAACAAAAATTGAATTGACGAAGATAAATGTCACTGAGACAAAAATAAATGAATAAAATTTAATTTTTTAAAAATAAGTTACATATTTGGCCACATGCGAGGCTATCTGGCAGATGTGCTCACGCTGTCTGAGGACACAAACTCTCGCTCGCTTTTTAAAGGGATTTTGTTCATTGTTATGTAATAGGGGTGTTAAATCGTCAAATATTGCATGTTGTTTTAATAATCAGTGGATAATTTGACTTTTTAACACTCTTTGTCCCTTTTGAAATAGACTTGTCTAATTTCTCTTTTCCTCACAGTGGATTAACACATATCTCTCTCTCTCTCTCTCTCTCTCTCTCTCTCTCTCTCTCTCTCTCTCTCTCTCTCTCGCTCCCTCTCTCTCTCAAATAACTACTAGAAATAACATAAGCCACAGTCTCACAGGACTTTTTTGATTGATAATAATTTAGCAGGCATTTCTAAGTGATCAATATGTATATTTTTAAACAAAATTATGGTTGACCCTAGCCATACAGCTCTAAAACTATACAAGTTAGAACTCTTCTGGTGTCTCCATCATATTTTCTGATAAATTTGCCATAAAATTGCCAAGTTTCAATCTTTAATTCAACGTATTAAAAGAGATACAGCCACAAACCAGAAAAAACACAGAAAAAGCTTCCCATATTTTCCGAGTTTTTTCTCTCTTTGGGGTCATCCAAATAAATGACACCTTTGACACTGCATAACTTTTTTATTTATAAATGGATTTTAAAAATTCAAAAAGATTTTCACCCAGTGGGGATAGGGCTTTGATTTAAGAGTAGTATTTTCCCACAACAAAAATGTTCCCTATGGGATGAATTTTATTTTATTAATTATTTTATCTAACGGTCTTATGTATCTTGGCATCTTTTACAAAACTATAATCGGTACTAACTTTTGTTTAAGCAGCAGATCTGAATTCCATCTTACTTTTCAATAGAAACTTTCTTCAAAATCTACATGACAACTTTACCTGGTTCTGTGAGGCAATAGGAAGCGAATGCTTCCATGGTAGCAAGTTTTGGTATCCACTTCTCTCGCAGTTCGTCACTACCAAAGGTGTCCACCATCCAAGCACACATGCTGAGAAAGAAAGGGAGCAAAAAAAAAAAAATTGAGCTTTTATATAGCGAGATATCCAATAAATGTGCTCAAAGCGGTTTACAAGGGGTCCCTGGCCAACAGCAACATTTAACATTTAGGATGAGACAACGCCTGTTAAGCGATGTTACAATTTTTTCGGACAGAGGCAACGTTGTTAACAGCCCAGTACTCATTTTACACCTGAGTACGGTGAGAGAATGTGAGTAAAGAGCCTTCTCAAAGGACTCAACTATGCACCGAGTGCGAGGCTCGAACCCAGGACCTTACGATCCGAAAGCGAGTGTCATACCACTAGACAACATAGCCGCGCATAGAGTAAATGAAAAAGGAGATTAAATAAAGCTTTAAAATTATATGCAATACAATGAATGATGGTTGATGACATTTTTGATCTCTCTTTTTAACAAAATATAAGAAAGTTTACATTGGTGGTGAAATCGATGAGTGGATAAGACATCATGGATACTCCATTCAAACCCTATTGTCTGGATTTCACTTTGTTTTTATTAGAACGAAACTTGGCCCCCACTGCTCACTTTGTGTACTGATCTGGGGCTCATGCCCGGAATATCTCAATCTTTTCTCGAGGTAGGGGGCTCTGATAGCTCATTCAGTAGAGAACTCTCTTCACATGCAAAGGGAGTTAGATCGATTCCGGGTGAGGTCGAGATTATTCCCCAACCTCCTGTCCACCCAATAATGATTGGAAAGATTGGTCTGTCAGATCTGGTGGAAAGTACATTTATCCAAATCCTATCCAAAGGTTATCATTTGATGTACCTTGATTTCAAATATCTTAAAATTCTTTTTCTACTTATATTTTCTGATAGTACTTGAAAATTGAATCAATTGAACTGAATTCAAACTACACAATTATTCACATCTCCTGGTAATGATGATGATGATATTGACGATGATGGTGAAAATGAATGGGATATATGAATTGTAATAATGATGAAGATGACGATGGTGATAAGCAATAATGACAATGACACAATGATAAAGTTAGTTTTTACTTGTGTATACTGATGTAAGCCGTGGTGCTACAACAGCCAGTTGAAAGAGCTTCAAAGATGACTGAGGAATCTAGGCGAGTGAGACCAGTTCCTCCAAAGGACTCGTTGCAGTAGATGGCACCAAACCCGAGACTGGCTGCTTTTCTCAGCGTATCAGCGGGAAATATTTCCTAAGATAAAATAAAAATGGAAATGAAATCAACTCTGTACACAACTTGTATTCTACTTACTTATTTAACACCTTTCACTCCCTCGTCATAAAATTTATTATTTTTAAAATGAGCCTTTATATAGCGCAATATCCACTAAATGAGCTCAAAGCGCTTTACAAAGGGCCAACAGCAACATTTAACATGTAGGACGGGACATGACGCCTGTTGGGCAATATTACAATTTTTTCCAGACTGAGGCAACACTGTAAACGGCCAGGTACTCATTTTACACCTGAGTACAGTGAGAGAATGTGAGTAAAGAGCCTTCTCCAAGGACTCAACTATGCGCAGAGTGAGGCTCGAACCCAGGACCTTCCGATCTGAAAGCGAGTGTTATACCACTAGACCACATAGTCATACAATTCAATATGCCTTGACCGCCTGTTCTGTGTGGGATCCCCCCCCCCCCCCCCCCCCCCCCCATTTTCCATAGTCCATTCTAATTTCCATTCAGGATCAATAAAGTATATCTTATCTTATCATAGTCCTCTACTATAGATTTTACAGACAGAAGGCCTTCCATTTGATCTATTATATGTTGACATTATACGTGTTTGAGATCTCTGCTTAACACAGTATGAATTAACATTGGTGGTCATCCTTTATATATATCTTGTCCAGACGTTGTGAAATACATAAATTGTATCAGAAGAGGGGCGGGGGAAATCATACGCAACCCCTAATCTGTATCATCTCGGGATGAACCAGATAATGAGAATTTACTTTAAGGTCTGAACTATGAAAATTTACTTGATTTAGTGTCCCGTTATGAAAAATAAATGAAGTTTCATTAACTAATGAGGCGTCAAACTTTGTAAATAAAATAATTACCACTTTAATCTGGATCACCACGATATGATACCGATTAGAGGCAGAAGGTCACATATGTGCCTTTGCCCTTTTTAAAAACTTAACCTAACAGTAAATAAAATATGGCCAAATAGACATTTTCCTGGACAATCAAAACTGAATTTGACAAGCAAAATGCAGTCGATGAAAAAAAACAAAACAGAGGGGGGTGAGAAACATTCATATTGCTCGGCTAACTGAAACAAGTTTAGAACATTCCTAAAACTAATCTGAACACAAAATGGTTAATTTATCTAACTCTCCCTATTTACTTGACACCATCAATATCATCTTCATTGTCATCATCATCATCATTTTCTCCTCTTCATGCTCTTCTTCTTTAAATGACGATGGTATTTCAGGTGCTTTAATAATTTTACCAATTTGAAATTCTGAGGAAGGGAAAAAAATGTAAATGTTTGAAACAACTGCAAATCTAACCCATGTTACTCGTTCGGTCAAAGCAGACAGTACCTGTTCATCCCATAATTTCATATTAGGAGCTAATTCTCGCTGGGCAAAGTCTAAAGCCATGGCTTGAAATTCTCTTTGGCTATCATTGAGTCCATTTGAGACTGGAAGAAAAACAAATTAACAATGATACATGTATATATGTGTAATCTGTGACTGCTCCCTGTTTTGGCTGGACTGTAACTGAACATTTTGCAATGATTGGCCCATGGGGCCTTTTTTTTGCAAATACAAGCCACTGAAGATTGAAGATCATACATAAATCAAAATATTTTTTTTAAAAAGGAGTATACATTGTAACATTTGTCATTACAACTACAGATCATCTAATAAGATTAATAATAAACTTTTAAATATAAGGAGTGATAACTATATATGACCCACTGTCTCAAATTGGTATTATGTCAAGATAAATTGGACCCCAAAAATTGAATTTAGAATCAAAATTGTAAGAAATACGAACTACGAATTGTTTTCAATGTAAAAAAAATAATTCCACTTCATTTCCATCAGAACGAATAAAAATGAATCCCAAGTTTGATATTTGTGGCTATCAAGTCAATTCCTAGCTCCTTGCTCATTCCGACATGATACCACTTTGAGACGATGGGTCACATTTTTTAAGCATACATAGAATAAACTATCAAATGATAAGCCTTATTATTTTGCACTAAAAAACCATCAGCAAATTATCAATATTTCTAATTGTCTCTGCCAATGACTGGTGCAATTAATCAAGACCGATCCTTTACTTCAAAATGTGCTGATCAATTTTAAACATTCAAGTCTGGCACCTTTTCACACCAACTGAACTCCAACTTGACTTGTCGTTATAAATTAAAAGTTTGAAAAATTGTAACATTAAACACGACATTTCAGCAGTTATATTTGTATCGAATTGTTTAAAAAATAAAAAAATCCTTTAAATGCTCTTTGTTACTTTCATGCATCAAAAACATTTTTCAGAGTTATTCAACCAAAATTCATTATTTTATTAATTTGACAACATTCGGTGCATATTGCTGGTTCAAATTATTAAATATCTAACACACAAATAAAAAATAATTGAGTTTTTATATAGTGCAATACCCACTTAATGTGCTCAATGCGCTTTACATGTATCAGTCAGAGGTCTCTACATATTATAATATTATAGTAAAAGAAAATAGTCAATTATATCACATTGAAGTCGTTGTGTTACATACGGTCTATTGAGTTTCCAGTTGTCATCATAGACCTTGATGATGATACTGTAGGATTTGGGCATAATCGTGGCATGATCCACTGACCAAGAAGTCTTGGGACACTTCTCCTCAACATGAGGTGAGTCATCATACTGTGTGGAATTCTAGTAGAAATAAAAAATCAATGAAAAAATGAATATATATGCATTCTGTGATGAAAGGCATAAAAAGAATAAAAGGTGAACCAATCAGATTGGGTCTAGATAGCTATTAATCATGCCGAGTTTTAAGTGTGTCAAGTATAGGAAACCCATTTTTATCTTACACACAAGATTGCATTTTCACTGAAAAAAACCCAACAAAAAACATGGTGTTGGTAGTGGGACTCACACTTGGATGATTCATGTGGCGAAAAATATACGGCAAAAGTCCACAGCAGGAAATTGATAATCTTCTTTTTTATCTGTCACAGTGGTATCGTGTTTAAGGTAAGTTTTGTTCCTTTTACTTTTAAAAAATTATTTTCATTCTTTCTTTTTTTATTATTTTTTTTTATTATCTATTTTTTCTTTTTGACAATCATTTTCTTCATCTGTCACAGTGGTATCGGATTTCAGAATTGATTTCTAAATTTTAAAAAATAAAAAAATTTTGGCAACATTTTTTTTTAAATGGCTACATTTTTTGGTTGCTTGATACAAATAACACAGGTAACCGAAAAAAAGAGAAAAAGTTTTTAGTCTTGAACCCTTTAACTTTAAACCATCTGGCCATGGTCAGTGTAAACAAATCAAGACGGCGGCAGGGACCTCTCTCATTAACCAGTGTCCAGATAAGTTTGTCTTTTTTGCAGGGCTGGCGAGTCGGAGTCGGAGTCGGTAGGAGTCGGTTGTTTGAGGGTGGAGTCGGAGTCGGAGTCGGAGTCGGTTTTAGAAGTCCCGACTCCGACTCCTTACCACTTTCAGACATTGCATTTTTATGGGTGTGTCATTTTTACGAAACCTGCCGAAACCTGACGAATTCCGACAAAGTTATGGGAAGTAGGTGGCAGTGGGGAGTGAACCTAGAACTCAGGGAAGTGTGCACCATTGGGGAGTGAACCTGGGACTGGGTTTCGGCGGGTTTCGTAAAAAAGAATTAGTGCTTTATTACGAAACCCGCCGAAACCCGACAATATCCGGCAAAGTTATGGGAGTTTGGCAACAGTGGGGGGTGATCCTGGGAGTCAGGGAATTGCACACCAGGAGATGGATAACTTGTGGGTATCCGAGCCAAACTATAGGAGTTTGGTACCAGAGGAGAATGAACCTGACACTATAGAAGGTGGGCGCCAGTGGGGAGTGAACCTGGGATTCAGGGAATTACACACCAGTGGGGATTTAACCTGGGAATATGTAAAAAAGGATATCAGTGGGAAATAAACCTGGGACTAAAGGGAGATGAATACCATTGAAATTTGAAGCCGGGTATGAGAGTTTGGTACCAGAGGAGAATGAACCTGACACTATAGGGGGTGGGCGCCAGTGGGGAGTGAACCTGGGACTATGTAAACAGGATATTAGTGGGAAATAAACTTGGGACTAAAGGGAGATGGATACCATTGAAAGTTGAAGCCGGATATGAGAGTTTGGTACCAGAGGAGAATGAACCTGACACAATAGGAGGTGGACGCCAGTGGGGAGTGAACCTGGGACTATGTAAACAGGATATCAGTGGGAAATAAACCTGGGACTAAAGGGAGATGGATATCATTGAAAGTTGAAGCCGGATATGAGAGCTTGGTACCAGAGGAGAATGAACCTGACACTATAGGGGGTGAGCGCCAGTGGGGAGTGAACCTGGGACTATGTAAACAGGTTATCAGTGGGAAACAAACCTTGGACTAAAGGGACATGGATAACATTGAAAGTTGAAGCCGAATACGAAAGTATGGTACCAGAGGAGAATGAACCTGACACAATAGGAGGTGGGCGCCAGTGGAGAGTGAACCTGGGACTCAGGGAATTGCACACCAGTGGAGAGTTAACCTGGGAATATGTATAAAGGATATCAGTTGGAAATAAATCTGGGACTAAAGGGAGATGGATACCATTGGGAGTTGAAGCCGGATTTATTTCCCACTGATATCCTTTTTTAGATATTCACAGGTTAACTCCCCACTGGTGTGCAATTCCCTGATTCCCAGGTTCACTCCCCACTGGCGCCCACCTTCTATAGTGTCAGGTTCATTCTCCTCTAGTACCCAACTCCTATAGTTCGGCTCGGATACCCACAGTTATCCATCTCCCACAGTCCGAGGTTAACTCCCAATTGGTGTGCACTTCCCTGAGTTCCAGGTTCACTCCACACTGGCGCCCATCTCCTATAGTGTCAGGTTCATTCTCCTCTGGTACTCAACCCCCATATCAGGCTTCAACTTTCAATGGTATCCATCTCCCTTTAGTTCCAGGTTTATTTCCCACTGATATCCTTTTTACACAGTCCCAGGTTAACTCCCCACTGGTGTGCAATTCCCTGACTCCCAGGTTCACTCCCCACTGGCGCCCACCTTCTATAGTGTCAGGTTCATTCTCCTCTGGTACCCAACTCCTATAGTTCGGCTCGGATACCCACAGTTATCCATCTCCCACAGTCCCAGGTTAACTCCAAATTGGTGTGCACTTCCCTGAGTCCCAGGTTCACTCCACACTGGCGCCCATCTCCTATAGTGTCAGGTTCATTCTCCTCTGGTACTCAACTCCCATATCCAACTATCAACTTTCTATGGTATCCATCTCCCTTTAGTCCCAGGTTTATTTCCCACTGATATCCTTTTTACAGTCCCAGGTTCACTCCCCACTGGTGTACACCGCCCTGATTCCCAGGATCACCCCCCACTGTTGTCAAACTCCCATAACTTTGCCGGATATTGTCGGGTTTTGGCGGGTTTCGTAATAAAGCACTAATTCTTTTTTACGAAACCCGCCGATAACCTTAGTCTCAGGTTCACTCCCGACTGATGTACACTTCCCTGAGTCTCGGGTTCACTCCCCACAGTTGTCTACTTCCCATAACTTTGCTGGATATTGTCGGGTTTCGTAATAAAGCACTAATTCTTTTTTACGAAACCCGCCGAAACCGGGCGATAACCTTAGTCTCAGGTTCACTCCCGACTGATGTACACTTCCCTGAGTCTCGGGTTCACTCCCCACAGTTGTCTACTTCCCTAACGGTTTTTGATATAGATAGTATCCATACCTATAGAATTTGAAAAAAATTACATTGGTATTAGCTAAAGGTGAACTATGCTTCCAAAACCCCCTTTCCTCCCCAACCTTCATGCTCTCGTGCTGTACATTTAAGTTGGCATCAATGCCAATCACCCGTACCTGACTAGAGGGAGGGGTGGGGATCCTGACTCTTCAATGTTAAAGTTAGGTTATTAGAAAGTGGGATAACCATAAGACCATAAGAAGTGACTTTATTTTAGTATAAATGGTTTCAGTTTCAATATTGTCTTAATTTCACTTTTCCTCTTTTTGTTGGTCTTAATGACAGTTTTATTCATATCTTAGTTTCAGTTTCCTTTTTGTCTAGTTTCAATTCCTTTTTTGTCCTAGTTTCAAATATGAAGCCGCTTGTATTGTTATATTACATATACTGGGGAAAAGCTAAAAGTAGCTGCGAGTGTTGGTTGCATATTATTACCTATTAATTCCTGTGCTTGAGGAGTCGGAGTCGGAGTCGGGGTCGGTTTAAAAATAACCGACTCCACCAGCCCTGCTTTTTTGGGCACTTAATCTGCCACTAGATACAACTATAACTATCTAGGCCTACCTCTTGAGTGTAGACCCTACCCTATCAATCTAACTTTGATTCTCTAGACTAAACTCTCCCGACTCTCAGTTCAGTTGAGTTATCTAAATCTAAAAAAAAAATAAAAATTCTTTAAATTGAGCTTTATATAGCCCAATATCCACTAAATGTGCTCAAAGTGCTTTAAGGGGTCCCTGGTCAACAGCAACGAAGATAGGCGAGTTTTCCCGAGCACCCCCGCAGCAGGTGAGTAATTCTCAATCACAACTTCTAGACGCGAGTTTCAGGTCATGAATCAGGCAGCTGAGCAAGTTGCATTAAACTGCCTAATTTAACATGACGTAACTAAGTAACTAAAGGAGGACGGGACATGACTATGACGCCTGTTACTGTTAGTGTTAGGCGATATTACAGTTTTTCGGACAAAGACAACGCTGTTAACGGCCAGGTACTCATTTTACACCTGAGTACGGTGAGAGAATGTGAGTAAAGAGCCTTTTCCAAGGACTCAACTACGCGCCGAGCGCGAGACTCGAACCCATGACTCATGACCTTCCGATCCGAGAAAGTAAGCGAGCACCACATGACCACAACAACATAGCCGCATCTAGGTACTGGTCACTAGACTAGAGTCACAGTCTCATACTACTACTTCGACAACCAAATATCATTTAAAAAACTAAAGTGGTAAGATTTCACTAACTTAATTATCTTAAATATGAACTCATTACCAACGCATGTCAAATAAAATACACGCATTCATAACCTCACAGACCTTCGAACTCGGTGTCGATGTAAATAAAAAAATAGTTTATGAGAGTTACCGAACCTGATTTTATATGAAGTGAGTCAATACTTGTACAGAGAGAGAGAGAGAGAGAGAGAGAGAGAGAGAGAGAGAGAGAGAGAGAGAGAGAGAGAGTCATACACTAATTTGTCATACGGCCTTGTATCGACATATTTGTTGTGTTATCATTGCACTATAACACAGTACTGGACCAGAACAATGTATTTGGTTATATAAATGTATAGAATATAAAACGAAACAATATTGAGTCTTGCTTTATCCGAGGTCATTGAATGTAAATTATACTGTAACGACAATATTATAATAGTAATAATAATAATAATAATAATAATAATAATAATAATAATAATAATAATAATAATAATAATAATAATAATAATAATAAAAGTAAGATGATGATGATGATCATGACGATAATAATAATAATAATAATAATAATAATAATAATAATAATAATAATAATAATAATAATAATAATAATAATTGTCAGTATTATTATCATCATCATTAATAATATTATTACTATTATTATTATTATTATTATTATTATTATTATTATTATTATTATTATTATTATTATTATTATTATTATTATTATTATTATTATTATCTAAAAAACAATCGGGAATAATGCTTGGAATAATAAAAGAAAGAAAAAAAAATTAGTCATGGACTAAGGGTTGCAACTGAGTATATTAACAAGTACAATTTAACTTGGTTAAGTCCCTTATATTGAGACTGCTACCGTTGGAACTGTATTCTGGTTACGTAACACTTTTTACCGGACTAAGAAATAAACATGTTGCTTTGAGTTCCATACTAAATCTTCAGCTTGTCATTCCTTTAATCAAAACATTACATGGTGGCAGCGAATCTTCATTCCCCATTTGATAAGTATTTCTAAATTTCTAAGACTTTAGTATTTTCCCACCAAGCATTTTATTTTCATTTTTTCACCTGTCGTCTACCGAGTCAGAAGTACTGACTTCTATCCTCAAACCGGCATTCAACTGATTGTTCGTCATGGCCGATAAACCTCCAACAATGGACTGGGGTGCCCCCAATTTGTCGATGCTTTCAGACTATTTAAACAGAGAATGGAGCTTTACTTCATAATTAATTCCAAGCTCAAAAACGAGGAAAAGATGGCAACAATACTCCTAGCATCAGGAGAGGAAGGTCTCACCAGATTCAACAGCTGGAATCTTACCGAGCAAGAGAAGTCAAACCCAGAGATAATCTGGGAAAGATTTGCAAGACAGCTCGATCCCGCTGATAACTTTCGAATCAATCGTCTAAAACTCTCTACCTTACGACAACAAACTGAAGAATCGTTGGATGATTTTGTGAATAGAGCCAAGCAAATCGCAAACAAATGTAAATTTACAAACGATGAATTGCAAAACAGACTAATCGAGATAATAATTGCGGCAACACCTATCGCTGATTTCCAAAAAGAACTCCTCACCAAACCCCAAACGTATACTTTAGATGAGGCTCTGCAACTCGGAAGAAGCTTCCCTACAACATCAAACTGCACTGAAAGCAATCGAGCATCCAACCACGAACCAGAAATCAATCGATATTATTCATCCACCACGTAACAAATCAGCACAACGACCCATCCATAACAAACCAGTACAACGGTCGGTTTGCAAAAACTGTGGCCGAGATCACCCCTTCAACCGAGGGACAGTGCCCAGCTGCCAAATCGACATGTGGCGCTTGTGGAAAACTTGGACATTGGGCAAAACTTTGCCTAACAACTAAATATCAACAACAAACTAACCCACAACAACGTAGTTACCGAAGACAACCGCAAAACAATATGCACACAATAGAAAGAGATGAATCCGGTGCAGAATCAGAAACAGATGACATGAATTTACAACTACATTCCTTCTCATTTTCAGAAATCAAAACGAAACAACGCGGTAGGAACGAAGCATTCACAATACTACAAATCGAACTTTCAGATATTCCAGGTATCCATGATTTACAACTAAAATTAGACACAGGAGCACAGGCAAACACACTACCTCTCAGAATTTATAGACAAATGTATTCAAAATACATTGACAACAAAGGGAAACCGGTGGCAGGGACACTAAAACATACAAACACAAACCTCACTGCTCACAATGGAACAGAAATCAAGTGCTTCGGCACCACAAACATACCATGCCAGCACAGACAATCAAAATGGATATACACCCAATTCTACAAAGTAGATGTTGCTGGACCAGCGATACTCGGTCTCCCGAGCTGCGAAGAATTCAAAATCATCACCCTCCACTGCCCCCTCCATGCTACGAAAAACAAAAACACTACAATAAGAAACATCCACGACATGAAAGCGCTGTACCCATCGCAATTTGACCGCATCGGCGAGTTCAAAACTGAACACAAACTAACTATTGACCCCAATGTACCTGCCCGCATCGACCCCCCTCGAAAAGTCTCCATCGCTCTAAAAGAAAAAAATCAAACTGGAGCTCGACAATATGTGTGAACAAAACGTGATACGTCGAATAGAGGAACCAACCAGTTGGGTAAGCTTATTGACCTATGTAACAAAACAAGATGGCAGTCTGAGAACCTGCCTTGACCCAAAACACCTAAACAGAGCGCTTCTGAGACCACACCATAGAATTCCTACTGTTGAGGAACTCAATCACGAGTTCGCAGGTGCAAAGTACTTTTCAAAGTTGGATGCTAAATCTGGATACTGGTCTGTAAAACTTCGTCCTGAGAGCCAACCTCTCACCACATTCCAAACCCCTTTTGGAAGATACTGTTTCCAACGCCTTCCTTTTGGCTTATCAGTAAGCCAAGATATTTTTCAAATGGAAATGGATAGAATACTACAATGATGCCAAAATGCATGCGGGATAGCTGACGATATCATTGTTTATGGAAAGACAGAAGAAGAGCATGACAAAAACCTGATCAAGTTCATGGAAATCGCAAATGAAGAAGGCCTTGTATTAAATTCGAGCAAATGTCAAATCAAACAGTCTGAGGTACCATTTTTCGGACATATATATACCAGTAATGGACTTAAACCAGATCCATTGAAAATCAAAGACCTAGAAAATATGCCAGAGCCAACATCAAAAACAGAACTACAACACTTTATTGGGTTCGCAACATACCTATCCAAATTCATACATGACTTCAGCCAGAAAACAGCTACCCTCAGAGATCTTTTAAAACAAGATTCTATTTTTCTTTGGGAAAGACACCACAAACAAGCCTTTGAAGACCTAAACCGTGAAGTATCAGTAAACTCCCTCCTTCAATAATATGATCCTGCCAAACCAGTAGAACTACATTGTGACGCCAGCCTTCGTGGCATTGGTGCAGCCTTACTCCAACCTGATGAAAACAACCAACTGAAACCAATTGCTTTTGCTAGCAAAAGTTTAACAACAACGGAGCAAAACTATGCATGCATCGAACGTGAACTTCTTGCCAATGTATTCGGAGTCCAACGATTCCATACCTTTCTTTATGGACGTTTTTTTTCAAAATCATCACTGATCATAAACCATTACAAATGATTGTCAACAAATCAATCACTGCTGCACCGCCTCGTCTTCAAAGAATGCTTATTTCCCTGAATGGATACAACTTCACATTGTCACATCGACCCGGATCAGAAATCGGGTCGAACGAGACTCCGAACGCCGAACCCGAACGGATATAGCCTTCTCACGTGACCATGAACGAGATTTGGATAGTGAAGACTCTCAAGCGGTATGCAGCATCGGATCTAAGGTCACGTGATAGAGGATAGCTTGGGTTGCTGTTGGCTTGTGTTAGGGGAGGGGCAAGGTCAGTGTCATTCAATAGTATATAATTGTGCACGTGGCGCTCTATACAGAGAGAAAATTATAAATTGATTACGGGCGAAGGTGGGGGGAGGGGGGGGGGGGGGGGGGGGTTGACCCACAAACGATCGAGGTGTTGGGCTTCGGGTAGACCATGATACGAAATCAAAGAGAAAAGGCCGCTGGTACTTGGATGGTGGAAATGGTTGGGGGGGTGGGGGGGGGGGGGGGGGGTAGTGACAATCAGCATGGGATGTATATATTAACATTAATAATATAGGCAATAGATGACCAGGGTTGTGTATTGTTTGTGTATTGTTTGTATATGTTTGTGTGTGTGTGTGTGTTTGTGTATGTGTGTGTGTGCGCGCGCGTGTGTGTGAAAGAGATTACACAAAAATACCTTTCCCGGGAGCTTCCAAATGATTACGTATACGATAAATTTGAAAACCACATTGTTGAATCAGCTTGCAAAAAGGAGAACATTTATCTTTGTTTCACAAAAATAGGTTTAGAAATAAAAAATTTTTCTAGTAGATTGATTTTGAAAAAAATATTGCTCAATTTTTTAAATTTAATGATAGTTTCTTTATTTTCCGGTCGGTTTTCTTGATTTATATCTCATTTTTCAATTCACAATGCGACGACCACACTGATGTATCTCGTGTGATTCAAAAACGTTGTTTGTTTTTTTAATATATATATATACTGAGAGTCCTCAGTAATTAATTCCTGAGCGTTGATATGGTGACGCAGTTATTACATACAAGACCTTGCAGTCGAGTCGGCAGGGCTTTTGGGTTACACAATCACTATTTACCCATCGGTCAGCGTACGTTCTTTGATGTATACAACACTCACCGCCTTTACGCAAAGCCGCCTGCCCATAAATCAAGAGATGGTCTCCTAACTGTTCACAAGCGAACTGTCAAACGAGCAATCGATGATTGGATAAGAATCTCAAGATCTCATATAATAAGGTAAGTTTTGGAGAGGTGATATCCCCCCACCCGTCATCGGACAGAACTTTCATTGCGTTATATCATATAAGCTCCGCCTCCTCTTTCTATTCCGGAGTGACGAGATTAGACGAGAGGACGCGGGAAAAAACTGATCACGTGATCGGTAAGTCGTTCGTTCGGTGTCCGTTCGGTGAGCAACTATAACTCTGTATTGTATTCGGAGTCCAACGATTCCATACCTTTCTTTATGGACGTTTTTTTCAAAATCATCACTGATCATAAACCATTACAAATGATTGTCAACAAATCAATCACTGCTGCACCGCCTCGTCTTCAAAGAATGCTTATTTCCCTGAATGGATACAACTTCACATTGTCACATCGACCCGGATCAGAAAACAAACTAGCAGATGGGCTCAGTCGTCTTCCAAACAAATATAATAATAATAATAATAATAATAATAATAATAATAATAATAATAATAATAATAATAATAATAATAATAATAATAATAATAATAAATAATAATAACAATAATGATTAAAAATAAATAAATAAATAATAATAATAACAATAATAATAATAAATAATAATAATAATAATAATAATAATAATAATAATATATAACAATAATATATTAAAATAATAAATATAATAAATAATAATAAAAATAATAATAATATTAATAAACAATAATAATAATAATAAATAATAATAATAATAATAATAATAAAATAATATTAAATAATAATAATAATAAATAATAATAATAATAACAATAATAAAATAATATAAAAAATAATATAATAAATAAATAAATAAAATAATAATAAAATAATATAATAATAATAATAATAATAATAATAATAATAATATAATAATAATAATAATAATAATAATAATAATAATAATAAAATAATGATAAAAATAAATAAATAAATAAATATAATAAATAATAATATTAATACAATAATAATATATAATAATATAATAATAATTATAATACAGAATAATAATATATAATAAATAAATAATAAATAATAAAATAAATACTACACCAATGCACGTTCACACTGTATTCACGAAAATCAACTATCCAACTATACAACTACAATCAAATTCACACACCAGACAAAGTCAACTTATCCAAACATATACAACTACAATCAAATTCACACACCAGACAAGTCAACTTATCCAAACATATACAACTACAATCAATTGCACACCGACAGTCACTTATCAAACATATACAAATACAATCAATGAATTCTTTT
>NC_088370.1:10238847-10243847 GCF_034508935.2 Berghia stephanieae
CTAATACTAATAATGATAATGATGGTGATGTTGAAGATGATGATTTCAATGATGATGATGATATTGATGATAATAATAACATAAATGACTGAATAGATAATTTACTTTACGAGACAAATAAATAACTAATTAAATTACTTATGTATTCATATATTTATTCATAATAAATAGAAAAAAATGTTTTAATGGAAATAATATCAGTTCTTGTCCATCCCATAAAGAAACTCGCGTTATATAAAACACATAATCAATTTTACAATACATTGACACAGAAAACACGTCAAAACACACAACCATAATTTTGTTGACACATTCATTTTTCTTATCTTCTACAACATTATCATAACGTATTCTAATAACTACTTTATGGTTTGTTGGGATAATAAAAGTCAAAAATTCCACGCTTTCCCCTATACCACAACCAACTGTGCAAAACGAGAAAGGTTGGAGAATGAAAATGTTTTGTTTACTTAGTGGTTCGAACAGGAAAGAATAAACAATGGGCAGTGTGCAAAGAAGCTTAAGTGTCATCCATCGATAAATGGCTCGAATAGACACCTATAGGAGAGCTACCAACTTGAAATTAAAAAAAAAATATGGTAGTTTCCAAGGGAAAGAAAAGGAAAAAATCACTTTAACTCTCTCCTTACCAGCCATTTTCAGGATTTTCCCCAAAACTTCACACCAAACTAATTCAAAAATAGATTTTTTATCACTCAAACACAATAGCAGTAAGTTCGTGCGATAAATAAAGTCGTTAGCAAGATATGCTCTACAACACACTGTTCATTTTATTTTAATTTTACATGAGAAATTTGAATAATACAAATGTTGGTTGTATCGTAACGAATGTGACGATTTTCCTATAGTTGGTTTGGAGAGGGTTAAATAGCTTAAAATCCACATTTTGCTCTCAGCATGGTCCAAAAATGCCCCAAAGTTCTGAATATAAGTTCTAAGAAGCTAAACTTTCTTCTCAACCAAATTTATTGAGTCAAAGAGACCTATGCAGCTCTGTGGCTGGAGCCAAAAATTCGTATTTCTAGGAATTTTTCGTAGTACTAGACAGGTCTGCCTATAGGAGGGCAGAAAAGTCGTGATGTTACACTTTCTACTCTTCCAGTTCCAAACTCCTAGGAAGTGTGCATGTAAACGGTCCTTCACATCAAAGCGGATTGAGTTATTGTGTGTAAAGTATCTAACCCAAGGACAAAAAGTTGGGAGCAGAATTTTCCACTATCACTGTCACCCATTAGGACACTGACCACGCTCAATATTGCTTGATATTAGTGTTTAGCTGAGGCAACTTCCCGCTGAGCCACATTAATTAGGGGTTATATAATAATCTTTCCGAAGGAAAACAAAAACGAACATGCTTAAAGCGGGCCTCGAACTCAGAGCCTCCTGGGTCCTAATACAATGCCTTAACCGCTCGGCCACATCACTCCCCTTCATCCCTCTCCGAGTTGTTCCCTCACACAATTTTTCAAGAAGATTGGCTGCACAGAGTATAGATAGTATGCGCCTGGCTTAGAAGCTCACAACATTGCCATCCGGAAATATAACGGACCAAAACGTGACGTCAATTTTGTTCCTTCTATACAACCGATGACTGAGTAGATGATGTCTTGTCCAAGGTCTAAAGAAAACACACCAGGTCCATTGTTATGTTTTCCCCCGGAAATTAAGTAGAAACTGAATTGTTTGCGTTGAGGCTGTGAGCTGTAGAAGTTGATTTTAATCTCTCTGTAAGAAGATTAGTTAGTTGACAGGGAATTATATGATGGGAGATTTGTATATGACGAATAATACTTTTTTGCACTACTGTTGACAGGGCTTTCAGTCTTGTATGTATATATTGTGCATTGTTATATTATTATGGTTATCTTCAATATGCGCGCGCGCGCATGTGTGTGTGTGTGTGTGTGTGTGTGTGTGCTTTGCATGTTACGGTTAAAGATATATGTCTGTACATCACATTTACATGAGTACTTTTAAGTTGAAATACTATCTTTACCAGTGTATTATTATTGTAATCTTTAATCAATAGATTAATGGCATTACTATTATATTAAGGGCATTCAATGGATTTTATCCCATTTTGCCCTATACCATATGTTATATTATGTTAAGATTAGAACATTCTTGAGTTATGGCTTTGATGTAGAGCAATGCTCAATAAATGTATTCAAAGCTCTTTACAAGGGGTCCTATGTGATGCATACATATTTGCAGGTCTGATAGCCCAAATTGTTATGGGCCCATTGTCGTAATGGAAATACTCTTAACCTTGCTTAAGAAACTCACACCATTGCCATCCGGAAATATAACGGACCAACACACGAAAAAAGTTCTGTGTCATGGTGTTTTTTGAAAAACTGTCTATCCCTTATTATATTTAAATCCAGAGAGAACGCAATTCACACTTACGGAAAAAGACTTATTATTAATTGATAATCTGATTCTTCGGACGATTAAGAAAGTCTTCAGATGACGTTAGTGGCCGTGTTGGAGTATTATTTTAACATAGATTCATGATGTACATTGGAACTTGATTCTTTAAGCATTTATGAACGATGCTACAAATTTTAAAAGCAATTATTTCACTAACTGTCAACCAATGGAGAATGTGTAGAATTTCTTTTGTGGAGTCAGTCGATTTTTAAAATCAGTTTTGCCGCTCTGTTTTGAATATTATACAAACGTATCATTTTGACCGGCACACCTAAAAGCAATGATTTACAGTAGTCAAACCTGCAGGTTACCAAAGCATGAACCATAATTTGTGTAGTGCTCTCATCAAGAAGATGTCGAATTTTACCAATATTTCTTAAATAATAAAAGCAAGATTGGCAGGCTTTTGTTCTGCGATTCTGTATTGAAGCATCACAATCAGAGAATGAGACAAGATTTCTTATAGTTTATCTTCTAACATCCAAGTCTTAATTGCTAAGCAACAAATTTCAATATTTAGTTTCATACTCTGTTCTTGTCCTTCATGAAAATCGAAATATAGTTGGGTGTCATAGGCGTATAGATGGTGGTAAATACAGAATGACTGGATGATTTACGTCATCGGTGCAATATAGAGAAAAAACAGGAGTGGTCCGAAAACAGAGTCCTGAGGGATACCACAATAAAGCTGATGGAGTTCTGACATAATTTGTCCATTAGGCGAGTCGATTTGAACGCACTGTGTTCTAGTTTTAAGGTAGGCCTAAGACAATTTCAAAGGAGTCCCATTCATTCCAATGTGTTTCTGTAATCTGTAATACTCATTGCTTTCGAACCTCGGCCTTCTAATCCAAAAGCCAGTAGCTATGCAGTGCATCATAAGCTCGCACAAAATAAATTACACAAACATGTTGTGAGTCAACATTTCCTCTCTTTGAATGTAAATATCAAAACATTTATATTTGCCTACAGATGTGTTGAATATGTGTGGCCTTCAACAATAGAGGAAAACTCTGCGGTTTCATCATCTTTTTCTTCACGCCATTTTTTGACGATTCGTTCTGTCACCAGCACAGCACACGACAGTGACGTCATAGCGGCTATCAGAGCGCCAAGCCATTTCAAGTCTGCGAGAACAATTTTCTTCTTGTTCAATTGTTGGAATCCTCGTGTTCCCTTCGTCACGATATCTTTTACCTCAGCCTTGCCTTGGATTGAACTCAACATAGGAAAATTTGGAGTCCCAAAGATTTTGTGATAAAGTTTCAACCTGTAGGAAATTAACGGCTCGAGTTCGGAGTTGGCGGGAAAACCGAAAGCCAGATTCAGATTAAATATTTGTTCTGGAACTACGAAATATTTGTGGTTGTCCTCGGTCTGTTTTAAGTGAAGTTGAAACATTGACCTTTGTAAAATAAAAATTTTCTTTTCTTCAAGATTGTCAAAAATGCTACCAAGACTTTTCACGAGGGGATTGGGAGAGAAATACTCTTGGCAATATTTGTTGAGTAGTGGAAATTCCTCAAATCCTCTCGTTTTTAGAAGGTTTCCGTTCATTTCATCCGTCAAAACTTTGCACTGGAATTTCTGATTAACGAGGAGATTTTCCCATGATCTGTTAAACAATCTATTGGATGAGGATGTAATGGTAGCCGTCATAATGCCCAAGTACAGAGCGTAATATATCAACGATAACATTGATAAAATAAATAGAATTAGTCTTAATGACATCGGTCTTGACTTGGGGAAATACTGAGTCCAAATGAAAGACTGTACCAGGGATGAAATTAAATTCACTTTCACGTACAATTGTCGAATGAATGGAACAACATCACGATTTGCGTTTTTGTTTTTTTCAAGATTTGAGTCTAAATTTTTGACATTGAATATTGCAGCTTCTTCTTCTACCTCAATCTTCTGTTTGGATAGAACCCAATAGAAAAGGATGTAGACGAAAATGCAAAATAGATAACTGCCTATAATCAGCAACATATTTATCCCTGTAAACGGGAAAACAATTAAAGTTGCTTTGTCTATCTGGTCATTTTCACTCTAGTACACACCAATGTAACTATTAAAGTATGCCGGATAAGAGAATGTAATGTTATGGCCTGTCCTCCATTTGTATGCAAGAAGACAAGCCCCTAAATCTATTTCACTGCTGTCTAGTTCATCCAGTACCTTTTCCATTCTGTATCCCAGAGGTGACGAATTAATCATCAGAGTGTAGGTAAAGTTTAAAAAAATTTCACATCGTTTATAGGTGATAACGTAGCTGTTTTGAAAAGTTCATATTTGTCATCTTTCATGATTGACTCTAAAGACAAATTGCTGGGCGCCATTGCCGTAAATTCCCTTCCATTAAGACCAAAATAAATATTCGGAAATAAAGCGCATTCTTTTGTACTTATAAGATCTTTTATTTCATTTCTCTCCAGTTCCCGTTTACGATTATTGCGCCACATCAAGGTTTTAACCTCTGGACCCACTGTTTTGATTTTCTTTGGGCAGGGGTTCTTTTTCTCACTATGACAATAATACAATAT
>NC_088370.1:10248847-10253847 GCF_034508935.2 Berghia stephanieae
CCATGTTGATTGCTGGGGGAATAAATGAAACATTTTGAGGGCAATTAGGATGTAAATCCTATAAAAGACGGAATATAGGAATTATCATATAAATGCCATGTACAACAGTCTATAACTCCAAGATCTGAGTTAATTTGTATTGTAACGTCCACAGACAGTTCTATATCAATTTTGTTAAAATCACTCTATCTTATTATTGATGAAAAAATGTCATTTCTAAATAACTTCTGAATCATCTTTCTGTTTAAAAAAAAAAAACAACATGTGATAAACACCCATCCAAAGTGATTTTCCCCACCACGTTCATTTCCCATCCAATGTGAATTCACCACCCTTTTCATTTCCCATCCAATGTGATTTTCCCCACCATTTTTATTTCCCAACCAATGTCAATTCCCCACCATTTTCATTTCCCATACAATGTGAATTCCCCTCCACGTTCATTTCCCTATTTAATGTGAATTCCCCACCACGTTCATCTCCCATCCAATGTGAATTTCCCCACCACGTTCATTCCTATCCAATGTGAATTCCCCACCACGTTCATTTCCCATCCAATATGAATTCCCCACGAAGTTCATTTCCCATTCAATGTGAATTCCCCACCACCTTAATTTCCCATCCAATGAATTCCCCATACACGTTCATTCCCCGCTAAAAAAAACATAACATTGCCATCCGGAAGTATAACGGACCAACACACAAAACTATGTGAAACCATGAACTTTTATAGTCTGGTTAATACAGTTTATTGAGAATTACTCATAAATATGTATGGCAAAAAACAATAACAAAGACCTGAGTGACGTCAACATCATTCTATCTATACTTATAGAGCATGATGTACCATTGGAATGCTCTGTGCGCCTTGCTAGTCTTGTCGTGCGTCGTTTGCCTTCGGTCCTACAGGTTCCTGATTCAAGACTAGCTCTTGGCGGCGCAAAGTTGAGTCCTTGGTAAGGGTTCTTTACGAAATTATCTCATCGCACTCAGGTGTAAAATGAGTACCTGGCCAGTGACAGTGTTATCTCTGTCGCAATAAAAAAAAATGTTTTTGCACCTTATTGGCGTAATGACGTGTTCTACACGTAAAGTGTTGTTGTTTGCTTAAAACACCATGTAAAGTGCGCTGAGTAAATTAAAAAAAAGTTTAAATAGCATTTTGTAAGAATTAATTAATTTTTTAAAATGTTTTCCCAGGGTATTGCTACTGTTGACGATAGCCTTGACCCTGACCCTTGGGGTCATAGGTCACAAGCGACAGGAGAAAGTCCCTCCCAATAGATGTCTTCCTGGACAGAGTTGTTTTCCATCACGACAGCAGTTGGCGGAGTTTGCTGCAACACTCACCGTAAGCAGACCTCCCTCTCATTACGAACGATTCGTAGAAATACGAAATTTTGCCTCCAATTTCACAGTTCCATGAGCATCTCAAAGCCATTCCGAAAGCTACATCTCCAGTATTCTTGATTTTTATAATGTTCTTTTAGGGAGTTTGGGATGGGGGGGGGGGGGACTTTTTTTTTTGAAAGTCTCCCCCCCTCCCCTTCCCAAACCCCCTACTAGAACATTATCAAAAAAGTTTCCCCCCTTCCCAAACCCCTTACTAGAACATTATCAAAAAAGTTTTCCCCCTTCCCAAACCCCCTACTAGAACATTATCAAAAAAGTTTTCCCCCTTCCCAAACCCCCTACTAGAACATTATCAAAAAAGTTTCCCCCCTTCCCAAACCCCCTACTAGAACATTATCAAAAAAGTTTTTCCCCCTTCCCAAACCCCCTACTAGAGCATAATCAAAAAAAGTTTCCCCCCTTCCCAAACCCCCTATTAGAAAATTATAAAAAAAAGTTTCCACCCTCCCAAGCCAACTACTAGAACGAGAATACTGGGGATGTAGGAGCCTTCGGAAGGCCTCCCAAAATGTAAGTTAATGCTATACTACATAATTTAAATAATGTTTAAGTGTTGTTTAATCCTTCAATCCCAAATTGTTGATTTCTAAAGTTAACTATAGATAGCGATTACAAAATAATGTATATTTCCCAAAAATTCAAATTTTTAGATTTTCAAGTAAGCAGGTGTGACAGTAAGTGACCTGGTGACTTGGTGACCCAGCTCCCAACCGCTGCACGAGCTTGCGAGTAAGCGTTGGGAACAGCGTTCAAATTCCAAAACGCAGTGTACATTACGTGTTAATATTTAGGGAGAGGGATGTAATGATTGTCTTTAGTAATTGTCAAGGAAACAAATTTAAATTGATAACGTTCGCTAAACATTGTATAAAATACACTGTTCTCTTTCTTTTGATAGTCGGTGCATTGTAACCTAATATTTTGGCTAGTGCCTGGCTATGAGTTTACGGACGCCACAGTCAAACATCACAGATTCGCCAATAGGGAATGAGATTAGCGGAAGAGTAGCGTCCCTTGATTGGACGTCACCCATAGTCTGTGACGTCACCGGCGGAAAAGTTATTAGAGAGAGAACGTCATGTTGGTAGTGCGCATGCGTCTCTCGTCCGCGAGTGTCATACCACATGACCATATAGCCGTACGAAACAAATAATTTCTAAAAAATTGATTTTACGTTTTCAGGGCAGCGTGGTTACCCCAGCCGATGCATCCTACAGCAGCCTCGTAGCCATGACCAACACCCGCCTGACACGAAGCCCGTACATCGTTGTGCTGGCTGGAGACGTCGCTGACGTGCAGAAAGCCATGCTCTTCGCCAGGAAGCATCAGCTGATGGTGACGTCACAAGCATCCAATCAGGACACTTCCGGAAGGTCAGAGTTAGATACTTTTCAATAGGATTCAATAGTCTGATGTCAACGTCGCCCAGCAACGGCGAGCAGCGTGGTTCTAAACGAAGAATATCGGTACTTTTTAATCTTCATGCCGGCTAGAACTTTTCATATGTCATGTGATCAGAATGTATAAAAGTCAAAACAAGATCAGATTTATAATGTTTGTCTCCTCTGGATTCACTTTTATGCTCGTCGGAGAAGTATTTCATAAGGGCGTCCTCCATTGTTCCGATAGTTTAGAACCAGTTACTATGCGACGTTACGAGGGAAGTGACGTCAAGACTGTTGAACCCTATTGAAGACTGATTTTCCAAAACTCGTTAAGTCGATATTTCTACTTTTTGAGATTTTCCATCCATGAGATTAGATTGAAATGTAAATTTTAGTTCAAGCATCAACTGGCACAAGAATGTCTCTTAGATTTGTTTGGATTTGAAGTTGAGATATGATAAAATAATAGACCGAATGAGACATTCTAGGGGAAGTAATCCTCAATGTCTCAAAATGGGAGAAAACTAGGGAGTTTTGGATAACCACTTTCAATTTCAATACCTAATTTTTTATTTCTTTCTATATATACTTTTTTTTAACTTTTCGTTTCTGTTTTGAAATGTTGATACATTTGTGACCCTTCACCTCAAAACGGTAATAAGTCGGGTTGGTTAAGATGTTGAAAATTGAATTTACAGCCAGAAATATCAGACTTGTGTTGAGTTTGTATGTTTTATTGAGGAGAATGGATACCATATTATTTTAGGGTGATAATGCCAACAATTTATATTTTTGACCAGTTTAACATTTAATTCGGCTTTTAAGCATATGGTTCGTTCCGATATAATATCGTTTTGAGACGATGGGTCACATTTTTGTGGGTTTTTTTTATTTAGCCAAACCTTTTTTTTTTCAGATTCTTTATCTTTCACTAGCGCACTGGGCGTCCCGTTAGCTCAGTTGATAGAGCACTCTCTTCACACGCATAGGGACTGAGATCGATCCCAGATGAATTCGAGATTTTTTTTTGGTTCTCTTAACCCCTGTCCACCCAGCAGTGATTGGGTAGCTGGGTCTGTTAGATCTAGGGGAAAGTACTTTGCGATAGACTAGCGTCCTATCCAAATGGTAGCAAGCAATTGCTATTGTCCATTTTATGTTATAACCGGGCTGAATTACTACTAAATACTATCGCAATAGTGTGAACTCTCGATTTGTGACTTATCATTTCAACGCGGTATTATTTCGAGCGAAATCCAATGCTAAAATTAATTTTTAATTTAGCCCAAGAAAAAGCTTTGAAAAGCTAAGTTAAGACATATTATGTGTATATCTTCATTGTTGATAGTGCGTTTTGCTTCTTAAACTTCAAAAAAAAAAATACTTTCTAATTCTCATCAAATTCGTCTTAAGTCTCACTTTTCCACGTTAAATAGGACAAAGAAGATGTGACGTCATACCATCTACTCTTCCGGTTCCAAACTTCTTGGAAGTGTGTATTCAGCCAGTCCTTCGGAGGACCAACATATTATATTTAAACAAGAACAAAAATAAGATGCCATAGAGAAGGATGGAAACTGTTTGTCTGTGGCCTATACCCTGACCCAGGGTGAAAAAGGCAATGATGATAGAGAAGGATGGAAACTGTTTGTCTGTGGCCTATACCCTGACCCAGGATGAAAAAGGCAATGATGATAGAGAAGGATGGAAACTGTTTGTCTGTGGCCTATACCCTGACCCAGGGTGAAAAAGGCAATGATGATAGAGAAGGATGGAAACTGTTTGTCTGTGGCCTATACCCTGACCCAGGGTGAAAAAGGCAATGATGATAGAGAAGGATGGAAACTGTTTGTCTGTGGCCTATACCCTGACCCAGGGTGAAAAAGACAATGATGAGAGAGAGATGGAAACTGTTTGTCTGTGGCCAATACCATGACCCAGGGTGAAAAAGACAATGATGAGAGAGAGATGGAAACTGTTTGTCTGTGGCCTATACCCTGACCCAGGGTGAAAAAGGCAATGATGATAGAGAAGGATGGAAACTGTTTATCTGTGGCCTATACCCTGACCCAGGGTGAAAAAGTCAATGATGATGATGATGATCAATCTGAAACAAAAAGATATGTTACACAAGATATGTGTCCAGTCCTTCGGAAGAGTGGCTATACACTCCAACGAGAGTGGAACCAGTTTTTTTTAATA
>NC_088370.1:10256347-10278847 GCF_034508935.2 Berghia stephanieae
ATATATATATATATATATATATATATATATATATATATATATATATATATATATATATATTTATATTATATATATATATATATATATATATATATATATATATATATATATATATATATATATATATATATATATATATATACTAGTAAAAAGCCCGCAATTTTGCGGGGAAAGAACTATTTTCATTCGATACTGTACTCACCATCATTTAATGAGGGCAGATTGGTAAACAACGTTGTCTGTGTAATTTGGTATATCTTCTGTTGATTTTTCTGTGTGGCCTAACATGAAGTGTAAGCCACTATAGCCTCTGACCCGTGACACAGCAACATACAGTTGTCCGTGTGTGAATACCGGTTGTGGTAAGAAAATCCCCACCTTGCTTAATGTCTGCCCCTGAGACTTGTTAATTGTCATTGCATATGACAATTTTACCGGAAACTGTCTTCTATTTATAATAAATGGTAAGCCTGAATCAGTTGTTGTCGTCAGATTGATTCTAGGGATAAACACTATGTCGCCAGCTCTACTAACGGTAATTATCTTGGCTTCTAATACTTTTGAACCTAATTTAATTATTAACAAACGGGTGCCATTTAGGAGGCCTGATTTAGGATTTATATTTCTAAGCAGCATGACTAATGTGTTGGCTTTCAAATGTAATGCATGTGGAGGAAGTCCGGGAGGTGTAAGTTCGTTCAAGAATTCAATCGGGATAAGTTGATGTCAGAGTCACTTTGAATGGTATCAGCACTGCGGTAAATTTGTTCAGTTGATGAGGTCAACCTGGACAGAACGGCTGCATTTATTTTGTCAACATTTTCATGGGTTGTAGTCAAAATTGCTCTCTCTGATAGATAACGTTCATCCGCAAAGTTCAGATTCAAATCATTGTATACAGCATTTATCAAGCATTCTGGGTCATTTTCAGGAAGGCATAGCGTTGTAGGTAATTTAACAGAATACTTTCCTATTTCGCTGAAAACCGGCTCTGTACCATTTCCGATGCGGAGAAGCCAATTTGCAAAACAGTTATGTCATCAGTAACCCTCATGTTCTTGTTCATGTGAAAAATCGTGACAAAATTCCAAATAATTGACTTGTTAAGTGTGACACTTAATATATCGGCTTCACTTCCTTTGTTAACAACAGGTAGAATTTACCGAAAATCCCATCCAAGTACAACCACTTTGCCCCCAAAAGGTTTTGAACCGCCTGTTATGTCACAAAATGTCCTGCTCACACATTCAAACACACGCCTGTCCATCATAGGTGCTTCATCCCAAATTATGAGAGAACTACTCTTCAGTAACTTAGCTGTGTCTGATACTACAGGTGCTGTTATCCGTTATTGGAATTGGAATTTTGAACGTTGAATGTGCTGTTCTACCACCGTGATGACAAAAGATCAAAGGGGAAAATACAAATTTAAAGAATACTGGGGATGTAGGAGCTTTTGGAATGTCTCCCCTTTACTTAACTTATGGAAAAACAAACACCCTAGCACCTTTAATAACACTTATGACTAACCTCTCGAGCTAACCCTAATAGAAAAAAACAGCTCTCGGACTGCTTTGCACTACCTTTCAATACTTAACAAATCACAATGGCGACCGAAAATCAAAACAATGGTCAACTTAGGAAATTTTAAACTTTCACAAATATATCAAGGTTTGTTCTAGAGTTTTTAAAATACTTCTATATGACAAACTGAATAAATAAATGCCTGACAAAATATCAACGGTGAAAATACAAATTTAAAGAATACTGGGGATGTAGGAGCTTTCGGAATGTCTCCCCTTAACTTAACTTATGGAAAAACAAACACCCTAGCACCTTTAATAACACTTATGACTAACCTCCCGAGCTAACCCTAATAGTAAAAAAAAAAAAGAATCAAAATGGCGACTGAAATACCTTCATGTGATCAAGTGAATAATATCACTATGAATGCCACGATTTGCTGAAAAATGCCAACACACACACACACACACACATGTATACACCACACACAACACACACACAAACATACACACACACACACACACACACAAACATATCATAACAAAACTGATTACCGCTAAATCAACAACACAACGGAAGTAATAATAATACTTGATGTCATAAATAGATGACGCAATTTGACAACTTTTTACAGTGTCAAAATTAGTTGATTTTGGGAGTCAAGTGTCGTCGTTGGTACATATTTTATGATATTATCTGTTTGACTCAACGAACTTTCAAACTGACTTTAAATTATAAAAGGAAATCAAGTTATCTGTTTATCTATCTGTAAAAAATACATTTCTAATTTTCAAATCTTTCAGTAGAGTTGTGCGCCGTATCAATTTTTTTATTGACTCAAATAAGCACAATGTTCTCCACAATGCTATATTTTTTAAAGAAAGGATATATATATATATATATATATATATATATATATATATATATATATATATATATATATATATATATATATATATATATATATATAAAATATATATATATTGTTTTCATTTTACCTTGGAATAGACCTTAAAGACAAATTACCCCCTTGGGATGAATATATGGAATTTCATTTTGTTTTCAGCTCGAGCATTTATATAGAGCAAAAGCGCTTTGCAAGGAGTCCTAAGCCAACAGCAACACTTATCATGTAGGACGAGACCATGGCTATCTAGAGTATGGCCATGGACGAGACATATTACATTTCTTTTTCGACAGAGACAACGCTGTCAACTGTCAGGTACTCATTTTACACCTGAGTACGGTGAGAGAATGTGAGTAAAGAACCTATTCCAATGACTCAACTATGCGCCGAACGAGACTCAAACCCATGATATTCCGATCCGAAAGCGAGTGTCATACCACTTGACCACTTTTACAAGGAGTCAACAATGCATCGCCTAGAGCGGCACTCAAACCCAGGACCTTCCGATCCACAAGACCACATAGCCGCCCAATTCTATTTTTATTTCTTTTATTTCCATATATTGCGTAAAATAGGTGAACAGTCTTTACAATTTTCGGCCCCCCATGTTTGGAACTCTCTCCCATCACACGTGAGATGCTCGGATTCGTTGACAACGTTCAAATCTCGCTTAAAGTTTTATCTTTTTACGTCATAATGTTGAAATATTATTTTCATATTTTGTTGTTGTTAAATTGAATTCGTATCACGTTTCCTTCACACTTGTCTCACTGTAATATGTTTTGTTTTATATCACTGTAAAGCGCTTAGAGCCTGTGACAACGGGGTAAAGCCCTTTATAAATGCCATTTTATTATTTATGATTCATTTCGATGACTTCCAGGTGGTGACAGTTGAGGCCAGATACAGACTGTGGACGGAAGGAGACTTTGTGGGTGCCGACATCATCCAGTTTGTCATGGGTGCCTTAGAACTGTTGCCCACCAAATAGGGAGGATACATCTATATCACTGGGGCTACGTCCGAGACAGAACCGGCTACCAAAGGTATTGAGTTTGGAATAATAATAATGATAATGATGATGATGATGATGATGATGATAATAATAATAATAATGATAATCATAATAATAATAATAATAATAATAATAATAATAATAATAATAATAATAATAATAATAATAATAATGATAATGATAATAATAATAATAATAATAATAATAATAATAATAATAATAATAATAATAATTTATTATTATTATTATTATTGTTATTATTATTATTATTATTATTATTATTATTATTATTATTATTATTATTATTATTATTATTATTATTATTATTATTATTATTATTATTATTATTATTGTTACTATTGGTGGTATTACCGTTGTTGTATTTTTGTGGTTATTAATCGTATCAATTTATTGTTTGTTTGTTTATTTCTTGGTTCCATTTACCATTTTTTTCCCACTTTCATGTATGTTGTCATCAAATTGTATGAATTATTGCCGAAAGCCTAAGATTAAATAGACTCTTGAACTCTAAACGGCTTGGTGGTCATGTGGTATGACACTCGCTTTCGGATCGGAAGGTCCTGGGTTCGAGCCTCGCGTTCGGCGCATAGTTGAGTCCTTGGAAAAGGCTCTTTACTCACATTCTCTCACAGTACTCAAGTGTGAAATGAGTACCTGGCCGTTAACAGCGTTGTCTTTGTTCGAAAAATTGTAATATCGCCTTACAAGCGTTATGTCCCGTCCTACATGTTAAATGTTGTTGTTGACCAGGGACCCCTTGTAAAGCGCTTTGATCACATTTCGTGGATATTGCGCTATATAAAGCTCTTTTTTTTTAAAAAGCCAATTCTCTCACCAGGTCAACTGTGGGTCAACCTGTTGTATTACGACTCCTGGAAGGCAGATTCCGAATACGACTTCATCAATAACCTTTTGACCTTTGACGCTGCCGACTCTCTGATCTCGGTACAGTCCTTCAACCTGAGTTCAGTCCTGGAATTTGAAAGAAGGCAACCCCCAGAGGTCGGCAGCACAAGGTACTACTCCTTCAACACTCTCATTCAGGTAGGATTTACAATGGTTCTTGGCTTTAAGGGGGTACTGTCACAATTAGGACAATTTTATTAAGTTTTATCCAAAATTATGTTTTCAATGCTTTTTCTGCAGTATTAGGTGTGTCCAAGCATATTTCTAAAGACTTTTTGGAATAATTTCCACTATCGGTGTGTATGAGGTGGCATTTTAGGGGTACCCCACCCCGAAAACTTCTGATTTTGGGAACAACTTTTCTCAAAAAGTGTCTATTCAATTTCACTGAAACTTGCTATGTAGGTGTCTTTAATACTGCTCTACATTGTATCAGAGGGATTTCTTCTATTCTTATCCTAGTAAAGATTTTATAGCATCCGGAAGTCTTCAATCCGTAAAACTGTGAAAATTTTTCCTTTTTCGCAGTTTTTACCCTCTTTGGACCCCCATATCTAAAAAATAATGCTTATATTGCCAAAAGCCTCTGACATAATTTAGCCACACTATAAACACAACCCTAACACCGACTATATCCGTTGAGCAGTGGCGTGACATGCTTACAGTATAGGGTGGTGCCAAAATCAGAAAAAAAAATGACTAGAAATATGCTATATTTATAAATGCAAAAGAAAGAAGAAAAAATGTAAGAAAAGACTTACTCAAATAAGTAAGAGGAGGTGTATATCATTGCTCAGTTTTTTGGGGTTTTTTTTTAATGTTGTAATCCATTTTTCAAAGATGGATGCGGTGCCAGGCACCAATCAACCAATATAGCCACGTCCTTGATCCGTTGTTTACCCGGGTTACTTTTACCCCATGCCTATTTATTACATTTTTCTGAGACAAATTATAGGCGCAGTATCAAAGCTAATTTTTAAAAGTTTTCACATGTTAATGGTAGTTGCATAAAACTATCTATCTATGCACATGCTCATTTTTAATACATTTCTTCCAATTTTGAAAAGAAGCAAAAAATCTCTAGGGTTGAGTGAGTTAACACACTCAACCCTAGAGATTTTTGCTACTTTTCAAAATTAGAAGAAGAAAACTGTATTAAAATTTAGCATGTACATAGATAGATAGTTTTATGCAACTACCATTAACATGTGAAAACTTTTAAAAATTAGCTTACTGTGCCTATAATTTGTCTCAGAAAAATGTAAGGGATAGACACGGGGTAAAAGAAGTAACCCGGGTAAACTACGGATATAGTCGGTGTTAGGGTTGAATGAGTTAACTTTGACTTATTCCCCAGTGTTATTGATGGATCGTGTTGTTATTGCTCCAATTGTAATATCGCCTAAAAGGCGTCATGTCCCGTTCTACATGTTAAATGTTGCTGTTGGTCAGGGACCTCTTGTAAAGCGCGTTGATCACGTTTAGTGGATATTGCGCTATATAAAAGATCAATTTATTGGTAGTTTCCTCAGAGTATGCCTTATCTGCTTGCATCTTTTGCGGATCGCAAGAGTTCCCGGCTTTCACCACTTGAAGACGGTTCTTTTCTTCCTGTCACAGGACAGATGATGTGCTTGTTGTCTACGCGCCTGTACCGGAAGTATTTTCATGTGTGTATGTGTGTGTGTGTGTGTGTGTGTGTGCGAGTGCTGGGAAAGGAGCGGGTTGGGTAGATAGTCCTGCGCCCAACCATCATTAACGTATATCTGACACTGACCAAAAAATGGCGTCAAAAGACAAGTCTTTGGCAGCAAAAGAAAAAAAATCGTGAGTTGTATTCAATAGTTCAACCAATGAGAGCACGTGTTTCCTTGAGCTATACTTACTACTCTGCACAAACCTTTAAAAATGTCGTCAAACTACACATCCAAGAGGGTTCTAGCGTCAGGCTATAGATAGTTCGAAGATGACGTCACTCAGGTCTTTGTTATTGTTTTTTGCCATCCGCGTTTATGAGTAATGCTCACTGAACTGTATTAATCTGACTATAAACGTTCATGGATACACACAGTTTTGTGTGTTGGTCCGTTATACTTCCGGATGGCAATGTTATGAGCTTCTTAGCCAAGCGCAAACTATCTATATTAACGATGGCTACGGCCCAACCCTCATCCTTTCCCTCCAGCAGCTTCCCTATTACTTTAGTATTTTTCTTTATAAATGGTTATGCATTGTGTTTATTACATAATAATAATTGTATTCTAAGTTTTCACTTTTTTCTTTACGGTTTTTAACAATAAATCCTGGACACACACACACACACACACACACACAGGGAGAGAGAGAGAGAGAGAGAGAGAGAGAGAGAGAGAGAGAGAGAGAGAGAGAGAGAGAGAGAGAGAGAGAGAGAGAGAGAGAGAGAGAGGACGGGGTTCCTAGCTCAGTTGGTAGAGCACGCATAAAGGGACCAAGATCGATCCAGGATGCAGTTGAGACTCTTTATTTCCTGGCCCCCCCCCCCTTTTTTTTTTTCTACCCGGCAGTAAACTGTTAGAATCTGGCGGAAAGAATCCTTGTTTGCCATCCGTGGGAACATTCTGGGAGGTGAGTCTATTTTGTTAGTCGTTTGTTGTGATTTTAGACGCTCTGTTGTGTCGTTTATTGTGATATTAGACGCTCTGTTGTGTCGTTTATTGTGATATTAGACGCTCTGTTGTGTCGTTTATTGTGATTTTAGACGCTCTGTTGTGTCGTTTATTGTGATTTTAGACGCTCTGTTGTGTCGTTTATTGTGATATTAGACGCTCTGTTGTGTCGTTTATTGTGATATTAGACGCTCTGTTGTGTCGTTTATTGTGATTTTAGACGCTCTATTCTGTCGTTTATTGTGATTTTGGGACGCTCTGTTCTGTCGTTTATTGTGATTTTAGACGCTCTGTTCTGTCGTTTATTGTGATTTTAAACGCTCTGTTGTGTCGTTTATTGTGATATTAGACGCTCTGTTGTGTCGTTTATTGTGATTTTAGACGCTCTATTCTGTCGTTTATTGTGATTTTGGGACGCTCTGTTCTGTCGTTTATTGTGATTTTAGACGCTCTGTTCTGTCGTTTATTGTGATTTTAGACGCTCTGTTCTGTCGTTTATTGTGATATTAGACGCTCTATTCTGTCGTTTATTGTGATTTTAGACACTCTGTTGTGTCGTTTATTGTGATATTAGACACCCTGTTGTGTCGTTTATTGTGATTTTAGACACTCTGTTGTGTCGTTTATTGTGATTTTAGACGCTCTGTTCTGTCAATTATTGTGATTTTAGACGCTCTGTTCTGTCGTTTATTGTGATATTAGACGCTCTGTTCTGTCGTTTATTGTGATTTTAGACGCTCTGTTCTGTCGTTTATTGTGATATTAGACGCTCTGTTCTGTCGTTTATTGTGATATTAGACGCTCTGTTCTGTCGTTTATTGTGATTTTAGACACGCTGTTATGTCGTTTATTGTGATTTTAGACGCGCTGTTCTGTCGTTTATTGTGATTTTAGACGCTCTGTTCTGTCGTTTATTGTGATTTTAAACGCTCTTTGTGTCGTTTATTGTGATTTTAGACGATCTGTTCTGTCGTTTATTGTGATTTTAGACGATCTGTTCTGTCGTTTATTGTGATATTAGACGCTCTATTCTGTCGTTTATTGTGATTTTAGACGCTCTGTTCTGTCGTTTATTGTGATTTTAGACGCTCTGTTCTGTCGTTTATTGTGATTTTAGACGCTCTAATGTGTCGTTTATTGTGATTTTAGACGCTCTGTTCTGTCATTTATTGTGATTTTAGACGCTCTGTTCTGTAGTTTATTGTGATTTTAGACGCTCTGTTCTGTCATTTATTGTGATTTTAGACGCTGGGCATTGCAATAATAGCTGAAATAAAAATCAGAATTGGGTTGGTTTATCCGATGAACATGAATGTTGTTTTTGAAACTGTGAAAAAAAAACAAACAAAAAGAAACAGACAAACAAACAAACAAAAAGAAACAGACAAACAAACAAACAAAACAACAACACAAAAACAAGATTTCGTACCTACATTTGTTTTTTTGTTTGATTTTTTATATATTCGGGGTTTTTTTTTATTTTATTTTTCTTTTTTTTTTTAGGGGGTTTACGACACGTGTAACTCATCTAGGTCATTTAAGCGCCAGCAAAAAAAAAAAAAAAAAGGGGCGGGGGGGAATGGGATAGTCAAAAATAAAATCTAGATTTACGATTAAAAGCACACTAGAAAATGTAAGACATAGGGGAATGGTTTTAATAGGAATCAGGTGTAGATTCCAAGAGCAAACTATCTTTTAAAAATATTATTGTACCAATAGGAGAAAATGAGAAAAACCATACAAACGAAATCTAATGAAAATTACACCCCTCAAAAAAAAAAAACAAAGCAAACAAAAAAAAAAAAACAACAACAACAAAAACAAAAAACAAACAAACAAACAAACAATAAACAAACAAAAAACAACAAGCAATAAACTAACAAAAAAAATAATAAAACAAACAATAAACAAACAAAAAAAAAACAAACAAACAAGCAAACCCATGTCAGTAACAGATATCCTTTGGAAAACGTATAGGAACGACCAATTCCTTCTAATATTATAATGTACAATTAACAGGTAATCTTGTCAACGAACCAAGAAATACGACGTTTGTCAATCCCAGCTTGCGGTCAGCCATCTTATCCCTGGATGGTTTCCTGGAATATCCTGGCAGAGGTGAACAAGACACTTATTACATCGACAGAGTTCTGGATTGGGCCCAGATGTTTGAGCGCTTCGGCGAGGGGAAATACAGATTGTTGGCAGAAGAAGATCTGCCTGGATGGAAACACGCATATTTTGGTGGTAACCACGGCCATCTCATTGAGACTAAATTAAAGGTGAGTAGACTGTGGAATAGAAACACGCCTATTTTGGTGGTAACCACGGACATCTTATTGAGACTAAATTAAAGGTGAGTAGACTGTGGAATAGAAACACGCCTATTTTGGTGGTAACCACGGCCATCTCATTGAGACTAAATTAAAGGTGAGTAGACTGTGGAATGGAAACACGCCTATTTTGGTGGTAACCACTGCCATCTCATTGAGACTAAATTAAAGGTGAGTAGACTGTGGAAGTGGCCGAGTGGTTAAGGCATGATTGCACTGCGATCCGAAAGCTCCAGGATTCAAGTCCCGCTTCAGGCACTTTAGTTTGTTTTGTTTTTTTTTCCTTGGGCAAGAATATTAATTCCCCCCCCCCCCCCAATTTGCTCACTTCGGACAACATGGGGATTCCTGTTGACACTAGACATCCTGTTTGATGGATTATCTATATTCCTTCGTGGAACGACTAGGCAACGGTATCTTATGGTGCCATTGCTAAAGGGCATAATTGTTTGTTTGTATTTTTTTTCTTTTTTTTTTGTTGTTGTTATTTTTATCTTTAAGATTTTCGCAAGATATCGGAATGTGAGTTAAAAAAGTACTTTAACTAACCGAAATAATTGAAACTATTCAAATCCGAGGTCCCGGTAGCTCAATGGGTAGAGTACACGCTTCTCGCTCAAAATCATCGAGATAAAGCAAGCGAGATAATAAAAAAAAATAATGATAAATAAATAACTTTTTTTAAAAATCCATGTCCATTTAGCAGTGATTGGGTAGCTGGGTACATTAGATCCCATAGAAAGTCCTTTTCGATAGCCTATGGTCATGTTCAAAGAATAACGTGCAATTGCCATTGTCCGTTTAATGCTACAAAAGAACAAACGGGGATAAATGCCTGCTCCATATGCCTAATTGCTCTGAAGGATTATTACTACTATTCCAATTATATTCGATAGTCTGATGTCACGTCGGCCAGCAACGGCGGCCATCGTGGTTCTAAACAAAGAAAATCGGTACCTTTTATATTTCATGCTGGCTAGAACTTTTCATATGTCTTGTGATCAGAATGTGTAAAAGTCAGATTTATAATGGGTTTTTTTTTTCCTCTGAATACGCTTTTATGCTCGTTGGAGAAATATTTCATAAGGGCATCCGCCATTGTTCCGATAGTTTAGAGCCAGTTACTAAGTTACCATGCGTCATTACGAGGGAAGTGACGTTACGACCGTTGAAGCGTATTTGAAATGGTCATTGAATCGCGTTTCTCATTAAGTTAACAATGGACAATTTAAAAATATGAAACTTGTTGTATAAACTCATACATAATATTATTATGTGTATATATACCAATATGAGGTGATTAGGTCAGACTGAATATTGCTCTCGATAGATCCATAGATGTCTATCTTTTTTTAAAAAGGATTTTTACGTCCTTGCTTTGGGACATGTTGACGTTGAAGGACCCCCCCCCTCTCTCTCTCTCTCTCTCTCTCTCTCTCTCTCTTTCTTTCTTTCTCTCTCTTTCTCTCTCTTTCTCTCTCTCTTTCTCTCTTCTCTATATCTCTCCCTCTCCCTCTCTCTCTTTCTCCTTCTCTCTCACTCCTTCTCTCTTCCTCTCTCTCTCTCTCTCACTATCTCTGTGATGAAAGAGAGAAAGAAAGAAAGATGGATAGATAGATAGATGGATAGACAGATAGATGGATAGACAGATAGATAGATAGATAGATAGATAGATAGATAGATAGATAGATAGATAGATAGATAGATAGATAGATAGAAAGAGAGAACGAAAGAGAGAACGAAAGAAAGATAGATAGATAGATAATTAGAGAGAGAGAGAGAGAGAGAGAGAGAGAGAGAGAGAGAGAGGGAGAGAGAGAGAGGGGGGGGGGCAACAACTTTACTTGCGGCTATGTGGTCTTGTAGTATGACACTCTCATTCAGACCGGGATGCCCAGGGTTCGAGTTCCACTATGAGTGGCGAATAGTTGAGTCCTTGGAAAAGGCTCTTTACTTTTACAATCTCACCGTATTCAGGTGTAAAATAAGTACCTGGCCGTTTGCAGCGTTGAATCTGTCGGGGGAAAAATGATATCGCTGAACAGGTGTCATGTCTCCTCCTACATGTTAAGTGTTGCTGTTGGCTAAGGACCCCTTGTAAAGCGCTTTGAGCACGTTTAGTGGGTATTGCTCTTTATAAAACTTGGATGTCACTAAGATATATTCATCACCCCCCCCCCCCCACCCCTTTTTTCTCTTTTCCGTATTTTCAGTATGATATTGAGAACTTTTTGTGGTGTCACAACTGCGTGGGATCCGACTTCCGGGTCAAGTGCGGTCAGATGCGAGATTCCATAATGATGGACGCTCTCAGTAGTGGGCGTGGAGGACGAGGTGGGCGTGGCGGACGCATTGGCCGTGGGCGTGGCCAAGTTGGCATGAACAACCTACTGAATGTAGGTCACGACACACGTCTGCCGTTCATCAGTCAGATGATGCACGACTAGAGTGTGTCGTCTATCGTCTGTCACTCTTGGATCGATCAAATTACATACGAATAACAACGATAAATCTTATTTCTGTGTGGGTATATTAGTTCTTCAAGTAACATTTGAATTGACCTTGTCTTTGATTGGAAATGGAGAATGTCATTGCATCTATCAATACAGTATTATACATCGCTGTGTGAAGAGAAATGAAAGCACCTCTTTTATTTATAAACAGATGTGCTTGATTAAGCTTTAATGAAATAAAAGTATGAATAGCATGAACTATTATTGAAACAATTTGTATGTTATTTGTATGTTTTTATGTGATAATACACAATAATAATAATATAATGATAAGAATTGAATGCTCGTGTGTTGCACACGTAATTCACATGCAAAATAATCTCAGAAGGTGCTGAGAATAAGACAACTGTTATGTGGAACTTTGCCTTCGTTCCTTTTAATTTCCTGAGTAAAATCGCTTTGCAAAAATAAAAGTAAAAATAATCTCATAAAATCAAATTATTATATTTTTTAATGTTCATAAATCAGGGATAAATTCTTTTGACATCAATCAATTGTGACAAGATAATAATAATAATAATAATAATAATAATAATAATAATAATAATAATAATACACAATAACAATACTGCTCACTATGACTCCCATAACCTTATTACCATTTACAACCATTACTATAAAGTAAAATACGTTTATTAACTGTCAAATAATGGAACAACTACAAAAGACGTCTAACTTCTACATCATGGCACAAGACCGAAGGGCTAGAGCTCAGGTGGTCGCTGGTTCGGATAAGTAAGTAAGTAAGTAACTGTCAAATAATTTTTTTTTTAAATAATTTTTTTAAAAATATTTTAATGAAAATACAAACAAACAAAAAATCCCCCCCCCCCCCCTCAAAAAAAAAAAAAACAAATAAAAATTATCAAGTGAAAAATTATGAATAGAACAGTTGCGAAAAAGAAAATACTAATACACATAAAGTGTTGGCTCAACACCATTCTAAAGCCAACAATGAAAATAATTTTAAAAAACTGTAATAAGATAGATAAGTAACTTGAAGTAGGAGTTGGGACATTAGGATTTGCGTATATATATAGTGATATCATACCGAAGGCACAGCAATAACATAAGATTGATTGTCCATCGTTCTATAGAAGAAAACATCTATTTTAAGGGTTTTACGGCGCTTGCAACACATTAAGGTCATATCAGCACCAGTAGAGGGAAACACTCAAATCATATATAATATGTAAACAAAACAATACAGTGCATAACAGAGAGATGATTTACAAGGGAAAAAAAATATCATCTCCCAAAACTATACATTTGACTGTTTCCCTCCCAGCTAGGGTATCTGGCCAGGGCCTGGACAAAACCAAGTATTCTCTTTCCAAGACAACGACAGAAAGCAAGTTGGAAAACACATATAGGGGAATAGAAGACACAGTAAGCGACCTCCCTGCCCACTATGGGAGGTCAGGAACCCCTTCCAGGAACCCCACCCAGAGACAACATCCAGGAACCCCACCCAGAGACAACATCCAGGAACCTCACCCAGAGACAACATCCAGGAACCCCACCCAGAGACCACATCCAGGAACCCCACCCAGAGACAACAACCCCACCCAGGAACCCCACCCAGGAACATCACCCAGGAACCCCACCCAGGAACCCCATCCAGAGACAACACCCAGGAACCCCACCCAGAGACAACAACCCCACCCAGAGACAACAACCCCACCCAGGAACCCCACCCAGAGACAACAACCCCACCCAGGAACCCCACCCAGAGACAACAACCCCACCCAGGAACCCCACCCAGAGACAACATCCAGGAACCCCACCCAGAGACAACACCCAGGAACCCCACCCCGAGACAACAACCCCACCCAGAGACAACACCCAGGAACCCCACCCAGAGACAACAACCCCACCCAGAGACAACACCCAGGAACCCCACCCAGAGACAACACCCAGGAACCCCACCCAGGAACCCCACCCAGGAACCCCACCCAGAGACAACACCCAGGAACCCCACCCAGAGACAACACCCAGGAACCCCACCCTGAGACAACACCCAAGAACCCCACCCAGAGACAACACCCAGGAACCCCACCCAGAGACAACAAGCACACCCAGGAACCCCACCCAAATACAACATCCAGGAACCCCCCCCCCCCCCCCCCAGGAACCCCACCCAGGAACCCCACTCAGGAACCACCCCACCCAGGAACCCCCCCCCCCCAGGAACCCCACCCAGAGACAACAACCCCACCCAGAGACAACAACCCCACCCAGGAACCTTACCCAGGAACCCCCCCCCCCCCCAGGAACCCCACCCAGGAACCCCACCCAGAGACAACAACCCCACCCAGGAACCCCACCCAGAGACAACAACCCCACCCAGGAACCCCACCAGGAACCCCACCCAGAGACACCACCCAGGAACCCCACCCAGAAACCCCACCCAGAGACAACGTCCAAAAACAAACAAGTTACAGGCAATCATAATAAAATCTGCATCTTTTGAATGAAAAGGGGAGAAAAAAATCTAAATTTCGAAGGAAAAAACAAAACAAAAACAAAACACTTAACAAACCAAAACATCAAAAACACTCAGAATCAAAATCAATCAGATTGCAGCCTAATTATAAAAGCAGCAAAAATATCTTTTTTTAAAATGCCATATAATGAAATTAATTTGATGTAGAGGGTGCTTGAACAAAATAATTCACTTGTAGTGATTAAAACTTAAGTTTTAAAAAAAATTCAATTCCCTTCTTGCTAAAAATTCTGATTTGGAAGAGGGAAATCTGTTTGACCATGCCCCCCCCCCCTCTCCCCCCTCAATGAAATATGTGGTACCCCACGGTCTTATGTATTACACCAGTACTGCCAATACTAAAAAAAAAAACAAACAAAAAAAAAAAATTAAAAAAAAAAAAATAACAAAGAAAAAAAAATATTCTAAAATTGATCTTTTATATAGCGCAATATCCACTACACGTGCTCAAAGCACTTTACAAGGGGTCCCTGGCCAACAGCAACGCATAACATGTAGGACGAGACATGACGCCTGTCAGGCGATATTACAAATTTTTGGGACAGAGACAACGCTGTTAACGGCCAGGTACTCATTTTACACCTGAGTACGGTGAGAGAATGTGAGTAAAGAGCCTTCTCCAAGGACTCAACTATGCGCCGAGCAAGGCTCGAACCCAGGACCTTCCGATCCGAAAACGAGTGTCATACCACAAGACCACATAGCCGCACACTGGGGGAAAAAAAAAATAACAAAAAAACAAAACATAGGTATTTAGAATTTAGGGCAGAAAAAATAAATTGCCCTTCAAATATCGATCGATTACAATGACCTACATCTTGCCAAAAAATTCAAACCTGGGACTTAGCACGGAAGACGAGGGTCATTTTAAACGATTGATATTATTTGAAGGACGAGTTTTCTGACCAAAATATTAAATATATATATATTTTTTTTTTCAGAGTCCAACTGAGTATAGGTCTCTGTCCTGTTTAATCATCTTTGCATACATAAAGATTTATAAAGGATATTACAAGTAGTGCTAATTACAACAAATACAAACATTATCGTTATCATCATCATCATCATCATCCTCATCATCATCTTCATCATCATCATCATCATCATCATCATCATCATCATCATCATTATCATCATCATCATCATCATCATCATCATCATCACCATCATCATCTTCATCATCATCATCTTCATCATCATTATATATTATATTCATAAAAATATAAAATTTTATGGCATGTAATCATTTCCTATTATTATTATTATTATTATTATTATTATTATTATCATTATTATGCAATTTGTCTGTGCATCTAATAATGTACTTTTGATATGGCTATAAAGACAGGACAATGAGACATTGTCTACTTAAAAAATTCGTATTACAAAACATATCAAGGGATCAATCTCTATCTGTGTACGTGCGGGAAAGATAATTTTAAAAGATTAAAAAAAAAAAAAAAAAAAAAAAAAAAAACAAACAAACAAACAAAACAGTTCAGCTTCTGTAATAAATGACAATGTGAAATTGAATGTAAGCTTCATTTTAATATACGAAAAAAAATAAAATTGACATTTCGGGTTTCCCCTTTATCAACAAAACAGGATGAAAGAAACACTAGACAGAAAACAATTGGAAAAAAAAATAAAATAAATAATAAAAAATTAATAAAATTAATAAAATTCCCTTTATTCATCCCCAAGGGGAAATTTGTCTTTAGGGTCTATTCCAAGGGAAGACTGGAATAACCCAGGCGTCCGCCGCAGTGCAGTGCCGCAAAGTGAGCTAGAGCGAGGTGACTTGCTCAAGGCCACACAACGCAACGGCGGGTGATTGAACTCGGTACCTTTCGGGTACGAAGCAAAGACCGTACCGCTGAGCCACGCTGTCCCCAATATAGAGAGATAGAAGACAAACAGTAACCCCCCCCCCCCCCCCCTGCCCACTATGGGAGAGGAGCTCACCCAGGAATTGATTGATTGCTAATTAATGAACATTGGTCAACAAGCCCCCCCCCCCCTCCATATAAAAAATGTAATAAAGAATATAATAGAATAAACAAATCGCAGCAATAAATAGGAGTGATGACAAGACTAGAATAATATAACATGTAATTTCCTGAAGCAACTGGACTAGAGGATAAAAGAGCATTTAACTGCAGGTTGGAAGAATCAAAACAAAACAAACAAAAAACAAACAAACAAACAAGCTGAACTAGACTGCAAGGATGACGTCATGAAACCAAATTGTGTAAAATAAAACGTTATCAATGAAAATACAGTCGAGCACTTGCGATGTTGTTGTTGATGACGATTTCACTATTAGAATAAAATAATGATATACCAATAATAATAATAATAATAATAATAATAATAATAATAATAATAATAATAATAATATAATAATAATAATAATAATAATAATAATAATAATAATAATAATAATAATAATAATAATAATAATAATAATAATAATAATAATGATAATAATAATAATAATATAATAATAATAATAATAATAATAATAATAATAATAATAATAATAATAATAATAATAATAATGATAATAATAATAGTTGTTTAATTTGAAATACAATAGACATATTCCAAGGTTACAATCATCACTAAGTTATGGCAACAAGAGAAGGAAATCCTGTGTAATGAGTCATTTTGAAATAAGTACCGAGACCCCGGTCTAAATACCAAAACCCCAATGAAATATCACTTTTGTAAATAAATATCAGCTTCTGCTAGCTGAACTAAGGCGTTCTCTAGATAGATGTAATTGCGCTTAGAGCTGATTTTTTTCCCCCGGGAATTGGTGGTTTAGAAATACGCTATTCATATATCATTATTATTATTATTATTATTATTATTATTATTATTATTATTATTGTTATTATTATTATTATTATTATTAATATTATTATTATTATTATTGTTATTATTATTATTATTATTATTATTATTATTATTATTATTATTATTATTATTATTATTATTATTATTATTATTATTATTTTGATTATTATTATTTTTATTATTATTATTTTTATTATTATTATTATTATTATTATTATTATTATTATTATTATTATTATTATTATTATTTTTATTATTATTATTATTATTTATTATTATTATTATTATTATTATTATTATTATATTATTATTATTATTATTATTATTTATTATTATTATTATCATTATTATTATTTTCATTCTAATCATTATTATCGTTATTAATATTATGCATGTAGGAAACAGAAAGATGTTGTTTGAACACAAGCTGTCATGATTATACAAGAGAAAACAAAATAGATTGTCATTGATACAAAGGCAAAATAAATCTCATAAACAATCTTTAAATATAATACATGAAACAAGTCAAATCTTGATTTCTATTGAAAACTAGCACTAGAATTAAAAATGGCACTTGTTATAGAATATCTAAACGGAAAACAAATCTTGAGCTTTTTAAATAGCGCTACATCCACTAAACGCGCTTAAAGCGCATTACAAATTGTCCCTGGCCAACAACAACATGCAGGATGAGACATGATTTCCTTTTTGGCGATATTACAACTTGTTTCTGACAGAGACAATGCTGTTAACAGCCAGGTGCTCACTTTACACTCAAGTATGAGTAGAGAATTTAAATAAAAAGCCTTTTCCAAGAACTCAACTATGCGCTGCTCAGAGCGGGTCTCAAAACCAGGACCTTAAGATCCAAAGGAGAGTGTTATACCACAAGACCACATAGCTGCACAAAGAAGTAAATATGCTTTTTGTTTTTTGGTTTGAATATTTTTTTAAAAATAAAAATTACCGGGATTCATTCAATTAATCAAATCAAATTTTCAAATGGATGGAATTATTCTGGGAAATTATTTATTTATATTATGCTTTGTTTGGTGTGAATTTGTACACCGTGATATCCTTACTAATAGTTATAGTTAATAGTTTTTGTTATTATCCAGACAGTTTAAGATTTGTCCACTCAACGGCATGGGTAACTCCTGTTGACAACAGGCAATTTTTTTAATGGACTATCTATAGGGTGAGAGAGAGAGAGAGAGAGAAAGAGAGAGAGAGAGAGAGAGAGAGAGAGAGAGAGAGAGAGAGAGAATAAGTAGGAGTTAAATACCTGTTCAACGTTATAGTTATCCTATAACGTTATAACGAGTGTAACTAAATGACAAATTGCCATATTTATGGACAATAAAGATCTATTATTATAAATTATTATTTTTATAGATATATTCCTTCATGAAATATCTGGTGCTGACACCTTACAAAGACGTGCAGGAAGGGGGGGGGGGGGAGTAGATGGGGCAGAAAATGTAAAAAAAATGCAAATTAAAAATTTTCACCTTCCCACTTATTATGTCATGAACTGCCACATATTCATTTTTGTTTATTACTTATTATAATCTTAAACGTATTCTTTTCTGTTTGTGCAATGAAAGCAAATGAGAACTACCCGTTTGATGTAAGTCAGCCGTGTAGAACAAAATAAATAAAACAAGTCTTCGTTTCAGTCATCTTTGGATTTCTCAGGCATTTCCCCTTTTGGTACTGGGCCTGAAATAAGATGTTTAAAGAATAGTATAATAGTAGTGATTATAATAATAACGACAACAAAAAAAAACAAAACAAGAACAGAAGGAAAAACAACATGAACAATAATAAAAGTAAAAATAATAATTTAAAAAAAAAAAAAAATTAATATTAAATTTAACAATTTTTTTTAATTAAAAAGAAATTAAAAAAAAAATTTTTAAATAAAAAATAATAATAAAAATAATAATAATAATAATAATAATAATAATAATAATAATAATAATAATAATAATAATAATAATAATAATAATAATAATAATAATAATAATAATGACAAGAAGAAAGAAGAAGAAGAAGAAGAAGAAGAAGAAGAAGAAGAAGAAGAAGAAGAAGAAGAAAGAAGAAGAAGAAGAAGAAGAAGAAGAAGAGAAGAAGAAGAAGAAGAAGAAGAAGAAGAAGAAGAAGAAGAAGAAGAAGAAGAAGAAGAAGAAGAAGAAGAAGAAGAAGAAGAAGAAGAAGAAGAAGAAGAAGAAGAAGAAGAAGAGAAGAAGAAGAAGAAGAAGAAGAAGAAGAAGAAGAAGAAGAAGAAGAAGAAGAAAAAGAAGAAGAAGAAGAAGAAGAAGAAGAAGAAGAAGAAGAAGAAGAAGAAGAAGAAGAAGAAGAAGAAGAAGAAGAAAAATAGAGTATGGAGAAGTGCCAGATGAAAACAGAGAATTAAAAGTCACGGGGTCAGTGCCAAACCCAGGACCCAATTGACACAACACTCTCCGTCTGGCCGGGAGAGAGAGAGAGGACAGCGAGTGGTCACACAACCAACTGAGCTATCAATACCCCATTTTTCTCATCAATATTGATACAAGTGCCCGCTCTACACTTATTCTGAATAATAATAATAATAAGCTGGTTTCTGTTCGCATTGAAGCTCAATTAATTAGATAAAAACGAACTAACCACCATCTTGGACAGTTGAGCGCTAATATGTTTGGTGTCTCTGTTGGCTTAAAAACCCCTGTAAAGTGCTTTGAGCACATTTAGTGTGAAATATAAAATTGTACATTTTTTGTTCGTTTTATATTTTTTCCCTTCATCACACCTCCCTTTTTAGTTTTCATACAGTGACACAGAGCAGTTAATAGACGCATAGATAACCACGCCTATCAGACAGTCATCATAATGTAAACAATGGCAGTGATTGGTAAACATAGGAAACTACACAGGTTTTACTATTAATGGCATGTGTCTAGGTATAATACCCACTGTTCTACCGTTTGATCAATAGATGCTGTGCACTTGGCTAAAAAAACTCACAACATTGCCATCCGGAAATAGAAAAGGACCAACACACAAAACTATGCGTAACCTTGAACATTTATAGTCTGGTTAATACAGTTTAGTGAGAATTACTCATAAACGTGGATGGCAAAAAAAACAAAAACAAAGACCAGAGTGACGTCAACTACACTGTAAACTATGTGTAAACTTAAATGGTTATAATGTGATCGAGAAAATCGTGTGATAACTAATCACCCATCTGTGGTATAAAATCAATAACAATGATCCCAGAGAGAGAGGTCAATTTCATTCACATTATTGTTTATCAACAACCAACTATGTGTGTCCGACCAATTGTTGAAGATGTGCCATAAATTCCATGTTTTGATTGGTCAACATTCTACTGGTGTGGCAATGTGGTCTTGTGGTATGACACTCGCTTTTGGATTGGAAGGTCCTGGGTTTGAGCCTTGCTCGACGCATAGTTGAGTCCTTGGAAAAGGCTCTTTACTCACATTCTCAAATCGTACTCAGGTGTAAAATGAGTACCTGCCCGTCAACAGCGCTGTCTCTGTCCGAAAAAAAAATTGTAACATCTCCTAACAGACATCACGTCCCGTCCTACATGTTACATGTTGTTGTTGGAGTCAGGACCCCTTGTAAAGCGCTTTGAGCACGTTTAGTGGATATAGCTCTATAAAAAGCTCAATTTTGTATTTTTTTTTTTTTACTGGTTAATACTCTTCAATAGTCGTAACGTCACTTCCTTCCTAATGACGCATGGTAACTTAGTAACACTGGCTCTAAACTATCGGAACAATGGCGGACGCCCGTATGAAATATTTCTCAGGCGAGCATAAAAGCGTATCCAGAGGAAAAAACCCCATAAATTTGATATTGTTTTGACTTTTACAAATTCTGATCACAAGGCATTAGAAAAGTTCTAGCCAGCATGAAGAATAAAAAGTAATGATTTTCTTTGTTTAGAACCAAGATGGCCACTGTTACCAGGCGGCGTGACATTAGACTATTGAATCGTATTCTTACCCCAGAGATAGATTGTGAGCCAGTTTCCAAAGAGGTAGAAGACGGAGGTTGAGATGAAAGTGGATGCGATGAAAGCAACTCTCTGCTGACTGTCTAGTATCTCCATCAACGGGTAGACCCAGACGTTGTTGGCGTAACGAATATAAAACATCCTGTTGTTATTGAAAGGAAGGAAAATGCTGGTATGAGACATCTGAGATAATAATAATAATAATATATCTTTATTGTCCTCAAAAAAGTGGCAATTTGTCATTTGGTTACACATTTATAACAATACAATATTGACATAGACACACTCACACAGATGCACACTAGTAACATAGTAGTCATCGAAAAAAAAAAACAAAAAAAAACCAAACAAACAAACCGGCATCAACTACAACAACATCATCATCATCATCATCATCATCATCATCATCATCATCATCATCATCATCATCATCATCATTATCAGATGTGTTCTATAGGTGAGGCAGGTAGAGACAAAAAGCTAGCTTAGGTGATACAGCTAGTTCAAGCTATCACTAGTTCAGTCCTTGGAAAAGACTCTTTCACTCACAGTACTCATGTGTAAAATGAGTACCTGGTCGTTAAAAACATTGTTTTTGTCGGAAAAAAAAATGGAATATTGCCTAACAGGCGTCGTGTCTCGTTTTACATGTTACGTGTTGCTGTTGTTCAGGGACCCTTGTAAAGCGCTTTGAGCATATGCGGCTATGTGGTCTAGTAGTATGACACTCGCTTTCGGATTGGAAGATCCTGGGTTCGAGCCTTGCGCTCGGTGCATAGTTGAGTCCTTGGAAAAAGCTCTTTACTCACATTCTCTCACCGTACTCAGGTGTTAAATGAGTACCTGGCCGTTAACAGCGTTGTCTTTGTCCGAAAAATTGTAATATCGCCTAACAGGCATTATGTCCCGTCCTACATGTTAAATGTTGCTGTTGACCAGGGACCCCTTGTAAAGCACTTTGAGCATGTTTAGTGGATATTGCGCTATATAAAAGCTCAATTTTTTTTTTTATATATATATAAATGCTCTAGTAAATAAAAATAAATGATGGTGTTGCTAAGGCCTGAACAACACCATCCATTCAGCTCTCATTTGTCTTAAGTGTTTCATTCATCATATTTTGTTGACAAAGGGGAAACCTGAAACGTCCATTTATCATCAGTTGTCACTTATTAATTTGAAGCTTGCATTCAATTTGACAATTGCTGTAAGAAACATGATTTGTCAGTGCATCTACA
>NC_088370.1:10283847-10308847 GCF_034508935.2 Berghia stephanieae
GTTGTTGTAATGAAATCTATATCCGAATTGAGAGGGTTTGTTATCATTGTTTGTAAATCATCATCAATAAGGTAGATGAATCAAACACGATCTATCTTTAGATAACTTTTTTAAAAAAAGAGTAGAGATTCAGCATTGATTAAAGTAATGGAAAAGTTAAAAATAGTAGGGGCTGCCTAAAGCCTGTGATCGTGAAAATACTAACAAATGAGTGAAAATGGAGAGGCTTCCTATAGGAACGATACAGATAATGGACGTTTCGGGTACAAACCTTCGTCAGCACAACAATACACAAATTTTACACGTTAATTTGTGTATTGTTGTGCTGACGAAGGGTTTGTACTCAAAATAACCATTATCTGTATCTATACGAAGCCTCTCCATTTTCACTCTTTCATTGGGATTAAAGTAATGTAAATTTTGCCGCTCGAAGCTTGAAGAAATAAATAACAATGTGAAATTGAATGTAAGCTTCAATTTAATATACGAAAACAGATCAAATGGGTGTTTAAGATGAATCTTAACAACGCCACTACCACATTATCTCATTCGTCTGTAGTGTTTTATTCATCCTGTTTTGTTGATAAAAAGGGGAAACCTGAAACATCCATTTTATATTTTTTCGTACAATAAATTGAAGCTTACATTCAATTTCAAATTGTTATTTAGCATTGATTAAATAAAGACAATGAAGTCCAGATCTGAGGAGCAAAGTAAATAAAATTACAATACAAACATTTTAGTTTTGAAACTTTTCAATCGAGAGGAGCAGAGACATGGATGACTTGAGGGATTTAACAGGAGAGGAGGCTTGAAGAAGACAGTATGTGCACCTATGTGGTCTAGTGGTATGCACTCGCTTTTGGATCGGAAGATCCTGGATTTGAGCCTTGTTCGGCACATAGTTGAGTGCTTGGAAAAGGCTCTTTACTCACATTCTCTCACAGTTCTCAAGTATAAAATGAGTGCCTGGCCGTTAACAGCGTTGTCTCTGTCCAAAAAAATTGCAATATAGCCTAGCAGGTGTCATGTCCCGTTCTACATGTTACGTGTTGCAGTTGGTCAGGGACCCCTTGTAAAGTGCTTTGAGCAGGTTTAGTAGATATTGCGCTATATAAAAGCTCAAGTTTGTAATAAACAATCAGGAGAAGTACCCTGTAGACCTTCAGAGCTATTTTCCCCTTGGAGCTGAGTTTATCCCAGTTTATACAACGTGAAATGGATAATGACAATTGCTTGCTACCCTTCTGATAGGAAACTAATCAATCGTAAAGGACTTTTTGCCAGATCTAACAGACCTAGCTCCTCGATTACTGCTGGATGGACCATACGAACAAAAAAACAAAAAAAATCTCAACTTCACCTGGAATCGATCTTCATCCCTTTGCATGTGAGATGAGTGCTCTACCGAGTTATCGCGACCCCAAGACACACTTAAAATCAAGGTGAACAATTTTTAACTCAACTTTCTTCTCTATGATTCTACATGCAACAACAACAATTTTAAAAAATTTAAAAAAAAAAAAAAAAATTGTTAATAAATAATTATTTTAAAAATTTTTTTACACATATCATTCAGTGACCCTTACAATATTCCAAAATGTGAAATACTTGAATCTCCCCCATGGTCCTTTGCTCCCGACATCATTCTTCAAATAGTCGTAAACTGTTGTGTACCCACTCACAATAAACAAGAGGGCATGAATCGCCAGTTTCAGCATGTCCATCGTGCTTGATTGTCACTGTAATAAATCCAGTATTTGCTGAGCACAGAAAAAAAAATTACAATTTTATATTTAAAAACAAAAAAACAAACAAAAACAACAGTAGTGAATGTGTACTCCAGTATCTCGATAAGGCTATTTTAAAATCATTATAAAATGTGTCATTTTATCCCACGTTTGTTCTTCAAATTCAAATGACGAGACAACACTATCTTTGTTTCATATTCATATGAACATCTGTTTTAGTTTTACGATGATCGTATTAGTCATTTGTAATTTGTAACATATCTCATTGCATCATTCTGTATTGTTTCATTTTTTTAATGATGATTATTAATTAAATGGGGAAAATATATTATGATGATTATGATTATCCTATTCATTATCATTATAAATGGGAGGCCTTCCGAAAGCTCCTATGTCCCCAGTAATCTTGTTCTAGTAGCGGGCTTGAGAGGGGGGGGGGGGCACTTTTTTTTATAACATACTAGAACATTATTTTTAAAAAAACACAAGAATACTGGGAATGTGGGAGCTTTCGGAAGGCCTCCCCTTATAATTAATAGATAATAATTTCAAATTATAATTCAGGCGTGTGCCGCTTGCTGAAAAGGGGCGGTTTCGGTATTGCAGGGCGTGAAAAATTAATAAAGAGTATAACTTTAAGTGAAACATTTAAAACTATATTTACCGTAAATCAGAATCTTCAGCAATAAACAGTCACGTCAGCAGCAGGCATAACAAGGATTCATTGGTCAAAGTCGAAGTCTTCAAAAGTCAACAACACATTTGCCGGCTAGTCACGTGATATCCCGAAATAGCCTAACCAATGTTTATTTTTCGCTAAACTTCCGGCGGATGATTGCGAGCCAGGGATGCAGAATTCCCAGATCGGAATTTTTAATGCCAAAATCCAAAATTGTGCATTCAAATAAAAAAAAAAAAAAAAGAAAGTTGTTTGGTTTATATGTAGAAATGTTTTTCTATACCTAACATTCAAAATTCAGTTTTGCATTTTTCATGACTTTTCAAACATTTTTTTGTTGTTTTGTTTTGTTGTTTTTGTTTTTTTTTTGTTTTTTTTTTGTTTGTTTTTTTTGTTGTTTTTTTTTTTTTTTTGCCTTATCATCGCCATCCTCTCATTTCCCACTCGTCTTTGTTCCACCCGTCGTATTTTGTTAACAAAGGGAGACCCGACGAAACGTCCATATCGTTTGTTTAGGTAAATTAGATCGAAGTGAGAAGTACTTCTCTATTCCACTTATGATTGTCGTTTATTTCTTCGAGCTCCATGCAGGAACATTTGCATTATATCCCGTGATTTAGCTATACAGTGGTCTCCGTTTATAAGCACGGTCCTCGGGAATCAAGCTATGTGAAGCATTCTGGTCTCGTTGTTTGACACTCGCCATAGCCCTACTCTTTTAGTACGCCATGACACTCGCCTTTGTTCATGCACGTTCTTGGTTCGAGTTCCTCTCTGGGCGGCGCATCGTTGAATTCTATGAAGAGGCATTTTTACTCACTCTGTATTGTTTCATTTTTTTTATTATGTGGATCCCAAAGTTTTGTTATTTCTTTTTTATTGTTATGACTATGACTATGATTATTATTAATTAAATGGGGAAAATATCTTATGATGATTATGATCAATACAAGATATATGAGATTCTGTAATTATAAACTATTGTATAAGGCATTTAAAGAACAATTCCTATTAAGCCTTTAATAAGATAAGATAAGATGATTATGATCAATACAAGATATATGAGATTCTGTAATTATAAACTATTGTATAAGGCATTTAAAGAACAATTCCTATTAAGCCTTTAATAAGATAAGATAAGATGATTATGATCAATACAAGATATATGAGATTCTGTAATTATAAACTATTGTATAAGGCATTTAAAGGATAATTTCTATTAAGCCTTTAATAAGATAAGATAAGATGATTATGATCATCGCATTTAGTATAAAATGAGTAGCTGGCCAGTAACAGGGTAAATCATTGTCGGTTCCCCCCCCCCCCCCCCTATCACTGCCGCGAAAATTGTTTATTCTCTATTGTCTTCTGACACTTTCCTACTCACTTCATCTCTTGTTGTAAATTTATCACTGTATTGTCCCTGTCGAAAACAATGTCATAGCGTCATAATAACGACACGTCCATCAACATGTTAAGTCGTGTTGCTGTTTGTTTGGGAGTCCTCATGAAGCGTTTTAAGCAGAGTTAGTGGACATTGCGCTGTATAAAACCTGCCGGTTTTTTAAACTTAAAAGCTGTGTAAGAGAGTAAGCTTATGCAAAAAAAAAAAAAAGGTACACAAGAATTCTAGTGAAAAACAAGATCGATTATTTCATCAAATGAATTGAATGAATTTAAGAAGCAGGTATTTCGGTGAAACTTGGTCAATATTTAATGGGTTTAGGACAGTTTTACGTCGCAAGTTAATAGATTGGTCATTTATATTGAGTAATAGAAAATTACTTTCTTTGATCGGTGTTACTTGGTATTTGGGGATAAAAGCATTAAATTATAGTTGGAATTTATCATTTAGGCGTACAGTAATATTTGGGCGTACGATATTATTTGGGCGTAAAAACTGACCTTTGGTGAAAGGAATTGTGGGACAGTTTACAATAGGAATAAAACAGTGTTTCTGATTCTACTCTACATTCTATTCTATTCTAGATTATCCTATTCTACTTCACTATGAGCTACACTTTCCTAGTATGCTGCAGGTTCTAACATCCTACTATGAATCTTTATTTTACGGACTTAGAAATATTCCACGTATATTGAAAATGGTTACTTAGGCAAAATGACTTTACATTTGGATTGATTTTACGGATTTGGAATTTATGAAACTGATTGAATTATGACCATGCTATTTGATTTGGATTTGGAATTTATCACAATAAATAAAACTGTAAGAAATGAAACTTGGAATCTGGACTTTTATTGAATGTCTTGATGCTGTGCATTCAATTATCATCATCGGCCCTTGAACTCTTTTGTCACTATTATCATCAACAACACAATACAAAGGAATATTATTACCATCTATAAAAAAAAAAACACTCTCCGATCATAACCCAGTACATATTGTGTGCAATTACGCCACAGCTGCCCTGGACTACGGATTGACATAGAAGGCTTACATGCCATGACCTCTCTCCAAACTGCTCTAAAGGGAACACGGCGGTAGAATAAAGAGCATAATTTTAGTCTATTCGCATAAGATGTGAATTGATTTTAAAAATTTAATTAGAAAATTATTATAAATTTGGCGTGGTGCTATAGCTTACTTGGCATTTTTTGGTAAAACTCATCTGGCAGCCATGCAGAGATGTTCTTAAGTATTAAGTTGGTAGTTTCCCCATCGAAAGGTTAATCCACACCAGTTTATTCGTAGAGGTATTGGTAAATATTGTGTTGCCAATCGGCAATCGCGATAACATCAAGCGAACGGGTTTAATCTACCCATCGAATATGGTTTTCAAAAGTGAATTTTATGGTGGCTCAAGGCTACTCTCTCCCCTTACTGATGTGATAGGATTACCGATTGATCAGGTGAGTTAAACTGACACATTGAAATTGAATTGAATTGCCATTCATCGCAGTTTTCTGTTCACGTCATTACGTTGTCATTGTCATTGGAATGAATCAATGAATTGACCGAAGAATGCATTTTTGTGATTGCAATGCAGGAAACCATCATTTGTTCAGATGCTCAATAAGACTTAGTAAGAAGAGTATTTAAGAGTTCACAGTCACAATCTCAACCTCAAACACTCCCCTGCCGCCGCCCTGCCCTTGCTTTCCCTCGAATATATGATGCCTGACTGGTACTGGTAATTTCAATTCTTTGACTTTTTCAAACTTTGTCTTTGTCGTTCTCATTCAGCGTCAGCGGTAGTCTGGCACTCGGGGACAATTTTCTTTTTAGTTTTCATTTCAGGTTAGTGCTCACCATGCACCAATGAATGTACTAGTACCCCTAAGTCTTCTCTCTGCCCTATGAATGCTACTGCTAGGCACTTCTACTTCGATATCTTCGGATTCCGCGCTTACACGGTAGCCTCGGCTATCGCGTCATTCTTGCCACTTGGTTTTGAGGGTGCTTTTTCATGACCTCCAGTAAAAATATAATTTTGAAAAGATCCTGCAATTTTGAAAATTTTATTTAAGTCCCCACCTATGATGTTTATCAATGAAATGATGAGCCAGAGAATACTCTTTTTCACTCGCTGACACTCACCGTCATCAGATTCAGATTAAAATTTCCTTTTTTGTCTCAGCATCAGGTCAATGAAAGACTTGTCCCAGTGATATTTTGAAAGAGAAGATTTTTAATTTATAGCCCCCCCCCCCCCCCCCCAATCCCCCAAAACCTATTTTCAATCGAAGAAAAGTCTTTATTTCTATTTAAATTGATTGACCTGTGCATGTAGGGATGACAACCTGGTGTTGGTAAAAAAAAAAACAACAAAAAGCATAAGGCTGTGGCTATTCGGACTCGAGTCTGAACAGTATCCTGTGGCTATTCGGAGTCAACCATGTGCTATCAAAAAGTTTTTCAGACTCATGTCTGAACATCCTAGTCTTCTGTGACAATATAGATGGGTTTTTTTTTTTTTTTTTTTTTTTTTTGGTTTTGGTTTGGGTTTTTTTTTTTTAGATTTCAATTTATTGTAATTTATTTTTTAATTGTTGACAATTCCAGAAAGATAGATGAAAATGAAAATAATAATGGTATAGAGGAAAAGCTTTTCTAAAAACTTTACACGATGTTGAAATAAAATCAGGAATTAGAGACAATAATCCTTCTAAACTAGGGACATCAATCAACTGAGTCAGTCTGATATGGGAAAAACAGAATTTTCTCTGAATTCTTTTTCTGCTTCCATCAGTCACACTCTTTGCCCACTCCCCGTTCTGTGTCCCCCTGTGTTTGCGCATGCCCATTGGAGTTGAGTCCGAATATCCATGAGGAGACTATTCAGACTCGAGTCCGAATTGCCACTTCAAAAGCATAAAAACTCTCTATTCTACAATTGAAGCTAGTTCTGCTATAGATTGATAATAGTATGACTATAGAAATGATTCATATAAAAGTGAAAATAGTCCACCAAGCTATTATCACCGTACAGTGAAAATAGTAAAAGAGGCTATTTTCACCATATGTACCAGCCAATCAGAAGCTGTGAGATAGTAGCACGTGGTCCCCTTCAAATTTGACCTGACTTCATTTCCATTTTAGTAACAACATCGTCAGTGACAATTCTGGCGGTGACAGACGCTATTTTATTTTGATAGCATTTCTACTTATTATTATTATTATTAGTAGTAGTAGTAGTAGTAGTAGTAGTAGCAGTAGCAGTAGCAGTAGTAGTAGTAGTAGTAGTAGTAGTAGTAGTAGTTTTAAAAGAAATAAAAGAGGGAATTAAAATGATTATCTTTATTGGTTAACATTCAGATGCACATTATAAACAAAACAAAAAAACTTGATCTTATATAAAACGCAATATCCACTAAACATGCTCAAAGCGCTTTACAAAGGGTCCCTGACCAACAGCATCGCGTAACATGTAGGACGAGACGCCTGTTAGGCGATATTACAATTTTTCCAACAGAGTCAACGTTGTTTACGGCCAGGTATTCATTTTACACTTGAGTACGGTGAGAGACTATAAGTGAAGCGCCTTTTCCAAGGACTCAACTATGTTCCGAGTGAGGCTCAAACCCAAGGCCTTCAATCCGAAAGCGAGTCTCATACCACATGGCCGCATAATATTAGGATTACAATTACAGCAATCTGAAAAATACCTATTCTTATTTTTTAAAAATTGATTGGTCGCATTATAGAATGGAGTGGTGCACGGTCGATTAAATTTTATATATCATCGCAACATACGCCCCCCAATAAATTGATAATGATAGAAATCATAGCACTGTATGGTCGAATGATGAGATAAGCACTGTATGGTCGAATGATGAGATAATTAATGCACCGTACGTTCGAATAATGAGAAAAAAATATCGCTTGTATGGTTGAATAATGGCAACCATTTGATACTGTTTTTTAGATATATTCTCAAACATAAGCACTGTATGGTCGAATGATGAGATAATTATTGCACCGTACGTTTGAATAATGAGAAAAAATTATCAGACCGTACGGCCGAATAATGAGTAAAATTATCGCGCGTACGGTTGAATAATGGCAACCATTTGATACTGTTTTTTAGATATATCTCAAACATTTGAGTGTATTCCTCTGTGGGGTCCCATGCTGGTTTCTGGATAAGACTTTTAGGCTATCTCAAACTAAGTACACTGATAGTGTGCTCTTGGAGTCTACATCTGTTCCCTTCTATTTGAAACAGTCTCCTTTGTCTTACTTTTTCTTGGGTAGCTTTACTTGTAATTCTAGAATTTTTTCGCGATCTCATTTTCAAACAACACAAATTACATCAGAGGCTTGTATTTTATTATTTATTTCTGAACGACATGCACTTATTTGCAAATTTGTAAACCCAAGTCATTATGAGCTCATTGTTATAATGCAATTCTCAAAAAACTACGCAAAATATCATCCATTACAACAATGTCAAAATACTGTGACTACTAAGAAATTTCAACATTTCGATTTCTGAATTATAAAATGATATATTATATTGATGAAAGCGCTGTAACATAGCTTGTTCAAATAGCCTACCAAGATATTATTACCGCACTGTGAAATAGAGCTGAAAATAGCGGCTTCCCCATAAAATTATTTGGCAGAGTTAGGGCTTGTTTCTTCACAAATAGAGTTTGGTTTACCTACTCCTACTACCAAACGTGTACTTATATGCAGGTCTGATAACCCAAATGGTTTTGGACTCATTGTTGTAATGGAATCACTCTCAAACCAATGCAAAATATTATCTATTATTACTATTACAACAATGTCAAATCAAGCCCATAATTGTGCCCAGTAGTATGAGACCGTCAAGTATGTGCACATTTCCTAATACTAATATTAAAAGCTATCTCTATATAATATATATATATCTGCCTTTATAAGGCGCTTCCGAGCAATTTTAGTGGTAGGAGAGCTATAGAAATTACGCATTATTATTGTTATTATTATTATTATTATTATTATTATTATTATTATTATTATTATTATTATTATTATTATTATTATTATTATTATTATTATTATTATTATTATTAAATCCCAAAAACCTCATTGTTTTGCATCAGACAGTTCGAAATGGCTAATTTTCATAGCAGAAAGTAGTCTGGTTTCCCCTGTATGTAAATGACAGACACACACACACACACACACACACACATGATGATTTAATGGTTGATTTATTATATATATCGATTTATCATGAATCATAAATAACCCAGCTTGCAAAAAAAAAAAGCATAATATAAGTCATTGAAAACCATTTGGACAGATAATTTGGAAACCATTAGGTCAGCAGAAATCATCACAAAAGCATTAATTCAATATCAATATTGCTGACGATTATTGGTGATGCCTGGGGTTATCTCGCTTTAATTAAAAAAAAAAACAACCCAACTGGAAATCAATACCAATCTGAAAAGCCTATACAATAGATCCTCATTACATTGTCACATGTTGTGATCTAACTAGCTCAGTTGGTAGAGCACCTACTTCACACACGAAGGGGAAAGATTATCAATCCCGGATGTGGCTATGTGGTCTAGTGGTATGACACTCGCTTTCGGATCGGAAGGTCCTGGGTTCGAGCCTCGCACTCGGCGCATAGTTGAGTCCTTGTAAAAGGCTCTTTACTCACATTCTCTCACCGTACTCAGGTGTAAAATGAGTCCCTGGCCATTTACAGCGTTGTCTTTGTCCGAAAAATTGTAATATCGCCTAACAGGCGTCATGTCCTGTCCTACATGTTAAATGTTGCTGTTGACCCCTTGTATAAAAGCGCTTTGAGCACATTTAGTGGATATTGCGCTATATAAAGCTCAATTTTTTTAATGTGGGAGACATTATGTTGGGTTGTGATTTTTTTTGTTTTTTCAAAAATGTTTTTGGCTCTGCTGTCCCAGCAATGATTGGGTCACTGGGTCTGTTATATTTGGCTGAAAGAACTCTGTGATACCTATACAAGCTTCCTATCCAAAGGATAGCAAAATATTCCTATTGTCCGTTTAACATTACAGAAAAGTCGAAAAATGCAAGCCTTTGTGGTTATTATGGTTTTGCTGAAGGACATCTTTGCTTTATGTACTTACTTACTTAATCCTCTTCGGGCCTTGAGGCACATAGGGCATCCACCAGACATCTCCATTTTTTTGCGATCAGCTGCTTTTGCGGTGGCTGTGTTCCAGGACAGGCCTTTTGCTTTATGTAGGGATGGTTAATATATTATATATCGTAATGAGTTGATAGTTTGTATAAGGATGGATATTGATTAGAAAACACAGTCAGTGTTCAGATAAAATACGCACGTTTGAATATATTAAAGTGATGCTAGGCTTCTAGAAGTTGTGAACTGTAAAAATGAATATAACAGCTTTAATAAAGAACAAAATGCTAAACACGGAGCGTTTCGGGCTCAAAACCCTTGTTCAGCCAAGAACAACAAAAAACAATAAAGGCGTAAATGCATTACTAAATTCCAGATAGATATATGGAAGTAATCGGAGAAGCCAGAGTTTACTTTTATTTAGCACAATATCTACTTAATATGTGCTCAATGCGTTTTACATGGAGCCTCAAGCCAACAGCAACACTTAACATGTAGAATGAGACATTGTGTCTGGGTTTAGTACTATATTATTCAAGTCGTTTTGTGCCAGGTACTCATTTTACACCTGGATGTGGTGAGAGAATGTTGAGTAAAGAGCCTTTTCCGAAGAGTCAGCTTTGCATTGCCCAAAGCAGAACTCGAATCAGGGAATGATCAGTATGAGGGCAAGAATCATGGCCACGCGGCTAGGCTACGTACACTACACAGTCGTACAAAGGTCAATTGATGATGGTTATACCAACATCTCTCTCTCTCTCTCTCTCTCTCTCTCTCTCTCTCTCTCTCTCTCTCTCTTTCTCTCTCTCTCTCTCTCTCTCTCTCTTTCTCTCTCTCTCTCTCTCTTTCTCTCTCTCTCTCTCTCTCTCTCTCTTTCTCTCTCTCTCTCTCTCTCTCTCTCTCTCTCTCTCTCTCTCTCTCTCTCTCTCTCTCTCTCTTCTCCCCTTGTACAACACGTACAGACACACACACACACATACACACACACACATTTTTACCTGTAATGAATTAATTATATAATTAATACCAATGTAATATAACACATATTTCCTTTTCTCGTTTAGCTAAAGAAGGCCAAAAGTCAAATCGTTGTTTCCCTTGTTTTGTATCTATGAGTCATTTTTACTCCCTTTATTTTGCTGTACAGTTTATGATGAGAGCAAAGATGTGGGCCGTGGTTCTAGCCAATTATGGGTCATATGGAAATAGATAGGAGATTGTAGACTAGAAATAGAAACATGTTTGAAAATGAAAATCAACGTCTCTTGATCTTAGATACCCCTGAAGTGATTATTTAAGATGATAGCATTGAAATGAATTTTTAAGGTAATCGACGTGAAGTGATTATTTCAGATATGCCTCACTTAAAAACGGTAACTCTTTAGGATGGTTCGGATGTTTCAGCGTGTAGGCCTTTATCACTAAAAAAATTCATGAGTAGATTGCCTCCCCTGTGTTGAGTGTGTAAAGTTTTCGTTATAAGATAAGATAAGTCAATCCATTGTCAAGCAAGATTTGGAAATGAGTACTTTTTATAAGCTGCCTTAAAACATAAAAAAAAATAAATTATGAAATGAATATTATGGAGCGACATGGTTCGGCTTTGTGGTACTGGTGTCTTACTGGAAGGGGCGGAGTTTGACCAGATACCCAACACTCCATATATGGCCTTTTGCACACGTTGAAATTATAATCTTATTGTGGTGGTGCTCTGTGTGTGTGTGTGTGTGTGTGTGTGTGTGTGTGTGAGAGAGAGAGAGAGAGAGAGAGAGAGAGAGAGAGAGAGAGAGAGAGAGAGAGGGGGGGGGGGGTGCGAAAATCGGTCTACATTTGGGGGAATATAATATTATGATCAATCTCTTTGAATGGTTGAGGTTTATTGGCAAGTTCTGATAATGAGAGAAATCATAAATGGAAGATTGTTACTGGTACGATATGGTTTTGATTAGTAGGTCCAAAAATGATAGAAGAGCCTACTACTACTACCATCGTTGGTAGGTCTGCAATGGTAGTGATCTTTAGACTGTTCCTCCAATAGTAATCGATCACGTGATTTGTTGCTGTCCATTGATTGGATCTAATATCTTAATAAATATAGATAGTTGGAAGATGACGTCACCTAGGTCTTTGTTATTGTTTTTTGCCATCCGCGTTTATGAGTAATGCTCACTGAACGGTATTAACTTGACTATAAACGTTCATGGATACACACAGTTTTGTATGTTGGTCCGTTATACTTCCGGATGGCAATGTTATGAGCTTCTAAGCCAAGCGCATACTATCTATAAACACTGTGCTTTCTTTATGAAAGCTGTAAACGTATAACAGGATGAACGAAACACCAAAAGACGAATGAGATAATGTGGTAGTGGCGCTGTTAAGATGAATAAACATTACCCAATATTCTTTATGAAAGTTGAAACATACTTGCGAGTCAAGCTGAACAAAATAACCTATTGTGATGTTTGATATTTCGCAAACTGAACACTTTTTTATTATGCAGGCTATTTTTAGAACATTTTGCAATGTGACCAATGACTCGAGCCCATGAGAAAATGGTCACAAAGCTACTGATTTGAAATGTCAAAAATCCTTGGTGTCTAAGTCCGAGGAAAAATAATAAAAATCCATTTTAAAGCATTAGAAATAAATAATTTGCCCTCAGCATGATCCAGAAAATGCTCCTGAGTTCTGAATATCATAGATAGTTCGAAGATGACGTCACTCAGGTCTTTGTTATTGTTTTTTGCCATCCGCGTTTATGAGTAATGCTCACTGAACTCGATTAACCTGACTATAAACGTTCATGGATACACACAGTTTTGTGTATTGGTCCGTTATACTTCCGTATGGCAATGATATGAGCTTCTTCGCCAAGCGCATACTATCTATAGGTTCTAAGGAACTACACTTTCCTTTTCAACAAGATTTATTGCGTCAATGAGAAGATTACAGTACTTTAGCCAGAGTCAGAAATTCGTATTACTACGGATTTTTCCTAGTACTTGGCAGGTTTATGATTGTATCGATCGTCTCCATTATAGTCACATAGTGGGAGAATTTATGACTTGACATTGATGAGGCAGTTAGATATGTTCAGAAGTTATAACCATAATATACTTACTTACTTACTTACTTACTTACTTACTTACTTACTTACTTGCTTACTTACTTACTTACTTACTTACTTACTTACTTACTTACTTACTTGCTTGCTTGCTTACTTACTTATTCACTCACTCACTTACTTATTTACTTCCTTACTTACTTTCTTACTTACTTGCTTACTTACTTACTTACTTACTTACTTACTTGCTTGCTTACTTACTTGCTTGCTTACTTACTTACTTACTTACTTACTTACTCACTCACTCACTTACTTACTTACTTACTTACTTACTTACTTACTTACTTACTTACTTACTTACTTACTTACTTACTTATTAAGCTTAACTGCTGGCCTACTAACTTCGCTGTGGTTGTGTGTGTTGTACCCGCTACCTCCAGTAGTCGGTGAGAGAGGGATCTCATAATGAATGACCTGAGTTTAATACGAATTTTGTTTGGGTTCTTGGATAGCTCATACGGTAGAGTCACGCTCTCACCGGCCAGGCGGAGTTGTCGTACCAATAAGGTCGCGGGTTCAAACCCCACCAACCGCCGAAAATTTTTTTATTCTCTTTTGTCTTCTGGCGTAGTTAAGATGAATAAACAAAACCTTGGTTGGCAGGAAATAGTATGCTCCTTTGCACGCCACTACCACATCATCTCATTCATCTGTGGTGTTTCAATCATCCTGTTTTGTTGATAAAGGGGAAACCCGAAACGTTCATTTGATCTGTTTTTGTCATTAAATTGAAGCTTACATTCACCTTCACGTTATTATTTATTTCTTCGAGCTTCGATCAATCAGCAACATTTACACTTCCATAAGATCATGAAAACTCACCCGATTTACTTCAAATAAAGATTTAAAAATGCTCTGGGGAGCATATTCTTTCAGAAAATGCAAACAAACAAACAAAAAAAAAAAATGCAAATCCAAAATTTTCACCTTCCGACTGATTATGTCACATATAACTGACACATATAATGGGAGAAAATATGATTTGAGGGGTTTTGGTGATAATGAGCCAGTCTATGGCTATAACTATAACCAAAATATGGGGTAACGTATGACTGTGGAGAGATGTTCTCACACTCCCGCCCTTAAAATAAATTGGTCACCTTTTTTTTTATTTAAAGAGCTTTTATATAGCGCAATATCCACTAAGTGTGCTCAAAGCACTTTACAAGGGGTCCCTGGTCAACAGCAACATTTAACATGTAGGACGGGACACAACGCCTGTTATGCGATATTACAATTTTTCGGACAAAGACAACGCTGTTAACGGCCAGGTACTCATTTTACACCTGAGTACAGTGAGAGAATGTGAGTAAAGAGCCTTTTCCAAGGACTCAACTATGCGCCGAGCGCGAGGCTCGAACCCAGGACCTTCCGATCCGAAAGCGAGTGTGTCATACTGCTAGACCACATAGCCGCACCTCGATGACAGCTTGATTATGACATATTCCGACGGGTCAAAAGTCCACTCGACAATGTATTCATCAGGGCTCAGGCGTTTGTTTACGGTCCGATGTGATGAGGTCAAGGGGGGTAGGAGATTGTTATTGATGTGATTGTAGGTGGTGATCGAATGTCGAATTGGATGGAAGATCAATCGGTAACTGATAGGACCTTTTCTATTTCTTTTTTTTTTTTTTTTTTTTTTTTTTTTTTTTTTTTTTTTTTTTTTTTGGCCTGAAATGAATGAGGTTATCATAATAAAGTGGCCGTAAACTGATAACACACTTATACTTATTATCTGGCCAGTTTTTTTTTTTTTTAATTATATTTTTTATAATATAGCGGCCGTGAACTGATGAAACGGGGGCAGATTTTTAAATATTTTTTTTTTAACTGACGTGATTATGATTTGTATTGTACCCATTAATTAAGACAAGTTTAACCTTGTCTGAAATGATTAAACCTGAGACAGATTTGAAGTCTCGGGTCGCAGTCAATTGGATGTACGACAGATAAGACACTTGATTTTTTCTTTTATTTTCTTTCTTTCTTGTTATTATTTTTTTTAACTTCATTTTTTTTTATATATGTGGCTGGCTGAGAAAACCGGGAAAGATGCGCAAGTTTCATAAATAGGGAATGAGATTAGCGGAAGAGTAGCGTCCCTTGATTGGACGTCACCTTACAGAGAGAACGTCAAAATGGTTTTGCGCATGCGTCTCTCTCTCTCTCTCTCTCTCTCTCTCTCTCTCTCTCTCTCTCTCTCTCTCTCTCTCTCTCTCTCTCTCTCTCTCGTCCTCGCTTTCGATGAAGTGTCTCATGCCGCTTTCATCGGAAGCGAGGACCAGAGACACATGCGCACAACCAGCATGACGTTCTCTCTCTAATAACTGAATTAAAAAAAAAAAAACAAAAAAAAAACTTAATGATTGTTCTGTTATAACGATGAAGTGAGAAGTCAATTCGGTTTAATTTTCGTTATAAAATTGGTTAGGTTTTTATTTATTTATTTATTTTTTATTTTTTTTGAAATTTGGCCAGGATTTTAAAGTGATTCAGTGATTATACAATATCGATTAAATGAGAGAAAAGAAGTCAAGTCAGTTTACTTTACGTTAATTAAAAACATGTGGACAAAATATTGTTGGAAATCACGGATGCCTTTGCTACTCGTATACTGGTGCGACTACATCAAAAATAACATTAGCCATGTTTTTATCTATCTATTTATTTTTCAAAAAATTTGGCCAGGATTTTAACGTGATTCAGTGATTGTGCGATATCGATTATGACAAGTTTGTCGTTTCAATTTGGCATGATTTAAAATACTTAGACTATGTACTGGAAGTCACGTTCGTGGACTGATATAAAACAACTTACTTCCTCCTTCCCCCCCCCCCCTTTTTTTTTTTTTAAATTTTTTTTTTTAGCTGTTTCTTTTTCCTTTATGTATAATCAAAACGATTAATTGAACAGTCCCTCAACTGGTGATTGATTTTTAAACATGAGGTGATCGCACAAACAGAATACAAATATCCCACAGCCATTCACACTCTGATTCTGTACGACAAATAACATTTAAAAAAAGGAACGATACTTCATAAATCCCAAGTTTTCTATTTATTCGCATATTCACCATTTTAGGGTAATTCCACACCCATCATGACAGGCATGCAAAAAACGAGATTGAAACAATCAGGAACTATAATTAACGTCAGAAATGAACACAACAACAATCTTTGTAGGCTAAGACATGAGGCCAATGGGCCTCGGCGCGCGCGCGCGCGCGTGTGTGTGTGTGTGTGTGTGTGTGTGTGTGTGTGTTTGTGTGTGCGTGTTGGCATGCGCGCGTGCGTGCGTTAGTAATCCTTATTATAACATGAATTCTGTTGTTTTACGTCATCACAGTATGTAGTCCCTGTATCAGTCTTACAAGCAGGTAAAGATTACGAGACTTTTAACTGTATGCATGGATATTCGATTCAGTGTACTAACTGTGGCCTGCTGATAGAATAATATTCTGGGCGGGGTCTTTTGACCTCCTATGGTGGGCAGGAGGTCACGCTGTGTCTTCTATCCCCTTATAGATAAATTAAAAAATTAAATTAAAATTGAGCTTTATATAGCGCAATATCCACTAAATGTGCTCAAAGCGTTTTACAAGGGGTCCCTGGTCAACAGCAACATTTAACATGTAGGACGGGACATGCCACCTGTTAGGCGATATTACAATTTTTCGGACAAAGACAACGCTGTTAACGGCCAGGTACTCATTTTACGCCTGAGTACGGTGAGAGAAAGTGAGTAAAGAGCCTTTTCCAAGGACTCAACTTCGCGCCGAGCGCGAGGCTCGAACCCAGGACCTTCCGATCCGAAAGCGAGTGTCATACCACAAGACCACATAGCCGCACAAAATAGAATGAAGTTGACGTCACTGTTATTGTTTTTTACCACCAACGTTTATAATTCTCACTAAAATGTATTAACCAGACTATACAAGTTTCTGAGTTGCTTTCTGTCTTTGTCTTGGAATGGGATTACTTAGTTTTTGTCCCAGCCCTAGCTGGAGTTCTTGACTGGGAGGGAAACAGTCAAATGTATAGTTATAGTTTTGAGAGATGATATATATTTCTTCTCCTTGTAAATCATCTCTCCTTTTATGCATTATTAGTTATGTATTCTGTAAACATTTGAGTGTATTCCTAATTGGGAATGAGATTAGCGGAAGAGTAGCGTCCCTTGATTGGACGTCACCCATTGTCTGTGACGTCACCGGCGGAAAAGTTATTAGAGAGAGAACGTCAAGTTGGTTGTGCGCATGCGTCTCTCGTCCTCGCATGCGCACAACCAACATGACGTTCTCTCTCTAATAACTTTTCCGCCGGTGACGTCCAATCAAGGGACGCTACTCTTCCGCTAATCTCATTCCCTTTAGTGGGATCCTGTGCTGGTGTCTGGGTGAGACTTGTAGGTGATCTCAAACTAAGTACTTCGATAGTGTGCTCTTGTAATCTACATCTGATTCCTATTTGAACGAGTTCCCCTTTGTCTTACCCTTTCTTGGGTGCTTTAATTGTAATTCTAGAACTTTTTACTATCCCTTTTTCTTCCTTTTTACTGGCGCTGATATGACCTTAACTTAATGTGTTGCAAACGCAGTAAAACAGTTTAAAATTTGTTTTTAAATTATTAAATTAAGTGAAACGTTTTGGAGATTTTGATTTTGGATTTTTTTTCTGTTTCTTTTCTTTTCTTTTTACCTTTCCTTATATTTTTCTTTCTTGTTTTGTCTGGCACTGCTTCGTACACACTTGTTCAGATCTTTGTCTTATCTTCTTTAGTGCGTGAGCAATTTTTATCTACACTCCTACGTGTAAGCAATATGTGTCAGTGCTATGTGCGGCTGTGTGGTCTATCTAGTGGTATGACACTCGCTTTCGGATCGGAAGGTCCTGGGTTCAAGCCTCGCTCGGCGCATAGTTGAGTCCTTGGAAAAGACTCTTTACTCACATTTTCTCAGGTGTAAAATGAATACCTGGCCGTTAACAGCGTTGTCTCTGTCGGAAAACAAATTGAATGTCGCCTTCTACACGTTACGTGTTGCTGTTTGTCGGGGACCCTGGGTGGGGGAGACCGACTTTTTAAAAATCTTCCGGCTAATCTCGGTCAGTATACTCTTCAACAGTCGTAACGTCACTTCCTTCCTAATGACGCATGGTAACTTAGTAACACTGGCTCTAAACTATCGGAACAATGGCGGACGCCGTATGAAATATTTCTCCGGCGAGCATAAAAGCGTATCCAAAGGAAAAAAAAACCCCCGTAAATTTGATCATGTTTTGACTTTTACACATTCTGATCACAAGGCATATGAAAAGTTCTAGCCAGCATGAAGAATAAAAAGTAATGATTTTCGTTGTTTAGAACCAAGATGGCCGCCGTTGCCGGGCGGCGTGACATCAGACTACTGAATCCCTTTGGTGAGGGTTTTTTTTGTTGTTGTTGTTGTTTTTTTGGTTTTTTTTTTTGGTTTTTTTTTTGTTTTTTCTTTTTGGTTTTTTTTTTTTTGGTTTTTTTTTTTGTGGGGGGGGGGGGGGGGGGGGGGGGGGATAATGTCTTGTTTTTTTAAAAAAAAAAAGCTAAAGCGAAAAGTATTGGCTGTTTAAAGGCAACAGTTGAGAGGAAGTTAGATGGATTTGTGTCCTTTTTTATGATTGGAGGGTTTTGTTTGACTTCACAGAGCCGTGACGAATTGACTTGAATAAGTTTACATAATAATAGTATCGGGAATTTCCATCACAGAGCCGTGACGAATTGACTTGAATAAGTTTACATAATAATAGTATCGGGAATTTCCATTTTGCTCGTTCTTTGCACAGAGGAATTGAATGAAAGTCTTACTTTTTCATTTTTCTGTCGTGCTCTGGGAAAACGCGTTATTGAAAAGTTTTGGACAGAAAACTCGTCCTTCAAAGTTTTATATAGATTGATTAAATTGACTCTCATCTTGCCCAAAGCTCTCAAACCTGAGACTTCCATTGAGGGTTGATTTTAATCGGTCGATATTGATTTGAATGGAGGACGAGTTTACTGGCCAAAAGTTTTAATATGTGTTTATGTATATATATGTGTGTGTGTGTGTGTGTGTGTGTGTGTGTGTGTGTTTGTAGGAGAGAGGGGGGGAGGTGGGGTGGTGGATTTGGTTGACTTACTTAGTACCGAAATGATTGAAAGGGTGGGGTTATTTGTTGGGGTTTTTGTTTGTTTGTTTGTTTGTTTTGAACGCCGAAACCGATTCTCCAATTGTTCGATATCACTGCTGGGAAGAGATTGGCACACTTGCTTGAATGTCAACCTCTTGAAGACCTGAGATGCACATTCCTCCCACCAAATCCAAGCATCAGTAACACACTTTATAGTCACCTGGAACAACTACAAAAGACGTCTAACTTCTACGTCATGGCACAAGACCGAAGGGCTAGAGCTCAGGTGGTCGCTGGTTCGGATAAGTAAGTAAGAAGAGATTGGCATACCTATCTCTAGACCGCATAGCCGAGAAAAGAAGATAAAAAACAACCAATACGAGGGGCAGCCTGGCTCAGCGGTACGGTCTTTGCTTCGTACCCAAAAGGTAACGAGTTCGATCACCAGCCGCTGCTGCGCCGTGTGGCCTCGAGCAAGTCACCTAGCCCTAGCTCACTTTGCGGCGCTGCACTGCGGCTGACGCCTGGGTTATTCCAGTCTTCCCTTTGGATAGACCCTAAAGACAAATTTCCTCTTGGGGATGTATAAAGGGAATTTTATTTTATTTTTATTTATTTTATTTACAAATTGTCCCTCCTTATTATTTTCGTCTTCCTTTAATTTCCACCTTCACTCTTGAATATTTTGACATGAACAATAACATTTGAAGATTTTGACATGAACAATAACATTTGAACATTTTGACATGAACAATAACATTTGAAGATTCTGACATGAACAATAAGATTTGAAGATTTTGACATAAACAATAACATTTGAACATTTTGACATGAACAATAACATTAAAGTGAATATTCAGCACTGATTATCTAGAAGCTTTATTTATTTATTTATTTATTTATTTATTTATTTATTTATTTATTTATTTATTTATTTATTTATTTATTTATTTATTTATTTATTAAATTTGAAAATCCCGTTTATTTGTTGTGTTGTTTTTAATAGAATAAAGATTGGATGTGTGAATCTGTAATTGGAAGAAAAAAAATTCAACGTCTTTGAATGGATCATTCATTTTTTGTTATATTGTAATGAGTAACACACCACCATTTCACACACATACACACACACACACACACACACACACACATGGTGCGATGTTATAGGTAACCACTGGTCCATAGAATTCATGTAAAATACCTATTGATATTACTGAGTTTGCGCGACAGGGTGCCAACGGGTCCCGTTAGAGATAGTCGACGATTGGGATTGTTTGGAAGCTTTAACCCTTTGCCCACTAGTCATTATGACATCCGAAATGCTATCGCCTTCTACATCTACGCCAGAATAGAAATAGAGGGTGGAGCCTACCATGATATAACATTTTATGGATCCCTAATTTCATCATATCAGTTCTGTCCACTGACAGGTGGGTGGATATCGCTTTCAAGAACTTATGTCCTTATATGAAATCCTGAGTTTTTGACCAATCAACGGATTGCTCTTTTGATAGCTCGCTTGCCAACATGAGTCAGCTCAGCCCTTGATTTATGTAAAGGCATCACAGGCGGTATATGTTGTGTAACTTCAAAGACCACGGTTGACCGAAAGCGATGAATGGAAGCCCTACTGTGGCGTGGAGAACGAGGTCTTGTATGTATAGTTACGTAATATCTCAACGCTCGTGAATTCTTGGTACGGCTGGACTCACAATCAAAAACCGAAATCTGTGTTTTAAACTCTTGAATCAATCGAATTACATCAGTGCGCTCGTCTCATTGAGAAATGAAAAAGATATATAAATCAAGAACATCGACCGGAAAATAAGGAAATTATCATAAAATTATAAAATTTGAGAAAGCTATTTTCAAAATCAAATATATTACAAAAAAGGTTATTTCTCGACCGATTTTTATGAGACAAAGACAATTTTTCTCCACTTTTCAAGCTGATTCCAACAACGAGGTTTTCAAATTTATCGCGATAAGATTATTTGTCATTATTTTTTTTCATACCCAATTGACTGCTCAGGAAATGAATACGTAATCCTTGGCGGCGAGCGAGTAGGTGTTAAATTTTGCTTACCCTTTCCCACGCACACACACACACACACACACACACATATATGACGTAACTATACATACAAGACCTCGTTCTCCACGCCACAGTAGGGCTTCCATTCATCGCTTTCGGTCAACCGTGGTCTTTGAAGTTACACAACATATACCGCCTGTGATGCCTGTACATAAATCAAGGGTTGAGCTGACTCATTTTGACAAGCGAGCTATCAAAAGAGCAATCGTTGATTGGTCAAAAACTCAGAATTTCATATAAGGACACAAGTTCTGGAAAGCGATATCCACCCACCTGTCAGTGGACAGAACTGATATGACGAAATTCTTCTTCTTCTTCTAGGTTCCATGCCTGGTCCAGGCTTCGGATACTGCATGAATTATCTCTCTCCATTCCTCCCTGTCTCTTGCTTTTTCAAACAGCTCTTGGATTGTTAGGTTGGTGAAGCCCTTCAGTTGGTCTATGAGTGTTTTTCTTTGTCTCCCCCGGGCGCGTTTACCAGGTATTTTTCCACAACTTGCCAGGTATTCATTCTTTTCTTTCCTTACTATGTGTCCGAAAAAGGATAGTTGTCGATCCACTATTAAGGGCATTAGTTTCCTTTGTTGGTATGTTTGTTTTAGCACTTCGTTCGTTTTGTGTGCAGTATACGATATTCTCTGCATCCTTCTCAAGCACCACATTTCAAAAGCTTCAATGTTCTTTTGTGTTTCTTCATTTGTAGTCCAGCTTTCGCATCCGTATAACAAGATTGGCCACACGTCGCACTTCAAGACTCGGAATCTAATCCCGAATGACATCTGTTTGTTTTTCAAAATGTGTCCCATGTGTATTCTTGCTCGTATGTCTCGGTTACATCTTTCATCTGTTGTCACTATTGAACCTAGGTATTTAAAACTTTCTACGTTGGTAAGTTGCTCGCCGTGAATCGTTATATTGCAGGTGTTGTTGTTTTCGGGGTTTTTCTGTATTACCATGCATTCCGTTTTGGTGATATTCACTTCCATTCCCTTGGCGTCACTATCTACTACCACCTTGTCAACAATCTTTTGAAGTTGGATTTCTGATGTTGCAATGAGTACCGTATCGTCTGCGTATCTTATATTATTTATGTTGTGACCTCCTACTTTTATTCCCTCCATATTAGTTATGCCCCTCATGATTGTTTCTTGGTATAGATTAAACAGATCTGGTGAGGCAACACACCCTTGACGGACTCCTTTCTTAATAGGAATGGAATTTCCTGTAGAGTTTCCGATTTTGATAGATGCCTGCTGGCTGTAGTATAATGTTTGCATGAGTCTGAGGTCTTTCTCATCAGCGCCAATGGAGTGCAGTTGTTTTAGTATTTCTTCGTGGCGTACTCTATCAAAAGCTTTTTTGTAGTCGACAAAACAGAGGTATAGTGGGGTCTGAACCTGTATAGCTCTTTCACTTAAAACACGGAGGAGGTATATTGCGTTCCTTGTCCCTCTGTCAGGTTGGAATCCATATTGTTCTTCTGCGATTTCGGGGTTAATCTTATTCCTTAGCCTGTTGATAATTATACGCAACAGTATTTTGTTGATGTGGCTTATTAAACTTATAGTTCTAAAATTTTCGCATCTGACTGCACCTGCTTTCTTTGGTATTGCTATGAAAATAGAGTTACAGAGATCTTCTGGAATTTTCCCAGTGTTGTATATATTGTTGAATAATATGTGAAGTTCATCAATTGCTAGATCTCCTAGGCTTTTTAATACCTCTACAGATATTTCATCAGGGCCTGTTGCTTTACCATCCCTCATTCGTTCCATGGCATGTTCAATTTCACTTTTGGTGATGTTTGTCCGCTTAATGGTTCTTTGAATTTCAGTGGTGGTTCATTTCTATTTGGATCATTGTACAGTTCGCCTATGTATTCTACCCATCGGCTTTCTATATGTTGTTCTTCAAATAGCAGTTCCCCTTGTTTGTTTTGGATCCAACTTCCTGCTGCTTTGCTTTTCCTTTTCCCTGATAGTTCTTTTATTCTTTGGTGAGCTTGTTGGGGGTTGGGTTTGTATTCTCTTTCGATTTCGCAGCATTTCCAGTCTAGATAGTTCTCGTGTGCCGCGATGCATTTGGATTTAATGTGGTTGTTCAATGTTTGGTATTCTGCAGACCCTCTGTTGCATTTTCGTCTTTCTTCAAATAGGTTTAGAATTTCATTTATCATCCATTCCTTTTTGCTGTTTATTTGAGCTATTGGTAAATGCTTTTCTGCAGTTGCTTTGACACACTTTTGGAATATATCAAATTGTTTTTCACATTTTTCGTTATCAGACGAAATTAGGGCTCCATAAAATGTTATATCATGGCAGGCTCCACCCTCTATTTCTATTCTGGCGTAGATGTAGAAGGCGATAGCATTTCGGATGTCACAATGACTAGTGGGCAAAGGGTTAAAAGCTTCCAAACAATCCCAATCGTCGTCTATCTCTAATCGGCCCCGTTCGAGCCCCGATGCGCAATCTGTCTATTTACTGGTGGGTAACACTTAATGCAAACTGAATTAAATCGATCTCTCTCTCTCTCTCTCTCTCTCTCTCTCTCTCTCTCTCTCTCTCTCTCTCTCTCTCTCTCACACACACACACACACACACACAGACACACACATACATGCACTATCCCCTTATGTCGTCGTCGTCGTTGTTGTTGTTGTTGTTGTTATTGTTGTTGATTTGACCAAAGCCTCACAATCGCCGACCTAATTTTCTTTTTAGAAATCTATATATTTGTAAATGAAATTTTAATATATATTTTTAATTTATTTATTTAGTTAGTCAGTTAATTGTGTAGTTACTTATATATTTATTTATTTTCAATTTATCTATTTATTTAATTATTTAGTTATTCATAAAGCTTAAAAATCCCCTCCCTTTTATTTTTGTTTTTGTTTTTTTTTTTTTGTTTTTTTTTTGTTTTGTTTTTGTTTTTGAGGAACATCAAAATCATTATTGCGTCAAATGTGTTTACGAAACAGAGAGTGAATTTGTAAGGGCCTGATGTGTCTGTTGTGACAGGTCATGCAGGGAATTATGTCTTAATCCGTGTCAAAACTATGTGTTGACATTTAATTGTGGTTGTGAGATTAGAGGAAAAGGAATGTCGTTTATTGGGACGAGTGAGGTTGGAATAATCATCAAGAGGGCGAATAGAGGGGGGAGAGGTAGTGTGAAGTAGAGGGGAGGGGAGGAGTTGTGTGTGGTGAGAGAGATGTGTCGAGGAGTGGGAGCTCGGGAGGGGAGAGAGAGAATATGTGCTGTAAGGGTGGAGAGAGAGAGAGGGGGAGTGGTAGGTAAATGTTGAGTGAGAGAGGTGTTTCGTGTGAGTGGATGGAGGAGGGGGGGGGAGAGAGAGAGAAGAGAGTGGTGTGTGTGTGTGTAGTGAGAGAGAGTGTTCTGTGTGATGTGGGTGGGGTGGGGAGGGGGAGAGAAGAGAGTGTGGTGTGTGTGTGTGTGTGAGAGAGGAGAAGAGTGTTGTGTGATGGGTGTTAGAGAGGTGAGGGGTGGTGAGAGAGTGTGTTTGTGTAGTGGGTGGGGGGGGGGGGTAGAGATAGAGAGGAGTGTGTGTGTGTGTGTGTGTGGATGAGAGAGAGTGTTTCTGTGTGAGTGGTGGG
>NC_088370.1:10311347-10313847 GCF_034508935.2 Berghia stephanieae
AAGTAGGAAAATTAATTGCACTCCTCCTCCCCCCCCCCCCCTCCCCTTATTTTTCCCCATTCCATTACCTAACACATCTAATAAAGCTGTTGGTCATTTTGATAGGGAATTTATACATCATTGACCAATTCCTATTATTTGTCTCAAATTCCTATTTTCTGACATTTTGATTCCACTTATGGAATGTAAAGGGTTGGCAGGTCTTCCATTCTGAATGAGCGCCTGCTGTTATTTATTTATATAGAAAATTACGAATATTGTATGACTGCTAGAACAGGTCATCTGTACTGTATGAAATGGAATTTTGCTATCGCCTGCTTGGGAATTGAATTGGGTATTTGGAAGTGGGTTTTGACTGAGTATGGTAAATTAGATAATGTGATTGATTGATTGATTCATTCATTCGTTCATTCATGCATTCATGCATTCATTCATTCATTCATTTATTTTTTGTGAATGATTGATTGATTGGTTGATTTCATTCATTTATTTAGTTCTTTCTGTCTTCACGTTGAGAGATGTCTATACTGATTCTTTCGGATGTTTTATTTTTTTCTGGTATTTTTCTTTCTTGCTTTATCTGACACCTTTCATAAATAAAAATAAAAATAAAAAATAAATTCCCTTTATTCATCCCATAGGGGAAATTTTTCTCTCGGGTCTATTCCAAGGGAAGACTGGAATAACCCAGGCGTCAGCCGCAGTGTAGCGCCGCAAATTGAGCTAGGGCGAGGTGACTTGCTCAAGGCCACACAGCGCAGCGGCGGGTGATCGAACTCTGTACCTTCCGGGTACGAAGCAAAGACCGTACCGCTGAGCCACGCTGTTTCATACACACTTGTTCAGATCTTTTATCTTTCATCGGTGTCTGCTCCCTCGTTTCTTACTTTGTTACGTGTTAAAACACTTTCCTTTGTAATTGAATGAAAGCATTAGATCAAAACCAGACTTCTCATTGAATGCTTGTCACGTGGTTTGAGACTGGAGTCCGTAGGACTATTGAATTTTGTGAGTTTTAATCAATAATAACGTGAAGTCATCGTAGTGTGAGAAGTAGGTCAACTGACAATATTACACATGTGGGTTATTGTACACATTGCATTGTGGGTAAGTTATAAGTTGTATGTGTGTGTGTGTGTGTGTGTGTGTGTGTGTGTTGGGCGCAATTTACGATAATCTAAGTCAAAAATAATTATAATATCGCCTAACAGGTGTCATGTCTCGTCCTACATGTTAAGTGTTGCTGTTGGCTTCAGACGCTTGCTTGTAAAGCATTTTGTTTAGTGGAAATTGCGCTATTTGAGCTCTGTTATTTTTTTAATTTTTTTTTTAAAACAAAAAACTATCACCCTGCTCTACTTTCTTTACCATCAAGTGAGCCATCTGTCATGTCTCATTAAGTATTGCTGTTGGCTTGGGACCCCTTGTAAAGCACTTTGAGCACGTTACTGGATATTGCACTATATAAAGCTTGTTATTTTTTGTTTGTTTTGTTTTTTTTCCCAGTCAAGTGAGTCATCTCCTGATGCAGTCCCTGATCAGCTACGCCTTCATGGCCTACGGCGGCCGTCGTTGGAGCCACAGCCTGGTCCTGGTCTTCTCCATGCTCTACTTGTCTGTGTGTCACATCTACAGGCAGATCTACGACTATGGAGGCTACACCTTGGATATCACGGGGTAAAATTCAATTTTACCAATGTTTTATTAGCCAGATGTTTTATGTTGCTCATGTAAATATCAATGTGAAATTGAATGTAAGCTTCAGTTTAATATACGAAAACAGATAAAATGAACATTTCGGGTTTCCCCTTTATCAAAAAAACAGGATGAGTGAAACACAACAGATGAATGAGATAATGTGGTAATGGCGTCGTTAAGATGAATAAACAAAACCCTTGATGGGCAGCAAATAATATGTTTCTTTGTAAGGAAGGGCGAATTAAAATAGAACAATAGAACAATTGTTATTTATTTCTTCAAACTTTGAGGAGCACCATTTACATTATGTTGCTCAAGATAGATAGCAGCCGATTTTTTATGCTGTCAAAAAATCTTTTTTAATGCAATGATTCTCAAAAAAAATTATGGGATATAAATATTACATTGCGATGCGACATGGATTGCAGGTCTGATCACACAGATTGTTATGAAAATTACTTGTAAATAGTGTAAATATTTGATATGACAGTCCAAGCCGGTTTATTGGGACGGCTCAGTTCCCGACAAATCGTCCCAATTAAGTGGCATTCCAATTAAGCGACGGTCATGAAATTGGGCAATTTTGTTTGCCAAATCCAAATTTTTCCTTCATTATTGGAAAGCAAAAATGATAGAAATGAGTTTACTAGAAAGTTTTTTGTTTTTAGTCACCCTCGTATATGTGTTTGAGTGGAACTCCATTATGTCTAGTCAAAGCACTTTAAAAGAGTGATTATTGACTAAAATGGATTAAAATTTGTATCCGAAGTTGATAAAGATATTATTTTTGATTTTGAAATTC
>NC_088370.1:10318847-10323847 GCF_034508935.2 Berghia stephanieae
TGGTTTTGTCCTGGTCCTGGCCAGATGCCCTGGCTGAGAGGGAAACAGTTGAATGTATAGTTAGTTTTGGGAGATGATATTTTTTTCATTGTAAATCATCTCTCTGTTATGCACAGTATTATGCTTTCTTTATATTATATATGATTTGTAAAACATTTGAGTGTGTTCCTCTTAGCGGGGACCTGTGCTTGTGTCTGGATGAGACTTTTAGTGATCTCAAACTAAGTACTTTGATAGAGTGCTTTTGGAATCTACACCTGTTTCTTATTTGAACCAGTTCCCCTTTGTCTTCCCTTTTCTTGGATGCTTTATTGTAATTCTAGAACTTTTTACTATCCTATTTTCTTCCTTTTTACTGGCGCTGATATGACCTTAATGTGTTGCAAGCGCCGTAAAACCCTTAAAAACAAAACAAAACCAACAATGCACTTTTCCAACGTTGTTTATTGATTCCACTAGCTGGCCAGAGGCTTTGGAATTAAATTTCTGGGTTTTTTTTTTGTGTTGACCATTATTTGTTCGGTGCCTTATTTTTGCTTCAGCATGCCTATGATATCTGCCACTGCCTATAACCAGGTACTCATTTACTCCAGAGTTGTGCCTGGCACTATGGGTAAGTTGTCTTACTCAAGAATGCAATGCAGGAGCCAGTTTTGCAATCATTGTCACTTATTCAATCACTGATTGTACTGATTATTGCTTGACTTAATTAATAGAAGAAATACCACTGCTAATTGTGGTCATTATAATCATTATCATCATCATCATCATCATCATCATCATCATCATCATCATCAATATTAATAAAAATAATTTTCTATTATCATCAATGTTTAAATCCTTCCTTTATTTTCAGTCATCCGGAAAGAAGCCGGCAGATAATCTAAATGTAAGTGTCTTTTTTTTAAGTAGTAAATTTTTATGAAATTTAAACAATTTTTGCAATCAAAAGAGCGTTGGATGCCTTTGTTTGAAAGTAATTAATTTGGACCATTGTAATAAACTCTTTGATAATTTCTTGCACATTATTTTACAGAAAGAATGTAGTCATGGAATGAAAGTCACTATTTAGAGCCATAGTTACCATGGAACCAGGCCAGTTTCTACAATGTAAAATGGACAATAGCAATTGCTTATTATCCTTTAGGTAGGATGTTAGTCTTACAGAAAGTTCTCCTCGCCAAATCTGACAGGCCTAGCTTTCCGATCACTGCTGGTTGAACACAGTGGGACTCAGAGAAAAGACTATGTGCGACTATGTGGTCTTGTGGTATGACACTCACTTTCAGATCGGAAGGTCCTGGGTTCGAGCCTCGCTCGGCGCATAGTTGAGTCCTTGGAAAAGACTCCCATTCTCTCACCGTACTCAGGTGTAAATGAGTACCTGGCTGTCCACAGCGTTGTATCTGTCGGAAATAAATTGTAATATCGCCTAACAGGCATTATGTCTTGTTCTACATGTTACATGTTGCTGTTGGTCAGGGACCCTTTGTAAAGCGCTTTGAGCACATTTAGTGGATATTGTGATATATAAAAAAAGCTCTAGTGGGGCTCAGAAAATAGACTAGACTTTATATCTGGAATCGATCCCATTCCCTTTGTGTGTGAAGCGAATGCTCTACCAACTGAGCCACTGGGACCCCAGTTCATAGTTTGTAACAAGTACTACATGATCCCACGGAGATGTAGAAAGATGTAAAATGGATGTGTGATTTGACTCTTTAAACATTCGAGGAAGTGGAATCAATTGGGTTTTGGTGATTCTGGGAACTTTGTATTCTTTATCTTTATCGTCATGTTTTGACATACCGGCAACTTGCGTAGATTTTGACATTTATCTTATCCTATTTCCACAACTTCAATACGTTCAATACTCTTCCGATGTTTATTTTTATTGATTCCACTAGCAGACCAGAGCCTCTGGGTGGGGTTCCTGACCTCTCATGGTGGGCAGGGAGGTACATACTGTGTCCTGGATGAGGTTCCTGACCTCCCACAGTGGGCAGGGAGGTACATACTGTGTCCTGGATGAGGTTCCTGACCTCCCACAGTGGGCAGGGAGGTACATACTGTGTCCTGGGTGGGGTTCCTGACCTCCCACAGTGGGCAGGGAGGTACTTACTGTGTCCTGGGTGGGGTTCCTGACCTCCCATAGTGGGCAGGGAGGTACATACTGTATCTTCTATCCCCCTATGTCTGTTTTCCAACATGCTTTCTGTCTTTGTCTTGGAATGAGATTACTTGGTTTTGTCCTGGCCCTGGCTGGATACCCTAGCTGGGAGGGAAACAGTCAAATGTATAGTTAGAGTTTTGGGAGATGATATTTTTTTCTTTGTCAATCATCTCCCTGTTATGCACTGTATTGTTTTGTTTACATATTAAATATGATTTTTAAACATTTGAGTGTATCCCTCTTAGTTGGGACCTGGGCTTGTGTGTGGATAAGACTTTTAGGTGATCTCAAACTAAGTACTTTGTTGTGTGCTCTTGGAATCTACATATGTTTCCTATTTGAACAAATTCGCCTTTGTTTTACCTTTTCTTGGGTGCTTTAATTGTAATTCTAGAACTTTTGACTATCCCATTTTCTTCCTTTTTACTTTGCAAGTGCCGTAAAACTCTTAAAAACAAACAGACCAGAGCCTTATGAATTAAATTTCTGTTAAATGTAGTCCATCGTTTGTTCGGTGCCCTTTCTTTTTTTAGCTTCAGCATGCCTATGACAGTACAGGGCTGACAACTGTCCGACATCAAACGGGACAGTCCCCGAATTTGGGAGGACGGTGTGTGCCTGTTATGTGCGACTATGTGGTCTAGTAGTATGACACTCGTTTTCTGATCGGAAGGTCCTGGGTTTGAGCATCGCTCAGGGCATAGTTGAGTCCTTGGAGAAGGCTCTTTACTCACATTCTCTCATCGTACTCAGGTGTAAAATGAGTACCTGGCCGTTAACAGCGTTATCTTTCTCCGAAAAATTGTTATATTGCCTAACAGGCGTCATGTCCCGTCCTACATTTTAAATGTTGCTGCTTACCAGGGACCCCTTGTAAAGCGCTTTGAGCATGTTAAGTGGATATCCCTCATTTGTTCCTCTCTCTGCCCCTCATTTTGACTTTCTGAACTCGTCAGCCCTGCTATGATATCTGTCTCTGCCCGTAACTATGCATTTGTAGAATTTGAGAAATAGATTTCTTATAATCTTTCTTCTTTCTCTTTTCTCAATTCGGACCCTCTATTTGGAACGCCTTACCGCAGAGCATTCGTGAAAAAGAATCTTTGTCTATTTTTAAACGTTTGCTTAAAACATATCTGTTTCGATTTTAGTAGATGTTATGAGAAGCAAGATAAGTTTGGTCTGTGTTGTGTGTTGTGTTGTGTGTGTGTGTGTGTGCTTGTGTGTGTAAATGATTATGTTTCAGCCTAAGTAATTTGTAATTTAAGCGCTTAGAGTCTGGTGTCTCGGAATTATAGCGCTATATAAGTTTTCAGCATTATTATTATTATTATTATTTTCTTCTTTTCCATCCACACACAGCGAGTTGTTATAAGAAAGTTGTTGATGGCAGCGGCGTGCTGTGCAGGGATGATGATTCTCCCCGGCCTCTTCTTCCCTCCGGAAAAACTAAATAGTGAGACTGGCTTTTTGTGATATTTTGAAAATGGTTCTCGTCTTTGCTGTAAAGTTAAATACAAGATGTTTGTAAATGACTATACTGATAAAGCAAGGCTGCTTTTTTTTAATGAATTATTTTATGTATTTAACTTTTAGTGAATGGCTTTGTTGTAAAAAACTACAGAAAAGAAGAAAAGTGAAAAACAAAAATTTTTTTAAAGATTTTATCTGAATGAAAATGCTCTGCTGTTAAAGTAATAAAGACAATAAGAAAAGAAAGAAAGAAAACCCAAAAACCTTTAGCGAGCTTGTTGGATAATCAGCAGGTTTACTGTAAATTTGATACAGTCTATGCTCATCATGAAGGTCATGATAAGGGAGGTCAATGATACAGTCTATGCTCATCATGAAGTTTATGATATGGGAGGTCAATGATACAGTCTATGCTCATCATGAAGTTTATGATATGGGAGGTCAATGATACAGTCTATGCTCATCATGAAGTTTATGATATGGGAGGTCAATGATACAGTCTATGCTCATCATGAAGTTTATGATATGGGAGGTCAATGATACAGTCTATGCTCATCATGAAGTTTATGATATGGGAGGTCAATTGATACAGTCTATGCTCATCATGAAGGTCATGATATGGGAGGTCAATGATACAGTCTATGCTCATCATGAAGTTTATGATATGGGAGGTCAATGATACAGTCTATGCTCATCATGAAGGCCATGATATGGGAGGTCAATGATACAGTCTATGCTCATCATGAAGGCCATGATATGGGAGGTCAATGATACAGTCTATGCTCATCATGAAGTTTATGATATGGGAGGTCAATGATACAGTCTATGCTCATCATGAAGTTTATGATATGGGAGGTCAATTGATACAGTCTATGCTCATCATGAAGGTCATGATATGGGAGGTCAATTGATACAGTCTATGCTCATCATGAAGTTTATGATATGGGAGGTCAATGATACAGTCTATGATCATCATGAAGGCCATGATATGGGAGGTCAATGATACAGTCTATGCTCATCATGAAGTTTATGATATGGGAGGTCAATGATACAGTCTATGCTCATCATGAAGTTTATGATATGGGAGGTCAATGATACAGTCTATGCTCATCATGAAGTTTATGATATGGGAGGTCAATGATACAGTCTATGCTCATCATGAAGTTTATGATATGGGAGGTCAATTGATACAGTCTATGCTCATCATGAAGGCCATGATATGGGAGGTCAATGATACAGTCTATGATCATCATGAAGGCCATGATATGGGAGGTCAATGATACAGTCTATGCTCATCATGAAGTTTATGATATGGGAGGTCAATGATACAGTCTATGCTCATCATGAAGTTTAT
>NC_088370.1:10328847-10398847 GCF_034508935.2 Berghia stephanieae
GAAGGAGAAGAGGAAAGAAGGAAGAGGAGAAAGGAAGAAGAAGAAGAAAAAGAAGAAGAAGAAGAGGAAGGAAGAAGAGAGAAGAAGAAGAGAAGAAGAAAGAAGAGAAGAGAAGAAGAAGAGAGAAGAAGAAGAATAGAAGAGAAGAGAGAGAAAGAGAGAAGAAGAAGGAAGAAAAGAAGAGAGAAGAAGAGAAGAGAAGAGAGAGAAAGAAGAAGAAGAAGAGAGAGAAGAAGAAGAAGAAAGAAGAAGAAGAAGAAGAAGAAGAAAAGAAGGAAGAAGAGAGAAGAAGAGAAGAAGAAGAGAAAGAAGAAGAAGAAGAAGGAAGAAGAAGAGAAGAAGAAGAGAAGAAGAGAGAAGAGAAGAGAGAAGAAGAAGGAAGAAGAAGAAGAAGAGAAAGAAGAGAAGAAGAAGGAAGAGGAAGAAGAAGAAGAAGAGAAGAGAAAAGAAGAAGAAGAGAAGAAGAGAAGAAGAAGAGAAGAAGAGAAGAAGGAGAAAGGAAGAAGAAGAGAAGAGAGAAGAGAAGAAGAGAAGAAGAAGAAGAAGAGAAGAATGAAAGAAAAAGGAAGAAAAGAAGAAGAGGAAGAAGAGAAGAAGAGGAAGAAAGAAGAAGAAAAGAAAAGAAGAAGAAGAAAGAGAAAGAGAAAAGAGAAGAAGAAAGAGGAGGAGAAGAGAAGAAAGAAGGAGAAGAAGAAGAGAAGAGAGGAAAGAGAAAGAAGAGAAGAAAGAGAAGAAGAAGAAGAAGAAGAGAAGAAGAAGAAGAAGAAGAAGAAGAGAAGAAGAAGAGAAGGAAGAAGAGAAGAGAAAGAGAAGAAGAGAAGAAGAAGAAGAAGAAGAAGAAGAAGAAGGAAGAAGAGAGAGAAGAGAAAGAAGAGAAGAGAGAAGAAGAAGAAGAGAAGAGAGAGAAGAGAGAAGAGAGAAGAAAAGAAGAAGGAGAGAAGAGGAGAAGAGAGAAGAAGAAGAAGAAGAAGAGAGAGAAGAAGGAAGAGAAAAGAGAAGAAGAAGAAGAAGAGAAGAAAGAAGAAGAAGAAGAAGAAGAAGAAGAAGAGAAGAAGTAGAAGAAAGAAGAGAAGAAGAGAAGAAGAAGAAGAGGAAGAAGAAGAAGAAGAAGAGAGAGAAGAAGAGAAGAAGAAGAGAAAGAAGAAGAAGAAGAAGAAGAAGAAGAAGAGAGAGAGAGAAGAAGGAAGAAGAGGATGAAGAAGAAGAAGAAGAGAGAAGAGAGAAGAAGAAGAAGAAGAACGAGAAGAGGAAGAGAAGAAGAAGAAGAAGAAGAAGAAGAAGAAGAAGAAGAAGGAGGAAAAGAAGAAGAGAGAAGAGGAAGGAGAAGAAGAAGAAGAGAAGAGAAGGAGAAGAAGAAGAAGGAGAAGAGAAGTAAAAGAAGAAGGAGAAATGGAAAAGAAGAAGAAGAAGAAAAAGAAGAAGGAGAAGAAGAGAGAAGAAGAAGAGAAGAAGAGAGAAGAGAGGAATGAAGAAGAAGAAGAGAGAAGAAAGAGAAGGAATGGAAGAAGAAGAAGAAAAAGAAGAAGGAGAAGAAGAGAAGAAGAAGAAGAAGAAGAAGAGAGAAGAAGAGGAGAAGAAGAAGAAGAAGAGAAAGAAGAAGGAAAAAGAAGAAGAAGAAAGAAGAGAGAAGAAGAAAAAGAAGAAGAGAGAAGAAAGAAGAAGAAGAAGAAAGAAAGAAGAGAAGAAGGAAAGAAGAGAGAGAAGGAGAAGAAAGAAGAAAAGAAGAAGAAGAAGACGGAGAAGAAGAAGAGGAATAAGAAGAAGAGGAAGAGGAAGAACAAGAAGAAAAAAAAAGGAGATGAAGAAAAAAAGAAAAAGAAGAAGAGGATTACAATGACAACAACAACAACAAAACAATAAAAAATGGTAATACATGGTAATATTAGTAAATCAAAAGCTACTTTATAGTTGTTGTTCTAGGCTATATTATTTTTTTGGTTGTTTTTTTTTTTCTTAAGTCATCAATTTTGTTTTTGTATTTTTTCCACCATTGAACAGATCACTATACTATATTTTTCCCACCATTGAACAGATCCCTATACTTCCACTGGCATGTCCTGACTGTTCTAGGATTCCAATTTTTCACCTTCTTTCCTCTGGCCAAATCATCAAGCAGTGGTCGTGGCGGTAGCAGAAACTCGTCTCAGGCAAACCCCGGCAGCAATTCTGCCGGCAACAATTCGTCTGCTAATTTGAACCAGTCAAACACGGCCAACGCCACCCCCCCTGACACCGAGGGACCTGCCAAAGCGGCCAGCGGCCAAGATGTCAATACGGGTAATGACCTCAAAGGCAGCAAGCAAGAGTGAGAATGAGAGAGATAGATAACTTATTAGTAAGAAAAATCGAAAGGATGAAAAGAGTAGATTAGATAAATATATGTTGTTTTTTTTAATGTGATTAATAGGATGTGTCAAATTTAACTCTATCGTGTGTTAACATTCAATCGTTTGTTAACATTCAATTGTGTGTTAATATTCAATCTTGTGTTAATATTCAATCTTGTGTTAACATTCAATCGTGTGTCTTTGTTTTTGTCGTCCTTTTTATGAAATATATGAATATGAATATAAATGTTCCTATTCCTACTCCTTAATAATGTTATTATCATTATTTTATTATTATTTTCATCACAACACATTTATAGAGGGCACATTATTGACCGAATGAGACGGAAATTAGATTATATGTGATTTTTAAAGTATTGATTTGTACAATTGGAATTATTTGCACGCCATGAATTAATATGTGATCACACCAGTCACAACCTGCGATGAACTTATTGAAAGTCTCACACATGCTGTAGTCTTATGAAGAAAAAAAAATTGAAAAGATTAGAGGGGAGAAGAATTAGTTTGAAAATTCCTTTTAATATAGTTGTTAAGAATATCTTAGTTCCAAATGTCCTGATAAAATTGGGACTGTCCTAATTTGAAAATCTGGAGAAAATTTTTAAAAACCCAAAAGCCATTGGACTGTTACTGTTGCAGACCTTCTAACCTGAAATTTGAAAAACTCGTAGTTTTCCGGGTAAATAACACAGTAAATATGATAACTACCCTTAAAAATTACCCATTTGTGTTTAAATACATTAAATTAATACTTCAAACTCCTTTATAAATTAGCTCTGACAACAAAACTGTTTTCAAAAGTTTATTGAATTAAAGATCTTTATATAAATTTCAATTTGGACCCGAAAATTCGTAGTTCTACTAAATGTTCGTAATAGTCGGCAGATTTGATGTTCTATTTATAGAAATGAGCCTTGCTTGGCCCAGGATTGATTATGGATTTTTTTTACTAGCAAATCTAAATAAGGAGCAAGAAATAAATGTAAATCTAAATTATATGACACAATAGTCCAAACATGCCTATGGCCTATTTGGGTCATGATGGTTTTGTGCATAAGGGTGTTCGCTATCGACTCAGAACTACATAGCAGCCAATATTTCAAAGAGCTATATCGGAACAGACACTTACGTTGATAATAACAGAAAATGAATTGAGTAGAAAAGTGCCAAAAGACAATAGAGAATAAAAATTTTGCCGCGCTGGGGGCTCGAGTGGTGGATGGCGTCAACTGCATAGCGGCCCTCTCACAGCCAGGCGTTGTCGTATCAGTAAGGTCGTGGGTTCGAGCCCCCATCGCAGCAAAATTTTTATTCTCTTTCGTCTTCTGGCACTTTTCTCCTCACTTCATTTTCTGTTATTATCAACGTAAGTGCCTGCTCCACTCACTTTTCTGTTCCGATATAGCTCTTTGAAACGTTGGCTGCGATGTAGTTCTGAGTTGATAGCGAATCATTGGCAGGTTGGGTCATTATAATCTGAGTTCAGGTGTGGAAAGGAAGCTGCTTTGCACGAATAGAAATATTTCAACTTTTGAATTTGTCTGTCTCGGATACTTCTTAACTCTCCCAAATTAACACGAAAGGGGGGGGGGGGGGCAATCAAACAAATTTTTATTCACGTTGAACATGATGGAGTTCTATATCACCAAATGTAAATGAGAAAGAAATGCAATGTCAACGATTATGACGTGTAATTTTTTTTTGTCTCCAATTTACCAATCATGCTTGAAATCCCCTGAGATTATGTATTTAATTACCCGAGGTCTCTGTCAATACTCATTACACACAGCTGTCACTTTGTCAGGCGGGATGGGAGATATTTATAGATTTCACAACTGGTCGGTTTTAAGAACAAGCAGGCTTTCCCGGCATCACAAAAAAAAACAAAAGGTTTGGAGAAAGTTACTGGAATGCAATTTTTTGCTAAATATATTACACTTCTTTTGTTAATAATAATAATAATAATAATAATGATAGTAATAGAGCACATTTGTTAAGCACAGCTTTTACCCGCTAGACTATGCAGGTTCTGGGTGTGTAAAGATTATTCCATTTTTGAAAAAGATTATAAAAGTTTAACATTTGAATTTGAAAAAGTTTAACATGGAACAAGGAAATTGTGTGCTAAACGAAGAAAAAAAAAGTGAGAGAAAGAGAATCTATGAGTTTTGAAAATATTTGGGACAGCCTTTTTGTCATTAGAATCGTCCAACTCTGCTGTTGGAATTTTCTCATAAATTTGTGTGATAAATGTGGATTGTTTGAACATATAAGTAATTGTGTGTTTGAATGCATATCATGGAAAACTTTTAACACCTTTTTTCCTCTACAACTACTTTGTTTAATCTTTGAGATTATTTTTTCCTTCTTTTCACTGTAGTAGCTATTTTATGTTTTTCATTTTCTTAACTTGATGTCGGTAGAGTATTAATTATGAATACATAAAGGATAGAATTTAATTTTTTTTTTAAAGTGTCATAAAATGTGAAAATGAATTTAATAAGTAATTATAATTTGGTTCAAATCTGTTTAAAATTGTTGTTCACCCATGTTTCCCTCGCCATCTTCTAATGAAATACGTATATCTCAAATTGTTGTCCAGATGTTATTTAAAATGTTTACACTGAACATGCCGAAATGATTGTTATGTCAATTTCATCTTTTTAAAAATTCTTTTTCCCTTTTATTCCCATCCAATAAAATGTTTTCTCTCCTGAGCATCAAGTTATCAAAGTGATAAAATATGATTTCTTTTTACAAGGTTAGGAACCGGTCGAGACTATGGCTGAGTTTTTGTTTCTATTTTTTTTTTTTAATACCCGAGTGACAATAATTGTGTTACGACATTCCTTTCATTTGTAATCAAGTGCTTGTGTGGCTTATTTCATTTATGTATGAAATAATTTGTTATATTGCGATAGGTTAGTTATGCATTCATCTTTTTCCTTTTATTATGACGACAACATACGATAGTTTACTCGTAAAAGTGATATTAAGCTGATAGAAGCTAAAGACTAAAAAGTAATGAACAAAAATTAGTAAAACATCTTCGAAAAAGAACAAGATACATGCCAAATATTTATCTGCTATTTGTCTGGATTAAGGCATTGCACTGTGCCCGAATATTTTTAAAAAAATATATTTCAAAACCCAAATATATGGAATTTTTTTTGATTATGTCTAAAGATAAGAAACTTTTGTAGACAAGAAACTTCTTCATATCTTAATGCACACCAATGTTTTCATAAGTTGCTATTTAGAAAACCAGAATATCAATGAAAGTACAAAGGTCCTCATAGCTCATCTCGGAAAGTTGGTTGCAAATGGTCAAATTCTTCCAGGGAAACCAACAAAATGTTTGCCATGCATTCGAAAATGTTTTATGAAAAGTTATCTGTCTTATGAAACATCCAGCCCGTATAAGTATAAAAGCAATTTATCTCCATTCTATATACTGCTTCTTATTTCTGAGCACCAGTAATAATTGACGCACATGAAATATGCTTGTTATATAGGGCCCAAGCTTGTGCTATAAAACTTCTAAAAACCAAACAGTTGCTCTCTCTCTCTCTCTCTCTCTCTCTCTCTCTCCTCTCTTCTCTCTCTTCTCTCTCTCTCTCTCTCTCTCTCTCTCTTCTCTCTCTCCTCTCTCTCTCTCTCTATCTTTATTTATCTCTCTCTCTCTCTCTCTCTCTCTCTATCTCTCCCTCTCTCTCTATCTCTCTCTCCCTCTCTCTCTATCTCTCTCTCTCACATCTCATCTCATCTCATCTCAGAGGTAGCAACAGATAGACAAATTTGAGACACACCTTACAAGACTTTTATCTAACAAGAGAGAGCTGAGCTTCAATTCTGATTTTGACTTCTTTTAGAAGTTTTATTCCAACTCCCCCTCCCCCTTCCCCTCTTCTAAACAAATTTTACCCATTCCAACACATTTTCTCATAGTTGAACTCTGTTACAATAGAAGTTTGTTGGTAAAGTGTGTTTTATTTTTGTGTAGACACACATTAAATAAGTGACTGATTACACACATCCAATGAGACAGTTTTATACACGGGAGTGCAAAATGTTGTATTTATGTCAAATCACACACTCCCGTCATTGATGAAGACTACTGTATTTATGAACAAATATAAGTATTTTATAATGGTTATTCAAGACAACGATTATGATTATGACTTATCTGCCAAATGATGAAAGTTACGACAGTCTCGATAAATGTTTCTTTGAAGAGGCACTGATTATTTTTGTTGAGGATTTTACTCATGAGAGTGTGTATCTTTCCTTTTCTTTTGTTTTTTTTTTTGTTTTTTATAATTATTTTTCAATTTGCTTTTGATCAATGTATGTTTTTGTTTTTTATTTTTGAAGAATCAAAAAGTTTTTGTTGAGAATTCAGATGCACCACTACCTCATTTGAGGGATGTTATCATTTTTGTTTGTATTTTATGTTGTTGTTCTCTCGTAAAATTTAAAACGGAGGCATAAAAATGTATGAGGTTCATGAATGTTGATTGCATTGAACCAGTCTAAGGATATGGAAAGACGTTAAGGCGGGTGGTTGGATGGGAGCATCACCCTTGAATCATATACCTATGATGTTCGCATGGGTGTACGATCCGATAGTAGGGCGGGTGGTTGGATGGGAGCATCACCCTTGAATCGTATACCTATGATGTTCGCATGGGTGTACGATCCGATAGTAGGGCGGGTGGTTGGATGGGAGCATCACCCTTGAATCGTATACCTATGATGTTCGCATGGGTGTACGATCCGATAGTAGGGCGGGTGGTTGGATGGGAGCATCACCCTTGAATCATATACCTATGATGTTCGCATGGGTGTACGATCCGATAGTAGGGCTGGTGGTTGGATGGGAGCATCACCCTTGAATCATATACCTATGATGTTCGCATGGGTGTATGATCCGATAGTAGGGTGGGTGGTTGGATGGGAGCATCACCCTTGAATCGTATACCTATGATGTTCGCATGGGTGTACGATCCGATAGTGATGTCGTTTCTTCTTCTCTTTACTAGCCTATCCTGCTTCTTTGGTTTGTGATTGTATTTTTGACAGGGGATATTTTTTTTCTGTAAATCTGCCTGTTTGTTCTTGGTTATTTATAATTTAGCTTATGATATCTTTAGATTATGATTTTGATTTACATTTGTACTATTTTTGTTAGATTGCTTGTTTTTTTTGTTTCAGCGGTCTCTCATATAACCTCAATTGTGTTGGAAGAGACCTAAAGCAACAAACAAACAAACAAAAGACGTTAAGAATACAATGCATTTCAGAGATTTGCATAGAATTTTTATGGTTACTTCAACAGCAGTTTAGTTATACATTGGGTTTAGATTTTGTTCGCCTTGGATAGTATTTGTGTGGAGAAGAGACCAGTTTTTATGTATATTTAGACGAATATAAAAGGATTTATTGTTCATTGGTATGGACTAATTTATGTATGGACAGAAAAATATTTCTATTTAGATTAATTAGGCTATTTTTTTTAATTAAGGCTATTTAAACAGCGGCATCTTTGTTTAAATTCTTAATCAGTGAGCCTTGAACTTTTGTCAAATTATAACATTCGTCTGAACAGCTGTATTCTTATTTTAGGATCAAGATCACTCTTCACCCTTGGTGCATCATATCTATAAATATTGGATAAAACTATCCAATGAAAATGCTTTATTTTGACATGTGATGAAGCTGTTCATGTCCATTGGACCGTTATATCATCAGTAGTATTTTTTTTTTTAATCGTTGGGTTTTCCTAAGTTGAACTATTTGCAACTGAAGCCATAGATATTCAATTTCATACGTCTGGCGAGTCATTTGTCTTGTCCCTCTACAGTCATAACAAAGTATCATTTGAAATCCAACATGGGTTGTGATTGAACATTTTCAGGTCACACTGCATGGCGTATGTTTTGTGTGTTTTTTTTTGTTTTTTTTTATTTTATTAAGATTTAGTTTTAATATTGATACCAAATGGGTTGCATGCCTCAAAAGGCTATTATGTCGACTTGAACTGCATTGCCAAAAATTGATTTTAAAATAAAAATGAATAGAAATGTGAGATTTTAGTTTTTGGCCATTCAAAGAAATGATTTCCATTGTCTTTAATAAAACATAATATCAACTCAACCTGAGTTTCACATTTTTGACGATGAATTCAAATTATAGCAACGAAATGAACCAGATCTGATACTGTTTTGAGGGGCATTAGGTCACAAATCTCTTGTTGACATACTTCTGTAAAGTGTATTTTGATGATGATATTGTCTTGCTGCTGGCTGACAATTGGCAGGTTTGTCGTCAGATTGAGTTTGAGGTCTCCAACTGTCAATATTTCCAAATAATACGACAATTTAAAGAGGTGATCTTTCATGTCAAGGACAGGGGATTTCTACTGTCTGTCGTCCCCTGTCAAACCACAGTTGTACTTAGAATGGCGTAGATTTTTTGATTTTTTTTTGTGTGTGACTGTGTTTTCTCTGAAGTATTTTTGAGCATTCTAAACAATCAAGAACGCATGCGTAGTCGGTAAAATACGTGGCAAATGCAAAGACAAATTCTGGTCATGAACGTATGAAAATGAATTTTTGTCAATGTTTCTTTCTTATCTGTGGCTGATATTTAAATATTTTCAGGTCAAAGTGCATGTCGAATGGGTTGTGTGTTTTAATTTTTTTTATTTTATTAAAGTTTAGTTTTAATATTGATATCAAAAGGAACGCACGACTCAAAAGTGTAAAAAATGCTGCAGGTTTTGATGTTTAAAGTATATATATATATATATACATGAGTTGGAAAATTAGGTGTGATGAAAAAAAAAAAAAAAATATTTGGAAGACAAGTTCTAAGGCCTTAGAATGAATAAATAACAATGTGAAATTGAATGTAAGCTTCAAAATAATATACGAAAACAGATAAAATGGACGTTTCAGGTTTCCCCTTTATCAACAAAGCAGGATGAATGAAACACGACAGACGAATGAGATAATGTCGTAATGACGTTGTTAAGATGAATAAGTCAGCATGAAATTTCATCCTTCTGTTAAGTAAGTAGAGGAAATGTCTTGAGCCAACCGTTTAAACATTTATGAGACCATCTAAAGATATGAATATTATTGTACCATCTCAATCTCAATGCTAAAACTGATGCTATCTTCTATTATTTTTTTTTTTTTTTAAGTTACAAAAATTCAACAAACCACATCAGAATCTTCTTTGTAAGAAGAATGTGTCGTAACCACGTAAGATAAATAAAATGTTTGAGTAGAGATTACTTTTGTCGCACCGTGTAATCACGAGGTCATATCACGTAAGGCCGTAATACAAAAATTGTCGTTATTAGAGAAAGTCGTACTTGTTTCTTTCTTTGCTTTTTTAAAAAATCTTAATCAATTTCCCCTTTGCATTATTTTTGATGCTTTGTGAAGAGAGAGGGGGTTTGAGGTGACCATCAATATGATTTCAAGTTTTTAAAAAACGATTTATCAAGTGACATTTCAAAAAAAAAAAAAAAGAAAACAAACCAACAACAACAAAATATGGGGGGTGGCAATATTTTTATTTTTATTTTTTTTTTTTTTTAGTATTTAAAACAGTTCGTCGAATTGAACAAGATCACTTTTTAATAATTTTTATTTCAGACATTTGTACATCTGCCTGTCTGTCTGTCTGTTGTTATACATTTTCATAATATACACATCAATGCTTCAATTTACAACTAACGATGAATGAATTCACGTATACTCTACTACGTTGACATGTTGGTTTGTTTTATATTTAGACTCGATATAAATCCTTTACAGTAATTTGTTATAGATAACATTATACATACATACATTCATACGTTGTTGTTGTTGTTGTTTTGTTATATAAGCTGTATACGAGTCCAATAGTCTCAAAATGGTATTATGTCGGAGTGAATATCAAATTAAGAAATTAAGGAGCAGGCACTGGTGTAAGATAAAGAACTGAACAAGTGTGTATGTAAGGCTCCCAGGATCCTCTGTTGTGTAATAGTAGCACGTCTGACCGGTAATCTGAAGGTCTGAGGTTCAATCCCCAGTCGAGGTCGACTGATTTTTTGGGATGGGTTTTTTTCCTTGTATTTTTATTTCTTGCTTTGTCTGGCACCTTTCATCATACACACTTGTTCAAATCTTTATCGGAGTGAACCTCATTCTCCTGACCAAGGTGGTCATAGAGGAGACATGAGACAAGGTTTCCAATTTCCCGTATATTTACGGAATCCAGTGTGTTATAAACCCTCTGTATATTTTCCAATCACCTGCTAAACTGAAGAAAAAAAAGTAAGTACATAATGCCTTTTTATCGGAGTTCAGCACTCAGAAAGGGGTCGATCAAGGTGTTTCTGTAAAAGTTCAGTAAATTTTTGACTTCTGAATTGGCAACCCTGATGAGAGACGACTTTTCAGAAAGGATCTGTCCTCAGCTTTCCTCATTAGTGTTGGGCTGTCCATCCATAATCCTTTGTATTCCTTTATTTTCGGAGTGAAACGGTAGCTTAAAATTTCCTTTTTGATTATTTACTTATAAAGTTGGAGTTAAAACAAATTTCCTTTTTGATTATTTACTTATTAAGTTGGAGTTAAAACAAATTTCCTTTTTTGATATTTACTTATAAAGTTGGAGTTAAAACAAATTGCCTTTTTGATTATTTACTTATAAAGTTGGAATTAAAACAAATTGCCTTTTTGATTATTTACTTATAAAGTTGGAGTTAAAACAAATTGCCTTTTTGATTATTTACTTATAAAGTTGGAGTTAAAACAAATTGCCTTTTTGATTATTTACTTATAAAGTTGGAGTTAAAACAAATTGCCTTTTTCAAGAAACTGTCAAAGTGACAAATTAAGGAGCTGGTGGGGCAGGTTGATTTTTTGGGGGGAGGGGGGATGATTATTATTTCTCGTATTTTTCTTTCTGCTTGAATTTTAAGCAACGGTTTCACTCCGAAGGTAAAGGAATGGACAAGGATCGACAGCCAAACAGTAATGAGAAAGTGTTGAGGACAGACCTGAATGAAGGACCCTGGCTGCAAAGTCATCACTCATTTGTCTCTTTATCTGTTACTGTTCCGTTCACACCTTTTCGAGAAGAGAATGTGTTATTTTCTAAACTTCAAAAAATGTAATTTTCCTTCTTCTGATAATTTATATATTTAAAAAAAACGCCAGTTTTCCCAATTGAATTCATTTCCACATAATACCAGATAGACGCAGTGAGTCACATATATTATTATATTCTTCAAATTTTACACACAGAGTGATATCGATATTGTATCGGGTTGTCATTTTCATTATGGATATCGGGTGTTTATTCTTGTATTCTGTTCAATCCAATGGTGTGGTCACTTTACATTTTACTGCCATACTCTGAAACTTTTTTAAAAATCTAGAAATTTTAAATTTTGGCCAGAAAATGCATCCTTCAAATATCGCTCGATTAAAATGGACCTCGTTTTGTCAAAAACTGTCAAACCTGGGGCTTCAAGGACGACTCCATGACAGTCACAGTTTTGAGAGTTTTTTGTTTATTTTTGGCAAGATGAAGGCCATTTGAATCAATGGATATTTGAAGGACAATTTTTCTTGCCAAAATTTTAGATAAACTTATTTTTTTTGTCTGAGTCCAACAGTATAGTTTGTAAAAATATGTCATGTTGATTTTAGAATTGTGTAAGCTTTGTGATGCCAATAAAAATCAAAATAAAATTGAAATTGATAAATGTGTGTTTTTCCATTATTTGAATGAATGGAATGAATGAATGAATTAAATGAATTTATGAATGTGACCCATCCATGCGGAGGGTTAAAATTCTTTATGATATTTTTTTTTTCAAGTGAATTTTTATATAGTGCAATATCCATAGTGGGCAAGGAGGTCACTCACTGTGTTTGTTTTCCTGGGTGGGGTTCCTGACTTCCCATAGTGGGCAGGGAGGTACATACTATCTTCTATCCCCCTATATCTGTTTTCCAATATGCCAATATGCTTTCTGTCTTTGTCTTTGAATGATATTACTTGGTTTTGTCCTGGCCCTGGTCGGATACCCTGGCTGGGAGGGAAACAGTCAAATGCATAGTTATTGTTTTGGGAGATGATATTTTTTTTATTGTAAATCAGCTCTCTATTATGTATTATTATATTTGTTGTTTTTTGTTTTTTTTTTAATTTATAATGTAAACATTTAAGTGTGTTCCTCTTTGTTGGATTTTGTGCTTGTGTCCGGATGAGACTTTTAGGTGATCTCAAACCAAGTACATTGGTGGTGTGCTCTTGGAATCTACATCTGTTCCCTATTTGAACCAATTCCCCTTTGTCTTACCTTTTCTTGGGTGCTTTAATTGTAATTCTAGAACTTTTTACTATCCCATTTCCTTCCTTTTTACTGGCGCTGATATAACCTAAATGTGTTGCAAGCGCCGTAAAACCCTTAAAAAATAAAACAATCACTGTGTTTTCTATTCCCTCGTATCTGTTCTTTTCCTTTCCATGTCGGTCTCTGTCTTTGTTCTGGATTGAGATTTTGCTTGTTAGTTGTTTTTTTTTCTTGATCCTTGCTGGGATTTTTAGCTACAAGGGGGACGGTCAAATGAATTGTACTTTTTTTTAGAGATGATATTTATTTCCTTGTAAATCTTTCCTCTGTTATTATCATGTTATATTATAATTATTAGTTCCGAATATTGTACTTTGTAAACATTTTAGGGTATCCTTCAAAGCGGTATCTTTTACCTGTGCCTGGATTGGACTTTGAGGTAAATTTGTGCGGCTATGTGGTCTAGTGGTTTGACACTCGCTTTCGGATCAGAATGTCCTGGGTTCGAGCCTTGCTTGGTGCATAGTTGAGTCCTTGGAAAAGGCTCTCTCCTCACCAATCTCGGGTGTAAAATGAGTACCTGGCTGCTAACAGTGTTGTCTCTCTCCCGAAAACATTGTAATATCGCCTAACAGGCGTCATGTTCCGTCCTACATGTTAAATGTTGCTGTTGACCAGGGACCCCTAGTAAAACGCTTTGAGCACGTTTAGTGGACATTGCGCTATATACAAGCTCAATTTAATTGAATTTAAATTTTAGATGGGATGCTTGAATGCCAGATCTAACAGGCTCAGCTACCCAATCACTGCTAGGTGGACAGGAAGGGGGGGGAGGGGGTCGACTTCACCAAGGATTGATCTTGGTCCCTTTGTGTGTGAAGTTAGTGCTCTACCAACTGAGCTATCGGGACCCCCAATGGTAATAGCATACCTGCCAACCCTTTTGGCAGAATCATTCCTCTTTTCACTCTTCCTTTTTGTACTATTCCGCCATTGTCTCTAAAATTCCGATTTTCTAAAATGGTAAGAATAAAAAAGAGCGAAAAGAAAGAGAGAGAGAGAGAGAGAAGGGGGGGGGGGGGTTAAAAAGGTGAAATTCCTATTTTTTGTCTCAAATTCCTGTTTTCAGGCGATCTGTTTCCACTTTTGGAATGTGAAGGGTTGGCAGGTCTGTATTAGGACTGGAAAAGATTGTTTTGTTATTTTTAAGAGTTTTAGGGCACTTGCGAGACATTGAGGTCATTTCAGCACCAATAGAAAGGAAGAAAATCGGATTGTCAAAAAATCTAGTCTTACAGTTAAAAGCACATTGGAAAAGGAAGGCTAAAGGGGAATGGTTCAAATAGCGATCAGATGTAGACTCCAAGAGCATACCATCAATGTACTTAATTTAAGATCACCTACAAGTGGTTAAGGCATTGCACTGTGCCATCCATCTTTCTGAGTAATTCTCCCTAAACTGTATTAACCAGACTATAAACGTTTAAGGTTACACATAGTTTTGTGTTAGTCCGTTCTACTTCCGGATGGCAGTGTTGTGAGTTTCTTAGCCAAGCGCATACTATCTATAGGGGAGATAGAAGACACAGTAAGTGACGTCCCCACCCAATATGGGAGGCCAAAAAAAAAACCACCCAGGGACAGAAAAAGGGAATGAATTTGGCAACACGATTTGAATCTAGTTTTTCACGTACTCTGCAAAGTCAAGAATTAAAAAGTTTTCCCTTGGTGGGGATCCTGACCTCCCATAGCGGGCAGGGAGGTACATACTGTGTCTTTTATCCCCTTATATCTGTTTTCCAACATGCTTTCTGTCTTTGTCTTGGAATGAGATTACTTGCTTTTGTCCTGGCACTGGCCGGAATCCTAGCTGGGAGGGAAACAGTCAAATGCATAGTTATTGTTTTGGGAAATGATATTTTTTTCCCTGTAAATCATCTCTCTGTTATGTATTATTATTTTTATTTTGAATGTATAATGTAAGCATTTGAGTGTGTTCCTCTTTGTTGGATTTTGTTCTTGTGTCTGGATGAGACATAGGGGATTTCAAACTAAGTCCATTGGTGGTATGCTCTTGGAATCTACATCTGATCCCTATTTGTTCCCAGTTCCCCTATGTCTTACTTTCTCTTGGGTGCTTTAATTGTAATTCTAGAACTTTTTACTATTCCATTTTCTTCCTTTTTACTGGCGCTGATATGACCTTAATGAGTTGCAAGCGCCGTAAAACCCTTAAAAACAACAAAACAAACAAATACAGGCTTCAGAAATCATAGAGAAAAATCAAACAAGGAGGATTGTATTGGTTTGATGGGATAAAGTTTATTTACAATAAAATGTTCAAGTGAATTCATTCTGTGATAATTGAAATACGTACATTAAAAGTTGATTGTGAATTTGATTGATAAAATTCTCTATCTCTCTCTCTCTCTCTCTCTCTCTCTCTCTCTCTCTCTCTCTCTCCCCCCCCCCCCCTCTCTCTCTCTCTCTCTCTCTCTCTCTCTCTGTGTCTTTTTCTCCCTCTCTCCCGCTCTCTATCTATATATCTCTCCCTCCCTCTCTATCTATCTATCTCTCTCTCTCTCTCTCTCTCTCTCTCTCTCTCTCCCCCCCCCCTCTAATACACACCTACACTGAAAAACACACACACACACACACACAAGCGCATGCAAACACATTATTATCATCATCACCACCACTGTCATCATATATAAATAAAGTCATATTCATAGCAAAACTTATGAGTAACACCACGTGTCCAGAATACGAATATACAAGTAGGAAATCAATACTCAAAAATATGATATCCAAACCCTAAAAGAAGACAAAATAATAGAAACAACTCAATTCTTTAATTATTTATTTTCAATCATGTTTCTCAGTGCCTTTGAAATGATGTATGAAAGTTTGAAATCATTTGACCCCAAAGCTTTTTCTGTTGTAATCATTGTTACTATGATTGAAGTTGAAAGCATGTTGTACTTTAAAATACAACGTTAAAAGCGGAGAGAAAGATAAAGAGAGTAAATGGGACTCATATATAAGGGAACAACACAAAACAAACGACGTTTTGGACTTTGACCTTTTTCAAGAAACCACAAAAAGGTCAAAGGCTGAAACGTTGTTTGTTTTGTGTTGTCCCCTTACATATAAGTCACATTTACTCCCTTTATCTTTCTCTCCATTTTATTGACTCATTTTGGCACCTCTAGTTTAACGTAAAAAGTGCTTTGAGTACATTAAGTAGATAGTGCTTGGTATATAAAACCTTTATTTTAAAACTCTCATTGAGTGTAGAAAAAAAGCAATTATCTTCTCAAAAATAGTAAATGACTTTATGGCTATGAGTTCATGATAAATAAATCGAAAGCTATTACTTTAAAGACGTTTGAACTTCAATAAATAAGATAGAGCTTTAATTTGAGACATTTAATTTATCGTCTAAGTAGAAACCTAAAACGTCCACACACCATTTATCTTTGTCAATTAAATTCAATCTTAAAATTAAACCTTTTCTTTACTTGCTCATAAACGAGCTCCAATGAAAACCGCTACACAAAAGACGTTCTCAAAGACACCTGTGTAGGTGTCCTTGGACGTTCTATAAACAAGCTCCTGGTATTCCACAAAGCACAAAACGGAAAACTCGAAATTCCAACTAGCCATTTGAAACAGAACAAAAACAAAACAAGAAACTCAGCATTTAATTTTGAAATCCCCACTCAAGGACAAACCATCATCTTTACTCTTTCTTCCCCTCCACCATCCGACTTTGGAACTCCCTACCAACCACTTGTAAACAAGCCCTTTCGACTGAGGACTTCCAAAAAATCGCTCCCTGCTTCCCTCTAAAAACCCTTGTTACTGAAAAGATAGTCATACAATCTTCAGCCTGAAGCTTTGACCTTAATGGAAGAAGAAGTAAATGTAGGGCTAAACATTTCAAAGATATTTTTCTAAATTACTTTACAATACACTTTAATAAAATCGAAATGAGAAGGAGGATTGCTTTCTTATTTACACACAACAGCCGTCTACCAATCTTTACCATTCAAGTATACTAATGTTCAATAATAGCACAGGATACAAAGAATTTACCAATGGAAATCAAAAACCTTATAATGTTTGTAAAAACTCAGTTAAAAATATTTCAGCATATATTTAGGCTATGCATACAATTTTCCCCTTTGGCATTAAATTTGTTGGAAAAAAAATACTTATCGAAATCAAATGGTGGATGTTGTTTGTAATATTGAAATGTTGTAGTGTATATTCAATCTCACCCTTTAGCTATGATGCAGTTTCATTCAATCATAACTTCTCCTACAAATAATCTAGTCGTGATTTCAGACCTAAGCGTGTTACAGCGATGAAACAGTTGTTAAAAAATGTGAAGTTTGAATTACAAAACAATTAAAAGTACTCTTGGTGAAAACAGTAAAATATGATACGTTTTGTAGAACGCTTTCAAGTGAATTTATCAGATATACTTATAAATGCAAGCCATTGTTGTAGAGAGGTCTATAATACCATTGTAATTATTGAAAGCTGAATGGCAAGACAGTCTCAGTAATGTGTATGAAACAAGACAAAACAACAATTGACATAGACAGGTGATCATGATGGGTTGTGATTGGTTAAGTCATCTTCTCAGCTTATTCTATTTGTCAGAAGTCCAATATTGTCCTCTAGTAACGCTTCTACTCGTTTACGCTGAAATGAAAATAGTAATGCCTACCTACAATGATAAAGATGATGATGATGATGATGATGATGATGATGATGATGATGATGATGATGATGATGATGATGATGATGACTGTGAGAATGATGATGGTGATGATAATAATGATAATAGCAATAATAACAATTATAATAATAACAATACAGAGGTATTTTGATTTAGTGATGTTTTAAAATTAAGAGGTTCATGGAGCCAGAGTTTATCACTGTCTGAAGTGGGAAACGTGTAGTATAATCACTAAGCACAATCTAAATACGGTGTAAATTCTAATTCTTTTGCCAAATTTAGATTCAACCCATCTACCAAAATACTGCTGAAATGATTGATGGAGGAGAGTAAAAGAGAGAAAGCTTAAGGGTCGTGTCATGGATACAATTTAGAGACAAATGTCGAATTGATTAAATGTAGATTAAACTAGCTAGCCTTTTAAGTTACAGTACTCCCTGGATTATAGTCCGCTCTTGGGAGAAGCCAAAAAGAGTGCTAGAATCTGTGCATGCTGAAATCCGATGCAGATTTTCATCAGACAGCGTCAGAGTGACCAAGTTAAAACAACAACAAAAAAAAAAAGACTTTTCTCACAAACAAACTGCTAGCATTGAAGAAAAGTCTTTTTTTGGTTAGTCTTAAATTGATTGAACTGACTTAATCTGGTGAGAATCGTGCATTGATTCGTTAAACTTTCTACTAAAAGCATGGAATGAAGTAAGGCTATGAGCTGTAGAGATATAAAGGAGTATGATGAAAGAAAAGAAAAATATATTATTTATCTTTTTAAAATACGGCTATTAATGACAATTCAATGGACCAATCAAATCACAACTTACATCAAATTTATCTAGCTGGTCACCCTTGTCCCTCATTTCTGAATATGGCGGTACCAAGGCTTGAAGACGAACTGCTTTCAGGGCGACTGTTTGACAAGAGATTAGGTGGGATATTTCTTGGGCCTGATAAAAAGAAAGGATTGAAACAATTATTTTCAGTAAATATTAAGATGATAATTCATATTCATAGTCGCTATTCAAAACAATCTAATAAGTTTATTTTGTATCAGACTCTATCTGCACACATCAGACTACATGCAGTATCAATTTGACAATTCAATTTCTTATTCAATCTCAACACTCACATGTCATATCTCGATTGCACAATTAGAATTGGACTCAAACAACCAAGTTCTTTGTGGGTTTTTTTTTTCTTTGGTTATTAAATCTTAACGTCATCATTTCTTTTGATACAATCTCTACCTCACACTATTTCAACACAAATTAGTTCACAAAATCTTCCTTAGCTTTAGATTTTTTTTCTTAGGAAAGAGCATCCAAGCACCTGAGTCATAACACAATATTCAAGCGATTCCATTGGTGTTTGCCCTACCAAATATTATACACATATCGCATGCATACATTACTAGTCAAATATTGCACTCGTGATTCTTTACTCGTCCAAACTTACTCGATTGGCTTGATATCGCAATCTCATTATCCTTAGTCTGTTTCTTGCTTCAGCAGCTCTACAAAATGGAAAAGAAGTAAGATGATATTAAACATATGTAATAAAAACACTTGACTGTTTGTTTTGTTTGTTTGTTTGTTGCTTTAGATCTCTTCCAACACAATTGAGGTTATATGAGAGACCGCTGAAACAAAAAAACAAGCAATCTAACAAAAATAGTACAAATGTAAATCAAAATCATAACCTAAAGATATCATAAGCTAAATTATAAATAACCAAGAACAAACAGGCAGAAGATTTACAGAAAAAAAAATATCCCCTGTCAAAAATACAATCACGAACCAAAGAAGCAGGATAGGCTAGTAAAGAGAAGAAGAAACGACATCACTATCGGATCGTACACCCATGTGAACATCATAGGTATATGATTCAAGGGTGATGCTCCCATCCAACCACCCGCCACTTGACTGTTTTAAGCCTCCGTACAATACCCTGTCTGCCATTATGGCCATTAATGCGGTAACGATTTAGCTGCCTGGATTCAACGTCATAATATTGCAGTTTGAGACCATAAGAAGCAGCTGCCAAATGGAATCAAATTTTCCGTTTTAAAAATAAAAAAGAGATTTATTTAAGGTAAGAAAAGAGGGCAACTTAAACATTTTAATGTGATGACCACTTTTTACATAATGAAATTATTTTTTAAAAATTGAGTTTTTATATAGCGCAATATCCACTAAACACGCTCAAAGCGCTTTACAAAGGGTCCCTGGCTAACAGCAACACTTAACATGAAGGACGTGACATGACTCCTGTTAGGCTATATAACAATTTTTTTCGGATAGAGACAACACTGTTAAATGTCAGGTACTCATTTTACACCTGAGTACGGTGAGAGAATGCGAGTAGGGAGCTTTTTCCAAGGACTCAGCTATGCGCTGAGTGAGGCTCGAACCCAAGACCTTCCGATCTGAAAGCGAGTGTCATACCACTAGACCACCAAGCCGCACTGACAACTTTCGTACATAATGAACTAGGACACCTCAGTCGATATCAATATCTACAACAAATACACACCTCAGTGATACACAGCATTTCTCACACTACAATCCTTTACAATTGGCAAACAACACGAATCCAACTTTGCATTTTATAAAGTCATTTGTGAAACATTTACTATCATGAGCTCTCTCTTGCACACAAACACACACATACACACGAGCAAACACACACATATATACACATACACAGACATACCCACAGATAGATAGAGATAGACAGATAGATAGATAAATCGAGATTGTGTGTGTGAGAGAGAGAGAGAGAGAGAGAGAGAGAGAGAGAGAGAGAGACAGAGAGAGAGAGAGAGAGAGAGGGGGGGGGGAGGAGAGAGACTCTCTCACTCAAACACACATACACACATTATATATAATGCACATTATATACATACATTTATATATATACATATACACACACACGTAGAAACATCACACTAACTTGAGTTGTCCAATGAGTTTTTCATGTTTATCCCTTTCTTCTTCCTCTTCTTGTGACGCTGGTACATTGTCCCTGAGAACAAAATTAATTATTTAAATTTAATAAACAAAACAACAATCAAATAACGAAGCCTTTTTTGGAATTTTTAGTTGCCAGAAAAAAAAAATTAAAATATTTGTCAATAGATATTTTAAATTATAAAACTGCTGAAAACGTTACCATTACATTTTTCCCCTTTTACTTTCGGGTTTTTTTTTTTTTAAGTCTTGACATACTAACTGTACACATTCAAAACAAAAACGCGAGATGGAGATATTTGTGACCAGCACATCAATCTGGTATTATGTCAGAATGAACTAAATAATGAAAATTGAGTGAAAAGGTGGAAATAATTAGGATTAGAAAATGGAAGCTTTTTGAAGTTTAAGAAGTAAAATTCGTTTTTTTCAATGAAGGCAATTATCTTAACTCAAGGAAAGTTTTAAACTCAATTATAATCTGCGATCTTTAGAGTTTTAATATATTAAACATTTTTATACCTTCTTTGATAGTTGATAAACAAGGTATGTTTATACGAAATTAATTTTAATCCACCCTTTCTTATATATCTACTATATATGTCATGTTTTATTTTATAATGCATTATGTCATATATTTTTGTATAAATAAGGGTATCATAGATGTTTACTATTACTGTTATTTTCATTCCGTTTACTTCATAAAATCATGTAAATTTAATATTTTATAACATTAAGTTATCCATTCTTGTAATTCAAGTTTGTAAAAGCAATTCCTTTGTGGATGAATAAAGGTAATTTATTTAATCATTTATTTATTTGTTTTATTTAAGCATTAGGTCCACCCTGACAACATAATACTATTTTGAAACAGTTGGTCACATTTTAGGAAACAAACTTCCTACCTGACAAATCTCTTTTTGTTTTCAAGGAGTCGCTTCATGGAAGCGTTGGCAGCATCTGTGACATCCTTTGACGGCTCCTCGTACTGTTGAAAGAGAAAACAAAAAAGCTTGGGATGCCATCTCATCTCGCAATAAATTCAAAGTATAATGTGAGAATTCGACCTTATGTGCAACTGAAGCACCAATGGGATAAATAAGTAAGTATAATATATATGGCTTAAAGTAACTTATCTTTCTTTCTTTTGGGGGGTTGATTTTTATTTATTATTTTTTTTATTTTCCAAAGCCGATAACATTGAGGTCAATATCCATATGCCTATATTTAATGTGTATTTAATGTATAAGAAGAAGATAAAAATAAACTGGCAAAGTGACGACAAACATTGGATGTTTCTCATTCCTGAGGTAAAAAAAGAATTTTTTTAAAAACTATAATGTGAGAATGACTAATAACTTCACTAATTCTAAACCTTCGTTGATTTGTTACCAGTTTCATTATTTGACCATTTACTTGATCAGATTCTCAAAATTCATCAACTTCATATTTGGGAGTTTTCAAATAAGTGACCCAGGACTTTTCAAATAAGTGACACATTGTCATTGAAATGATATTATGTCGGGTAAATTAAGATTTTGAAAAATGAATTTATGGCCAGAAATATGAGACATCTACCAACTACCACATCTCTGATTATTTTCAATTTCAACCCACTTTATATCATCTGATTCACCACAACAGAATACAAGATTGAAGCGGTGACGATGAATTCATCATGTTTTGTTGATAAAGGGGAAACCCGAAACATCGACAGTACCTATCTTCATCTAATTAATTGAACATTACAATTCAATACTTATCTTTATTTTTTCCTTGTGAAGCAAAGCATTGAAATAATAATAATAATTAATTAAGAAATACAGGACTGCATTACTTTATCCTCGTTACTTACAGCCAAATACCGGCTCCTTAGCTGTGGAGCAAGTTTTTTCAGTTTTTCGGGAGGTATTTTCTTTCTGTTATAAAGCTTCCCACCCGTCTCCCCATCATCAATAGGAGGAAGTTTCTGGAAATTGAAACAATAAAATCAAACTGCAAATGATTTGAAATTTGATACAATGGATTCACAACAAGAGTTCTTGGACATGAGGTAGATGGATTTTAAAAATAAAAAACAATGAAGACGATGACAAGGACATCAACAACAACACCAGCTGCAACAACAACAAACAATAGTAACTATGTAAGATCTTGATTAGAATTCCCCGAGTAGAAGGAAGCTTAGCAAGGCTAAAACCGGAGTAGACATCGAGACAGTTGGTTGTCAGTGGAGTGAAAGAGGAGGGATAATGCATGGTTCCCATGGGGGGAAGATTGCAAAGAATTGAGAATGCTTAAAAAGTACAGTTTCAGCTCAATGCCTAGCCATCATCAAAACTTCTACTGCTGACTAACAATAACCCTTGTAAAACCCTTTGAGCACATTAAGTGGATATTGAGCTATATAAAAGCTCAGTGTTTTAAATTTAAAAAAAAGAAGTAGCAGCAGCAGCAGCAGCAGTAGTAGTAGCAGTAGTAGTAGTAGTAATAGGAGTATTAGTAGTAGTAGTAGTAGTAGTAGTAGTAGTCGTAGTAGTAGTAGTGGTAGTAGTAGTAGTAGTAGTAGTAGTAGTAGTAGTAGTAGTAGTAGTAGTATCAGTAGTAGTAGTAGTAGTTGTAGTAGTAGTAGTAGTAGTAGTAGTAGTAGTAGTAGTAGTAGTAGTAGTAGTAGTAGTAGTAGTAGTAGTAGTAGTAGTAGTAGTAGTAGTAGTAGTAGTAGTAGTAGTAGTTGTTGTTGTTGTAGTCGTAATAGTTACATCATCAGCACCATCATCATCATCAACAGCATCGAAACATTGATTCTATAACGTGCCCATTTGGCAGACAGAGCCGAAGTGAGTAAGTCTAAACTAGGGTAAGGTGTTTCAGTTTGGACAGTTTTCTAATTCAGACACTCAACTGAATTCACCGTCTATTTTAACATTTAAATTCAATTTTTAAAAATATGAACAAGCTCGGTTCTGATTTAACACAGCCAGAAATAGATGCATGATAAATTTAAGCAAATAATTTTATTCCTTTTCTATTTTATCTACTTGAATAAATAATGTCTTAAAGTCCTTGTCTCACTCGGAAGATCGGGAACAAGTGTCTCCCATCGTTTATTCACAAATTCAAGGCATCTTACAGTCGAAGTAGCAATATAAGACAGCATCATTTGCAATATAAATGTGCACAATTAAAAAGTATTTTTCTCATTTTGTTTTTTAATTTATGCAGTCAAAACATTATCTGGAACCAAAAACTAGTATATCTATGTCTCTTTTCCCAATTTAGTTCTTAAAATAGATCTTGAAAACATGACTTTTTCAATGTACTCTGTTTTGTCATTGTTGTTTATTTATTCTCAATTTTAATTCTAAAAGTTTGTATTAATTAATTTGAAGATCCTTTGGAATAAAATATTGGTTACCTATGCAAACAATTGATTTGAATTATTATTATGGTGAAATCTCCCCTCGTCGTAAAATATCCCATCTCATACACTTAAACAAAAAATATTTTTAATTACGTCATAGATTCTTGAGATCGTCTAATTAATATTTTTGTGTAATCAGTAATCATTAATCCTTTTCCATTCTTTTTAATGCATAAATGCATTTTTTTAAAACGGCTTTATATTTAATTATTATCAAATTAACCCAGCCTAATTGTGAAGGAAGGTTAATTGCATTTGTCTCAATTGTCAAAGGGGGGTCTGAATTGGCACAACAGGGTGTCTGAATTGGAAAAACGGTGTCCAAATTTGGACAAGTGACTCGGTCCCATAAATCAAGGCAAAACACTGAAGTCTGACAAGTATTATACTTATACCTAAAAAAATTTATTAATGGTGTTTGCAACACATGCAACAGTTATTTTCACAATTACTCTCGGTGTGTCAATGCTATTGACTATTGAACCGAGAGAACCATTTGGGGTGTAGTGTCCGAATTGGAAACCCTACCCTACTTGATTTACATAATTTTGTGCATAATAACACAAGAGACAAGAGTTGTCTCAGTTTAACTTAAACAGTATTGCTGTTCCACATTCATCGTTCATTCCATGAGCAATTGAGACATATTCTAGTGTCAGAGTCAGAATATGAGCAAGTATATTACAATTTGTCTTTGTTATTTCTCGCTTTTATGGATGAAAGAATGAATAATAAAGTTGTCCTATTTAAATTACAACAAATTTTACATCACTTATATTCGAATTTCAAAACTAAATCTTTACCCACCCGACTCATCACAGGCGACGTAAATCAAATCCAGTGTCTAATATTTTTTCTACAAGGTGGCCATATTGAAAACGTCGCTATGCAACTAGGAAGTTGATTATAAAAACTTTGAATAAAAAGCTAAACGGAACTATTACAAAAATTGTATTAAAACTTATTTCTGAAGCATTTATTACTTCGAATGAATGTAGCGAGTAGATAATATCTCATTGGGTAAATAATATAATCAAATAATTTTTTATCTATTATTCATAGTGACAATCAAAGTGATGATTTTGACTAGCTAAAAACATGGAAGGATTTCCTCAACTGCCGAAAAGCGAAATTACAAAAAAGTAAATATGGAAACTGCACATCACTAGAGCTCGGAAACTTCTAGTTTTAATGCTGTTGTTGCCATTTTAAAATAAAGTTAAATTGGAAAATTTCTTGGCACCCTGTGTCCAACTGTCCATCTTGGCTTGATATTGTAACCTGCAGTTATTTTACTTCTCTGCTTTCAATACTCAAGTCTCCACCCTTCTCTTCTTGTTTGTTGAGTTGTTTGCCTGGGGATTCTCTGTCTCTACAACTCTAAAAGTCATCAAGTCATCAGTACGGTAAGTCAAGAAATACTATTTTCACGATTCTCATTCCAATGCTTTTCCTCATTATAATTACCGTAATTGTGCCTTAAGTATGTAAATGAATTATCTATTGATTGAATTTCACTAGATCTTTTTGAGACTGAGACTGCGAACCGGTTTCGGTTTTGTTTTACTTACTTATGGATTGTTTGCAGCACAGGTCCTTATAGGTCCTCTTCGCCAGACTCTATTTCTTCATTAGACAGATTGCGCATCAGAGCGCTAACGGGGCCGATTAGAGATAGACGACGATTGGGATTGTTTGGAAGCTTTAACCCTTTGCCCACTAGTCATTATGACTATGACATCCAAAATGCTATCGCCTTCTACATCTACGCCAGAACAGAAATAGAGGGTGGAGCCTACCATGATATAACATTTTATGGAGCCCTAATTTCGTCATATCAGTTCTGTCCACTGACAGGTGGGTGGATATCGCTTTCCAGAACTTGTGTCCTTATATGAAATTCTGAGTTTTTGACCAATCAACGATTGCTCTTTTGATAGCTCGCTTGTCAAAATGAGTCAGCTCAACCATTGATTTATGAACAGGCATCACAGGCGGTATATGTTGTGTAACTTCAAAGACCACGATTGACCGAAAGCGATGAATGGAAGCCCTACTGTGGCGTGGAGAACGAGGTCTTGTATGTATAGTTACGTCATATCTCAACGCTCGTGAATTCTTAGTACGGCTGGACTCACAATCAAAACACGAAATATGTGTTTTAAACTCTTGAATCAATCGAGTTACATCAGTGCGTTCGTCTCATTGAGAAATGAAAAACGATATATAAATCAAGAACATCGACCGGAAAACAAGGAAATTATCATAAAATTATAAAATTTGAGAAAGCTGTTTTCAAAATCAAATCTATTACAAAAAAGGCTATTTCTAGACCGATTTTTATGAGACAAAGACAATTTTTCTCCACTTTTCAAGCTGATTCCAACAATGAGGTTTTCAAATTTATCGCGATAAGATTATTTGTCATTATTTTTTTTTAAGACCCAATTGACTGCTCAGGAAATGAATACGTAATCCTTGGCGGCTAGCGAGTAGGTGTTAAATTTTGCTTACCCTTTCCCACGTAGACGCGCACACACACACACACACACACACACACACACACACACACACACACACACACCGACTTATCGTCGTCTAGCATCCTATCGTTCGGCTCGACGATTAAAAGGGGTTCGTATCGTCGCTAAAATAATTACAAAATACATCCTTTCTTAAAAAAATATAGCATTGTGGAGAACATTGTGCTTATTTGAGTAAATAAAAAAATTGACACGGCGCACAACTCTACTGAAAGATTTGAAAATTAGAAATGTATTTTTTACAGATAGATAAACAGATAACTTGATTTCCTTTTATAATTTAAAGTCAGTTTGAAAGTCCGTTGAGTCAAACAGATATCATAAAATATGTACCAACGACGACACTTGACTCCCAAAATCAACTAATTTTGTCACTGTAAAAAGTTGTCAATTTGCGTCATCTATTTATGACATCAAGTATTATTATTACTTCCGTTGTGTTGTTGATTTAGCGGATTTCAGTCGCCATTTTGATTCTTTTTTACTATTAGGGTTAGCTCGAGAGGTTATTCATAAGTTAAGAAAGGATTAGGGTTAGCTCGAGAGGTTAGTCATAAGTGTTATTAAAGGTGCTAGGGTGTTTGTTTTTCCATAAATTAAGTAAAGGGGAGACATTCCGAAAGCTCCTACATCCCCAGTATTCTTTAAATTTGTATTTTCACCGTTGATATTTTGTCAGGCATTTATTTATTCAGTTAGTCATTATATAGAAGTATTTTTAAAACTCTAGAACAAACCTGCAGTCCGAGAGTTGTTTTTTTTCTATTAGGGTTAGCTCGAGAGGTTAGTCATAAGTTAAGAAAGGAATAGGGTTAGCTCGAGAGGTTAGTCCTAAGTGTTATTAAAGGTGCTAGGGTGTTTGTTTTTCCATAAATTAAGTAAAGGGGAGACATTCCAAAAGCTCCTACATCCCCAGTATTCTTTAAATTTGTATTTTCACCGTTGATATTTTGTCAGGCATTTATTTATTCAGTTTGTCATTATATAGAAGTATTTTTAAAACTCTAGAACAAACTTTGATAGATTTGTGAAAGTTTAACATTTCCTTATTTGACCATTGTTTTGATTTTCGGCCGCCATTGTGATTTGTTAAGTATTGAAAGGTAGTGCAAAGCAGTCCGAGAGTTGTTTTTTTCTATTAGGGTTAGCTCGAGAGGTTAGTCATAAGTGTTATTAAAGGTGCTAGGTGTTTGTTTTTCCATAAGTTAAGTAAAGGGGAGACATTCCGAAAGCTCCTACATCCCCAGTATTCTTTAAATTTGTATTTTCACCTTTGATCTTTTGTCAGGCGTTTATTTATTCAATTTGTCATGATTTTTTCTATTAGGGTTAGCTCGAGATCGGATGATTTTTTTTCCTATTAGGGTTAGTCATAAGTATTATTAAAGTGCTAGGGTGTTTGTTTTTCCTATTGGGGTTAATTAAAGGTACTAGGTTTAATTTTTTCTTGGGGTTAGTTGAGGGAATATATTATTAAATATATTATTGGGCCACACAGAAAAATCAACCGAAGATATACCAAATTACACAGACAACGTTGTTTACCAATCTGCCCTCATTAAATGATGGTGAGTACAGTATCGAATGAAAATAGTTCTTTCCCCGCGAAATTGCGGGCTTTCTACTAGTATATTTAAAATATATTTATAGTAATGTGAATTAAATATTTTAATGCTCTAATATATCAAGAATGATCATTATTATGATTTATTACGGTGTGAATTGAATTAGACCTTTAAAACTGAAGTTTAATCTGACACCCTACTCGCTGTTATCATTCGAGTCTAAGTTGTAATAAGGCAACTTTGGCCAGAAGTGAAAGACATACATTGTGTGTTCAGTCTGTGTGTGTGTGTGTGTGTGTGTGTGTGTGTGTGCGTCTGCGTGGGAAAGGGTAAGCAAAATTTAACACCTACTCGCTAGCCGCCAAGGATTACGTATTCATTTCCTGAGCAGTCAATTGGGTATTTTAAAAAATAATGACAAATAATCTTATCGCGATAAATTTGAAAACCTCATTGTTGGAATCAGCTTGAAAAGTGGAGAAAAAATTGGCTTTGTCTCATAAAAATCGGTCTAGAAATAACCTTTTTTGTAATAGATTTGATTTTGAACATAGCTTTCTCAAATTTTATAATTTTATGATAATTTCCTTATTTTCCGGTCGATGTTCTTGATTTATATATCGTTTTTCATTTCTCAATGAGACGAACGCACTGATGTAACTCGATTGATTCAAGAGTTTAAAACACAGATTTCGAGTTTTGATTGTGAGTCCAGCCGTACTAAGAATTCACGAGCGTTGAGATATGACGTAACTATACATACAAGACCTCGTTCTCCACGCCACAGTAGGGCTTCCATTCATCGCTTTCGGTCAACCGTGGTCTTTGAAGTTACACAACATATACCGCCTGTGATGCCTTTACATAAATCAAGGGCTGAGCTGACTCATGTTGACAAGCGAGCTATCAAAAGAGCAATCCGTTGATTGGTCAAAAACTCAGGATTCCATATAAGGACATAAGTTCTTGAAAGCGATATCCACCCACCTGTCAGTGGACAGAACTGATATGATGAAATTAGGGATCCATAAAATGTTATATCATGGTAGGCTCCACCCTCTATTTCTATTCTGGCGTAGATGTATAAGGCGATAGCATTTCGGATGTCATAATGACTAGTGGGCAAAGGGTTAAAGCTTCCAAACAGTCCCAATCGTCGTCTATCTCTAACGGGACCCGTTGGCGCCCTGTCGCGCAAACTCAGTATTGTCTTTGTGATTTAAGTTTCTTCCGGTTTTACAATCTAAAGCGCTCTTGAAGCTATTTAGGGTTTTTGCATTCACAGCTCTAGTGGGAAGTACTTTGCGATAGACTAGCGTCTTATTAGGCAGTATAGTATAGTGAGCAGCAGCAGTGGCAGTCAAATTTTGACCCAACTCGCCCATAGGAAAGTTGTGACTGGTTCGCGTTTTGGGGGGTTCAATTAAAGATGCATAACTTCGTTATAAAGAGGAATATCGCAGATATTTTGGTATCATTATTTTCGTCTTTCAATTTCCTTTTAAATGGTGCCAATTAAGGAAAAATCCATTAATAATTCCAGAAGATATATGAAATTAAAATTTGGCAATTTTCAAATGCAGTATTTATTTTTTTATTTACCGCGTGTGTTTTTAAAATTTAAACGCTTGTTTTTAGAATAAAATCTAAACTTTACTCATGCCAAATTTCAGGGCTCTATATCGATGCGCAGACACCTTTTAACTCTGCGCCGAAATGCCATGTTTACATTATCTTCTCATCATGGCTGCCGGACGATATCGATATTCATATCGATATTTTAGATTTAGTTATGTATTATTTTCAATTTAGTCCATAATATTTTCAGTACCATTATTTACTATGTTTTTATTTTGAATACATACTTTACAACTTTATTTATGGGCATTTTATAGTTTTTGTTTTAAAATTAAAAGTTTGTATATTTCTTCTCTTTGTGAAATCCGATATTAATAATATCGATATTTCAAAAATACCAATTGCTTTAATTTAATTTAATTTTACTTTGCCATCAAGTCATCAAGTTTCTTTCCCATATGTTTAGATATGTTTATCATTTGTATCCATATTCTAAAGACCTTCTATTAGCCTTAATAATTATTATGTTAAGAAGTTCTATTAGTTATACATTTTGACACCCCCATACATTGAGAGAGAAGGGGGGGGGGGGATAAAATTATATTAATTGTCAGTTCAAATGATGTCATAGCAATAAACCCAAAGTGGTTCAGCAGAATTTTTTACAGTATTAAAAGCCAAATCTTTCCTTCTAATTAAAATAGGGAATCCGTTTCAATTTATTTGAACTTTTTCAATCTACCATTTTATTTATATACAATTAAATTGCCATAGGTGAAAATAAACTCATTATGTCATTACACAACATGTTTATATCTTTTCATTTAAATACTCTCAGACCCTTTTTTATTCTCTATGTATTAATTCAAAGAGGAGAATTATTTGCAATTGTTTCAGTGAGATATTGGGGATAAATCCAAAAGTGATATAGCAAATTGTTTCTTACGCCTAGCCGAGTTTTTGATTATGTAACATTTGCGTCATATTATGTAATAATGTGTTAATTTGAAATGTTTATCTTCCTCTTTATTAATGTAAATGCATTGTTCTCAATAAGACGAACATTTTGGTATACAATATATGATAAGAACTCCATATTCACTGTTTTAAGCATTTTTTATTAACATCACGCGATTTCGGTCACAACTTTGCAATGGTAATTTTTGGGTAAAAATCGGTCTGAAATTTCAGACTTTGAACTGCCGTAACTACATTTCTAATCAAGATAGAAACAAAATTCAAACTGTTTTGTAATCTGTGTTGTCAGCTCTTTCATATGACATTGGTTTCAAGTGTGTGAGGTACATTTAGAATTTCTATTAAAATCCCTAGTCTTATTCAAAGGGTGGCATGCAATTGTTATTGTCTATTTCACACTATTGAAACCAGGATAAACTCCGGCTCCATGAGCCTTAGGGTTTAGGTAAGTTGTACCTATTATATTAAAGTTAGACTAGAGACATTTGTGTCATTTGATAAAAAATTATTGTAATACAGTATTTTTTTTCTCTTCTTTTTTCGAAACAGATATGTCCAGAAAGTTTCATTGAAATCCTTGTATGATTATAAAATTATTTTTCCCCATAGGTATTCTACACCTTTATATGGCATTGCCTTTCCACATAAGCGGAAATTAAAAGACAAAAAAAGGTGAGTGATTTAATGTACCTGACCATTGCCATGATTTTTCTATGCTCATTAAGAAAAATTCTGTTTTAAGAAAAATTCTGTTTTAGGTTTGTTTTTTAAACTTTTTTTTACGAAATAGATTAAGGGCTAAAAATTATAGATGAATAATTTCAAAATAATATTCTCATTCGATTAATTTTTTTAGATACTGTTTTGTTTTGTTTTTTTGTCATAAGTTTTAGATTAGAATTGTAATTAGCTTTTAATGTTATTGAAATGTTGCTTCCTGACGACATAGGATATAGTTATGTACGTTGTTGTAGCATACCAACATATCCTGTAATTTGGAAATTAAGGAGCAGGCACCGGTATAAGATAAAGATCTGAACAAGTGTGTATGATAGGTGCCAGACAAAGCAAGAAAGAAAAATACAAGAAAAAAACATCCCAAAAAATCAGTCTACTTCGAGGTAGACTGGATTTTTGGGATGTTTTTTTTTTTTTCTTGTGTTTTTCTTTGTTGCTTTGTCTGGCACCTTTCATACACACTTGTTCAGATCTTGTAATTTGGAGGTGTTTGGATAATAATTTGCCTTTTGATTCATTCTATTATCGTAGTTGAAATAAAATTAGTTTCTAATAAAATGGTTTAACACTATTTTTTTTTTCTTCTCAAATCATATACAGGATGTTGAAAGTTCTTTGGAGCATTGTCAAGCATTTCCTAGCATTTCTTCAGCGCCTGGTGTACCCAGCCAGGAGGCTGATTTGTCGACGCCGAAAGCTTTCCAACTCGGATGCCATAGAGCTGACATCCATAGGGACTGGAGATGGTTTCCCAATGACCAACTCTGTGTCGGGCAGTTTGCCGCAAAACGATGCTGATGTACGTAAGGCAAACTAAAACTAGAGCTTTGTATATATAGTGCGATATCCACTAAATGTGCTCAAAGCGCTTTACAAAGGGTCCATGACCAACTGCAACATGTAACTTGTAGAATGAGATATGACGCCTGTTAGGCGATATTACAATTTTTCCGTCAGAGACAGCGCTCTTGACGACCAGGTACTCATTTTACACCTGAGTATGGTGAAAGATTGTGAGTAAAGCGCCTTTCCCAAGGACTTAACTATACGTGAGCGAGGCTCGTACCCAGGACCTTCTGGTCCGAAAGTGAATGTCATACCACAAGACCACATAGCCGCACAAAGGAAAGATGCAGGAATGATAAGTAGGCTAATATGTATGCAGGTTTCCTGTTGTCTTTGTGCGCGAAACGCCTTATAGCACTTTGTCGATTCTGATCGTTATATAAATTAATCATTATGTATATTCTGCTCACTATATAAATTAATTATTTCATTACATTACATTATTGTAATAATTACAATCATTTTTCATATAAAAATGATATCTAATATCTTATAAAACTGTATAGAGAATATTCATTAACTGCTCCAACCCTCTGGAAAAATGAAGTAGAGAAAACCAGTTTAATGAGATCCCTCCTGCATCGGATTATTTTCACTTTCATAATTTGTGAAGAAAGATTTTATTTTTCATAATTAAAACCATTCAAAATTGAAGAAAAGTCATGTGATTTTTCCCTAAAGGATAACTAAGAAAATATATCCTTTTTAATTATTAAAAACAATAATTAAACAATCTTAGTAATTCACATTTTATTTTGACTGTACCCCAGAGTAAAGTTTGTCTCATGTTTTAAGCCTAAGTGATAACGTTGAAAGCGCCGTTAAACACCTAAAAACAAACAAACAAGCCTAAGTGATACTAGGCTGCTAGAAGCTGTAGACTGTAGACATTGATAAACAAAAATGAATATAACAGCTTTGAATAAGAACAAAATATCAAACGCAGAACGTTTTGGGCTCAAAACCCATCTTCAGCCAACTACAAGAAAACAATGGAAACATAAATACATTGCTTTTGAACATGGTAGACGGCAGATAAATATTCATTACATCCTTTTTCTCTGTATAAAAATCTTGGGATTATTTGATATTTTCATACAGAAAGGACCTGCTGAATATTTCTGTACCATCGATCTGGTTCTATAGTCATGTTATTTTATTTTCATTGTTTTTTTTGTTGCTGGCTGAAGAAGGACTTTGAACCTGAAACATTCCATTTTGGTATTTTGTTCTTTTATTGGAAGCTGTTATATTTCTTCTTCTTCTTCTTTCCCCTCATGATGTCTTTATGGCTGAAGGTCAACAAGATGCTGTGGTCTTCCCAAGCTCGTACTGAGATCCATAGAACTTCTACTTTAGTGTAGTCTTCTCAGGCCAAATGGTCGCTCTTTGTTCATAGTAACAGTCCTGCAACACACGTGTGGCATCCTGCTTCCCCTCTCCACATTCACAAACGTCTGTTTCTCCAATCTTAAATGCTTTGAACATGTGGTGTCCGAGACGGTTATGTCCGTAGCGAAGTCTGAAAATGGCAAATTGATCTTGTCTTCTGAGATGTTTAATGGGCTAATTTGTCATGTATTCTGGGTGCTTCTTATTTTATGATTATTACAAGGTTACCAATTTTCCGTATATTTACGGAATTTCTATATGTTATAAACCTTCAATATATTTTCCAATCAACTACTAAACGGAAAAGAGTAAGTATCAACGCTGATGGTTTTCCTTGGATCCGCGGAAATCTGCGATTTTTGAGTCAGAGGAGGAATTTCCTCTTTTTTTAAAAAAAGTTATATTTCCTTCAATCAGATGTACTGGCAGTGAGAGATTTGATGTGTGGTGGAACAAATAGGTACAGTATCCCACTCTCTAGAAATTAGCTAGAGTATCAATGATAATTTATCATCTCACTTGCTCTAAAAATGTGTGTGTGTGTGGGGGCGGGAGGGGGGGGGGGGGTGAATGCTGTAAAAATAAAGGGTTCTTAAGGCAATCATTCAAAATTTTCCTCCCTTTTCAGTGTTTGGCACCATCCGCACTCAAGTATATAATGTCTTTTTTTCTGGAGTTCAGCTTTCCGAAAGGTGTCGGTCAATGTGTTTGCGTGAAAGTTCAGTAAATTTTTGCCTCCTTAATTGGTGACCCTGTAATTATGTTTTAAGCCTCTATAGTTTATAATGTTTACCTTTTCTGACCAACAGCTGGAAATGGAGTCGTGGGACTCTTGGGGTGGCACGGGTGGGGGACAGAATCAAGGCCATCAGCAGGACCCTAACAATTACTACAACAGGCCAAAACCATCAGCGCCACCTGCTGGAGGATACGGCTATCCGGAGAAGCCGTCTGTCAACGGCCATCGCCAGCATCCTCACCAATACACACATCAGCAACATCAATTACAGAGGAATGTCTCCGAGCCCGAGCCAGAGCCAGAGGTTGATTTCTTTGAGGATATGACCCCGTCTGTCCAAAAACAGAAAAAGGTATGAGTGCTTTGTACTTTTTTGTTGTGTAGCTTTGTGATATTGGGGCTGAAGTGGCCGAGTGGTTAAGGCATTGCACCGTGGCCCGGAAGGCCCTGGGTTCCAGTCCCACTTCAGGCACTTTCGTGTTTTTTCCTTGGGCAAGATTATTATCCCCCAATTTGCTCACTTGGACAACATGGGTGATTCCTGTTGATATCAGACATCTTGTTTGATGAATTATCTATATTCTTTCGTAGAATGCCTAGGAGACGATATCTTATGATGTCGTGTCGGAAGGACATCATTTTTTTGGTTTTTTTGTGATGTTGTGATATGACACTTGGTTTTGGACTTGTGTGTCCATAGTGTCGTGCGGCTATGTGGTCTTGTGGTATGACACCTGCTTTCGGATCGGAATGTCCAGGGTTTGAGCCTCGCTCAGCACATAGTTGAGTCTTTGGAATAGGCTCTTTACTCACATTCTCTCACCGTTCTCAGATGTAAAATGAATACCTGGCCGTCAACAGCGTTGTCTCTGTCCGAAAAAATTGTAATATCGCCTTACTGGCGTCATGTCTCGTCCTACATATTTAGTGTTGCTGTTGGCCCCCCTGTAAAGCGCTTTGAGCATGTTTAGTGGATATTGCGCTATATAAAAGCTCAATTTATTTTTTTTTTAAGCTCAATAGTTCAGATTCTGCTGTGAAAGGTGTAAAGTGAAGTCCTTACAAAAGGCTTTTTATTCGCATTCCCTCACCAAGTTCGGGTGTAAAATGAGTATCTGGCCAGTGTTGCCTCTTTTCAAAATTTTGTCACGATTTTGAGCATGTTTAGTTTGTATTGCGCTATATAAAAGCTCAATTTTTTATTTTTTTACTTAAAATTTCATGATTCCAGCACAGTTTCTTGAAACAATTGCAAAGTACATGTATTTTTTTTTCAGATCATTTTCTGTAATAATTACTTCCCTTCCTCGATCACAACTAATTTTTTGTTTTTATATAAACAATAATTGTTTCATCATTTTCCACCCACCACCATGACTAGAAGCTGAGAAAAGTCGTTGTATGCCAAGAAATGTGGTGGCTCCAGCCTGTCAATCAAATTCTCTGTGCTTGTACAACAACAACAAAATGATCATGATTACTTTTATTATTATTATTATTATTATTATTATTATTATTATTATTATTATTATTATTATTATTATTATTATTGTTATTATTATTATTATTATTATTATTGTTATTATTATTATTATTATTATTATTATTATTATTATTATTATTATTATTATTATTATTATTATTATTATTATTATTATTGTTATTATTATTATTATTATTATTATTATTATTATTATTATTATTATTATTATTATTATTATTATTGTTATTATTATTATTATTATTATTATTAGTATTATTATTGTTATTATTATTAGATTATTATTATTATTATTATTATTATTATTATTATTATTATTATTATTATTATTATTATTATTATATATTATTATTATTATTATTATTATTATTATTTGTTTGTTAGTTTTTTTTTTTTGTTTTTTTTTTTTTGGGGGGGGGGGGTTCATTATTATTTTAATCATTAACATTATTGTTATTATCACTATTATTAATATTATTGTTGTCGTCGTTGTTGTTGTTGTTGTTGTTGTTATTATTATTTATCATAATTTTCACCATCATTATCATCATCAAATTCTACAAAGGAACACAATGATATCATTATTATTCCCCCTCCCCCCCCAGTTTTTGATACGCAAAAAAGAGATGAGAGATCCATCTGCATTTTCAAATCGTCTGGCTGTCACGTCTGATGTGCCGATACAGGTAATTTTTTTTACTGTCGTATGTCACATTGTATTACAGAGTAAATATCCATTGTGCAGCTATGTGGTCTAGTGGTATGACACACGCTTTCGGATCGGAAGGTCCTCGGTTCAAGCCTCGCTATTTAACTCACATGTTTTCACCGTACTCAGCTGTAAAATGAGTACCTGGCTGTTAACACCATTGCCTCTGTCCGGAAAAAAAAATTTGTAATATCGCCTAAAAGGCATCATGTCCAGTCCTACATGTTAAATGTTGCTGTTGGCTAAGGATCCCTTGGAAAGCACTTTGAGCATGTTGAGTGGATATTGCGCTCTATAAAAGCTCAATTTTTAAAAATCAACAAGGCAATGCCATGTCTATGTCTTCTTATTCTAGCACCACTGAATTTGACAGGTCACACTAAACCCAACACCTCATTATAATGGAGACTTTACCTAAACCTCTGTTAGATCTGATGGAAAGTACTTTGCTATAGACTGTAGACTTTTGTCTTATCCAAAGGGCAGTAAGCAATTGCTATTGTCCGTTTCACACTATAGAATCTGAGATAAACTCCAGCTCTATGGGCCTAATGGCTCTGAAGGACGACTTTTTGTCATTTGGTTTTGATCCAATGGGTTGCATTGGATCATTGGTCGTTCTTTGGGCCCAAATCTGATTATAAGGTAATTGTGCAACTTCGATGACACTCACCTTTGACCTATAGGTCAACAGTTCAAGTCCAAAGTCCAAATGAAGGCTGGTTTCCAAAACTCGTTAAGTCAATTTTTCTACTTTTTGAGATTTTCCATCCATGAGATAATTGAAATGTAAATTTTATTTTAACCATCAACTGGCACAAGAATTTCCTTAGATTTGTATGAATTTGAACTCTAGATATGATAAAAAGATATGATAAAATAATAAACCGAATGATCAATTTTAGGGGAAATAATCCTCAATATCTCGAAATAGGAAAAAAACGGAGTTAATGAGTTTTGGAAAACCACTGTTCAAATGTAGATGGCACAACAAGTGTAAAATGAATATCTGGCTGGAAACAGCTTTGTCTCTGTTGAAAATATTTGTAAAATCGCTAGTCTTGTCCTATATGTGAGGTGTTACTGTTGGATTGGGACCCCTTATAAAGCGCTCTGAGCACATTTATTGAAAAATCTCAAGTTTTTTTTTTTTTTACATTATTAAAAAACATATAATTCTTTGGTAATGTCTCCTCTATAATATTTTGAAAAATGGAATAGAAAAGGCAAAAAAAAAAAAAAAAAACTGTTCACAAATTTTTACAAATTTCTTTTCTTTTTTTCTTTTTTTTTTTTTTAACTCAGACATCAGAGTTAGAGTCCTGGGAGGACCCTGGCGGAAATGCCTGGGAAGACAACGCGGAGGCCACAGAGGACATGACGTGGCAGGCCGAGGAGGCCATCAGGGAGAAGAAGAAGAAGGACAGGATAGAGAGACAGATGGAGCAGCAGAAAAAGAAACAGAAGAGAGATGAGATGAGAGGAATGAAAGGTGGAAGTCTGGCGGCCACAAAGTTGTCTTGATGATTGTCTTAAATCTCTTGTTATCATGATATGTTTTGGATGTTTGTAAGAGGTCGCGGGTTGATGGTCTATAGATGAGATGTGAGGCATGAAAGGTGGAAGTCTGGCGGCCACAAAGTGATCTTGATGAATGTTTTTTTTGGGGGGGGGGGTTTAATCTTGTGCTGTTATCATAATATGTATTGATGTTTATAAGAGGTAGCAGCTTGATGGTCTATAGAGGCATGGAAGGTGAAAGGTCATAGTTATCTTGATGAATGTTTTTGGGGGGTTTTAATCTTGTGCTGTTATCATAATATGTATTGATGTTTATAAGAGGTAGCAGCTTGATGGTCTATAGAGGCATGGAAGGTGAAAGGTCATAGTTATCTTGGTGAATGTTTTGGAGGGGTTTTAATCCTGTGCTTTTTTCATAATATGTATTGATGTTTATAGATAGAACGAAGATGACATCACTCGTGTCTTTGTTATTGTTTTTTGCCATCCACGTTTATGTGTCATTCTCACTAAACTGTATGAACCAAACTATAAAAGTTCATGGTTACACATAGTTTTGTGTGTTGGTTCGTTATACTTCTGGATGGCAATGTTGTGAGTTCTTAGCCAAGCGCATACTATCTATAAGAGGTAGCAGCTTGATGGTCTATAGATGAGATGTGAGGCATGAAAGTTGGAGAAGCCTGGCGGCCCCAGTCATCTTGATGAATGTTTTAGGGGTTTTAAATCTGTTGATGTTGTCATAATATATTTGTGATGTTTGTAAGAGGTAGCAACAGGTTGATGAAATCAATGCATGAAGGGTGGAAGTTGTTTCTTGATGCACATTTTTGGTTTTTTAATTTCGTGCTATTGACATGGACTGACCACATTTAAAAATGCAACACTTGATTATTGTTTTGTTTTTTCCTCTCGGAGACAACCGGCCGATTGGGAACAGAAGTGTGGTGTCAAAATACTGGTTCCAATCTCTTTGGAAGTGTGAAGCCAGTCCCCTCGGAGGACTGAATACCTTGTGCAACTGATCTTCTGGTTTTCAGAGCGATGGCATCTTATTTTTCAGTCTAAATAAATGCCGGTCGGCAATAAAGATCGTCCTTCCTTGCTCTTTTATGTCCCATAATCCTAAGAATCTGCCTTTACTTCCTGCCACTAAAATTGTTATGCCACCTTATGATTCAATGTGTAACCTGTACAATGTTTTCTCCGGAGAACTGGTTATACACTTCCAATGAATGTTGAACTAGAAGAGAAGAAGGTGTGACGTCACGACTTCTCTTCCTATTAATGCCTCATAAGCCTTACGAATGCCTAGTGTCCATTCGGAATCGTGGGTGATGTTTGATGTGTGATGCAAAGTGAACAGGATATCCAAAAAATCAACGGTTGTAATAATAGATCTTTATTGTCCATAAATATGGCAATTTGTCATTTTGTTACTCTTGTTATAACGTTATATGATAACTATAACATTGAACAGATATTTCACTCCTACTTATTTTCTCTCTCTCTCTCTCTCTCTCTCTCTCTCTCTCTCTCTCTCTCTCTCTCTCTCTCTCTCTCTCTTCCTCTCTTTCTTTCATGCATGCGATATACACAACATAAACATATTCATTTAGTTTTTAATGATTAGTTAATTCAACAGAGGGTCTTAACGTTGCGTGACGCATTTAAATTTAGATATAAGAGTTTTTAATGGTGTATTTTTTAATGTTCTCAGTTTTATGTTTCGTGTTTATAAGAGGTAGTAGCTTGATTGTATTTATGAAAACAAATGTTAGTGTGAGTAGCGTGCTTGGTTTTAAAGCAATATATTGATAGTGAAAGTCGCATGCGATGTAATCCCTGAAAGACTCGTTTGGAGATAAACATTTAACTGGCATGGCAGTTTTTTGCATCGCAAAATATCACTGATTTGCATTCCGGCCGCAAAATCTGCAATTTTTTGTAAACTTTTGCAAATTTTTGTGATTTTGCAAAGAATAAAAACAAAACAACAAAAAAACATTAATAACAAATTTTTAAAAAGACAATTTTTCTTCTTTTAATTTGATAGCTCGTGTAGAATGTAAAAGATAATTAATCAAGAGTAGTTTCTGTTTTACTATCAAGCGCCGTGAAATCCTTAAAAACAAACAAATTCCTTTCTATTTCACAAACTATTTATGATGCTTTTAGGAAAGTTAATCCCAAATTTTTGAAAATTATTGCAAATTTTGCTGTTTTTAGCTTGCAAAATTTGGGATTTAAAAAAAAATAAATAAAATCCATGTTAGATAGTTCCTTCACCCAATTGAGATGCAATATTTAGTGGACAGTTGGCCTGATAACATTGGGACTGTTGTCCGGATTTATGCAATCTGAGAAAAAGTTAAAGAAAACAAAAATTGGACTGTGTATGTGTATGGAAATGACCCTTGGATGTCCCAGTTTTTGATTTTTTGGGCCAACAAATTCAAAACAAGGAACAGAAAACAGCTTTAAATCTGATAAGATTATATTATTGGTTAGGGGGTTCCGATAGCTCAGTTGGTAGAGCACTCGCTTCACACGCAAGGGGACCGAGATCGATCCCAGGTGCAGTCGAGATTTTTTTTTCCTAACCCCTCTGTCCACCCAGCAGTGAATGGGTAGTTGGGTCTATTAGGTTTGGTGGAAAGTACTTTGTGATTGACTAACGTCTTATCCAAATGATAGCGAGCATGTGCTATTGTCCGTTTCACACTATAGAAACTGGGATAAACTCCAGCTCCATGGGCCGAAAGGCTCTGAAGGACTACTTTAATATTATTTTATAGTCCAAACATGCTGTCTGTTTTGGGTCATGGCTGTGTTGGGCGTTAGGGTGTCCCGTTGTAGCTCTTTAGAAAAGTTGGCCGCTGTGTACATACGTTGTTCATGTGATTGATTCTAGAGTTTCTATCGACTGTTGTTGTTGTCAAGACATGAGTGTGTGTGAGAGTGCTAGGTGGCATCCGTGAACAAATGTGGACAACAATAATTATGTGAGTGTGAGTATTCTAAGACTTACTTGGATTCTGATTGTTGCTGTCAGTATTCATCATCTCATTATCATCATATCAGAAAGTCTTGAACTCCTTATAGGTGATCTCAAACTAGTACATTGGTGGTATGCTCTTGGAATCTACATCTGATCCCTATTTGTTCCCAGTCCCCTATGTCTTACTTTCTCTTGGGTGCTTTAATTTGTAATTCTAGAACTTTTTACTATCCCATTTTCTCCCTTTTTACTGGCGCTGATATAACCTAAATGTGTTGCAAGTGCCGTAAAACCCTTAAAAACAAACAAACATAACGGGATTTGACGAGAGTGTATGCAGATATGCAGACCTGTGGCTTGTATGATTAAACATTGAGTGTATTCATCCTAGAGGGATCCTTTCCTTCTAGCTTTAAGGGACTAATAGGCACTTTGATAGATTGCTCATCTGGGTGGGGTTCCCGACCTCCCATAGTGGGAAGGGGAGGTACTTGCTGTGTCTTCTATTCCCCTGTGTCTGTTTTCCAACTTGCTTTCTGTCTTTGTCTTAGGATGAGATTACTTGGTTTTGTCCCGACCCTGGCCGGTGTCCTTGGCTGAGTGGGAAACAGTCGAATGTATAATTATAGTTTTGGGAGATGATATTTTTTTCCATGTAAATCATCTCTCTGTTACGCATTGTATTATGTTTTGTTTACAATAGCTTCTGAATATGTTAAAAATACTTATTGTATGCAAGGCCTTTGCAAATCTTTTTAGAATAGTATGAATATGTGATAGACCAAAGTTTTCTGAATGTCGTGTATTCTGATTTTGCCATAAACTAATAGAAGACTGGTTTTCCCAAACTCTGTTTTTTCCCATTTTGAGATATTGAGGATTATCTCCCCTAAAATTTCTCATTCTATTATTTTATCTTATTTAAACTTCAAGTTCATACAAATCTAGAGAAATTCTTGTGCCAATTGATGTTTAACATTACGTTTACATTTCAATTTTATCCCATGGATGAAAAATCTCAAAAAATAGAAAAATTGACTTAACGAGTTTTGGAAAACCAGCCTTCAATTCTATTTCATTTTTTTTTTCAAAATGCAAATGACAACATCAAAACAATACAACAAAAATATATATAAAATATAAAAATTATGTATTTTAATAACTTTCATTACGAATATGTGGGATTGGTTTTTTCATGGGTATTTTTCTTTTTTATTATTATTTTATTTTATTTTTTTCATCTTCTTTCTATGTATGACTTTCTATGCTGATGTTTGTTGTTAACCAGTATATGGGTAAATAGGAATTAGTTATCATATATAAATAATGTAGAGTTGAAAACATGTGAAACTTAAATCCAAGAGGCTGGTAGTCTATTTTTGTTTAGAAATATTCATTACCTATCACCTGGAAAGGGAGGTAAACCATATTATGCCAAACAGGAAGTTATAAAATGAACATTACAAGAAATGTGATATTTTAAATTTTTATCATATTTATTTTCCTCATCTCATCTCATTTTTTTTTCACTATGAATTATTATTTTCTTTGCATCTAAACCACCTGTACATAATACCATTTGGACGCAAAGTGTCGTGTTTTCTTTATAGTAGAATTATTTTTTGATTAAAGAGAGATTGGTAAAAGCACAGTGACTGAATATTCCTTGAAAATCAAGGGACGTAACCACTACTTGACTAATTCAGTTATTAATAATTACCAAGTTGCCTCCCCTAAGATAATTTTCAAAGATTTCACTTTAAATATCCAATGAATTAAAATATTTCCTCAAATTTATCAAGAAAAGGGTTGAACAGCTTTTTATGAAATTTTGAAAAGTTCGGGTCATCTTGATTTTTTTTAGATATTTAAAATTTTAAATAATTATGGCCACAATGACAAGGAAAAAAAAGGCATTGTGTCAGGTTTTTTTCAACTTTTTGATTTGCTCAGTTTTGACTGTCCATTGAATTTCATCCCTATCTGTTTATGTTACTTAATCTCGTGTCCTGAAGCATTTCACGTCTCCAGCATTCACCACTCCCCCCCCCCCCCCCCCCCCCCCCCAACCCCCTTCCCATCTCTCCTCATTGAATTATTGATTGAAATTAATGGATTTTTCTGGGGTTTTATTCTTATGGTATATATTTGGCTTCTTTATTTTTATTTGTTTAAAATCTATTTTTATTTCCAGATTTTTTTTTTGTTTGTTTTATGTTGTTTTGTTTCTTTTTTTTTTTTAATTCATGTTTGTTTGTTTTTTTTAAATCTTTAAAAAAAAAAAAATTAACTTAAGGAACTGTGTTTTCCACCAGTGGACTGAATACATACTCATATTGTTACGTACAAGGAATGCACAAGGCAATACGTTTTGACTCAAAATCTTACTTAGTGGTTAATAACTATCATAAAGAAGTACTAAACAAATTAAATTGTGAATAAATTATTTTTTTTTAAGTAAAGAAGATTTATCATCTTTAAATTATGTCAGATTGAATTAGAACAATTTCACCAAGTATAAAGTGGTCATTGTCCCAACAAACCTCGCCCGAACCTGGTATTATAAGTAAGAGAAATGCAACAGTCAGCTTAAAATTCATGTCTATTCACCCTACTTACAGGTGCATGAATTAAACTACAGGTCTTTTTCAGGAGAGAGTCTCTCTCGTATCCAACGTCTTTATTGTGCCCTTAATTAAAATTATAAACTTAAAAGTGAGTAAAAAAAATATTTTTTTAAATGTTAAAAGTTGATCAAACTTCTCAAGTCAACGTGTTGAAGTTGAAAATTAAGAATTTTTTGCCAAGGGAGTAAGACAAAAAAAGAAAGAAAGAAAGAAAGTATTATGCCTAAAAAGGAGCTCGAACCTTTAATTGACCCCACTCTGGTTACAGTTACACTGTGCTAAAACAACCGGCCACCTCGCCTTCTCATGTTTGGTCAAACAGTTTAGCCCTTATAAACTCTTCCGATATACTGAATACACATCTCTTGGGATCTACATCTGTTCCCTATTTGTACCATTCCCCTTTGTCTTACTTTTTCCTCAAGTCCTTTTAATTGTACATCTAGAATGTTTTTACTATCCCAGTTTCTCCTTTTTTTCTGGCGCTGAAATGACCTAAATGTGTTGCAAGTGCTGTAAAACCCTAAAAAACAAACAAACAAACACAAGTTCATAGAGGACTCTTTTCAGACAATGCTGTTGTACATTTATCAAATGGAGGGATGTGTGTTGGTGTCTTGGAGGGATGTGTTAGTAGTCTGTAGGTAAATGGATAGTTTGGACTTGGGGTCCACGAATTCATAAACCTTTCAGGCAATGTACATTTATTTCAAATGGAGGGATGTGTGTTGGTGTCTTGGAGGGATGTGTTAGTAGTCTGTAGGTAAATGGATATTTTGGTCTTGGGGTCCACGAATTCATAAACCTTTCAGGCAATGTACATTTATCACATGGAGGGATGTGTGTGTTGGTGTCTTGGAGGGATGTGTTAGTAGTCTGTAGGTAAATGGATATTTTGGTCTTAGGGTCCACGAATTCGTAAACCTTTCAGGCAATGTACATTTATCACATGGAGGGATATGTGTGTTGGTGTCTTGGAGGGATGTGTTAGTAGTCTGTAGGTAAATGGATATTTTGGTCTTAGGGTCCACGAATTCGTAAACCTTTCAGGCAATGTACATTTATCACATGGAGGGATATGTGTGTTGGTGTCTTGGAGGGATGTGTTAGTAGTCTGTAGGTACATGGATAGTTTGGTCTAAGAGTCCACGGATTCGTAAACCTTTCAGGCAATGTACATTTATTTCAAATGGAGGGATGTGTGTTTGTGTCTTGGAGGGATGTGTTAGTAGTCTGTAGGTAAATGGATAGTTTGGTCTTGGGGTCCAGGAATTCGTAAACCTTTCAGACAATGTACATTTATCAAATGGAGGGATGTGTGTTGGTGTCTTGGAGGGATGTGTTAGTAGTCTGTAGGTAAATGGATAGTTTGGTCTTGGGGTCCACGGATTCGTAAACCTTTCAGGCAATGTACATTTATTTCAAATGGAGGGATGTGTGTTGGTGTCTTGGAGGGATGTGTTAGTAGTCTGTAGGTAAATGGATAGTTTGGTCTTGGGGTCCACGAATTAGTAAACCTTTCAGACAATGTACATTTATCACATGGAGGGATGTGTGTTGGTGTCTTGGAAGGATGCCATGTTTTTGTAGTCTGTAGGTACATGGATATTTTGGTCTTGGGATCCACCTTATTCCTTCTTCATCTTCTGACAAGTTCACGGTTTTCATCCTTTTTTTATTTTTATTTTTACTTTCTTTTTCTTTTCTTTTCTCTCTCTCTCTCTCTCTCTCTCTCTCTCTCTCTCTCTCTCTCTCTCTCTCTCTCTCTCTCTCTCTCTCTCTCTCTCTCTCTCTCTCTCTCTCTCTCTCTCTCTCTCTCTCTCTCAGGTGGTTTGGTGCTGATGTTAATTATTTGTGACCGGATGTTGTTTTGACGTAAAACTATTGCAAGTATTATTGCTAAGATGAGGAAACGTATCATATTGTATCATTGTCATCATCACCATCATCATCATCATCATCATCATCATCATCATCATCATCATCATAGTGGTAGTAGTAGTAGTAGTAATTGTGGTGATGGTATTGTTATTACCATCATAATCACCATTATCATCATCATCATCATCATCATCATCATCATCATCTATTTAGTGTGTCGTCACATTCATATCGTCTATGCAATGGCGCATTGACTTGTGAGCAATTCCATAGAATATGGGTCACATTAATCAGGGTTTAACATCATTCATTTTCTTATTAGTTTTTGTATTCTTTAAAAATAGAACATCTAGTTTATGCAGGCATTTTGAATGAATTAATCATTTTTATTTCACAACATTGGGTTTATTGTGAGGCATTCATGATGTCATCTTTTGTTTTTATTTACATGTGACTTACGGCCCTTGCCCTGGAATGAGATGATGTTTTGGTTTGACAAAGCCTGGCTGAGTGGGGCTCCTGACCTCCCATAGTGGGCAGGAGGTCACTTACTGTGTCTTCTATCCCCCTATATCTGTTTTCCAACTTGCTTTTTGTCTTTCTTTGTCTTGGAATGAGATTACCTGGTTTTGTCCTGGCCCTGCGGATGCCCTTGCTGAGAGGGAAACAGTCAAATGTAGAGATAGTTTTGGGAGATGATATATTTTTCCTTGTAAATTATCTCTCTGTTATGCACTGTATTATGTTTTGTTTACATATTATATATGATTTTTAAACATTTGAGTGTATCCCACTTAGTTGGGACATGTGCTTGTGTCTGGATGAGACTTTTAGGTGATCTCAAACTAAGTACTTTGACAATGTGCTCTTGGAATCTACATCTGCTTCCTATTTGAACCAATTCCCCTTTGTCTTACCTTTTCTTGGGTGCTTTATTTGTAATTCTATTCGTTTTCACTATCCCATTTTCTTCCTTTATACGGGCATTGATATGACTTTTTGTATTGCTAGCGCCCTTAAAAATAAACAGATTTAACTCATTTCGTATATGGGGGTCACTTATCAAGTTTGAGCGTCACTTCCTTACTACTAATCTCCTTTGTCTTACTGTATCTGTGAGGATTTTGTGATCGAAGAATGTTGCTGGCAGTTCGTGAGGTTGTATTTTGTCAATAAATTAATAACATATATACTTTCTTATTCTTCTTTTAATGTAAATTAAATGTATCTATTCATGAGATTAACAAAGTGTTGTTGTCAGTTTGATTTATTTGTTTATGTTGTTGTCACTCTGTCCATCCAAAAGAGACTGGGTTGCTTTATCTAAGCTATGTGGAGCTATGTGCTCTAGTGGTATGACACTCGCTTTTGGATCGGAAGGTCCTGGGTTCGAGCCTCGCTCGGCGCATAGTTGAGTCCTTGGAAAAGACTCTTTACTCACATTCTCTCACCGTACTCTGGTGTAAAACGAGTCCCTGGCCGTTAACAGCGTTGTCTTAGTCCGAAAAATTGTAATATCGCCTAACAGGAGTCATGTCCCGTCCTACATGTTTGGTGTTGCTGTTTACCAGGGACCCCTTGTAAAGCGCTTTGAGCACATTTAGTGGATATTGCTCTATATAAGAGCTCAATTTAATTTAAGTTATGGTGGGTGGATATTGTTGCCGAACCGCTGAATGAGGTATTTTGACCTCCCATCGTGGATGGGAAGGCAATTACTGTATCTTCTAAACTCCTTTATCTATTTTCTAACTTGCTATCTGTCTTTGTCTTGGAATGAGATTACCTGGTTTTGTCCTGGCCCTGACCGGAATCCTTTTGCAGGAAGGGAAACAGTCAAATATATAATTATAAATTTGGGAGATGATATTTTTTCCTTGTATATCTCTTATGTACTGTAATAGGGAATGAGATTAGCGGAAGAGTAGCGTCCCTTGATTGGACGTCACCCATAGTCTGTGACGTCACCGGTTGAAAAGTTATTAGAGAGAGAACGTCATGTTGGTTGTGCGCATGCGTCTCTCGTCCTCGCGCAAGCATTTGAGTGTATTCCTCTTTGTTGGATCTTGTGCTTGTGTCTGGATGAGACTTATAAGTGATCTCAGACTAAGTACATTGATGGTATTCTCTTGAAATCTACATCTGATCCCTATTTGTTCCCAGTTCCTCTTTGTCTTACTTTTTCTTGGGTGCTTTAATTGTAATTCTAGAACTTGTTACTATCCCATTTTCTTCCTTTTTACTGGCGCTGATATGACCTAAATGTGTCGCCAGCGCCGTAAAACTATTAAAAACAAAAACAAATGACCTAAACGTTTCGCAAAACGTCGTAAAACCCTAAAATAAAACACAAATTAATTTTTAAAAAGAACTTAAATAATATGACATAGTTTTGCCGAGGCCCAGATCTGAAGCCTTCACTGTGAGGGAAACATTTAATAGTGTTTTGATTTGTTTTGGTCAAGCAACCAGACTCATTTTACACTTGAACACAATGAGGAAATGTGAGATAAATAACTTATTTCCAAGGACCAAACGTTGCACCGCTCGCAGGGAAATTCAAACTGGGGTCACCCACAGGTCAAAGGTCGAGCACAGGCGCATTACACCCCCCCCCCCCCCACTCCCCCCTTTAGTAAACACAGGGCGAGACCTGAGTGGGGATCCTGACCTCTATTTCCTTGTATGTGTTCTCTGTGTTGTTTTTTGTCTTTATTTTGGAATACGATTTTTTGGTTTTGACATGACTCTTGCCGGAATCCTTGACTGAGAGGGAAACAGTCAAATGTATGGTATTAGTTTTGGGAGGTGATATTTTTTTTCCCTCGTAAATCAACTCTCTCTCTCTCTCTCTCTCTCTCTCTCTCTCTCTCTCTCTCTCTCTCTCTCTCTCTCTCTCTCTCTCTCTCTCTCTCTCTCTCTCTCTCTCTCTCCCATTCGAACCAATTCCCCATTTACCTACTTTTTCTTTGGCTCTTTAATTGTAATTCTAGAACCTTTGGACTATCCCATTTTATTCCTTTTTACTGACGATGAAATGACCCAAATGTGTTGCAAGCGCTGTAAAACCCTTAAAAAATAAAAAAAAAAACAAAATCACCAAATACAGGGCGAAACATGCAGTATGTCAGGTGCTGGTACAATTTTGTAACATAACGCTATTCTATACCACAGAAGAGAGAGAGAGAGAGGGGGGGGGGGGGGAGGAAGCACTCGAACTCCAATCCATGGACCTAATTTATGTGTGGGGGGGGGGGGGGGGGGGGGGGAGGGGGGAGTCCAAGACCACTGCGGCACAGTAAATTGAGGGTTTACGGTATTTATCTACCTCCACCCAACCCCTAGCCACCCATTCATTCAAGCGATCAGGTTTGCCTTTGTGCTTATTCATCTTCTTTTATCATACACGTTTAACCCTATAATAGCATGTAACATACATAGGCTATTATTATGTCTAATGCTGTCAAATATCAATGTCAACATTTTGTCAAACACGTATGTCTATGCAGGTGATTTTTTTAAAAATCCTTATCTTATCGGAATCACGTTTGAAATCGATCTAAAACGTGTAAAGAAAGGATAAATGTTACCCACCGCCATTCACCGGTTATCTGACGTACTCTGCAAAGTCGCGTATTTAAAAATGTGACCCTCCGTCTCAAAACGGTATTATGTCGGGATGATTCAGACCCCAGAAAGTGAATTTAGAGATAGACGAATGATAAATTGGACCTTATAAGTTTTTGTAAAGCAAGAAATAGTATTTAAACTCCAACATAACGTATAGAAATTAAACCCAAGTTTGATATTTGTGGCATAGAATTCAATTTCCCTAACCGAGTGGATCCCGACATAATACCGCTTTGATACGGTGGTCACAAATTTGCCCAGAAAACTCGTTCCTTCTAATATCAATCAATTTTAACGACTCATCTTGACAAAAAACTCTCAAACCTGGGACTTAGATGGACCTCGTGGAGTCCCAGGTTTGAGACTTTTGCCAGGTTGAGAGTAAATTTTAAATCGGTCGATATTTGAAGGACGAGTTTCTGGCCAAATATTTAAATACGTTCCAGAGTACGAAAGTTTACTGGTTTAAACACCCTTTCCCTGGCTTGGGTTCCTGACCTCCCATAGTGGACAGGAGGGAGGTGCTTACTGTGTCTTCTATCCCTCTATGTATATCTGTTTTCCAACATGCTTTCTAATTTTGTCCTGGGATGAGATTACTTGGTTTTGCCCTGTCCCTGGCCGGATACCTTAGCTGGGAGGGAAACAGTCAAATGTATAGTTAGAGTTTTGGCAGTTGATGGCCAGTATTTTCTCCTAAGGGCCGAGAGGATTGGGTAATTCTATGTAGGATGATGCACACATTTTCAGATCTTTATGTTAAAATTTCAAAAAAACCATTGAGCTTTTATATAGCACAAAATCCACTAAACTCACATCAACACGTAACATGTAGGACGAGACATGACACCTATTAGGCGATACTACATTTTTTTTTTCGGACAGAGCCAACGCTGTTAACGGCCAGGTACTCATTTTACACCTAAGTACGGCGAGAGACTGTGATTAAAGAGCCTTCCCCAAGGGCTCAACTATGCGCCGAGCGAGGCTCGAACCCAGGACCTTCCGATCCGAAAGCGAGTGTCATACCACAAGACCACATAGCCGCATATGATAAACTTCTAAACTATCAAATCGTATCGTAATTCTATCTGTGTCTGTTTTCACTTTAAACCCAATGTCATGGATATATTCACCTCGGTTTATCACCAAATTGAGACGGTGGGTTACAAAAAAGGCCAAGGACTTTGTTCCGTTTCTATGGAGTTTTTTATTTGTTTGTTTTTAATTGGTAGGGGGGTTTTTATCTGCTTTTTTATTGGTTGTTTTTCTTTGTCCGGATTTTTGAAAGATTATATTTGCATAATTATCTCTAAGTTTCGTTTTTATTTCCAGGCATAATGTTATGAGTTTTTTAAAAGGCATTTAATATGATATTCAATTGCTCTAAACTTGAATCCGGAAAATTGGGCTCTGTGTAATGATGAGACGCTGAAATCCTTTATCATTCTAATGTGTGTTGAAATATATCCCACTTAAACAGCAACACTGAATGGGTAGGATGAGATGTGACATCCTTGATATGATCATGAAAACAAATTATGATGATAATGATGGTTGTGATGATGATGATGATGGTGGTGATGATGGTGATGCTAATGATGATGATAGTGATGCTGCTGTTGCCGATGATGATGATGATGATGATGATGATGATGATGATGATGATGATGATGATAGTGATGCTGCTGTTGCCGATGATGATGATGATGATGATGATGATGATGATGATGGTGATGATGATGATGATGATGATGATGATGATGATGATGATGATGATGATGCTGCTGTTGCCGATGATGATGATGATGATGATGATGATGATGATTGATGCTTCCACCTAATAGCTATATGACCCCTAGTTGCTATTGACGTGGATGCCTTCTCTTCTTTTCTTGAAAAAAAAAATCGCAGTGGCTATTTTTAGTAGTAGTAGTGATAGGGATGGTGATGTGGTGGTTGTTGTAGTATTAGTGATATTTTTACAGTCCTGTAAAGCTGGCTCTCGGGACGATTTTTACATTTAAAAGGCGTCGGTCGTCTATAATAATAATAATAATTTTAAAAAGCAAACAAGACTCTACTAGACTGGAAGCCAATGGGAGAACGATTGCTCAAGGTAAGACTCAACTCAAAATAACATGCTAAATTGACAGTAATGGTTTGTTATGACCCACAAGAATGACGACGAGAAATAAAACTTTTATGATAAGGTAAAATCAAACAGTACAACAGACTCCAAAACATGATGTAGGTATCTATAATATATAATGCTAGATGACCTAAACGCAAAGGTTGGACTGTCAAAATAGCCCCGAGAACGATCTCTATGGGAATGTAAGAATAGCCTTTAGAACCATCTTGATGGGACTGTAAGAATAGCCTTGAGAACCATCTTTACGGGACTGTAAGAATAGCCTTGAGAACCATCTTTATGGGACTGTAAGAATAGTCTTGAGAACCATCTTTATGGGACTGTAAGAATAGCCTTGAGAACCATCTTTATGGGACTGTAAGAATAGCCTTGAGAACCATCTTTATGGGACTGTAAGAATAGCCTTGAGAACCATCTTTATGGGACTGTAAGAATAGCCACGAGAACCATCTTTATGGGACTGTAAGAATAGCCTTGAGAACCATCTTTACGGGACTGTAAGAATAGCCCCGAGAACTATCTTTACGGTATTGTAAGAATAGCCCCGAGAACCATCTTTATGGGACTGTAAGAATAGCCTTGAGAACCATCTTTACGAGACTGTAAGAATAGCCTTGAGAACCATCTTTATGGAACTGTAAGAATAGCCCCGAGAACCATCTTTATGGGACTGTAAGAATAGCCTTGAGAACCATCTTTACGGGACTGTAAGAATAGCCCCGAGAACCATCTTTATGGGACTGTAAGAATAGCCCCGAGAACCATCTTTATGGGACTGTAAGAATAGCCCCGAGAACCATCTTTATGGTACTGTAAGAATAGCCTTGAGAACCATCTTTATGGAACTGTAAGAATAGCCTTGAGAACCATCTTTACGGGACTGTAAGAATAGCCTTGAGAACCATCTTTATGGGACTGTAAGAATAGCCCCGAGAACCATCTTTATGGTACTGTAAGAATAGCCCCGAGAACCACCTTTATGGGACTGTAAGAATAGCCCCGAGAACCATCTTTATGGAACTGTAAGAATAGCCTTGAGAACCATCTTTATGGGACTGTAAGAATAGCCCCGAGAACCATCTTTACGGGACTGTAAGAATAGCCTTGAGAACCATCTTTATGGAACTGTAAGAATAGCCTTGAGAACCATCTTTATGGGACTGTAAGAATAGCCTTGAGAACCATCTTTATGGAACTGTAAGAATAGCCTTGAGAACCACCTTTATGGAACTGTAAGAATAGCCTTGAGAACCATCTTTATGGAACTGTAAGAATAGCCTTGAGAACCATCTTTACGGGACTGTAAGAATAGCCTTGAGAACCATCTTTATGGGACTGTAAGAATAGCCACGAGAACCATCTTTACGGGACTGTAAGAATAGCCTTGAGAACCATCTTTACGGGACTGTAAGAATAGCATTGAGAACCATCTTTATGGGACTGTAAGAATAGCCTTGAGAACCATCTTTACGGAACTGTAAGAATAGCCTTGAGAACCATCTTTACGGGACTGTAAGAATAGCCTTGAGAACCATCTATACGGTACTGTAAGAATAGCCCCGAGAACCATCTTTATGGGACTGTAAGAATAGCCTTGAGAACCATCTTTACGGGACTGTAAGAATAGCCTTGAGAACCATCTTTATGGAACTAGTACGAGAACCATCTTTACGGGACTGTAAGAATAGCATTGAGAACCATCTTTATGGAACTGTAAGAATAGTACGAGAACCATCTTTATGGGACTGTAAGAATAGCCTTGAGAACCATCTTTATGGAACTGTAAGAATAGTACGAGAACCATCTTTACGGGACTGTAAGAATAGCCTTGAGAACCATCTTTATGGGACTGTAAGAATAGCCCCGAGAACCATCTTTATGGAACTGTAAGAATAGCCTTGAGAACCATCTTTACGGGACTGTAAGAATAGCCTTGAGAACCATCTTTATGGGACTGTAAGAATAGCCTTGAGAACCATCTTTATGGGACTGTAAGAATAGCCCCGAGAACCATCTTTATGGAACTGTAAGAATAGCCTTGAGAACCATCTTTATGGAACTGTAATAACAGCCACTGCGTTTTTTTTTTGTTTTGTTTTTTTGTTTGTTTGTTTTTGTTTTTTGTTGGGTTATTTTCGTGGGGGGGGGGGGGGGGTTGATTAAAGGTAGCTATGGAAATAAGAATTGTTTACCAGGCGTTTTTCGTTGACAGGAAATAAATAGCCAAGGCGACAGAACGGGCTAAAAGGCAACACAAGACATAATATTCTGATCGGTCAATGATTTGTATTTTTGGCCTCATTTGCATTGAGAATGTTTCCTTTTCAGCCATTCTTATAGATTGTATGCGCTTGGCTAAGAAGCTCACAACATTGCCATCCGGAAGTATAACGTACCAACACACAAAACTATGTGTAACCTTGAACGTTTATAGTCTGGTTGATACAGTTTAGTGAGAATACGCTTCAGCAGTCATGTCGTCACTTCCCTCGTATTGACGCATGGTAACTTTGTAACTGGCTCTAAACTATCGGAACAATAGCGGACGCCACTATAAAATATTTCTCCGACGAGCACAAATATGTATCCAAAGGGGGAAAAAATTATAAATATGATCATGTTTTGACTTTTACACATTCAGATCACAAGACATATGGAAAGTTCTAGCCAGCATGAAGAATAACAAGTACCAATTTTCTTTGTTTAGAACCACGATGGCCGCCGTTGCTGGGCGACGTGACATCAGACTATTGAATCCAATTACTCATTAACACGGAAAGCAAAAAGCAATAACAAAGACCTGATTGACGTCAACTTCATACTAGAAAAGGGGAAAAAAGCAGACGAAGGGGAAAAGCTGATGCGTATCTTTGTTTGAATCCACCATTTTGGATTTCATTTCAATGTTAAGATTTATGTATAGATAGAGATGGATGAGATGAGATAAACGGTCTGCATAATGTATAATATACGTGATAGGGATCGGCTCGCGGCTCAAATCAGTATTATCTTGGGAGATAATATCCGCATTCTGGAAATTAAAAACAAAAACAACCAGAAAATAAAAAAGAATGACATTATCAACCGCTTTCTGAGGGGCAGCCGGGCTCAGCGGTACGGTCTTTGCGTCGTACCCGAAAGGTACCGAGTTCGATCACCCGCCGCTGCGCTGTGTGGCCTTGAGCTAGTCACATCGCCTTAGCTCAATTTGCTGCGCTGCACTGCGGCTAACGCCTGGGTTATTTCAGTCTTCCCTTGGAATAGACCCAAAAGATGAATAAAGGGAATTTTAATTTATTTATTTATTTATTTATTTATATGACACACACACACACACACACACACACACACACACATTTATATAACCGTACGTGCACATATGTGCAGGTCTGATAACAGAACACGATGATGGGCCTGGTTTAACGTTGTATGTTATAATGGACAATATTTAGCGTTTGATTGATAGTCTTTTATAACATTATACCATTGAGCCCATAGCCATTTGGGTTATCAGACCTGCAAATAAGTACACGTCGATATGAATCAGAACCTCAAATCTAACTGGCATATAGATAGTATGCAGATGACGTCACTCAGGCCTTTGTTATTGTTTTTGCCATCCGCGTTTGTGAGTTGTTCTCACTAAACTGTATTAACCAGACTATAAAAGTTCATGGTTACACAGAGTTTGTGTGTTGGTCCGTTATACTTCCTGATGGCAATGTTGTGAACTCCTTGGCCAAGCGCATTCTATCTATATTCAATGAAATAATCCTGCGATTAGAGTTATCTCCCTTAAAAGAAACAGTTAATAAACAGGAAGTCTGAACAAGAAATTCGATTATGGTATTTGAGTTTAGAAGAGGAGGGAAAAAATGGCTGACGACAGCTATGATCTGAGCATCCTTAACGACTTCGCCACAGATCTATTTACAAAAACCAATACGCTTCAACAGTCATGACGTCACTTCCCTCGTTGCTAGGCGACGTGACATCAGACTATTGAATCCAATTATACGATGCTAAGCCTTTTGATGACGGCGGCGACAGATCAAGGAACAAATCGAGGTGGTTTAGATGCTTGGGGGTAACATGGCACAGCGGTACGGTCTTCGCTTCGTGCCCAGAATGTACAGAATTCAACACTCTGAGGCCTTGACCAGGTTAGCTCAATTTGCGTTGCTGCGCTGCGGCTGACGCCTGTTATCCGGAATTTCCTGGGGAGAAACAAATCTCACTTTGCGGATGAATAAAGGGAATTTTTTATTTATTTGATAATTTATCTCAAAATTGATTAAATTGTCAGAAACAGCAAGCTGCTATTAAGTTTATATGTTGTACCGGAGACAAAAGTCAAGAATCTAACATTTTAGGTCCCCTTTTCCCCTTGAAAATCACATTTTTGGTAGTACATGGTTTACCTGAGGCAATACTGTTTTGCCATGATAGGTCACAAGTTAGAAAAGTTTGTTTGTTGGGTTTTATTTTTTTTTTTATTTTTATTTTTTTTTTTTGTTCTTTTTTGTTTTTAATTAAGAGCCGCCTCAACCCAGCACACGGTGAATAGAATGAGTCTTTTCATCAACAGATTATTCTCAATGTAAATGATACACTGAACAATACTCTTCAACAGTCGTAACGTCACTTCCCTCCTTATGACGCATGGTAACTTAGTAACACTGACTCTAAACTATCGGGACGATGGCGGACCCCCGTATGTAATATTTCTCCGACGAGCATAGAAGCATATCCAGAGGGAAAAAAAACGTTATAAATCTGATCATGTTTTGACTTTTACACATTCTGATCACAAGACATGAAAGGTTCTAGCCAGCATGAAGAATAAAAAGTACCGATGTTCTTTGTTTAGAAACACGATGGCCGCGTTGATGGGCGACGTGACATCAGACTATTGAATCCAATTGAGCAACTATGATAAATACGATTCAATAGTCTGATGTCACGCCGCCCGGCAACGGCGGTCCTCTTGGTTCTAAACAAAGAAAATCTTTACTTTTTATTTTTCATGCTGGCTAGAACTTTTCATATGTCTTGTGATCAGAATGTGTAAAAGTCAAAACATGATCAAATTTATGTTTTTTTCCCTCTGGATACACTTTTATGCTCGCCGGAGAAATATTTCATACGGGCGTCCGTCATTGTTCCGATAGTTTAGAGCCAGTGTTACTAAGTTACCATGCGTCATTAGGAAGGAAGTGACGTTACGACTGTTGAAGCGTATTGAGCAACTATGATAAATTGAAGAGATATTTAAATTGCCAAGTCATGTGATATTCAACAAAAGAAAACAAACCAAGAGTATGGTGAGAGAATGAGAGATAAGAACCCTTTTCCAAGGACTTCAACCATGCGCCGCTCAGAGCTGGACTCGAACCCTGGACCTTCCGGTATGAAAGTGAGTGTCAGACCACAAGACCACATAGCCTCACTACACTGGAAGGAAATCATATTTGGAGAAAAGATGAGAATGTCTCGTTTACCGAGAGAGCCATTTTTTAAAATATTTTTTTTTTTTTTGCTTCACACTTCACAAAGAAAGACGCGACAAGTGGAGGCTGGTCCTTGAAAGCTCACAAATATAACTTTAAACGTATAAGAGTGCAGGGAGTACAGATAGGGAAAGGAGCGGTGGTTTGCAACTTTAAACACATAAGAGTGCTGGGAGTACAAATAGTGAAAAGCGGTAGTTTTCCCTATTTGTAGTGGTAGTACGAATAACCACTTCGATTATTCATAGTCACGAATATGGCGCTTGGGATTAATCTTCATTCGTTATGGCGGAGAATATGTCATGTACAATTTCTTATACATTGAAAAAAAAATGAACAAATAAATAAATTGATGAATTAATTAATTCGATAAATATTTAAATAAATAATTTAATTAATAAATAGATAGATAAAAAAAAAAAATAAGTGCTGCTTTGTGGTCTAATGGCATGACATTCGCTTTCGGATCGGAAGATCCTGGGTTCGAACCTCCTTCGACGCATAATTAAGTCCTCGGAGAAGGCTCTTTACTCACATTTTCTCACCATACTCACGTGTAAAATGAGTACCTGGCCGTTAACAGCGTTGTCTCTGTCCGAAAAAAAATGTGGAATATCGCCTAAAAGGCGTCATATCCCGTCCTACATGTTGCTGTTGGCCAGGGACCCCTTGTAAAGCGCTTTGAGCACGTGTAGTGGATATTGCGCTATATAAAAGCTAAATTAGTCCTTCAGAGCCAATGGGCCAATGGAGCAGGAGCTAATCCCGGTCTCTATCGCAAAGTACTTTCTGACAGATCTAACAGATCCAGCTACCCAATCACTGCTGGGTGGACAGGGGGTCCAGAAAATCGCGACTGCACCCGGGATCCCTTTGCGTGTGAAGCGAGTGCTCTACCAACTGAGCTATCGAGAGGGACAATAGCAACTGCTTATTATCATTCGGATAGGACGCTTGTCTTATGATGATGATGATGATGATGATGATGATGATGATGATGATGATGATGATGATGATGATGATGATGATGATAATAATAATAATAGTATTAATACGTTTTCTATTCCTTTTTTTATTCTTAAGTGTGATTAAATGTATCAGAGTTTCTTCATCAAATGCATAGTTATTGTTTTGGGAGATGATATTTTTTTCCCTTATAAATCATCTCTCTGTTATGTATTATTATATTTGTTATTTTGAATGTATAATGTAAGCATATGAGTGTATTCCTCTTTGTTGGATTTTGTGCTTGTGTCCGGATGAGACTTATAGGTGATCTCAAACTAAGTACATTGGTGGTATGCTCTTGGAATCTACATCTGATCCCTATTTGTTCCCAGTTCCTCTATGTCTTACTATTTCTTGGGTGCTTTAATTGTAATGTTTACATTTTACATTATTATTTGTTTCTTTGTTTGTTTTGGGTTTTTTTTGTGTTTTTTTTTGTGTGGTTTTTTTGTTTGTTTGTTTTTGTTTTGTTTTTTTCACTTAAAATTGATATTTATATTGTAAAGTGCCCAGAGCTTGTGTTTTACACGAGAATGAGCGCTATATAAATGTGTATTACTATTATTATTATTATTACTATTATTATTATTATTATTATTATTATTATTATTATTATTATTATTATTATTATTATTATTATTATTATTCTAGAACTTTTTACCATCCCATTTTCTTCCTTTTTACTGGCGCTGATATAACCGAAATGTGTTGCAAGCGCCGTAAAACCCTTAAAAACAAACAAACAAAACAAAACACCACTTATAACAATGAAACGTATCTTAAATCGTAATATTTATTGGACATTACAACTAATTGAAAGTCCATAATGGCTAAAAGATTAAGTAATAGAATAAAAAGTACTGTGAAACTACGGAAGTCCTCCTCGATTCTTTATTTATTCTCTTTAATTTTGATTTCTCTTTCACTCCACATCCTCCCCACCAGATGGTTAAATTGAAAGTTAATATACTAAGTAGATATCGTCCATCACAACAAATGTTACATCAAGCTCATAATGGGAGCGATCGATATTCATGTTTTCGTCCAACCGAGTCATCAATCACGTGATTTGTTGATGTCCAACGATTGGATGTTTCTGAACAAATGTAAACACGCTGCTTTGTTTATGAAAGTTGTGAACATACACATGTGTCAAGCTGAAGAAAATGACCAATCGTGATGTTAGATAGTTCAAAATCTGTGAACACCTTTCACTATGTAGGTCACTTTGAGCACATTTTCAATGTGACCAATGACCTCGAGCACATGGAAAGGGAATATAGATCGTGTCCATTACGCTCGATTATCAGATCTGCACATTTGCGACGTCGATTTTCGGCCGTCAAGTGTGCATCTGTTGTATTTTTCTGGGTTTTTTTTTTCTATTTTTTGTTTGTTTATTTATTTGTTTGTTTGTTGTTTTTTGTTGTTTTTTTTTTCATTTTCTAGCTGGGGGGGGGGGGGGGGTGAAATATTAAAATCATAATTTCAAACACCTGTTTCTAACAGTTTCTTTCATCACATTGGGATATATGTTTTCTACTTGCAGCAAATTCTACAACAATGAATTGGGGAAACGGATATTTGGTCAACCCGGCAAATCGAGATAAGGGATTATTCAGGTCATAAAATATGCCATACAATATTATCTAAGTTACAACTCATTACAATTTCATTTTCTTATCATTCGTAATTGGATTCAATAGTCTGATGTCACGCCGCCCGGCAACGGCGGCCATCTTGGTTCTAAACAAAGAAAATCATAACTCTTTATTTTTCATGCTGGCTAGAACTTTTCATATGCCTTGTGATCAGAATGTGTAAAAGTCAAAACATGATCATATTTATGTGTTGTTTTTTTCCCTCTGGATACCCTTTATGCTCGCCGGAGAAATATTTCATACGGGCGTCCGTCATTGTTCGGATAGTTTAGAGCCAGTATTACTAAGTTACCATGCGTCATTAGGAAGGATGTGACGTTACGACTGTTGAAGAGTATTGTTAATTTGCTAGCATTGCTATGGTGCGGAAATCTTTGTCAAATTGGATAAATGGAACGTTTGGTTTTGACCCAAAGTTTCCCGATTAGAGAGGTTTTGTGCGGCTATGCGGTCTCGTGGTATGACACTCACTTTCGGATCGGAAGGTCCTGGGTTCGAGCCTCGCTCGGCGCATAGTTGAGTCCTTGGAGAAGGCTCTTTACTCACATTCTCTCACCGTAGGTACTCAGGTGTAAAATGAGTACCTGGCCGTTAACAGCGTTGTCTCTGTCCCAAAATTTTGTATTATCGCCTGACAGGCGTCATGTCTCGTCCTACATGTTATGTGTTGCTGTTGGCCAGGGACCCCTTGTAAAGTGCTTTGAGCACGTTTAGTGGATATTGCGCTATATAAAAGCTCAAGTTTTACAAGTATTAATCATTTCATATCTGGTTACTTTGAACTTATGATTTTGTCGCCAATTTACACCCGTGTCTACGTAACACAGTTCCAGGTGTGACCTTCATGGATGTGTTTACCCTTTGACCTTCTCAGAAAGGTCAATTTTCATTTTGTGTAATATCACAAAGAGTAATTGAACTTTAATGAATGAGAGTATGTCTGCGTACACGCGTGCAAGAGAGACAGACGAACAGACAGACGGATAGACGGATAGATAAAGTCTCATAAATTGAAAGATGGATGTATATAAAGACATAGTAATATATACACACACACACACACACACACATATATATATATATATATATATATATATATATATATATATTATATATATATATATATATTACTATGTCTTTAGAGAGAGAGAGAGAGAGAGAGAGAGAGAGAGAGAGAGAGAGAGAGAGAGAAAGAGAGATAGAGAGATAGAGAGAGACAGGGAGAGAGAGATAGAGAGAGATAGAGAGAGACAGGGAGAGATAGAGAGAGAGAGAAAGAGAGAGATAGAGAGAGAGAGAAAGAGAGAGAGAGAGAGAGAGAGAGAGAGAGAGAGAGAGAGAGAGAGAGAGAGGGAGAGAGAGAGAGGGAGAGAGAGAGGGAGAGAGAGAGAGAGAGAGAGAGAGAGAGAGGGAGAGAGAGAGAGAGAGAGAGAGAGAGAGAGAGAGAGAGAGAGAGAGAGCGTGTCTATGTGTCCACACTTTTCTTTCAATTTTACGCGTTTCATCCACGCTGCACTTCCAAAGAACCCGCCATTTTTAATAAGAACAAGATGTCAAATTCCGTGTCAAAGTGTTATTCATGTCTACCCCGTGACATCAAAGATTATCTCCGTGACAACAGACAATTGTTATTTTTTTCTACGATGTTACTAGTGTGCATCTGTGTGAGTGTGTCTATGTCAATATTGTATTATTATAAATTAATGTGTAACCAAATGACAAAGTGCCACTTTTTTGGGGACAATAAAGATTTATTATTATTATTATTATTATTATTATTATTATTATTATTATTATTATTATTATTATTATTATTATTATTATTATTATTATTATTATTATTATTATTATTATTATTATTATTATTATTATTTAAAAAACATAAAAATAGTTAATGAGTAATATAAGACGTGTACATATATGCAGGTCTGACATCCGAACTCAATTATGGGCCTTGTTTAACATTGTTGTAATGTACAATATTTTGCGTCATTTTTTTAGATTTCCATTACAAAATGAGCCCATAAAGAATTGGGTTATCAGACCTGCAAATAAGTGCACGTCGGTTACATCGTATTTTTTAAAAAAAGAAAAAGAAAAGGTAGCAGAATCTGAATGGATGATTTCAGTATCCTTAGACACAGCGAAACAAATCATCAAAACAAATAAGAGAGAAGAATGGATGAACAGTTGGGCAATGAGCACCACAGGTAGATGTATGTTTTCCCATATGACCACTCCTGTAAAGACTGATTGCCTAAATAAGCTCAGAAGACACCAGCAAAGCATCATCTTTCAACTAAGAAACACAACACATACCGCTCAACAACCATTTAAGCAAAATTACAAAAGACACATCCCCTTCCTGCTCCCTATGTCAACACCCCAATGAAATAGTAACACACCACTTGCTTGAATGTCAACCTCTTGAAGACCTGAGATGCACATTCCTCCCACCAAATCCAAGCATCAGTAACACACTTTATAGTCACCTGGAACAACTACAAAAGACGTCTAACTTCTACGTCATGGCACAATACCGAAGGGCTAGTCTCATGTGGTCGCTGGTTCGGATAAGTAAGTAAGTAAGAATGGATGATTTGGAGAGAAAAAAAAGCCAAGAAAGGAAAAATATTAGGTATTTATAGAAGCAAAGTACATTTTGTCGGTTGCTACCAACGTGTACATATTTACAGGTCTGACATCCGACCCACTTATGGGCCTAGTTTAACATTGTTGTAATGGACGAAATTTTGCATCATTTTCAAAAATGTTCATTACAACAACAATGAGCCCATAAGGAATTGGGTTATCAGATCTGTAAATTAGTACACGTTGGTTGCTTCCCAACATCAAACACTGTCATACTGTGAAAAAAAAGAGTGTAAAATTTTGGTCAGAAAATCCGTCCTTCAAATGTGACCCGCCGTGTCAAAACGGTATTATGTCGGGATGTGTTGTACCCCAAGAAGTGAATTTAGAGATAAAATGGTGGTAAATAGGACTTCAGAACGTTTGGCAATGCAATAAATAGTATTTATTTTTATACTCTACCATAACGAACAGATGGAAACATCACGTTTTATCTTTAAGGTTATACCTTTAATTTTCCTCATCTAGTTCATTCCGACATAATACCGCTTTGAGACGATGGGTCACAAATATGGACCAATTGAAATGACACTTATCTTGGTAAAAACTCTCAACCCTGGGACTTTGTCAGGATCCCAGGTTTGGGAGTTTTTGACAAGGTCAGGGTCATATTATAAAGATCTGAACAATTGCGTATGAAAGGTGCCAGACAAAGCTTGAAAAAAATAAAAACATCCCCCAAAAATTCAGTCTACCTACCTCGACTGGGTTCGAACCTTCTGATTTCCGGTCAGACGTGCGACCATTAATAGTAGCATGTCTGACCGGTAATCAGAAAGTCTGAGGTTCGATCCGCAGTCGAGGTAGACTGATTTTTGGGATGTTTTTTTTTTTCCTTGTATTTTTCTTTCTTGCTTTGTCTGACACCTTTCATACACACTTGTTCAAATCTTTATCTTACACTGGTGCCTGCTCCCTGGGTGGGGATCCTGACCTCCCATAGTGGGCAGGGAGGTACTTGCTGTGTCTTCTATCCCCCTGTGTCTGTTTTCCAATTGCTTTCTGTTTTGTCTTGGAATGCGATTACTTGGTTTTGTCCTGACCCTGGCCGGGGTCCTTGGCTAGGATGGAAACAGTCAAATGCATCGTCATAGTTTTGGGGGATGATATTTTTTTCCTTGTAAATCATCTCTCTGTTATGTACCTACTGTTATTTTTTTTAAACATGATTTGTAAACATTTAATTGTATTCCTCTTAGTTGGGACCTGTGCTGGTGTCTGGATGAGACTTTTAGGTGATCTCAAACTAAGTACACAAATAGTGTGCTCTTGGAATCTAAATCTATTCCCTATTTGAACCATTCCCCTTTGTCTTACTTTTTCTTCAAGCCCGTTTAGTTGTACATCAAGAATGTCTCTACTATCCAATTTTCTTCCTTTTTACTGGAGCTGATATGACCTAAATGTGTTGCAAGCGCGGTAAAACCCTTTAAAAAAAACAAAAACCAACAAACAAGTGTCTGCTCCATCGTATCTCAATTTGAAGCGTCGTATTAATCGATCGATATTTATAAAGGACGAGTTTACACATTGCATGCAGTGTTAGCTTAGCTTCAACACTGGATAGGATTGGATTGGATTGTATAGGACTGGACTGGATTGGATAGATTGGATTTGATTGGATTGGATTGGATTGGATAGATTGGATTGGATTGGATTGGATTGGATTGGATTGGATTGGATTGGACTGGATTGGATTGGGTTGGGTTGGATTGGATTGGATTGGATTGGATTGGATTGGATTGGATTGGATTGGATTGGATTGGGTTGGATTGGATTGGATTGGATTGGATTGGATTGGATTGGATTGGGTTGGGTTGGATTGGATTGGATTGGATTGGATTGGATTGGATTGGGTTGGGTTGGATTGGATTGGATTGGATTGGATTGGATTGGATTGGGTTGGATTGGATTGGATTGGATTGGATTGGATTGGATTGGATTGGATTGGATTGGATTAGATTGGATTGGATTGGATAGGATTGGATTGGATTGGATTGGATAGGATTGGGCTGGATTGGATAGTATTGGATTGAATAGGATAGATAAGATTGGATTGGATAAGATTAGAATAGGATAGGATTGGGCTGGATTGGATAGGATAGGATTGGATAGGATAGAATTGGGCTGGATTGGATAGGATTGGATAGGATCGGATTGGATAGGATAGAATTGGGCTGGATTGGATAGGATTGGATAGGATCGGATTGGATTGGGTCTGTTGGATTGGTTGGACTGGATAGGATTGGATAGGATTGGCAGCCCAGACATTTTCATGACAGCTTAAGGGAGTTTGACTGTAGTTTACTCCAAACTATTATAAACCACAAATGATGTGTGATGAGAGGAGGGGTATAAAATGGTTCCGATTTATTGTACATCGTGCACACCTGCTGTTGTTGTCACTGTGTTGTCACTATCCATGATGTTCAACGATGATGTTTTGTGGTGACCAAAAAACACCGGAAGTGGATGCTAACCGTATATGGGTATGTTGATGTTTGAATGAACCAATAGATAGTTCGAAGATGACGTCACTCATGTCTTTGTTATTGTTTTTTGCCATCCGCGTTTATGAGTAAAGCTCACTGAACTGTATTAACCTGACTATAAACGTTCATGGATACACACAGTTTTGTGTATTGGTCCGTTATATTTCCGGATGGCAATGTTATGAACTTCTTAGCCAAGCGCATTCTATCTATACAGGATCTGGTATTCAAATTGTGACCCACCCACCGTCTCGGTTTTATGGCGGGATTAACTCAGTGTTGTAAATATATGATGGCCCTAAACGATGGAATACCGTGCCAAGAAATGAAGTGAATTGGAAAAGTGCTAAAAGACAAGAAGACAATAGAGAATAATTTTTTTTTTTTTTGGTCTTGGCGATGGGGGTCGGAACTCACGACCTTACTGGTACGGCAACTCCGCCTGGCTGTGAGAGGGTAGCTCTATAATCGAAGACATCCTAGAATCCAATTTTTATTCTCTATTGTCTTCTGGCAATTTTCTACTCACTTCATGTCTTGTTATTTTCAACATTAAGTGCCTAATCCACTCACTTTTCTGAATGAATACCATTGGGGAAATCGAGAATATCCGTTGCAATCGAAAGGTTAAAGAAAGTATGCACTTGGCTAAGGAGCTCACAACATTGCCATCCAGAAGTATAACGGACCAACACACAAAACTACGTGTAACCTTAAACTTTTATAGTCTGGTTAATACACTAAAAAAATGGAGCTTTTATATAGCGCAATATCCACTAAATGTGCTCAAAGCGCTTTACAAGGGGTCCCTGGTCAACAGCAACATTTAACATGTAGGACGGGACATAACGCCTGTGAGGCGATATTCGAATATTTTGGACAAAGACAACGCTGTTAACGGCCAGGTACTCATTTTACACCTGAGTACGGTGAGAGAATGTGAATAAAGAGCCTTTTCCAAGGACTCAACTATGTGCCGAGCGCGAGGCTCGAACCCAGGACCTTCCGATCCGAAAGCGAGTGTCATACCACTAGACCACAAAGCCGCTTGATAAATAACCTTGTGCAACCTTGCTTCACATTTGAAGTATTTTAATTTAAAACTTTTAATAGAAATTGAAAAAGGAAGACACGAAGAATCCTTTATCCCGCTGTAAAAATAAAAAATACGCACAGGAATTTCACACAAAAGAGACTTTGCGGTATGTTTTGTTTTGTTTTGTTTTTCTTTCGTGCTTTGACAAGGGATTTGTGGTGTTTTGAAACGCGTTGCTAATGTAACGATACGGGACAGCGTGGCTTAGTGGTTCCGTCTTTGCTTCGTACCCGAAAGATACCGAGTTCGATCACCCGCCGCTGCGTTGTATGTCCTTGAGCAAGTCACCTCGCCCTAGCTCAATTTGCGGCGCTGCACTGCGGCTGACGCCTGGGTTATTCAAGTCTTCCTTGGAATAGACCCTAGAGACAAATTTCCCCTATGGGATGAATGAAGGGAATTTTATTTTTAAAATTTTTATAATTAAAATTTGTAAAGAATACAACAGGGGGGGGGGGGGTGCCAAGTATGGCTCAGTTGGTAGCGCTCTCACCCGCACACACAAAGGGACTGTTTTCGATCCTAGGTGCAGTCGAGATTTTTTTTTTTTAATTTCTGACCCCGCATTCCTGACCACCCAGTGCTGATTGATTGGGTAGCTGGGTCAGTTAGATCTGGCGGAAAGTATTATGCTATTGACCAGCGACCCGTCTTAAGGGTAGTATATATAACTAGAAAACGGTAAGGGCTACAAGTTATTTTTCATTACATTTTATTTGTTTTCCACGTTTATTTGTGTATTGTTGTGATGACAAAGGGTTTGTACCCGAAACGTCCATTGTCTGTTTTGTTCCCATACGAAGCCTCTCCATTTTCACTCTTTCGTTAGTATAATATAATTACTACTGTCCGGTTGAGGGTACGAGAACTGGGATATGCTCTAGTCCAATGAGACTGCGTGACTCAGTGGTACGGTCTTTGCTTTGTACCCGAAAGCTACTGAGTTCGAATACCCGCTACGCTGTGTGGCCTTGAGCAAGTCACCTTGCTTTAGCTCAATCTGCGGCGCTGCACTGTGGCTGACGCCTGGGCTATTCCAGTCCTCCCTTGGAATAGACCCTAGAGACATATTTCCCCTATGGGATGAATAAAGGGAATTTTATTTTATTATATTATACACAGTTCTGAAGGAATATTTCTTTCGCTCATTTTTATATTAATTCACTCAATCCTAGAGATTTTTGCTACTTTTCAATATATCAAAAATGAACATGTACATAGATAGTTTTATTCAACTACCAGTAACATGTAAAAATTAAAAACATTAGCTTTGATACTACGCCTATAATTTGTCTCAGAAAAAATGTAATAAATAGGCATAGGGTAAAAGTAACTCGGGTAAACTACGGATATAGTCGGTGTTGGGGATGAGTGAGTTAATGATGTTATATACATTTCTATATATAGGTTACAATAATGATGTATACTCTAATCCATACAAAAAGTCTCACAAGATTAACTCTTTCAGGGTGATAATGGAATTTCTTTCCGATACTACAATATAATTCATTTGAAATATGATTACAATTGTATACAATAGTGGGCGCGGACATGAAAAAAAAATATTAACTCCTTTCCCCTCAACCAAAAAAAAAAAAAATAAAAAGAAAGAAACCCTCCCAAAAAAGAGTAAACTATACACAAAAAACACCCCCAAGTAATAATAACTTTTAAAAAAAAACTTTAAAAAAAAACAAACAAACAAAAAACTAGACAACTTGGTATGCAATGCTTTGAATTACAAATGATTATACAATAAAGTGTAAAGAAAAAATAAGAAAAGATAAACTGTAAATTTAAAAAAAATACAAAAAATAAAATAAAAACAAAAGGAAGAAGAAGAAAAAAAGTGCGTTAATTTCAAAGCTTTCTTGCAACATTCTTTAAAAGGCCGTCCTTGAACGTAAAACTAGGTTGATGCTGGCATAATTTAGTAGACGGACAGACACACATACACACACCCACACATATACACACACCCACACATATACACACACCCACACATATACACACACACACACACACACACACACACTTGACACCCACACAACAAACCCCTGCATGAACCAGTTGACTGTCGTTCTCTGGGAAAACTTGTATTTTTAAAAATTTGGCCAGAAAACTCGTCCTTCAACTATCGATCTGTTTAAATGACCCTCATGTTCACAAATTACTCTCAAACCTGGGACTTCACGAGTTATTATTGTTGACGTCACTCAGGTCTTTGTTATTAGTTTTTGCCACCCAAGTTTATGAGTAATTCTCACTAAACTGTATTAACCATACTATAAACCTTCAAGATTACACATAGTTTTGTGTGTTGGTCCGTTGTATTTCCGGATGTCATTGTTGTGAGTTTCTTAGACAAGCGGACAGCATCTATAGATGTGATACTACACTGATTAGATCTGTGGATGGTACAAAGTAATGAACAAAATTAAATATAGATAGTATGCGCTTGGCTAAAAAGCTCACAACATTGCCATCCGGAAGTATAACGGACCAACACACAAAATTATGTGTATCCTTAAACGTTTAACTAGTTTAGTGAGAATTACTCATAAACGCGGATGGGAAAAAAAAAAACAACAAAAAACAACAAAAAAACAACAACAAAGGCCGGAGTGACGTCAACTTTGATCTATCTATAGATAGAATGCGCTTGTCCAAGGAGTTCACAACATTGCCATCCGGAAGTATAACGGACCAACACACAAACTCTGTGTAACCATGAACTTTTATAGTCTGGTTAATACAGTTTAGTGAGAACAACTCACAAACGCGGATGGCAAAAACAATAACAAAGGCCTGAGTGACGTCATCTGCATACTATCTATAACAGCTTTAAAAAAAAAAGAACAAAATACAAAACAAGGAACGTTTCGGGCTGAATACCATTCTTCAGCCAACAACAACAAAAATAGAAACATGAATACAACCCGTAAAATCCAGACAGACTTCAGAGAAGCCATTGTCACGGATTGCCCGCAAATAAATGGATCGGATCTGGATCATGGAAGTGACAAAAAATGTCTCTGCCGTCTGCCTGAAATTGATTTTATTATATTTATTTTTTATTTATCTATTATTCTCTTACCTGTCTATCTGCACGTATTTATAAATATTATATATTAACAAACCATCCGACTGTGACGGAATTTAGATTATCTAGATCATGATATGTGACCCACCGTCTCAAAGCGGTATTATGTCGGGATCCACTCGGTTAGGGAAATTGAATTCATTGCCACAAATATCAAACTTGGGTTTAATTTCTGTACGTTATGATGGAGTGTAAATACTATTTCTTGCTTTACAAAAACTTCTTAAGTCAAATTTCTCATCATTCTATCTCTAAATTCACTTTCTGGGGTCTGAATCACCCCGACATAATACCGTTTTGGGACGGAGGGTCACATATAGCTTATATTATCTGTTGTCATTGATAACATTATGTGAGGCGTACCAATCGCTTCTCCTACATCAATGGGGGAAGCATGTCACTGGGGGGTATCGGGGAATCAGCTGTTAATGTAGATCTTAATAAAAAAGATCACGAACAAAACACACACACACACACACACACACACACACAAGAAGTAAAATACCCCCCCCCCCCACACACACACACACACACGCACACACAAATGAAAAAAAAAACGAAAACATCAAAAATGAAGGAGAAGCACCAAAAAAAAAAAAAAAAAAAAAGAATCAAACCGTCAAAGGAAAATACAAAAAAAACCCCAAAAAAACCCAAAAAAAAACAACAAAAACAAACAAAACACAACAAATAAAAAAAAGCAAGAGCAAGTCTAACCAAAGCGTAACGAAACAGAAATATCTTGGTATCGATCCCAATCATTATGACTGGTGTATCGGCATCGGGATTTCACACATATGGAATTTGCACTCGTCAACTTCCGGGTTTAGGTTGGGAGGGGGGGGGGGGGGGTTGGACAAGATTAGGGTCGATGCTTGAAGGACGAGTTTTCTGACCAAAATTTTAAACGTACGATGTTTTGTTTTGTTTTTGTTTTTGTTGTTTCTTTTTTTTAAGGGGGGGGGGGTTGTTTGTTTTGTTTTTATTGTTTTTGAGGGGTTTTGGGGGTTATTTTTTTTGTTTATTTGTTGTTGTTTTTTTTTTCACAGTACCTATAGCATTGACAATTCACAGTTCCTTTACCAGTCATCGATGTCACTTATCCAAGTCATATAATAATATTACAATGCCATGCATCTTCATCGTACATTGCCAAATTGCCATTTTTATCTTTTTGGCCAGAAATCTTTCAATCCATTATATATGGTAACTATAGATAA
>NC_088370.1:10403847-10408847 GCF_034508935.2 Berghia stephanieae
ACAAAACAGGATGAATGAAACACCACAGATGAATGAGATGATGTGGTAGTGGCGTAGTTAAGACAATTAAATGGTACTGTGGTGTAGTAAATACATATGTGAAGGCTTTTGGTTGCATATAGTGACTTTTATTTGCGTTGTTAAAATAATTTTGCGTTGTTAAAATAATCCAACTTGCATTTTCACAAATTGTAACCAAAAAAATTCTAAGTCCAAAAAAATTCAAGTAATGATGGTGAGCACAAAAGGTTTAAAGTGTGCAGCTCATGGTCAAGTTGAATCAGAATTCCTTTTCCTTAGAAACATCCTCTTTTATCCCTATAGAAAAATTTCCCATAGTTCCATTATTTCCACACCCCCTTGTGGTTTCGACAGTTCCATGTCAGTCTACAATCCAACCCCTAATAGTAAGACCCAATCATATTCAAACCTGAAACGTCAATTCCCACATATTGATGTTAAACTCCGCCTTTTATCATATAACATTATTTTGATAAATGCCCGTTTCACATGTTTCAACACGATAACCTATCCACTAGTGCGGGGCGGTCCTTGGCAAGCTTAAGGACCACGGTCCTACGGTCCTTGGGAAATGAAGACCGCAAGGACCGGTCTCTAGACCGGTCCGTTCATTCTTGAACCGTTAAAGACCGCTACACGATGAAAACCGTGGTCTACAGGAGTAAAACACACGGAGTAGTCACACTCATTTCAAATTGTAACCTAATTAGAGAAGAGGGGTGATGCCTTCTTTATTTGCTCACCGTACTTCATTGTTACTTCGATAATTTAATAAAATTTGAAATTTATCCCCATTAACGGAGATAATGGCATCGCCCAAGGCGTTGATCGAGTTGTTCGTGGCGTTGATACACACACGCAACTCCTACCCCCCCCCCCCACACACACACACACATTAGAGGGCAGCGAGCATTGAAGAGTAAGAGAGAGAGACGTGAAGTTATAATAAGAGGGGGTGGATGAGGTGATAAGAGGGGTCGATGGTGACTTTTCGCCAGATCTAACAAACTCAGCTACCCATTCATTGCTGAGTAGACAGGGATTCAGAAAAAAATCGACTGCACCCGGGATCGATCTCTGGCCCTTTGCGTATAAAGAGAGTGCTCTATCAACTGAGCTATCGGGGTCCCCAAATATTCTATTGGACCTTTTAAAAATACAGACGTTATAACTGTTTTTTTTGGACGGAAGAAACTAATGAAACTCATATTATTTGATTAGTTAAAACACCAAACGAAATTTTAATATTATTGTATTATTTTAAATGACAACACTGCGATAGAAAGGAGTGGCGACAAGAGATGGACAAAAGAAAACAAAAAATTAGGCTACAAAAAATCAGACTTGCAACTTGCTAGGTTCGACACACACACACACACACACACACACACACACACACACACATCTTTAGTAGTCACATACATTTCAAACAATAACCCATTAGAGAAGAGGGGTCATGCCTTCATCATAGATCATTGTCATTGCGATCATTATGGTGTAGTAAATTTTGAAATTTACCCCGTATAATGGAATCGTCCAAGGCGTGCGCCTCCTGTTCCCCCCATCTCACACACGAAAGGGCGGTTTGCGGAGTGGAGGGAGGTGGTCGTCTGCCTCTATGGTCGTCTGTGTCGTTTAGTGTATGGCAAAGGGGGGTGGGTGCGATTAATTAAGTGGGATGGGTGGTGATTGGTGGAAGATAGGCAAAGGGCCGAGGCAACGAATTGCTGGGGAAGTAGTATGGCGCGAGACCGTTGAAAGGTGATAAGAAGTGAGGACCGCCGGCGGTCTTCCTCTTTGGGACTGGACCACGGTTCACAGCTAAAAGACCGTGGGACCGGTCCTCGGTCCGGTCCTCAGCGCGGCACTACTATCCACTAACTTGGACACAAAACGGTCTCAAATAACCTGGACATAAAACTGAGCACACGTGTCATGCGTCTCAAATAGCTTGGACATAAAACTGTGCAGAGGTATGATGCGTCTCAAATAGCTTGGACATAAAACTGCCCACACGTGTCATGCACTGACCAAGCTTAACTGATATGCCCTCACTATGTACTCACTAAACCCATTTGCTGATATATATAATTGACAGTTTTGCACCAAATTTCTTAGATAATCTTTTGCATAGGCTTACTCTCTTACATTACAATTTTAAGACAATTAAATGTTACAATTTTAAGAAAATGAATTGTTATAATGTTAAGAAAATTAAGTCCTACCATTTTAAGAAAATTAAATGTTTCAATTTTAATAAAATGAAATGTGACAATTGTAGATAGATCGTTTACTATGTTACTCGATTTAAAAAAAAAAAAAGAAAATTTATTTCTGGGCTAAATCAATCTTCCCTCATTATTTCCAACCACTGAACCGAGTTGTAAAAAGATCTTTGTCTTCTCACAGCAGGCGATTTGAGGATAATTTACATGTTAATTGTAAATCCGTAAGATACACACTAGGATAAATATACTTGTGTAAATGGATAGGATACAATACATGACGTATCAAATTATTTATAGGTGGGTAGGATCGCGTGGCATGAAATAGAATTAACGATAAAGATCTGAACAAAGATGTATTGAAAGCAGGCAAGAAAAATACAAGGAACAAAACAAAAAAAATAACCCCATCCCAAAATCTCAAGTCTGCCTCGAGCGAGACAGCATCATGCTCCCTAGCTTTTCAATGTGAAATAGAATGGTGGTGCCGTGCATGAATTAATTACTGAACTGGGTCATTGAGGGGGTGGGGGCGGGGTGGGAGGTGGGGGTTTCCAGTAGCTCAGTAGGTAGAGCACTCGCTTCCCACGCAAAGGGACCAAGATCGATCCCGGGTGCGGTCGATAATTATTTTTTTTCTGACAACCCTGTCCATCCACCCAGCAGTGAATGGGTAGCTGAGTCTTGTTTGATTTGCAGGAAAGTACTTTTCGATAGACTAGCGTCCTGTCCAAAGGATCTCAAGCAATTTCTATTGCCCGTTTAACGCTATAGAAACCGGGATTAACCGAAGGAAAGAAAGAGTTAATTAAATTTTATAAGCGACGTTAACATTGCATTTTTAGCATTTGGTTCATCTAGACACAACACCGTTTTATGATGATATTACGCTATATATATATATATATAAACCAAAACGAAACCGTGTAATAATTGTCAATAGTGCTCAACTTTTTTATAAAAGGAGTTGCTAATGAAATATTCTAAGTGTAATTTTCTTCATCTTCCACAATATTTATTGTTTCATATGCACGGGCAATCTTCAATATATATTATATATATATATATATATATATATATATATATATATATATATATATATATATGCATAATGAGGTGTGTATGGAAGAGATAACAAGGCTTCTTTCCTTGAGATTCTGTTTCTAACAAAAAGAGGCTTTGATAGCGACATGCACCGTATCTAGATAAAATCACATCTTTTTTTATTCTTTCTTGTTGAAATATTCGATATAAGACGGGAGACGAGTGATATGGAAATAGGCTATACAAATAGGATTCAATAGTCGTAACGTCACTTCCTTCCTAATGACGCATGGTAACTTAGTAACACTGGCTCTAAACTATCGGAACAATGGCGGACGCCCGTATGAAATATTTCTCCGGCGAGCATAAAAGCGTATCCAGAGGAAAAAACCACATAAATTTAATCGTGTTTTGACTTTTACACATTCTGATCACAAGGCATATGAAAAGTTCTAGCCAGCTTGAAGAATAAACAATAATGATTTTCTTTGTTTAGAACCAAGATGGCCGCCGTTACTGGGCGACGTGACATCAGAATATTGAATCCAATTGTGATAAATATTTTTTTTTAGCTTTTATAGAGGTCAATATCCCATAAACGTGCTCAAGCCCTTTTACAAGGTGATCGCTAGCCAACAGCAACACTTAACATATGGGACGAGCATGATTCCTGTCAGGCGATATTACAATATATTTTTTTGCGACGGAGACCACGCTTTTAACGGCCAGGTACTCATTTTACACCTGAGTATACTGAAAAGATTTGATCAAAGGACTCCACAATGTGCGACTCCAAAGTGACTTCGAACCCAGGACCTTCCGACCGGAATGGCGATTGATGATATGATGATGATGATGATGATGGACGATGACGATGACGATACGATGACAATTGACGATGATGTGATGACTGATGATATGATGGCACTATTACTACACTACCACTACTACTACTACTACTACTACTACTACTTATCTACTACTACTACTACTACTACTACTACTATTACTATACTACTACTATATACTACATACTACTATCTACTACTACTATCTACTAAACTACTCTACTACAACATACTACATCTACTACAACTACATCTACTACAAATATACTACATACATACTACTATACTACACTATACTACTATACTACATATATACTACTACTAACATATACTACACTACACTACTACTCTACTACTACTACTACTTACTACTAACTACTACTACTATACTACTACAACTACTTACTACTACTAATCTACTACTACTAATTGATATACTATATACTGCTACTATTACTACTCTTACTACTAACTCTACTACTACTACTACACTATACTACTATACTAACTATACTACTATTACTATACTATTACTACTACATACTACTACTATACTACTTACTATACTATACTACTACTATACTACACTATTACTCATACTACTACATATTACTACTATACTACTATACTACTACTACACTACTACTACTACTATACTACTTACTACTACTACTACTATACTACTATACTACTACTATACTACTACTACTATATACTACTACTATACTATACTACTATACTACTATCAACTATACTACTATACTACTATACTACTTACTTACTACTACATACTACTACTATACTACTACTATACTACTTACTACTATTACATATTACTACTATTACTACTACTATACTACTA
>NC_088370.1:10413847-10415623 GCF_034508935.2 Berghia stephanieae
ACTATATAGTGTATAGTAGTGTGGTGTGTAGTAGTAGTGTAGAGTGTCGTATTAGTCGTAGTAGTAGTCGTAGTAGTATGTAGTCGTGTTGTCGTGTAGTAGTAGTAGTGTAGTAGTATTATTATGTAGTAGTGTGTGTATTAGTTGTAGTGTAGTAGTAGTGTCGTAGTATAGTGTAGTGTAGTAATAGTAGTCGTAGTAGTAGTAGTATTAATAGTGTAGCTAGTAGTATAGAGTAGTAGTAGGTAGAGTTGTGTAGTGTTATTAGTTGTAGTTAGTAGTATGTAGTAGTAGTGTTAGTCTAGTAGTGTTGGTAGTGTGTGTGTAGTATGTAGTAGTAGTAGGTGTAGTTAGTATAGTTGTCGATAGTATAGTAGTCTCGTATATCGTAGAGTAGTAGTGTCGTAGTGTAGTAGTGTGTAGTGTATTGTGTATGTAATGTGTAGTTAGTGTAGTTGTGTCTGTAGTATCGTATAGTGTGTGTTTGTGTGTGTCGTAGTAGTTAGTGTGTGAGTGTAGTCGATGTAGTGTATTGTTCGTAGAGTAGTATTAGGAGTAGGTAGTCGTTAGTAGTGTGTCGTAGTGTAGTGTGTAGTAGTCGTGTATTTCTTGAGTGTTATGTATGTAGTGTCGTGTGTCTAGTCGAGGTCGTATCGTAGTCGTGTAGTAGTGTAGAGTGTGTGTGTAGTGTATAGTGTGTAGTGTGTCTGTTGTAGTAGTAGTTGTTGGGTAGTAGTCGTCGTAGTAGTATGTAGTGGTCGTGTGTGTAGTATGTAGTATGTATCTGAGTGTGTATATCAGTCTAGTAAAGTAGTAGTAGAGTAGTAGTAGTAGTACGTAGTGTAGTAGTAGTTGTAGTAGTAAGTGAGTATGTAGTAGTATTGTGTAGTAGTGTGTAGTGAGTGTAGTAGTAGTAGTGTGTAGTAGTAGTTGTAGTGGTATGTCGTAGTAGTGTAGTCGAGTAGGTAGTTAGTAGTGTGTGTAGTGAGAGTAGTAGTCGTTAGTAGTGATAGTAGTGTCGTACGTAGTAGGTAGTGAGTAGTCGTAGTCGTAGTATGTAGTTGTAGTAGTCATAGTGTGTGGTAGGAGAGTCGTGTTAGTATCGTAGTAGTAGTGTGTGAGTGTATAGTGTGTAGTATTCTGTGTAGTTGTAGTAGTAGTAGTAGGTAGAGTAGTAGTCGTAGTTAGGGTAGTAGTCGTAGTATAGTTAGTAGTAGTTAGATGTGTAGTAGTAGTATGTCAGTACGTAGTCGTGAGTAGTCGTAGTAGTCGTGTAGTTGTAGTAGTGTGTAGATGTAGTCGTAGTATTGTTGTAGTATGTATGTATGTGTGTGTAGTATTATAGTAGTGGTAGATGCGTGTGATGTTGTGTAGTAGTGTATTTCGTATATGTTGTTGTATAGTATATGTAGAGTATGAGATATAGTGTAGTATGTATATTATGTTGTATGTAGTATTATAGTAGTAGTATATAGTATAGTCGTTGTAAAGTGTGGTGTAAATAGTATAGTAGTAGTGTGATATATTGTAGTAGTATAATAGTATAGAGTGTATATTGTTATGAGAGTTTTGTATTATAAGTATATAGTATATAGTGTATGTAGTGTGATAGAGTATATTAGTAGTATTGTATACTAGTTATACATAGTCTATATCTCGTCGAAGTTATATAGCATATACGACACTACTACTACTAACTACGATACTACTATACTAATATACTACTACTACTACTACTACTACTACTACTAACTACTATACTACTACGACAATACT
>NC_088370.1:10415723-10418223 GCF_034508935.2 Berghia stephanieae
ACTTACTACTACTACTCTATTACATACTACAACTTCTAACTATACTAACTATATCACATATACTACTACTACTATTACTACTACTATACTACATACTACTACTAACCTACTACTACTTACATCACTAATACTATACACTACTAATACACAACATACACTACTATACTACTATACTAATAACTACTATACTATCTACTTTACTACTACTCTACTACTACTACTATACTCTATATACTACTACTCTACTCTATATAATATATACTTATACTACTATAACTCTACTACTACTAACTACTACTACTACTACTACACTATACTACTACTACACACTACTATACTATATATACTACTACTACTACTACTACTATACTACTAATACTTACACTACTACTACTACTTACTACTACTCTACTACTATACAATAACACTACTACTACTATAACACACTACACACTACTACTCATATACTACTACTACTATACTACTACTATTATACTACTACTATATACTACTACACTACACTACTACTACTACTATTCTACTACTACTATAATACTACTACTACTACTCTACTAACTACATCTACTACTACTACTACTACTACTTCTACACTACTACTACTACTAAACTACTACTACTACTACTATCTTAATACTACTACACATATATACTACTACTTATACTACTAACTACTATCTTACTACTACTATACTATACTATCTATACTACTATATACTACTACTACTAACTACTATTCTCTACTTACTATACTACTATACACTACTATACTTCACTACTACTACTACAACTATATACACTACTACTACTACTACTACTACTACTACTACTACTACTACTACTACTACTACTACTACTACTACTTTTTTTTTTTTTTTTTTTTTTTTTTTTTTTTTTTTTTTTTTTTTTTTTTTTTTTTTTTTTTACTACTACACTACTACTACTACTACTAACTACTACTAACTACTACTACTCTACTACTATACTATACTACTACTTCAATCTACTACTAACTACTACTACTACTACTAATACTACTTACTAATACTACTAACTATACTATTACTACTACACTAACATACTACTACTAACTACTATACTACTACTACACATACTACTACTATACTACTACTACTACTATACTACTACTACTACTAACTATACTACTACTACTACTACTACTACTACTATCTACTACTACTACTACTACTACTCACTACTACTACTACACTACTACTCTACATTATACTACTACTACTACTATACTACTACTACTATACTACTACTATACTACTATACTAACTACTACTACTACTACTAACATACTACATACTACTACTACTACTACTACTACTACTATACTACTACATACTACTACTACTATACTACTACTACTACTTACTACTAATACTACTACTACTACTACTATACTACTATACTACTCTACTCTATACTCTATTACTACTATAACTACTATACTACTATACTCTACTTACTACTACTACTACTACTACTACTATTACTATACTACTATACTACTACTATCTACTACTATCTAACTATCTACTACTACTACTACTACTACTACTACTACTACTACTACTACTAACTACTACTTACTACTAACTAATACTACTATACTACTACTTACTACTACTACTACACTATACTACTCAACTATAACTACTACAACTACTACTACTAACTACTACTACTACTATACTACTACTACTATACTACTACACTTCTACTACTACTACTACTACTAATACTACTACTACTACTACTTACACACTACTACTACTACTACTACTTTACTACTACTACTAACTAACTTACTAAACTACTACTACTACTATATACTACTACTATAACTACTACTACTACTTACTACTTACACTATACTATACTACTACTCTACTATACTACTACTACTACTATACTACTACTTACTAACTACTACTAACTTACTACTACTACTACTACTATACTACTACTACTACTACTACTATACTACTACTATACTTACTACTATATATACTACTTATACTACTACTATATACTACTACTACTACTACTACTACTTACTATACTACTACTACTACTCTACTACTACTATTACTCTACATACTCACTACTACTACTACTACTACTTATACTACTACTATACTACTACTAACTACTACTACTACTACTACTACTACTACTACTACTACTACTACTACTACTACTACTACTACTTACTACTACTACTACTAATACTACTACTACTATTACACATACTAATACTACTACTACTACTACATACTACTAACACTTACTACTACTAACTATACTACTACTTACTACTACTAACTACTACTACTACTACATACTACTTTCTACTACTATACTACTACACTTACTACTACTAATATACTACTAACTACTTACTACTATACTTTACTACTACTATTCTACTACTACTACTACTTACTATACT
>NC_088370.1:10420723-10483223 GCF_034508935.2 Berghia stephanieae
GTAGTGATGTAGTAGTAGTAGGTAGTAGTAGTAGTAGTAGTGTAGTAGTAGTAGTAGTAGTAGTCAGTAGTAGTAGTTGTAGTAGTCAGTAGTCGTAGTAGTGTATGTAGTAGTGCTAGTGTGTAGTAGTAGTCGTAGTAGTGTAGTAGGTCGTAGTTAGTAGTAGTAGTCGAGTAGTGTAGTAGTAGTGTAGATAGTAGTGTAGTAGTAGTGTAGTAGTAGAGTAGTTAGTTAGTAGTAGTCGTAGTATGTCAGTAGTAGTAGTGTAGTGTATCTAGTAGTGTAGTAGTAGTAGTAGTAGTAGTAGTAGTCGTGTAGTAGTAGTAGTAGTAGTAGTCGTAGTAGTAGTAGTAGTCGTAGTAGTCGTAGTAGTAGGGAGTCGTAGTAGTTAGTAGTAGTAGTAGTAGTAGTCGTAGTAGTAGTAGTAGTAGTAGTGATAGTAGTCAGTAGTAGTAGTAAGTCGGTAGTAGTAGTAGTAGTTAGTAGTGTAGTAGTGTAGTAGTGTAGTAGTATGTAGTAGTAGTAGTAGTGTAGTAGTAGTAGTAGTAGTAGTAGTAGTAGTTAGTAGTAGTAGTCGTAGTTAGTAGGTGTAGTAGTGTCGTAGTATTGTAGTAGTAGTGTAGTAGTAGTCGTAGTAGTAGTCGTAGTAGTTGTAGTAGTAGTAGTAGTAGTAGTAGTAGTAGTAGTAGTAGTGTGTAGTTAAGTCGTAGTAGTAGTAGTAGTAGTAGTAGTGTAGTAGTTAGTAGTAGTCGTTAGGTAGTCAGTAGATACGTAGTAGTAGTAGTAGTAGTAGTAGTAGTCGTGGTGTAGTAGTAGTAGTAGTAGTATAAGTAGTAGTAGTAGTGTAGTAGTAGTAGTAGTGTGAGTTAGTATAGTCGTAGTAGTGTAGTAGTAGTAGTAGTAGTAGTCGTAGTAGTATGTAGTAGTGTAAGTAGTAGTAGTAGTATAGTCGTAGTAGTGTAGTAGTCGTAGTTGTTAGTGTAGTAGTAGTAGTGTAGTTTGTAGTGTATAATGCAGTCGTAGTAGTAGTAGTAGAAGTAGTAGTTAGTAGTAGTAGTTAGTAGTAGTAGTTAGTAGTAGTAGTTAGTAGTTAGTGGTAGTTAGTAGTAGTTAGTAGTTAGTAGTAGTTAGTAGTTAGTGGTAGTTAGTGGTAGTTAGTAGTAGTAGTAGTAGTAGTAGTAGTAGTAGTAGTAGTAGTAGTGCCACCATCATCATCATGCAACATTGCACCATTTTATACGTTATTATGTTGGGTTATTTATGTAAGGAGATAGGAAAAAGCAATAAATAAAGTAACCTATGTATCCAGTTACCGTGGATTGCGGACACAATAGCATGCTGTATCTGTTGCTGACAAAACATATTATTTTTGTATCTCAATTTGTCCAGAGAAAAAAAAAGTTTTAGCCAGATAACTCGTCCTTCAAATTAATATCGATTCATTAAAAGGAGCCTCGTTATGGCAAAAACAAAACAAAACAAAAAAACAACTTTCAAACTTCGAACTTCCTGGAAAATATCCAAGATGTCCCAGGTTTCAGATTTTTTTCACAAAATGAGGGAGATTTTAATCGACGAATGTTTGCAGTAAATGTGTGGGAGTTTTGTTTTTTTTTCAGCCAAAAATGATAAAAAGTGTTTGTTTGTTTTTTCATTGTAAGCATTATTGTATCTGTCTATCGGGACGATATTTAGAAAACGTAAATGTTGCTGCTCGAAGCTCAAAGGAATAAACAACAATGTGAAATTGAATGTAAGCTTCAATTTAATATACGAAAATAGATAATGTAGACGTTTCGGGTTTCCCCTATATCAACAAAACAGGATGAATGAAACACTCCAGACAAATGAGATAATGTGGTAGTGGCGTTGTCAAAGTGAATAGAAAACAAAGAGATTTGATCAAGTGTGTAGAACAGATAGTTGAATGTGTAGCTTTGGTTCAGCTTTGGTTCAATCTTTGAGTTTTAACACACTGGATATAATCTAAACGGTAAGTAACTGGGTGGGGTTCCCGACCTCCCATAGTGGGCCGGGAGATACTTGCTGTGTCTTCTATCCCCCTGTACCTGATTTTCAATTGCTTTCTGTCTTTGTCTTGGAATGAGATTACTTGGTTTTGTCCTGGCCCTGACCGGATACCCTGGCTAAGATGGAAACAGTCAAATGTATAGTTATAGTTTTGGAAGATGATTTTTTCTCCCTTGTAAATCATCTCTCTGTTATGCACTGTTTTATGCTTTCTTTATATATGATTTGTAAACATTTAAGTGTTTTCCTCTTAGTGGGGACCTGTGCTTGTGTCTGGATGAGACTTTTAGGTGATCTCAAACTAAATACATTGGTGGTATGCTCTTGGAATCTACATCTGTTCCCTATTTGAACCAATTCTCCTTTGTCTCATCTTTTCTTTGGCGCTTTAATTGTAATTCTAGAACTTTTTACTATCCCATTTTCTTCCTTTTTACTGGATCTGATATGACCTTAATGTGTTGCAAGCGCCGTAAAACCCTTTAAAAAAAAAAAACATAAAGGTAAGTAAAAATAGCGATAGTTGATTCCAGCGACGTCTGGTGTTTTGCGTTTAGGTAAAATACTCACAACATCCGCCAGTTTATAAATGCTCTTTTTTTTTTAGATTAAAAAATTAATTTCACCCCCGCCCCCCTTCCCCCTTCCCTTTAAAAGGCATTGATTCTAACGGAAATGTATGAATTAAAAATTCAATTTCAAGCACCAGGCTCACGCTAACATATTACCATTTTGATTGGATTGGTCTCATTTATTATTATAATAATAATAATAATAATAATAATAATAATAATAATAATAATAATAATAATAATAATAATAATAATAATAATAATAATAATACTAATAATAATAATAATAATAATGTACTTTATTCATCCAAAAGGAAATTTTTGTACAGACGTATAAAATGCCGACAATGATACATACATAAACATAATATACGTATAATGTGATAAAGTAAAATTTGGTAATAGGTATATATAGTGTAATAATATTGTAGGCTGTAAGAATAATTACATAGTGTAAATTAAAGGACATACAGATTATAAAAGTGTAATGATATAAATATCTAGAAAAGGTACATTGATGTCAACATATAATAAAAAAAAAGATCAGTAAAAAGCTAAGAATTAGTTACAGTGTAATACTATTGTAAATTGACTGAGAAAAATTACATCGTATAAATTACATGGCACGTAATGTAGAATAAAAAGGTCAATAGAAAAGTTGTAGTAAAGGATTTTATAAATTGATGTTTAAAAAATATGTGTCAGTGCATGACATAATCAGTCGAAAGGTGAACAGTTTGGATTTGACTTTATTTTTTTATTATTTTTTTTTTATTTTTGCATTTTCTGAAAAAAGTGCTCATCATAACATTTTAATCTTTATTTGAAGTAAATCGGATGATTTTTCATGAAGTTGTGGTCAAATGTATGGGAAAGGTATCCAGCAACTTTTCTCAAATTTCATACTTTTTCAATTTGACTAGCGGTAAAAAAATATTTAGAAGTGAAATTAAGCTTTGCTATTTCCCGAAGATGTACAAAAAGGGTTGATTTAACTAATTATGACAAGAACTCATTTTTAGAAATCAAAATTGACCTTCTAACTAAACTTGGCACTATCTCAGTTCAAACCTTTTCACCATCAGACCGATTATGTCATTCACTGTAAAATATAATGTTAATAATGGTATAAAAAATGGTATATAATTGTATAATGTGCAGTGTGAACTGCAATACTGTCACGTCTGGAATGATCTCATAGATAACCGGAAGTCGGTAGTCTCATCAAATTGCACACATCTGGAGACTGTGACATTTAATGTAATCGGTGTGATTTGTCACACTATCACGAACACTTCTTCCGGTTTGTGTTTTGTCATTGAATTATTATATAAAACGACGAGGCAGTGATTTGATTTAGCCCGACGTGCACTTTTTTGCAGGTCTGATAACCCAATTTATTATGGGCTCATCGTGGTGATGGAAATCTCCCCAAAAAATGACGCAAAATATTGTCCATTACAGTAGTGTTAAATTAGGTCCACAATTGTCTTAGGATGACAGACCTGCATATGTGTAAACGTCGAATTAGCCTCATCTATATCATCACTCTGGGTGGGGTTCCTGACCTCCCATAGCGGGCAGGGAGGTACTTACTGTGTCTTCTATCCCCCTATATATGTTTTCCAACTTGCTTTCTGTCTTTGTCTTGGAATGTGATTACTTGGTTTTGTCCTGGTCCTGGCCGGATGCCCTTGCTGTGAGGGAAACAGTCAAATGTGTAAAAAGTTTTGGGAGATGATATTTTTTTTCCTTGTAAATCATCTCTCTGTTATGCATTGTATTATGTTTTGTTAATGTATTATATATGATTTGTAAAACATTTGAGTTTATTCCTTTTAGTGGGGACCTGTGCTTGTGTCTGGGTGAGACTTTTAGGTGATCTCAAACTAAGTACTTTGATAGTGTGCTCTTGGAATCTATATCTATTTCCTATTTGAACAAATTCCTCTTTGTCTTGCTTTCTCTTGTGTGCTTTAATTGTAATTCTAGAACTTTTCACTATCCCATTTTCTTCCATTTTACTGGCGCTGATATGACCTTAATGTGTTGCAAGCGCCGTAAAACCATTAAAAACAAAACACCAAACATATCATCACTCATCACTCACTCAATCCTCTCTAGGCCGTCGGGTACTTGAGGCAACAGCAAATGATCGCCAATGTTCTCGGTCTTTCTCTGCCTCTGTTGCGGTCTCTATGCTAAGGCCCCGTGCTTTTGATTTAGTTATCCCTGCGCAGTTCTCCTCCAGGTTGCGGGTGGTTGGATGGGAGCATCACCCTTGAATCGTATACCTATGATGTTCGCATGGGTGTACGATCCGATACTGATGTCGTTTCTTCTTCTCTTTACTAGCCTATCCTGCTTCTTTGGTTTGTGATTGTATTTTTGACAGGGGATATTTTTTTTTCTGTAAATCTTCTGCCTGTTTGTTCTTGGTTATTTATAATTTAGCTTATGATATCTTTAGGTTATGATTTTGATTTACATTTGTACTATTTTTGTTAGATTGCTTGTTTTTTTGTTTCAGCGGTCTCTCATATAACCTCAATTGTGTTGGAAGAGACCTAAAGCAACAAACTAACTTCTCCAGGTTTCATAAATTATCCTTTAGCCAAAGTCAAAAGATGCTTTCTTGACGCACATGACTTTGAATCCAGATTTACAACTAATAATGCATCGTGCAATCAAGAGTATTTCTTTCGCGAAATCCCAGGTTTGAAAGTTTTTTGCTAAGACGAGGGTCATTTAATTGGATCGATATTTGAAGGACGAGTTTTCTGGTCAAATTTCTAAATATGTGTTTTTCCAGAGCACGGCAGTACTGATGTTGCCAGTTTGTCAATTCCGTCCCCTCTCGTTCCATCTACAAAGAAATCTCTTTATTCAATTCTATTATTTTTTGCGACACGTTTGGATTTTATCAGATCTGTCAATTGATGTCAACGTTGTATTAACACAATTGTTATGTAGTTTTAAGAAGTGTTTTACACTGGCTGAAATGTAAAAGGAATCCTGGCACCTTTAAAGATATCTTGAAATAGAGCATTTTGACATGTCGTGAAATAGTTTAAAGACACATAAAATCTCTCTCTCTCTCTCTCCTCTCTCTCTCTCCTTCTCTCTCTCTCTCTCTCTCTCTCTCTCTCTCTCTCTCTCTCTCTCTCTCTCCTTCTCTCTCTCTCTCTTCTGTTCCTTTTCTTTTCTTTTGTTCTTTATTTCTTTCTCCTATTCTTCTTCTTCTTCTACTACCTCTTCTTCTTATTCTTCTTCTTCTACTACTACTTCCTCTTCTACTCCTCCTATTCTCCTCCTCCCCCTCCTCTTCCTCCTCCTCCTCTTCCTCATCCTCCTCCTCCTTCTCCTCCTCCTCCTCTCTCCTCCTCCTCCTCCCTTCTCCTCCTCCTCCTTCCTCCTCCTCCACTTCCTCCTCCTCCACTTCCTCCTCCTCCTCTTCCTCCTCCTCCTCCTCCTCCTCCTCCTCCTCCTCCTCCTCCTTCTCTTCTTCTTCTTCTTCTTCTTCTTCTTCTTCTTCTCTTCTTCTTCTTCTTCTTCTTCTTCTTCTTCTTCTTCTTCTTCTTCTCTTCTTCTTCTCTTCTTCTTCTTCTTCTTCTTCTTCTTCTTCTTCTTCTTCTTCTTCTTCTTCTTCTTCTTCTTCTTTCTTCTTCTTCTTCTTCTTCTTCTTCTTCTTCTTCTTCTTCTTCTTCTTCTTCTTCTTCTTCTTCTTCTTCTTCTTCTTCTTCTTCTCTTCTTCTTCTTCTTCTTCTTCTTCTTCTTCTTCTTCTTCTTCTTCTTCTTCTTCTCTTCTTCTTCTTCTTCTTCTTCTTCTTCTTCTTCTTCTTCTTCTTCTTCTTCTTCTTCTTCTTCTTCTTCTTCTTCTTCTTCTCTTCTCTTCTTCTTCTTCTTCTTCTTCTTCTTCTTCTTCTTCTTCTTCTTCTTCTTCTTCTTCTTCTTCTTCTTCTTCTTCTTCTTCTTCTTCTTCTTCTTCTTCTTCTTCTTCTCTTCTTTTTCTTCTTCTTCTTCTTCTTCTTCTTCTTCTTCTTCTTCTTCTTCTTCTTCTTCTTCTTCTTCTTCTTCTTCTTCTTCTTCCTTCTTCTTCCTTCTTCTTCTTCTTCTTCTTCTTCTTCTTCTTCTTCTTCTTCTTCTTCTTCTTCTTCTTCTCTTCTTCTTCTTCTTCTTCTTCTTCTTCTTCTTCTTCTTCTTCTTCTTCTTCTTCTTCTTCTTCTTCTTCTTCTTCTTCTTCTTTCTTCTTCTTCTTCTTCTTCTTCTTCTTCTTCTTCTTCTTCTTCTTCTTCTTCTTCTTCTTCTTCCTTCTTCTTCTTCTTCTTCTTCTTCTTCTTCTTCTTCTTCTTCTTCTTCTTCTTCTTCTTCTTCTTCTTCTTCTTCTTCTTCTTCTTCTTCTTCTTCTTCTCTTCTTCTTCTTCTTTCTTCTTCTTCTTCTTCTTCTTCTTCTTCTTCTTCTTTCTTCTTCTTCTTCTTCTTCTTCTTCTTCTTCTTCTTCTTCTTCTTCTTCTTCTTCTTCTTCTTTTTCTTCTCCTTCTTCCTCCTCCTCCTCAGTTTGTTAAAAACAAAAACAATTTGCACCTAAAACAAAATCCACAACCACACAAGTGACCAGTCGTTATGCATTGCTGACCACTAGGTAGGTAATGTACTGAATAATCTTACTCTTATGTCAGCGAAATACAACACATGTGTACCATCTTACGGGAAGACCATTGAAGATGAAGTAACGTCGTTTAATGGCGCTTTGTATTTAGAAGCATATCATATCTCGACATCCTGGGTGGGGATCCTGACCTCCCATAGTGGGTAGGGAGGTCCTTGATGTGTCTTCTATCCCCCTATATATATGTTTTTCAACTGCTTTCTGTCTTTGTCTTGGAATGAGATATTTGGTTTTGTCCTGGCCCAAGTCGGATACCCTGGCTGAGAGGGAAACAGTCAAATGTAAAGTTAGTTTTGGGAGATGGTATAGTTATATTTTGTATACATATTATATATGATTTGTAAACATCTGAGTGTATTCCTTTTAGTGGGGACCTGTGCTTGTGTCTGGATGAGACTTTTAGATGATCTCAAACTTAATACTTTGATAGTGTGATCTTGGAGCACAACAAACAACATAATATCTCGACATCACTAAAACAAGAGAACAAGAGCACAATACAATCAACTAAAGAAAATAAATTTAAAAAACTATTTTTCAAAACAATAAACCTTTTTTAAAAATTAATGTTGCAATCACATCTTTAAAAAAAAGTTGAAATCCAGTGAAATCAGAAAGGACTAGACCAAAAAAATAATAATAAATAAATTAAGAAATTAAAATTACAAATAAAAATTTAACTTTTATATAGCGCAATATCCACTACACGTGCTCAAAGCACTTTACAGGGCCAGCAGCAACGCCTAACATGTAGGACGTGACATGACACCTGTTATGCGATATTACAAAAAAAATTTTTAGACAGAGACAACGCTGTTTACGGCACGTATTCATTTTACACCTGAGTACGGTGAGAGAATATGAGTAAAAAGCCTCTTCCAAGGACTCAACTGTGCGCCGAGCGAGGCTCGAACCCAGGAACTTCCGATCCGAAGGCTAGTGTCATACCACAAGACTACATAGCCGGAAACGAAAAATAATTAAAAGAGAAAGGAAAAGGAAAAAAAGATAGAAATCGACAAGACGTTTTCATTTCGAAATCCGGTCAGTTTGTTTGTTTGTTTGTTTGTTGTTGTTTTGTTTGTTTGTTTGTTTGTTTGTTGTTGTTTTGTTTGTTTGTTTGTTTGTTTGTTTGTTGTTGCTGTTGTTGTTTTTGTTTTTTTTGTTGTTGTTTTGTTTTGTTTTTTTTCACAATACGATTATTGTTGTCAGGCTATAAATCAATAAAAGCTACGCTTAGATAATATAAAAGAATAGTCAAAAATAATAAATGAAAATTAATTGAGCTCAATCGACGTGAAGATATTTACAGATCTGACAACCCAATTCATTATGGGCCAACGTGTGCATATATGCAGGTCTGACACCCGAACGCCTTATGGGTTTAGTTTAACATCTTGTAATGGACAATATTTTTCTCCATTACAACAAAGAGCCCATTATGTATTGGGTTATCAGACCTTCAAGTAAGTGCACGTCGTTGTGGGCTCAGCGTTGTAATAGCAATCTCAACAAAAACAAACAAAAAAATGATGCAAAATATTGTCCATTGCAACATTGTTAAACTAGGCCGATAAATGCCTTCGGCTGTCAGACCTGCATATACATGTACACGTCAACCTCAATAGATACAGTTTCTTAAAGCGATAAAAACTTAAAATCTCAAATTTCAAGCCATCTAAAATGTGACCCTACGTCTCAAAGCGGTATTATGTCGGGATCCACTCAGTTAGGGAAATTGAATTCAATGCCACAAATATCCAACTTAGGTTTAATTTCTGTACGTTATGCTGGAGTATAAATACTATTTCTTGCTTTACAATAACTTCTAAGGTCCAATTTCTCATTATTCTATCTCTAAATTCACTTTCTGGGGTCTGAATCATCCCGACATAATACCGTTTTGAGACGGAGGGTCACATATTTCAAATCACCGTTTGAGGCGATGGGTCGGTCATTAACCCCCTACGTACCACCCATAGGAAAATCGTCACATTCGTTACGATACAACCGACAACTTTCTCATTCTGCTTCCTCTTGTGTCTGTATCTGTATGTTGGCCCTGAAGAAACCAATGGTCTGGTTGTATTTCAGCGGCGTCCTCATTGGGCGCGGGCCCATGTCAGTCGGGCCTTGAAATCGTTTAGGTGTGGTGCCATGATGACCAGTTCATCCAGCCCATTCCACTCCGAGATAGTTCTAATGAAGAAAGAATTTCTGTAGTTTTGTGTTCTTGTCTGTGGGATTTTGAAGCAGTTCGAATTGTTTTTGGCGTATCTCTCAATTGGGTTTTCGGTTATGTAGTTGGCAAAGTGAGTGCTCGGATTTTTCTTTTGTTTGGTCGTTGCGTGAAAAAGGAGTCTGCCTTTATTTATTGTATTTGATCTGTTACAATCTTGAACATGGATGACAGACGGGTTTCTTTTCTTCTTTGTTGGAGGCTGATGAGGTTTCTTTCTTCTAACATTTTTGTCATGCATCCTGGGGTTCTGCTCTTATAGTTCCCAGTTATGAACCGGGCGCCTTGTCTCTGGACTCTCTCAAGTTTTTGAATATCCTCTTTCAGGTACATCACAACATGTAAAGAAATGCTTTGATTACAGCTATAACTACTAAACACTGCGTTGTAGACATGATTTTGCTAAACAACATTCTTTACAGAATGCACTTGTTAATATTGTGTTTGGTTAGAAAAAGTCTATTTTTGTGTCGGGTGGGTGTGAATTTTTCTGGGGAATTTCTAAAAAGTGGCCGGTAAGGAGAGGGTTAAAAGCCATAAGAGAGATTTAAATAAATAAATGGTTTATGTTAAATTTAACCTCTATCGCCCCGAATGCGTGCATACAATATGTACAGATAGGCAAACGGACGAACGGCCACTCCAAATCATTTAGCCTCTCTTAAACACACATTGACACAAATCTCACGTCGCTGTTAAAACAAGTCCTCAGAATTCTCATCAGGGATTAACACATTCGTCTGAATAAAAAGTAATATTTTAAAAACGAAAAAAGAAAAACATAAAGTGGTCTTTTTCAGAGCTATTAGGCCAATTGAGCGGGAGTTTATCCCGGTTTTGATAACGTGAAATGGGCAAAAGCAATTACATGCTACCCTTTGGATAGGACGCTAGTAGTCTTTCTCGCAAAGTGCTTTCGGCCAGATCTAAAAGTCCCAGCTACCCAATCACTGTTGGTGGACTGGGCGCGGGGGAGGGGGGGGGAAGCAAAAAAAAAAAAAAAAAGACAACCTCGACCGCACATGGGATCGATCTTTGTCCGTTTCGTTATGAAGCGAATGCTCTAACAACTGAGCTATCGAGATCCTTGATGGTCATATTATAATATATTTTGTTGTATCATTTTGATAGCACAGTTGTATCATAAGAACCTAGCGTATCAAAATGAAATTATAATCTCCGACTATTCTAACTTAAAGATATGCGTAACATACACTATATATTTTTCCTCTTTAGTCGAAATGTACGCATCGGTATGAACAACGTGTACATATATGAAGGTCTGACATCCCACCTTGCTTATGGGCCTAGTTAGTTTTAACATTGATATCATGAACAATATTTTGTGTGATTTTTTTTGAGATGTCCATTACAACAATGAGGTCATAACGAAATGGGTGATCAGACCTGCATATAACTGTACGTCGGTGTGAAAGTATCACAATAATTCCTTTTATTACAATCAGTTAAAAATTAGGCCAACTAAAACGTTATTGTTTTACAGTATACGCCGAATTCACTTCAACAGTCGTGACGTCACTTCCCTCGTAATGACGCATGGTAACTTAGTAACTGGCTCTAAACTATCGGAACAATGGCGGACGCCCTTTTGAAATATTTCTCCGACGAGCATAAAAGCATATCCAGAGGAAAAAACCCCATTATAAATATGATCATGTTTTGACTTTTATACATTCTGATCACAAGACATAGGAAAAGTTCTAGCCAGCATGAAGAATAAAAAGTACCGATTTTCTTTGTTTAGAACCACGACGGTCGCCGTTGCTGGGCGACGTGACATCGGACTATTGAATCGAATTCCAGCACGCTGTGAACACAGCACGCTGGAGCCGCGTGACCGAGTTTTTTCTATAATAAGCCGTTACCTCCCATGAGCATCGGATTTCGTTTCGCTCAGGATCTAGCACGTTATTCGGCTTCTCTCGGGAGCGTGCCAGAATTCAGCGACTACTGTATCCTGAAAAATGGCTTGCCAAGTTGGTCATAACTTGGTCGAGTGTCATGTCAGACTGTTAGTTCAAACAAACATATGTCAAGTCTGCGTTATGTCAAATGATGTCCCCCCCCCCCTCCCCCTTCTCGCATAATCAGGAGATTAGTAATTTGTTTTTTTTTATCGAGTTTTTTTTTATAAAAAGGACATTTTGCGATTTATTTAGCGTCAAAGAATAGCATGCAGAGTAACTAAGTGTTGCTTTTCCTCCTCCCCCCCCCCCCCACCCCCTTCATAAACTCGTTTTAACACAGCATGTCATTTATATGACACTTTTCAACAACTTTTTAACGCTATTGCTTTCTGGGTGGGGTTCCTGACCTCTCATAGTGGGCAGGGGGGTCCATACTGTGTCTTCTATCCCCCTTTATCTTCTTTACAACATGCTTTCTGTCATTGTCTTGGAATGAGATTACTTGGTTATGTCCTGGCACTAGCCGGATACTCTGGCTGGGAGGGAAACAGTCGAATGTATAGTTAGTTTTGGGAGATGATATTTTTTTCCTTGTAAATCATCTCTCTGTTATGCACTCTATTATTTTTTATTTACATGTCACATATGATTTGTACACATTTGAGTGTATTCCTCTTAGTGGGGACCTTTGCTTGTGTCTGGATGAGACTTTTAGGTGATCTCAAACTAAGTACTTTGACGGTGTGCTCTTGGAATCTACATCTGTTCCCTATTTGAACAAATTCCACTTTGTCTTACCTTTTCTTGGATGCTTTAATTGTAATTCTAGATTTTTTTACTTCGCCGAAGTCCCAGGTTTGAAAGTTTTGCTAAGACGAGGGTCATTTAAATCGATCGATATTTGAAGGACGAGTTTTCTGGCCAAATTTCTAAATATGTGTTTTAATATGTGTGTTCTAAATACGAGTTTTGTGTGACTTCCGTGTTCGCGTCTTTCCGTGCCGTTCGTTCCATCCAACGAGGTGATCTAAATAATGGGTGAACCCGCAACGCACCTCTTGTGTAGAATAGACGCGGATTTGGTCTACATAATATGAGTGTACTTACTTACTTACTTATCCGAACCAGCGACCACATGAGCTCTTGTGCCATGACGTAGAAGTTAGACGTCTTTTGTAGTTGTTCCAGGTGACTATAAAGTGTGTTACTGATGCTTGGATTTGGTGGGAGGAATGTGCATCTCAGGTCTAAAGGATGGCTGGATAGAAAGAGGTGAATGCGGGGTGGGGATGGGGGGGGGGGGGGAGGGGCACGTATTTGCAGGTCTGATAACCGAACACAGTTATTGACTTGATTTAACATTGTTTTATTGAACAATAATTTTACGTTGGCTTGAGAGAGAGAGTATTTCCTTTCAAATTCAAATTCAAATGTGCGGCTATGTGATCTAGTGGTATGTCACTCACCTTCGGATCGAAAGGTCCTGGGTTCGAGCCTCGCGCTCGACGCATAGTTGAGTCCTTGGAAAAGGCTCTTTACTCACATTCTCTCACCGTAAACTCAGGTGTAAAATGAGTACCTGGCCGTTAACAGCGTTGTCTTTGTCCGAAAAATTGTAATATCGCCTATAAGGCGTCATGCCCCGTCCTACATGTTAAATATTGCTGTTGACCAGGGACCCATTGTAAAGCGCTTCGAGCACATTTAGTGGATTTTGCGCTATATAAAGCTCAATTTTTTAATTTTTTTTTAACAAATTCCTTTTATTCATTCCAAAGGGGAAATTTGTCTCTAGGGTCTATTCCAATGAAAAGACTGGGATAACCCAGGCGTTAGCCGCAGTGCAGCTCCTAGATTGCGCTAAGGCGATGTGGTGACTTGCTCAAGGACACACAGCACAGCGCAGCGGGTGATCGAACTCCGTACCTTTTTGGGTAAGAAGCAAAGACCGTACCGCTGAGCTACGATGCCCCGGATTACATTACAACAATGAGCCCATAACAAGGTGGGTTATCAGACCTACAAATATATATACGTTGGGGTGATGGGGGGGGGGGGGGGACCGACAATAGGAAGGTGGGGTCGTGTTTTTGTTATTTATTTGTAACGATTCACCATTTTGAAGAGACAGCATGATAGAATACAAAGCCTCTTTATCTAATGATCTGTGGTGACATTTTTCAGGGCCTTTTCTTCGAATTGTGTCAGCCCTCAACACCAAATGGGTTTACCCAATGATTGTGATGTGTTGATTACCATGAAGCTATGACGCTACTTTTTTATGTAACGCGACACGCGTGTTGGTTTTGAAGTAAAATAGGTAAAAATTTATCATAATATAAACAACGCATCTTCCTTAATTATGCAGCTATGTGGTCTAGTGGTATAACACTGGCTTTCGGATCGGAAGGTCCTGAGTTCGAGCCTCGCTCGGCGCATTAGTTGAGTCCTTTACTCACATTATCTCACCGTAATCAGGTGTAAAACAAGTACCTGGTGTTGTCTCTGCCTGTCGCAAAAAAAATAAATAATGTAAAATCGCCTAACAGGCGTCATGTTTCGTTCTACACGCCACGTGTTTTACTATTGTTCAGAGACCCTTTTTAAAATGCATTGAACACGTTTATTGGATATTGTGCAATATGAAAGCTCATGGTTTTTATGTGTGTGTGTGTGTGTGTGTGTGTGTGTGTGTGTGTGTGTGTGTGTGTGTGTGTGTAAAGTTTCATGCTCGTTGGTTTTGAAATAAAAACGTAATACAATATAATATACACAAGACATGTTCCTTAATTGCGGCTATGTGGTCTAGTGGTATGACACTCGCTTTCGGATCGAAAGGTCCTGGGTTCTAGCCTCGCGCTCGGCGCATAGTTGAGTCCTTGGAAAAGGTTCTTTACTCAAATTCTCTCACCGTACTCTGGTGTAAAATGAGTACCTGGCCGTTAACAGCAGTGTCTTTGTCCGAAAAATTGTAATATCGCCTAACAGGCGTCATGTCCCGTCCTACATGTTAAATGTTGCTGGTGACCAGGGACCCCTTGTAAAGCGCTTTGAGCAGATTTAGTGTATATTGCACTATATGAAGCTCAATTCAATTTAATTTAATTATGTTCAAGGTATGATGGGTGGGAATCGGGCAGGCTACAATCTTACTATTGATACTAGATATGTGTTTAGTTTTTAAAAACTTACAGCATTTGTCAACTGGATATATCATCATCATTATCATCATCATCATCATCATCATCATCAGCATCATCATCATCATCATCATCATCATCAGCATCATCATCATCATCATCATCATCACCATCATCATCATCATCATCGTCATTATTTCAATTACCATCATTAATATCATTCTTATCATTATTACTATCATCATCATTGTCATCTTCATCATCATCATCATCATCATCATCATCATCATTATCATTATTATTATCATTATTATTATTATTATTATTATTATTATTATTATTATTATTATTATCATTATTATTATTATTATTATCATCTTCGTCATCATCATTTTTATAAGAAGTACCTCGGGATAGAAGCTCGGACCGGTGTTACTACCGTCTCCGTGAAAAGGGCCACAGTCTCCTGGTGTTTGAACCAGATTGAACAACAAAAATAAAAACAAAAACAAAACAAAGCAAAAAAGAACAATTTTTGAAAAAAAAACTGTCAATAATATAAGAGAAGGAACTTGACTACCACAAAAAAAAAAAAAAAAAAAAAAACTTGAGCTTTTATATAGGGCAATATCCACTAAATGTGCTCAAAGCGCTTTACAAGGTGTCCCTGGTCAACAGCAACACATAACATGTAGGACGAGACATGACGCCTGTCAGGCGATATTACAAATTTTATTCCCGACAGAGACAACGCTGTTAACGGCCAGGTACTCATTGTACACATGAGCACTGTGAGAGAATTTGAGTAAAGAGCCTTCTCCAAGGAGTCAACTATGCGCGGTACGGTCTTTGCTTCGTACCCGAAAGGTACCGAGTTCGATCACCCGCCGCTGTGCTATGTGGCCTTGAGCAATTCACCTCGTCCTAGTTCATTATGCGGCGCTGCCGCCTGGGTTATTCCAGTCTTCCCTTGGAATAGACCCTAGAGAAAAATTTCCCCTGTGGGATGAATAAAGAGAATTTTATTTATTTTATTATTTATTTTATGAGGGTCGTATATTGGATTTATTCATTGGTAAAGGGATCTAAACTCGGATCATCATCCTCTCAAAGTTTATCGGCGCTTACGGCACATTTAGGTCATATCAGCGCCAGAAAAAAAACCCAACTTAATCAATTTGATTTTCTACTCAACTCTCTTTATCTCGAACCAAGAACCTACAAATCAAAGACAAGTGTCACACCATTAGCCTATGATATAGGCCCCAAATCCCCCTCTCTCCCCTTTAAAATCTATTACGTTGTCTCTTTTATTGAATTACGATTGATTTATATAATTCATTCACCTACTTACTATTTTCCTTTTATCAGTTCATAATCCAGATCATCAGATAACATGAATAGACAACAACAGCCGCCGCCTCGTGAATTGGAAAATGAAAAAGTTCCGATGACAAAATTAGATAATTCTGGCGATAAAAAAGAAACGGAACAGGATCTTCACAATAACAATCTTGGCAATCTTATCAGGCTAACCCAAATCTTGGCGCAAAATCAAAATCCGCAAACCGGAACCTACGAACAACAGTATCAACAACAACAACAACAACAACAATCGCCGCCCCCTACCGGTGTTTCCAGTGAAATTAATCATGAAGGGGAGAAAACTCCAGAAAATACTCCGTCTTCCTCGTCGTCGGTAGCTTCGTCGTACACAACTTCCTCTGACGAGTACACGTTGGTCAATGAAGAAGACGGCAACCATGACAGCGATGATTCAATAACATCCGGTACTTTTAGCGCTGAATTTAATGAAAAAGAACCAAATTCATTATTCCCTACAATCAACAAAGCACCAAATGAAAGTAACAGCGTTAACAACAGCATAAGCAGCAATAACAACAAGAACAGCAGCAACAACAACAGGAACACCAACAAGGCAAACAACAAAGCCAACAGCGATACAAATTTATCGATAGGCCATGAATATCCCCCTGACCCACTGACACGAATACATTCCACGTCCAGAAGAAACAACACATCCCTGGACAGAGCAACAATCACTCCACAAAACATAAGGTACACAAGGGATTCAGTAAACTTGGAACCACTTTTTATTCCAAACCCAATCGCTTATTTGAATCTAAATGCATCGCCGTCTAAATATGGCGATAGCGACGACAACAACGATGAAAGCAACACAGACGGAAGCAATGAAACAATTGATGATTTGATTTTAACAGAAACTGAAAACCAAAACGATCTAAGTCGCCATTTGCTACCAGCAGATACTTCAGACAAAATGAGCGAAAACGCCTCAGACCCGCTACAAACTGGTCCATCCGTTGATAAAACGAACCTCAATCTGAACTTCCCAGAAAGACGAGAAATTGACCGAGTAGACTCTCTAAGACGACCTCTGCTTCGACGCGAGCAATCGCTTGAAGGTGACGACAGTGAAAATTCATCCCTCGTCTCACCAGACTTGGAATTCAACACAGCAACAACTTCCAATCTCTCCCCGTCTTCATCATCCCTTTCCTTCAACATTAAACAGCCATCTGCCTTCAGAGGCCCGCCGTATCCCAAGAAATCTACCTCTTCCGCACCAGAAAATGCGTTGACTTTTCCCTCGAGTGGCATTTTGCGAAAGACTCCCTCTCTGATGTACCCTTCCACGAGTCAACTCAACGGCTCTGAGTCATCCTCACTTAGAGGAGACTTTCCACGGGGTCTGGGTTTGGTCTTAAAGAAGAATGACTTCGGCCCGGGTGGCAGGAGGGGGAAAGCTGCTGACGTGGAAGGCATGGAGTTTGGGAGCTTGAGGTCGCCCGGCTGGAACAAGATGGCGACGGTGCACATTAATCAGGAAGGAGAGAGTAGACCGGACACGCCCATTGTGATGTTCTCAGTTGGACACAACAGCAGTGTGCAAACTTTTGGTAACAATGAACCAATGGTTGGAGGTCAGTCGAGTTGTCGTATACAATATATATATATATATATATAATATATATATATATATATATATATATATATATATATATATATAATATATATATATAAATATATATATAATATATATATTTATATATATTATAATGATATTGATAATAATAATGATGAGTATATTATTATTATTATTATTATTATTATTATTATTATTATTATTATTGTTATTGTTATTGTTATTGTTATTGTTATTGTTATTGTTATTGTTATTGTTATTGTTATTGTTATTATTATTATTATTATTATTAATAATAATAATAATCATTATCATTATCATTATCATAATCATAATCATCATCATCATCATCATCATCATCATAATAATGATATAATAATAATAATAATAATAATAATAATAATAATAATAATAATAATAATAATAATAATAATAATAATAATAATAATAATAATAATAATAATAATAAACACCAACACACCGCCACCACCTCCACTATCATCATCATCATCATCATCATCATCATCATCATCTTCATCATCATCATCATCATCATCATCATCATCATCATCATCATCATCATCATCTTCATCATCACGATCATCATCTTCATCATCATAATTAGCCTCCTCCTCCTGCTGCTCCTCCTCCTCTTCCCTAATTTTCATTCTTCCTAACGTTTGTAAGAATTCAGACGATCGGCCTGCCTACTCCTCCATCTACCCAAACAACAACCTATCTGTCTCCATTCTATAACACCATTTTGGGTGGGACGGCCTTTCACTCGTCATATTTGCACACGTTCATTAGACACGCATTTCTGTTTCGTTCATTCAACGTTTCTTATTCAAATTTCGTTTCATCCGTCTCCCCCCCCCCTCTCCTCCTCTTCCCTCTCTCCTTATCCTCCTCTTCCCTCTCCCCCTCCCCTCCCCCCCCCCCTTCCCCTCTCCCCTCTCCTCCTTTTCTCTCTCTCCCTATTCTCTTATTCTCTCTCCCCTCCCCCTCCCCTCTCTCCCTCCCCCTCACCCCTCTCCCCCTCACCCCTCTCCCCTTCACCCCCATCCCCCTCACCCCCTCACCCTCTCCCTCTCCCCCTCTCCTCCTCTTCCCTCTCTCCCTATTCTCTTATTCTCTCTCCCCCTCCCCCCTGAACCCTCTCCTCCCCCTCTCCCCTCCCCCCTCTCCCCCCTCCCCTCCCCTCTCCCCTCAACCCTCTCCCCCTCCCCCTCCCCCCCAAACCTCTTTCCATCCATTCCTAGTGTCCTTTCCAGACAATGAGAAATCGTCCATCGCCGGAGATAAACTAGTCCCTGGCTACCCCGAAAACCGCAAAGAGAATGTTTTACGGTAAAAAAAAAAAAAAGTAAATTAATAAAATAGAATAAAATAATAAAATTCCCTATATTCATCCCATAGGGGAAATTAGTCTCTAGGGTCTATTCCAAGGGATGACTGGAATAACCCAGGCGTCAGCCGCAGTGCAGCGCCGCAAATTGAGCTAGGGCGAGGTGACTTGCTCAAGGCCACACAGTGCAGCGGGTAATCTAACTCGGTACCTTTCGGGTACGAAGCGAAGACCGTACCTCTACATAGAGCCAATAGGCCCATGGATCCGGAGTATAACCCGGTTTCTTTTGCGTGAAACGGACAATAGTAACAGCTCGCTATCCTTTGGATAGGACGCTAGTCTATCGCAAAGTACTTTCCGCCAGATTTAACAGACCCGGCTATAAAAAAACGACCTTTTATATAACGCAATATCCACTAAACGTGCTCAAAGCGCTTTACAAAGGGTCCCTGACCAACAGCAACGCGTAACATATAGAACGGGATATGACGCCTGTAAGGCGATATTACTTTTTTTTTCGACGGAGACAATGCTGTTGAAGGTCAGGTACTCAATTTACACATGAGTACGGTGAGAGAGAAAGCAAGTAAAGGGTCTTTTCCAAGGACACAACTATGCGCCGAGTGAGGCTCGAACTCAAGACCTTCTGATCCGAAAACGAGTGTCATACCACATAGCAGCAGCTACCCAGCCTTTCCTGGGTGGGACAAAAAAAATAATTTCGTCTTCACCAGGATTGACCTCGGTCCCTTTGCGTGTGAAGCGAGTGGTCTACCAACTGAATGAAATATTGGAACCTCTCTTTTTACAGTCAATAAAACTTTATTCCGATAACCGCAAAGGGAATGTTTTACGGTAAAATTAAAAAAAAAGAAAAGTAAATTAGTCCTCAAGAGCCAATAGGCCCATGGAGCCGGTGTTTACCCCGGTTTCTATAGCGTGAAACGGACAATAGCAATCGCTCGCTATCCTTGGGATAGGACGCTGGTCCAACGCAAAACACATTCCGACAGATTTAACAGACCCAGCTATTTAAAAAACGTAAGCCTTTATATAGTGCAATATCCACTAAACGTGCTCAAAGCGCTTTACAAAGGGTCCCCAGCCAACAGCAACTCTTAACATCTAGGACGTGACATGATGCCTGTTAGACGATATTACTTTTTTTTCCAGACAGAGACAAAGCTGTTAACGGCCAGGTACTAATTTTACACCCGAGTATTACGTTGAGAGAATGTGAGTAAAGAAGAGCCTTTACCAAGGACTCAACTATGCGTCGAGCTAAGCTCAAACTCAGGACCTTCCGATCCAAAAGCGACTGTCATACCACAAGTTTTCTTTTGTGGCAAAAGACTTTTGTCTTTTGGCGTCATATATTTTTTTTGGTCAATGTCACCGTAGCCATCGTAAAGTTATAGCCTGACACTGAAACCCAAAAAGACTGGCATTTTGACGTCATTATTTGGTTTTTGCAGCGTCTAGTGACTTGTCGTTAGTAGTGCTCATGGAAACAAGTGGTCCCATTGGTTGAACTATTGAATTCAACTCACGATTTGTTTTCTTTTGTGGCCAAAGACTGGCATTTTGACGTCATTTTTTGGTCAGTGTCAGGCTATAACTTTACGATGGCAATGATCAAGGCAGTATTGTGACCAATTGTCGGGCTTGCAAATAGGTGCACGTTGATATTCTTCTGTCTTGCAGGTTTTGTAGTCTACTGGTGGGTTCCTGGTTCGAGTCCCACTCTGGGCCATGCTGAATTGAGTGAGTCCTTGGAAAAGGCTCTTTTCTTTCATCATCTCATCGCACTCAAGTGTAAAATGAGTACTTGGTCGATAACAGTGTTGTCTTGATGGAAAAAAATATACAACAAACCCTTACCTATAAGGTGTAATGCCCCGTCCTACATTTAAGTGTTACTATTGGCTTTGGCCGATGTGTAGCTATTCGCAGGTCTGATAACCTAATTTATTATGGGCTCGTTGCAGTAATGGAAATACTTTCGAACTTTTATTATCCACTACAACACAATGTTAAAAACAGGTTCAAAACTGCATTCGTTAATGAGATCTGCCAAAATGTTCACCTAGGCTTTAGCCCTATTGTAAAGCACTTTGGGCCATGTTTAGTGGATATTGCTCTATATAAAAGCTAATGGGTTTTTTTTTTCTTCTCCCATATCGTTTTATTTGGAGCGAGAGCCTGTTTCTAATTCTGAGCAGTTTGTATGGTATTCTAGTGGTTCTGATTGGTGGTGTTATTCCTATCACGGATGTGTTTGTGTCTGAAAATGTACACAGCAACTTTGAGGTAGGTGGTGATTGTTTAGTAGTAGTTAATAGTAATCGCTGTTGTAGAAGAAGAAGAAGTAGTAGTCGTAGTAGTAGTAGTAGTAGTAGTAGTAGTAGTAGTAGTAGTAGTAGTAGTAGTAGTAGTAGTAGTAGTAGTAGTAGAGTGGTGGTGGTAGTGGTGGTGGTGGTAGAAGTAGAAGTAGTAGTAGTAGTAGTAGCAGTGGTGGTGGTAGTAGTGATAGTGGTGGTAGTAGCAGTGGCAGCTGAAGTAACAGTAATAGCAGCTTACAGCTTTACTAATTTCGACTATTTGAACAGTCCAAAGCTTCTAACAGCTTATTTTCACGCTTAATTCTACTCTTTTTACAGTCCAAAGCTTCTATCAGCTTAGTATTCACTCAAATCTACTCCCCAGATTTTCTACGTTTACCTATACACCGTCTCCCTTCTGTTTCTCGTCTACGTATACGCCTACCTCCTTCGACGCAATCGCGATTTCATGAATAGGAGCGCCATATTTGTACGCCAGCTGACCCGAGTGTGGTCCAAAAGGACCGAGGACGGAACACAGAGACAGACCTCCAGGTCCTCCTCCCGGACCTCCTCCAAAGTGACCAAGAGAACCATTTCACTGGACATGACTAACCATCATACGGGTACCTTTTACCTCAGGCTGGGTGTTTTAGGTACGGCTTTTGGTATACAGGAAATCTGTGTGCCCATTTTTAAAAATTATTTATACCTGTGCTGTGTGTAGACATATAATATATCATGCATGATGGTGGTGTTTGTGGTGATATTGACGGTGTGTGTGTTTGTTTGTTTGTTTGTTTGTGTATGTGTGTGGATGGCGTTGGGGGTGGGTGGATTGGAGGGAGGGGGTAGGAAAGAAAAAGAGATTGGGAGGGGGGGGGGGAGAGGGGGGGGGGGAGAAAGATAAATAATAGATGGATGGATGGATGGATGGATAGATAGGTGGGTAAATTGACAGAAGCCATACAGACAGACAGACAGATAGATAGATAGATAGATAGATAGATAGATAGATAGATAGATAGATAGATAGATAGATAGATAGATATATAGATAGATAGATAGATATAGATATAGATAGATAGACAGATGAATAGATAGGTAAATAGATAGATAGATAGCTAGATAGGTAAATAGATGAATAGATGGATAGATAGATAGACAGATGAATAGATAGATAGATAGATAGATAGATAGATAGATAGATAGATAGATAGATAGATAGATAGATAGACAGATGAATAGATAGGTAAATAGATAAATGGTTTGAGCCCAAACCATCCATATTCTATAAGTTTTTAAGCTGTTACAGCACTCAATATTTGTTCGGTTTCTACTTGATAGGGTTCGGCATGGGCTCTATGATACACTGCGGTCTTCAGTTCGGATCCCATTTCTCGTTGTCCGAGGAATGCAGCAAGAATCTACAAATGGTCAAGCCGTTACTTCACATGATTTTCGCGTTTTTCCAGCTCTACTTCATCTTCATGAATTCAAAGGTAAATTCAACGTGTAACCTACCGTATCAAGATTGAGCCTTTTTTCTTCTTTTAATTGAGCTTTTATATAGCGCAATATCCACTAAACTTGTTCAAAGCGCTTTACAAAGGGTCCCTGACCAACAGCAAGGCGTACCATGTAGACCGAGACATGACGCCTGTTAGGCGATATTACATTCATTTTTTTTTTTTACCGACAAGGACAACATTGTTAACGGCCAGGTACTCATTTTACCCCTGAGTACGGTGAGAGAATGTGAGTAAAGAGCCTTTCCAAGAACTCAACTATGCCCCGAACGAGGCTCGAACCCAGGACGTTCCGATCCGAAAGCAAGTGACATTCCACTGGACGACATAGCCGCACGAGCTGGTATGAAATCGAGGAGGACAAGATGCTGGACATTGAATTTATAGATAAAGATTTGAAAAAGTCAGGATCTCGATCGGGAATGAGATTAGCAGAAGAGTAGCGTCCCTTGATTGGACGTCACCGGCGGAAAAGTTATTAGAGCGAGAACGTCATGTTGGTTGTGCGCATGCGCACAACCAACATGACGTTCTCCCTCTAATAACTTTTCCGCCGGTGACGTCACAGACTATGGGTGACGTCCAATCAAGGGACGCTACTTTTCGGCTAATCTCATTCCCTATCGGTGACAGACGGAGCTGAAAAGAAAAATACAAGGAAAAAAAAAGTATTCCATTAGATTAACCGGCCTCTAATGGGGATCGAACCTCAGACCTTCTGATTACCGGTGTAAGGGATCAATAAAAGACAAAGCAGAACCAGTATTACAACAAAAAATACCCCCCCCCCCCCCCCCCAAATTTATTTTTTTAATCATCACCCAAAAAATCAGCCTGGTTCGACAGGGGATCGAACCTCAGACCTTCTGATTACCGGTGTATGAAGGTGATTGTTTTTCCTATTAGGGTTAGTTAATGGTACACTAGGTTTTTTGTTGTTTTTTTTAAATTAGGGTTACATTTATTGAGTTGTTTCCCTTAGCACGAGGAGCTTACGGAAGGCCTCCCTCAATGAATCCCAAATCTTATCCTGTCTCGTACAGATGTGTATTCATCGCTGCAAGAAATGAGCAAGATTTGGCCTAATACTCATGAGTGTGTGTATGTGTGTGTGTGTATGTGTATGTGTGTGTATGTGTGTGTGTAGTTAAAGTGCCTTTAATTCCATCCTTTCTCCTACAGATGTGTATCCATCGTTACAAAAAACTGGCCAGGTTTGGCCTGATGCACATGTGTGCTACCAACATTTGTGTCTGGTTCCGTTCCATCGTTGTCGAGACCGTTCACGTGATTCGATCCCACAACAACAAAGACCACTTCAGCTACAACATTCACGATAACCACCACACTGCCGTAACACACGACCACGGGCACGGTCACGGTCACGGGCACGGGCACGGCGACGTCACCCACGACAAAAGCCAGCACAATGCATCACTTCACGGTTAGTTGGATTTTTACATACTTCCTTACTCCTCTTTGGTGTTTCATAGACAAATAAAGTTGAGGTAAAAAAAAATTAAAATTGAACTTTATATAGAGCAATATCCACGAAATGTGCTCAAAGCGCTTTACAAGAGGTCCCTGGTCAACAGCAACATTTAACATGTAGGACGGGACATGCGGCCTGTTAGGCGATATTACAATTTTTCGGACAAAGACATCGCTGTTAACGGCCAGGTACTCATTTTACACCTGAGTACGGTGAGGGAATGTGAGTAAAGAGCCTTTTCCAAGGACTCAAGTATGCGACGAGCGCGAGGCTCGAACCCAGGACCTTCCGATCCAAAAGCGAGTGGCATACCACTAGACCACATAGCCGTAGGTTAGATTTTTTAAAATATAGATAGTATGCTGATAATCCCAATGACATGCTTCTCCCATTGATCTATCTAGTATAGATAGTTTGAAGATGACGTCACTCAGGTCTTTGTTATTGTTTTTTTGCCATCCGCGTTTATGAGTAATGCTCACTGAACTGTATTAACCTGACTATAAACGTTCATGGATACACACAGTTTTGTGTGTTTGTCCGTTATACTTCCGGATGGCAATGTTGTGAACTTCTTAGCCAAGCGCATACTATCTATAGGAGAAACGATTCGTACGCCTCACATAATGTTATCAATTGGATTCAAGAGTCTGATGTCACTTCGTCCAGCAACGACGGCCATCGTGGTTCTAAACAACGAAAATCTGTAGCTTTTTATTCTTCATGCTGGCTAGAACTTTTCATATGTCTTGTGATCAGAATGTGTAAAAGTCAAAACATGATCAGATTTATAATGTTTTTTTTTTTGTCCTCTGGATCCGCCTTTATGCCCGTCGGAGAACTATTTCATAAGGGCGTCCGCCATTGTTCCGATAGTTTAGAGCCAGTTACTAAGTTACCATGCGTCATTACGAGGGAAGTGACGTCACGACTGTTGAAGCGTATCACAACAGATAGATAATATAAGCTATATTATGATCTATATAATCTAAATTCCGTCACAGTCGGATGGTTTGTTAAAAATATAATATTTATAAATACGTGCAGATAGACAGGTAAGTGAATAATAATAATATTAATAATAATAATAATAATAATAATAATAATAATAATAATAATAATAATAATAATAATAATAATAATAATAATAATAAGAATAATAAGAATAATAATAATAATAATAATAAGAAGAAGAAGAAGAAGAAGAAGAAGAAGAAGAAGAAGAAGAAGAAATAAATACAATAAAATCAATTTCAGGCACACGGCAGAGGAATTTTTGGCACTGGGCTGTCCACAACTATAGATAGTATGCGCTTGGCTAAGAAGCCCACAACATTGCCATCCGGAAGTATAACGGACCAACAAACAAAACTGTGCTGTTTGCCAGGGATACCTTGTAAAGCGTTTTGAGCACGTTTAGTGGATATTGTTCTATAAATACTGGGTGGGGTTCCTGACCTCCCATAGTGGGCAGGGAGGTACATACTGTGTTTTCTATCCCCTTATATCTGTTTTCCAACTTGCTTTCTGTCTTTGTGTTGGAACGCGATTACTTGGTTTTGTCCTGGCCCTGGCCGGAGTCCTAGCTGGGAGAGAAACAGTCAAATGCATAGTTATTGTTTTGAGAGATGATATTTTTTCCCTTGTAAATCATCTCTCTGTTATGTATTATTATATTTGTTATTTTGAATGTATAATGTAAGCATTTGAGTGTATTCCTCTTTGTTGGATTTTGTGCTTGTGTCCGGATGAGACTTATAGGTGATCTCAAACTAAGTACATGGGTGGTATGCTCTTGGAATCTACATCTGATCCCTATTTGTTCCCAGTTCCTCTATGTCTTACTTTTTCTTGGGTGCTTTCATTGTAATTCTAGAACTTTCTACTATCCCATTTTCTTCCTTTTTACTGGCGCTGATATAACCTAATTGTGTTGCAAGCGCCGTAAAACCTCTAAAAAAAACAAACAAAAACAAAAAGCTCTATAAATAGTGTGCGCTTGTCTAAGAAGCTCACAACATTGCTTTAATTGTATTCTAGAACTTTTTACTATCTCATTTTCTTCCTTTATACTGGCGCTGATATAACCTAAATGTGTTGCAAGCGCCGTAAAAAAAAAAAACAAAAAAAAAACATTGGTACGGATGTTGTGAGTATTTTAGCTAAACGCATAGCATCAATCCAAGCCTGGATAGAGAGGATTGGTCACTTTTTAACCTGAGTCTTTCCTCCCAGGTGTGAATGGCTCCAACGGTCACCAGGCCAGTGTCCTGGCAGACAACCACACTGTCAATTGCTACTGGTCCCAGGTCATGCATAAGGCTGCCGACAGTGCTGGTCCCTACCTCTACCCTTGTACCATCGAATACAGTCTGATGTGTGCTTGTAAGTCGTTATTGTTGGCGCCGTCGTCGTCGTCGCCGTCGTCGTCGTCATTATCATTATCATTATCATCATCATCATCATCATCATCATCATCATCATCATCATCATCATCATCATCATCATCACCATCACCATCACCATCACCATCATCATCATCATCATCATCATCATCATCATCATCATCATCATCACCATCACCATCACCATCACCATCATCATCATCACCATCATCATCATCATCATTATCACCATCACCATCATCATCATCATCATCATCATCATCATCATCATCATCATCACCATCACCACATTTCCACCACCCCCACCTGCAGGCATCCTGTACATCATGTGGAAGAACGTGGGCCAAAGACCAATACGCCGGGAGTCATCCATGGAGCTGGGCGGTGACGCTGAAGGAGAAGACAAAAGGCGGGTCCATCGAATGAGCGTGGATTGCACGTCCTCCAGCCGTGGATTATTCCTGGGCATTCTCACCATTGTGGGTTCCATCATCTCCATCATTGCATTCTACATGCTGGTCAAAGAACCCGACTTGGAGGTCAGTACTGCTTGTCGTTCTCTGGAAGAACTGGTAGATTTACATCTTTGGCCAGGAAACGCGTTCTTCAAATCTCGATCTTTTTTTAATTTTTAACTTGAGATTTTATGTTACAGTGTTGCAAGCGCCGTAAAAAAAACAAAAAACAAAAACAAAAAAAAACATTGATATGGATGTTGTGAGTATTTAAGTTAAACGCATAGCATCAATACAAGACCGGATAGAGAAGATTGGTCACTTTTTAACATGAGTCTTTCCTCGCAGGTGTGAATGGCTCCAACAGTCACCAGGCTAGTGTCCTGACAGACAACATAATCAGTCGGATGGTGAAAAGGTTTGAACTGAGATATTGCCAAGTTTAGTTAATTAGAAGGTCAATTTTTATCTTCTTCTTCTTCTTCGTTCCCGTCACGTCACATGGTCAGTCCGGTCTGGTGAATGAAGCCCACAGTGGTCCTGAGGTCGTCCTCACTGCCGTACAGCTTCTTTGAGTATGGGGTTGGGTCAGGCCAGAAGTTCCTTCTCAACTGGTTGTACCTTGGACATTCCATTAGGACATGATGTCCATTTTCATTTTCAAGTCCGCAGTCACATTGTCCAGAGGCACCTGCTCTGGACATCCTCCACATATGTTCCTTTAACTGGTTGTGTCCAGTTCTCAGTCTGAAGATGATGACCTGTTCCTTTCTGTCGAGCACCTTGATTGGGTCATTCATGTTGTATTCTGGGTGCTTCTCTCTCCATCTCTGAGACTGGATAAATTTGGCCATTTTGTTAATTTCTCCTGTTGAGTACGTTGGGGAGGTTTGCTGCATGCGACTGCCTGCCTTTGCCAGTTGGTCAGCGATCTGATTTCCAAGTATCCCACAGTGTCCTGGAATCCACTGCAGTACAATGTTGGTAAACTTGCTTAGCTTCATGAGGTCTTCCACCAAGGCGTCTATATCATCCGCAAAGGACATCATTATATCCTCCAGAATTTTCTTAGCATCTGTTAAAATCACTATGTGTCTTGGTTTTTCATTTTCTGAGAGGATTTGCTTAACAGCTTCATGGATTGCATCTGCCTCTGACTTGTAGATTGAAGTGCGAGTACCAGTCGGTTTGCTGATCTCCTTTTGTTGACCATTTGTGTACTCGATGTGCACTCCCAGGCCCCGGCACGTGTGTTCTTTATTGCATGAACCATCGGTATAGATTCTTGTCCATTTTTTTCAGGGTAGTTTTGATCTATGCACTTCTGTACAGACTTCTTGATTTCTTCGCCGTGTTTTTGTTTTGTTGAAATGTCACCAACTGATGTCTTGATTTTCAAGTGATTTTGCCTTTTCCAAATTGGTACTCTGATATTTGCTTTGCATTTTTGGGTCATTATTTCGTCAAGTTCGTGATCTTTTTCAATTTGCTGGGCTCTTTCAATAAAGTGTGATCTTTTCAGCCGCCTAGTTTTCTTTTGTTGCGCTCTAGCGTGAAGAGGCTGATCTGTCATTGTTTTCACGTCTGTGTATTGTTTCAAAATTTTTGATTCCCTTCTTTCTGATAGAGATGTAAGTCCTGTTATGGTTTCCATTGCATGTATCGGTGTCGATTTCATTCCTCCAGTTATTATCCTCATGTTGCTATTTTGCACTTTGTCCAGTTTTTCCATTTGAGTTTTGGAGCAGTTTCCCCATGCAGATATCCCGTATTCTAGCGCTGGTCTCACATATCCTGTGTAAGTTTGTTTCAGTATATCGGAGCTAGCTCCCCAAGTTGTTCCAGCTAGTTTTTTCAAGAGTTGTGTTCGCTTTACCCCAACTTTCTGACTGTTGCTGATTTGATTTTTCCATGTTAGTCTTGGGTCAAAATGGACTCCTAGGTATTTTGGTGCGTCGTCTTTTTCCAATTCATGGTCTTCAATACATAGCTTTGCTTTTTCATCTTTTGGGGAGAGGCTAAATATTGTGAACTTTGTCTTCACTGCATTTATTTTCATCGCCCAGTTGTCAGTCCATTCTTTGATATTATCCAGTGTGATTTGCATCCTGTGTTGTGCCTTGATTAAGTTTTGGTCAGAACTAATCAGAGCTAGGTCATCTGCGTACATCGACATTTTCACTCCTCGACATAGTGTTTCTCTTATATCATTTACATAGAGAAGAAATAGTGTAGGTGATAGTACTCCACCTTGTGGGACTCCATGTTTTAGTTTTGCTTCTCTACTTTTGTGACCTTGTGTTGTTACTCTTGCCTTTCTTGTTTTTAGGTAGTTTTGTATCCAGTTGAGCATGTTATGGGATACTTTTGATTTTTGTAGTTTATATACCAGACCTTTTTTCCACACTTTGTCGAATGCTTTTTCAAAGTCCACCCATACCACAATTTTTTTCTTTCCATCCTGAAACGAGTCTTCTATTTCTTGGGATATGTAGGTTACTTGATTTTCAGTACTCCTGTGTCTTCTGAAACCAGCTTGTTCATTTATAAGCACATTATAGTTTTCAAGATACCACATCAGTCTGGAGTTGATAATTCTTTCTACCAGCTTGCACATGCAGCTTGTAAGACTTATAGGTCGGTAATTTGCGGCTTTATTTGCTTGTTTTCCTTCTTTCTTAATTGGGACAATAAAAGCCTTTTTCCATATATCTGGTATTTTACCATTTTTCCAAGTGCTGTTGTAGAGTTGTAATAGCTTCTTTTTCGCTGTCTTTCCAAGATGGATAAGCATCTCATTTGTTACTTCGTCTGGGCCTGGCGATTTCTTTGTTTTTAACACTTTGAGAGAGCTTTCTAGTTCTTCCATAGTTAGCTTCTTTGTCATTACTTCATCTATGGCTTCCTTGAGTTCCTTTTTTTGTTTTCTGCATTCTTTTTTAACTCTTTTCTTCAGTTCTTTTTCTATTGTGTTGTCACTAATTTTTTTGAACTGCTCCATGAATAGGTCTGCAGCTTGTTGTGGACCGACAAGTTCTCCTTCTTTTTCCAAAGCGGGAGGGGCGTAGTGATTCGGTTCTCTATTTAGGGCTTTTGTAAGTTTCCAAAGTTTATTTCCATCTTTTTCGAAGTTAAGGCTATGCGTTTTTTCTTTCCATGCCATTTTGGATGTCGTTGCCATTTCTTTTTTAAAGGTAGCTTCTGCCTCTTTATATGCTGCAATATTGTCATCACAGGGGTCTGCTTCAGCCTTTTCTCTTGTTTCCGATACTTCATTACTTAACTGATTTAGATCGTCTGTCCAGAGTGGTATATAATTTTTTCTTGCTCCCCTTGGGATACTTTCTTTTGCTGCTTTTAGGATGGCCTTTGTCAGTTCTTTTGCACTTTTGTTGACATTCTTGGTTTTACAGTTTATGTTTTTGCAGTGGCTGTCTGTAAGTTGTTCAAAGCTTTCCCATTTTGCTCTTTTGTAGTTCCATCTTGGGATAGTTTGTGTTTTGTTTTCATTTTGATGATAGAGGTTTGTGATGATTGGCCTATGGTCGCTACCACCCAGTTGGGGCTGTACTGTTCTATTTATCGTCTTTGCTATATCATCTGTGGCAAACGTAAGATCTGGGGTAGATGTGGTTTTCCACGCTCTTGAGAAATATGTGTCCTCATCTTCATCGTCATACAATAGTTGAAGTTTTGTTTCAATTTGCCAGTTTTCTACTGTTTCACCACGTTTGTCCATATCTCCATATCCCCAGCTTTGAGAGTGACTGTTAAAGTCCCCTAGTACCAGATATCTTTCTTCCTGGATTTTCATCTTGTCTAAATGAAGCTCTTTGTTTGGTGAGCAATAGCAGTTAAAAAATCAGGAGTTCTTTCTTTCCGATACATACTTTAATTTGCTGTATTTCTGATTCCTCTTGTGTATCAATTTTTATGCCTGCGGTGGGGTAGTCGTTTTTTACTAATGTCATCACGCCTCCTTTGTGATCCTTTCTATCATGCCTTATTACCTGGTAGCCTCTGATGGCAAATCTCATGTTTTCCGTGAGGTGAGTTTCTTGAATGCAGGCAATTTTGATGTCCTGCTCTTTGAGTCTCTTTTCAAGGGCTATTTTCTTCTTCGCAACGCCCTCAGCATTCCATTGGAGAATTTTAATTGTGTTTGGTGTTCCAGTCGCATGTAACCTTGATCCTCCTCCCCTGGTTCCGCAAGATGAAGTCAAGGTACCACCAGATCGCTTGGGTGGGCCATTGAGGCCCGGCACTAGGCCCGTCCGGCGGGATTCCACGGGCTTCGCACCATATCGGATTTGATTATTGTGACGTGTCATATTGGGATTTAAGCATGCAGTGGCAGTTTCCAGTTTCCTGTGATATTTGCGCCTTCCGGCCCGCTGCTCTGTCTTCGGCGTGCTGTTTTTCAGGATTTGCTTCCTTAGCCTTTGGCCATCCAAGGTCTGTCCACAAGGCAGTGGCGGTTTTGCTTCAGAGTGTCCTTCTCCTAGATCGATTGCGGTCCCCTGTTAGCGAACTCGATCTGTCCGGGTTTTTGTTCGGAGTGTCCTTCTCTTAGATGGATTGCGGTCCCCCATTTACGAACTCCATCTGTCCAGGTTTTTGTTCGGAGTGTCCTTCTCTTAGATGGATTGCGGTCCCCCGTTTACGAACTCCATCTGTCCGGGTTTTTTGCTCAGAGTGTCCTTCTCTTAGATGGATGTCAGTCCCCCGATGACGAGCTCCATCTACCCGTGGTCAGATGGTCTAAGTTGGGAATCCGGAAGGATGTCCTGTAGAGAGTCAGTCCCTTTTCACCCCTCCCCCACGTCGTGGACAACACCCACACCCAAGGGTGTGGACTAGGGGAAGCTGAACTCGACGGTTGATTTCCTCCCTTCTTCCTTCCTTGTTGACGATGCTGACCGTTGTAGATTGTTGTAGATTTTTATCAAAAATGAGTTCTTGTCATAAATGGTTAAATCAACCCTTTTTGTACATCTTCGGGAAATATCAAAGCTTAATTTCACTTCTTAATATTTTTTTTCTGCTAATCATATTCAAAAAGTATGAAATTTGAGAAAAGTTGCTGGATACTTTTCCCATACATCTGACCATAACTTCATGAAAAATCACCCGATTTACTTCAAATAAAGATTAAAATTCTCTGTGGAGCATATTCTTCGAGAAAATGCAAAAAATGCAAATCCAAAAATTTCACCTTCCGACTGATAATGTCATGCACTGACACATAATTTAACGCAATATCCACTGAACGTGCTCAAAGCGCTTTACAACGAGTCCCTAGCCAACAGCGACACTTAACGTGTTGGAAGTAACATGACGCCTGTTAGGTGGTGATAATACAATTTTTCGGACAAAGGCAACGGTGTTAACGGTCAGGTACTCATTTTACAACTGAGTACGGTGAGAGCATGTCAGTAAAGAGCTCAAGTAATCTGTTGTCTTTGGATATATCAGGTAAAAGTTTTATTGCAAAATTGTGACCCTCCGTATACGTCTGAGTGGATCTCGGATGTCAAACTACCGGTTCCAATCTCATTGGAAGTGTAAAGCCAATCTACCCAGAAGACTGGATACATTACCCTGTGTAAATGATCTTCTGGTTTCAGAGTGATGGCATCTTATTTTCTAGTCTAAATAAATGCTGGTCGTCAATAAAGATGATCCATGCTCGTTCTTTTACGTCCCAGAATCCTAAGAATCTGCAGTATGCCACCTAATGCTTCAATATGTATAGCCTATTCATTGTCACTCCGGAACACGGGTTATACACTTCCAAAGAGTTTTGAACCGGAAGAGAGAGAGAGAGAGACAGACAGACAGACAGAGACAGACAGAGAGAGTGTATGAGATAGAGAGAGTGTGTGTTTGTGTGAGCGAGAGAGAGAGAGAGAGAGAGAGAGAGACAGAGAGAGAGAGAGAGAAAAAAAAATGAGAGGGAGAGAGAGAGAGAGAGAGAGAGAGAGAGAGAGAGAGAGAGAGAGAGAGTAATAAAATAAAATCATTGACATATAAAATTTCTGTTCTGAACTACCGTTTTTCCTTATTACAATTCCAGCACACTGCCTATGTGTTGACACACGTGTCGGAGACAGCTGTGTACCTTCTGACGTTCATCGCGCTCGTCATGGCGTCCTACAAGATGAGGACTTTCAATTTCAAAGTACAACAGGAAGCGGAACTGGAAGACATTCTCATTGTCATTTCCTACACCGGCCTTGTAGCTTTCATCGTCTTCAGGTACAGGAAAAAGAAGAAGTCTTAGAGGTCTATGAGGTCTTGTGATATGTCACTCGCATTAGGATCGGAAAGGCCTGGGTTAGAGCCTCGCTCTGCGCATAGATGAGTCAGTTGGAAAGGGGTCTTTTACTGTACTCGGGTGTAAAATGAGTACCTGGCCGTTTCTGTCGGAAAAATAATTGTAATATCACCTAACAGGCGTCATGTGTCGTTCTACATGTTATGAATATGTTGCTGTTTGTCAGGGATCCTTTGTAAAGCGCTTTGAGCACGTTTAGTGGATATTGTGCTATTTAAATGTTCAAGTTGTTTTTTTTTTGTTTTGTTGATTGTTTTTTGTTTTTGTTTGTTTGTTTTTGTTTGTTTGTTTTTGTTTGTTTTTGTTTGTTTTTGTTTGTTTGTTTGTTTTTGTTTGTTTGTTTTTGTTTGTTTGTTTGTTTTTGTTTGTTTGTTTGTTTATTTTGTTTTTGTTTGTTTTTGTTTGTTTTTGTTTGTTTTTGTTTTTTTGTTTTGTGTTTTTTTTTTTTTTTGTTTTTGTTTTGTTTTTTTTAGAGGATAAAAGTAAAAAGGCAATCCTTTAGAGTTATATATTGTAACATGTATGTAATGAATTGGAGTTATTTGGCTATGTGTGAATGGAGTTGTTCGGCTGTGTGTAATTATGTTAGAATTCTTTTTGAGCTACGCATTTTGTGTTGTGCATGTTTTGCATGTGAGTATGAATGTTGACTGTGCGAACTTTAAAGCACTCTTTGTTCGTAAGGCGACTGTTTTGTTTTAGTTAGTTACAGAAAGAATTCCTTCCGAGCTGGTCGCTGTATACATGTATTATTAAAATTTACCATATCATTGATAATAAGCTTTCTACCCGAAGGTATCAAGTTCGATCACCCACCGCTGCCCTGTATGGCCTTGAGCAAGTCACTTCGCCTTAGCTCAATTTGCGGCGCTGCACTGCGGCTAACGCCTGGGTTATTCCAGTCTTTCCTTGGAATAGACCATAGAGACAAATTTCCCCTGTGGGATGAATAAAGGGATTTTTTTTCAATATTTTTATTTAAGTGTGTATAAAAAGTGCCAGATAAAGCAAGAAAGAAAAATACAAGAACAAGACAAAATTCCCCCCCCCCCCCCCCAAAAAAAATCAGTCGACCTTGACTGGGGATCGAACCTCGAGGTTGACTGATTTTGGGTTGGGTTTTTTTCTTGTATTTTTCTTTCTTGTTGTGTCTGGCACTTTTTATACACACTTGTTCAGTTCTTTGCCCTTATAACGTCATTCTCTCCTTTCATTCCTGGGTGGGGTTCTTGACCTCCCATAGTGGACAGGGAGGTACTAACTGTCTTCTATCACCCTTTATCTGTTTTCCAACTTGCTTTCTGTCTTTGTCTTGGGATGAGATTACTTGGTTTTGTCCTGGCCCCGGCCGGATACTCTAGCTGGGGGGGGGGGAGGGGGGGGGGGGAAACAGTCAAATGTATAGTTAGTTTTGGGAGATGTTATTTTTTTCCTTGTAAATCATCTCTCTGTTATGAACTGTATTATGTTTTGTTTACACTTTGTTTACGATTTGTAAACATTTTAGTGTATTCCTCTGAGTTGGGACGTGTGCCTGTGTCTGGGTGAGACTTTTAGTGATCTCAAACTAAGTACTTTGATGGTGTGCTCTTGGAATCTACATCTGTTTCCTATTTGAACCAATTCCCCATTGTCTTTTCTTGGGTGCTTTAATTGTAATTCTAGAACTTTTTACTATCCCATTTTCTTCCTTTTTACTGACGCTGATATGATCTTAATGTGTTGCAAGCGCCGTAAAACCCTTAAAAACAATAAAAACAAAACAACCACACATCACCTTTCATCCCTCCAGCCTAATGGCGTCCATCATCCACGAACCCTCCACCAGCGGCATCCTGAACATCGTGTCCAACATCGCCATGTTGATCCAAGCCACGCTACAAACCATTTTCATGCTGGCAGGAGACAGAATGTCCGCGGCCAACCATGAACAGGTGAGAAAAAAACTTGAGCTTTTATATAGCGCAATATCCACTAAACGTGCTCAAAGCGCTTTACAACAGCAAGACGTAACATGTAAAACGAGATATAACGCCTGTTAGGCGATGTTACAATTTATTTAGAGTCAACGCTGTTAAAACGGCCAGGTACTCATTTTACACCTGAGTACGGTGAGAGCATGTGAGTAAAGAGCATTTTCCAAGGACTCAACTATGCGCCGAGTGAGGCTCAAACCTAGGACCTTCCGATCCGAAAGCGAGTGTCATACCACTAGACCGCATTTCAATTTCAAAGTACAACAGGTAGCGGAACTGGAGGACATTCACATTGTGAAGACATTCTCCACCGGTCTTGTGGCTTTCATCGTCTTCAGGTAAAGGAAAAAGAAGAAGTCTAGAGGTCTAACTGGACTTCACGAAGTCCCAGGTTTGAGAGGTTTTGCCAAGCTGAGGGTCATTTAAATCGGCTATGTGGTCTAGTGGTATGACACTCGCTTTCGGATAGGAAGGTCCTGGGTTCGAGCCTCGCTCGGCGCATAGTTGAGTTCTTGGAGAATCCTGACCTCCCATAGTGGGCAGGGAGGTACATACTGTGTCTTCTACCCCCTTATATCTGTTTTCCAACATGCTTTCTGTCTTTGTCTTGGAATGGGATACTTGTTTTTTTTCCTGGCCCTGGTCGGAGTCCTAGATGGGAGTGAAACAGTCAAATGCATAGTTATTGTTTTGGGAGATGATATTTTTTTCCTTGTAAATCATCTCTCAGTTATGTATTATATTTGAAATTTTGAATTTATAATGTAAGCATTTGAGTGTGTTCCTCGTTGTTGGATTTTGTTCTTGTGTCCGGATGAGACTTATAGGTGATCTCAAACTAAGTACATTGGTGGTATGCTCTTGGAATCTACATCTGATCCCTATTTGTTCCCAGTTCCCCTTTGTCTTACCTTGTCTTGGCTGCTTTAATTGTAATTCTAGAACTTATTTACTATCCCATTTTCTTCCTTTGTACTGGCGCTGATATGACCTGAATGTGTTGCAAGCGCCGTAAAACCCTTTAAAAATTTTTAAAAACAGTTCTTGGAGAAGGCTCTTTGCTCACATTCTCTCACCGTACTCAGGTGTAAAATGAGTACCTGGCCGTTAAGAGCGCTGTCTTTGTCCGAAAAACATTGTTCTATCGCCTAACAGGCATCATGTCTCGTCCTACATGTTTTATGTTGTTGCTGGCCAGGGACCCCTAGTAAAGCGCTTTGAGCACATTTAGTGGATATTGTTCTATATAAAAGCTCATTTTCTAAATTATTTTTTAAAAATCGATCGATATTTGAAGCACGAGTTTTCTGGCCAAATTTTTAAATACGGGTTTTTTTTCCAGAGTGCGACAGAATAGTTGTCTTTTGACTGGAATTATTATTTGAAAAACCTGCCAGGGCGGAATGATTGTCCTTTGGTGTTTGGAATCGCCAATCTGGCCGACAGATTTAGTACCAGTTTGATTTTGATCGTTGATGACTCAAAAGATTCGTCTCGATCTATGCTAATTTACACAATACTAGTTATGTATAATGATCAATATTGATGAGTGACTGTTCGTATTAATCTTTATTTCCCCGCAAACATTACTGGGTAATGTAAATGTTGTTGCTCGAAGCTCGAAGAAATAAATAACAATGTGAAATTGAATGTAAACGATTTTATTTTTTTCGTTTTATTCATCTTAACTACGCCACTACCACATTATCTCATTCGTCTGTAGTGTTTCATTCATCCTGTTTTGTTGATAAAGGGGAAATCCGAAACGTCCATTTTATGTTTTCATACATTAAATTGAAGATTACATCCAATTTCACATTGTTATTTATCGCAAATATTACGGGCTCTCCGTAATGAGGAAATTGAGCATTTATATAAAACAATATCCACTAAACGTGCTCAACGTGTTTTACAAGGCCAAAGCTTCAGGCTGAAGATTGTGTTATGACCGTCTTTTCAGTAACAACAGGGGTTATAGAGGGAAGTAAGGAGCGTTTTTTGAAGTCATCAGTCGAAAGGGCTTGTTTACAAGTGGTTGGTAAGGAGTTCCAAAGTCGGATGGTGGAGGGGAAGAAAGAGTAAAGATGATGGTTTGTCCTTGAGTGGGGATTTCAAAATTAGATTTAACAAAAGGAACACGACATGACGTTTGTTAGGCGGTATTGCATTTTTTTTTCTGACAGAGATAAAGAAAAGAATAGGTATGGCGAAGAATGCATTCAACCAGCTGCATACAATTATGAAAAACAGGAATATTAGCATGAAAACAAAAATCAAAGTCCTGGATTGCTATGTACTGTCTGTGCTGCTATATGGTTGTGAGAGCTGGACCATAAACAAGACCATGGTTAAAAGACTGGAGGCAGTGGAAATGTGGTTTTACAGAAGAATAATGAGGGTGTCATGGATGGAAAGGAAAAGAAATGAAGAAATTTTAGAAATGGCAAACAGAAAAAGATCACTGATAACAAAAATCATCAAACGCCAAATGGAATTTTTAGGACACATTATCCGCCACCCTGGTTTGGAAATACTCGCCTTGACTGGAAAGATGAATGGAAAAAGAATAAGAGGAAGACAAAGAATAACGTATTTGAAAGGGATAAGAACTTGGACAGATGAAGCTGAGAAAGGTGGCGCTGCTTTAATAGAATTGGCAAGAGATAGATCAGCTTGGCGGAAGATGACCTCCGACGTCTGCTTCAGATATGGAACTACATGAGATGAGATGATATTCTGACAGAGACAACGCTGATAACGCCCAAGTACTTATAGATTTTACACCCGAGTACGGTGAGCGAATGTGAGTCAAGAGCCTTTTTCAAGGTCTCAATTATGCGCCGCTCAGAGCGGGACTTGAACCTGGGACTATCCGGTCCGAATGTGAATGTCATACCACTAGACCACATAGCTGCACGTTAAGCCTTTGCATAGCTGAATACAACCTTAAAAAGAAAAACTCCTAAATGACTTTGTTAAATGAGGGCGTTTCCTTGAGCATCTGTTGGAATGGCAAAGCAAACGAAGTGTCAAATCGTTTTGTTTTGTTTTGGTTTTGGGGGGGGGGGGGTTATTTTGGGAGGGGGGGGGGCGGTGTTTGGTTATCTTTGTTTTGTTTGTTTTTGTTTTATTTTATTTTATTATTTGTTGGGTGTTTTTCTTGGGGGGGAGGGGGGGTCTTCTTCTTCCATTTCATATTTAGGTCAAAGCGCCATTTTTCTATAAAAAAAAATCCCTTAACCAGTTGACTACACTGGAACAAGTCGTATTTAAAGATTTGGCCAGGAAAAAAAAACAAAACAAAAAAAAACTCGTCCATCAAATATCCATCGAGAAACAGACATTTAGTTATAAATGTGGAGAGGGAAAGCAGAAGGATGCTACACATGTTTTTCAGGACTTGTACAAAGTAAAATTAGCAAAGGGCGACCATTCGTCCTGAGAAGACTACACGAAAGTCGACGCTCTACGGGTCTCAGCACGAGCTTGGAAAGACTACAACATTCCTGCACATCTTGTTGACCTTCAGCCATAAAGACATCTTGAGGGGGGGGGAAATAATAATAATGATAATAATAATAATAATAATACTAATAATAATAATAATAATAATAATAATAATAATAATAATAATAATAATAATAATAATAATAATTATTATAATAATAATAATAATAATAATAATAATAATAATAATAATAATAATAATAATAATAATAATAATAATAATAATAATAATAAGAAGAAGAAGAAGAAGAAGAAGAAGAAGAAGAAGAAGAAGAAGAAGAAGAAGAAGAAGAAGAAGAAATACCCATCGATTTAAATGACCTAACCTTGGCAAAAACTGTCCAACTCAAACCTTCCCACTTCGCCAGAGTTGTTTTTTTTTCCCAAGATCATTGTCATGACTCATCCGGCCACTGATCACGCGTAGCATTGCTTGACTTTTGTGACAAGTCATAGTTAATCTCAGCAGAATTGAATAATACTTTAATGTCTTTCACATTATGTAGTCTGACATCAAACTTTGATTTCCAATAAGTTGTATTGACTTTAAAATGCGTAGCTACACGGACGGGCACTTATTTGCAGATCTGAAACCCAAATCCATATTAGATTATTGTTTTTATGGAAATGGCGCAAAATATTATTGTCCATTACAACAATATTAAGCAATTGCCCTTAGATTCTCACTTGCTTTTCGAAGGCAGACCTGTATTTGTTTATTTGTCGATTTACGCAGTTTTGACATTGGAGCCAACATATCGTAATTCTAAGAATATTTCGTGGTACCGTCAACTGGGATAACTTTGCCGAAAAGGGAAACTTTGCCTCTTGAATGTTGGACCAATAAGAGATTATTTAGTTCTGTGACAAATATTATTTTCTTTGATAAAAATTCTAGTCCATCAACTCACTCAACCCTAACACCGACTATATCCGTAGTTTTACCCGTGTTTACTTTTAACCCATGCCTATTTATTACATTTTCCGACCAAATTATAAGCGTAGTATCAAGTAGTATCACTTGTTAATGATTGTTGAATATAATTATATTTGCTCATTTCAATACATTTTTCTCCAATTTTGAAAAGTAGCAAAAATCTCTAGGATTGAGTGAGTTAATTGCAACAAAACTTAGATTAGTCAAAATGATCCAAATTCACAGAGGCAAAGTTTCCTCTTGAGGCAAAGTGACCCCAATTAACGTTAATAAATAAGTCTGGTTTTTGTTGAAGTTTTTTATGTATTTTTTTTTCAATTTATCATTTGACATACGACATGTCGTTATTTTATCCCAGTCCTTTTATTGACTTTATGTAAAAATACAACGGATTTTCTTTGTTGACTTTGGGGAAAAATAGAAAACCTGCCATCATACAGGTGGCCGGCCACGAAGGGGTGATGACAGGGTTGTCCTTTTTGTATTTTTTCCCCTCCAAATATCGACGTGACAATTTAGGGAAGAGGCAGTGATGTAAAATAAAATAAAGATCTGAAAAAGTGTGTATGAAACAGTACGAGAAAAAAAAGTAGTAGTAATAGTAGTAGTAGTAGTAGTAGTAATAGTAATAGTAGTAGTAGTAGTAGTAGTAGTAGTAGTGGTGGTAGTAGTGGTGGTAGTAGTGGTGGTAGTAGTGGTGGTGGTGGTGGTGGTAGTAGTAGTAGTAGTGGTAGTAGTTGTGGTAGTAGTAGTAGTAGTAGTGGTGGTGGTGGTAGTAGTAGTAGTAGTGGTAGTAGTAGTGGTAGTAGTGGTGGTGGTGGTGGTGGTGGTGGTAGTAGTTGTAGTAATTGTAGTAGTTGTAGTAGTAGTAGTAGTGACGACGACGACGACGATGATAACGATGATGATGATGATGATGATGATACTGCACACTTATATAGCGCCAACATCTCATGCAATTGAGTTCAGTTGTCATGCCTGCACGTTTGTATCTATAGCTCTTCTCTTTTGGAAGAAAAAAAAAACCAAAAAAAAAAAACACGACTGTCCACCTTGAGAATAAACAAATTATGAAGAAATATAAATAGATAAATTATAATTCGATATAATATAACAGAATGAATTAATGAATTTATTTATCTATTTATTTTTTTATGAAATCCCGACTTTAACTGTTTGTTTGTTTGTTTGTTTGTTTCCACCAATCAGGTGAAGAAGAAGCCGGGCCGGGAGTTCGTGACCTTTATGCTAATCTCAAACTTCGCCATGTGGGCTATCAATACATTTGAGACGCAGACGCCTGAGCACAACCCTATACAGGTAGGTCCTTGAGAAGAAGAAAATAGTCCCTCAAAACCATTAGGTCTAGGAGTTTATCCCGGTCACTGTAGCGTTACGCTGTAGTAGCATTGATATTGCTTGTTACCAGTACTAGATAATGTAACGATGTTCCATATATCTTCTCTTCTTATCGTTCTTGATGGATCTAGTCAGTCCGATAGCGCTTAAGTCTGTGGTCCGCTTAGAGTTCCCAGCTCACCATAAGCTTAGATTGATGTTGTAGGTGTACCCAGTGGTTCGAACTTGCACGTTTTAATATCTAATAAGGCAATTTTGTTGTACCTTTGATAACCATGCTATTACATTGTAATTTCCCCTAGATCGCCAAGCCTACACTAGTACAATCAATTTTTGACAGGTCGAAGTTGTTGAAATAAAAAAACTGGAATGTCAACGTACCCCAGATCGGTTACTGTAATGTTTAAAACTGTATGAGACAGCACATTAAGATTGCTTGTTACCCTTTGGATAAGACCATAGTCTATTACATTGTAATTTCCCCCAGATCGCCAAAGGCCTACCACTAGCTACCCAATCAATTTTGATAGATTAAGTGTTGAAAAAAAAACAGATTCAACCCTCAATCGTTACTGTAATGTTAAACTGTAGCATCATTAAGATTGCTTGTTACCCTTTGGATAAGACAATAGTCTATTGCATTGTGCTTTCGCCAATCTCCTAAAATTAGCTACCCAATCACTTTTGGTGGTCAAAATGGGAGAAAAATTCAGATTAAACCCGGCATTGTAACTGGTACATTTGGTTGACGAAGAAGAGGAGAAGGAGGAAGAGGAGAAGGAGGAGGAGGAGGAGAAGGAGGAGAAGGAGGGAAGGAATGAGGGGAGCAGGAAGAGGGAAGAAGAAGGGAAATGAGGGGGGATGAGAAGAAGAAGAAGAAGAAGAAGAAGAAGAAGAGGAGGAGGAAGAAGAAGAGGAGGAAGAAGAAGAGGAGGAAGAAGAAGAGGAGGAAGAAGAAGAGGAAAGAATGAAGGAAAAGAGGAGGGGGGCAGGAAGAGGGGAGAAGAAGGAGGAGGAGGAAGGAGGTAGAATGTGTTATTTATAGGGAATGAGATTAGCGAAAGAGTAGCGTCCCTTGATTGGACGTCACCCATAGTCTGTGACGTCACCGGCGGAAAATTATTAGAGAGAGAACGTCATGTTGGTTGTGCGCATGCGTCTCTCGTCCTCGCGGAACCGCAACCAACATGACGTTCTCTCTCTAATAGCTTTTCCGCCGGTGACGTCACAGACTATGGGTGACGTCCAATCAAGGGACGCTACTCTTCCGCTAAACTCATTCCCTATTGAAATAAAATAATAACATCATCCACTATGCGTATCTGATTGAACCCCCAGGTTGACGTGTACGGCATCGAGGCCTGGGCTATTTTTACACACATCAGCGTCCCCCTGGGTATTTACTACCGGTTCCATTCCACCGTCTGTATGAGTAACATCTGGAAGAACGCCTGGAAATTAAAGAAACATTGAATGGAGCACATGAAATAGATATTATATTTAAATAGGCAAAGGTGAATATATTACTTTCGAAAACAAACCAAAAAAAAAATGAACAAAATACCGAACACGGAACGTTTCGAGCTCAAAACCCTTCTTCAGCAAACAATAAAGTCATTTTTTTAAAACATGGATGCATCACTTGAAATCAGATAGACGGCAGATAAATATTTCTCCGCCTGACTATCTGGATTTCAAATGATGTATAGGTTTTTTGGGGGATTTTTTGTGTTTTTTTTTTGGGGGGGGGGAAGTTTGGGGGGGGGGGGCTGTTGTTGTTGGTTGAAGAAGGGTTTTGAGGCCGAAACTTTCCGTGTTCGGTATATTGTTCTCTTTAGAAGCTGTTTTGTCCATGTTTGCTCATTACTTTTTACAGTCCACAGCTTCTAGCAGCTTGTATCACATAAGATCGGCGTGTATTTATTTGCAGGTCTGATAATCCAAATCATTATGGGCCCATTTTTATCATGGTAAATACTCTCAAACTAATGCGAAATATTGCCCATAAAACAACAATATTAAAGCAAGCCCATAACTGCGTTCGGTTATCAGACCTGCAAATATGTACACGTCGCAAAGGGTCTATTTGTGATCCATCCTCTCAAAATACGTGATCATTTATATAGAGCAATATCCACTAAACGTGTTCAAAGCGCTTTATAAATGTTCCCAAGCCAACAACAACACATAACGTGTAGGAGTAGGAGGAGACATGGCGCCGGTTTCATGATTTTCTTTAAAAATTCAGATAATTATAAAGCTGTTAACGGCCAGGTACTTATTTTGCACAAGAGTACAATGAGAGAATGAGAGTTAAGAACCTGTTTTCAAGAACTCGAACCTTCATGTCCGAAGGCGAATGTCATACCACAATACCACACAGTCGCATAAGACGGGGAAACAAGTGTTCATGTGTTTTTTTTTTTCAGTAGACACTAACCATTCAAACTCTTTTAGAATACTAAAAAATGGTGGGGAGGGTGGGGGGGGGGATCACCGTATAGAGACGATTGGTGACGTGTGCATACCCGCTTAGTTATAGTTTAGTTGAAATTGGGAAAATCCACAGTTTTCAACAAAACAACAACAAAAAAAAGGGGGGGGGGGGCGGTTAGACATTATAACAACCTTTTACAAAGACCAATGTGTCCTCAACACGTTAAAATAATGCTTTAAATTTTAAACCAGACCTGCCACGTACTACGAACAATTCGTAGAAATATCGAGTTTTTGGTTCCATCTACAGAACAACCTCCGCTTCTTTGACTCAATAAATCTTGTTGAAAAGGAAAGTTTAGTTCCTTTGAACCTAAATTCAAATTCAAGACTTTGGATCTTTTTTTCTTCTTTTTCTTGTTGTTGAGATTTCAAGTAGGATGGGCTGCTCTGCTTGTTATAATTACTCTGGCACCAGAACTGTTTTTTTTTTACCAAGATGTTTTATTGAATTAAAGATCTTTATTTAGCTCTACGGTTAGAACCAAAAATTCGTAATTTTACGAAAATTTATTAGTAGTAGGCAGGCCTGTATGTGATAACGTGTGTGTACCTAGACGTCTATGTAGAATTCTATTATTACTCTATTGTTGTAATGGCGTTATAAATAATCTAATATGAATGTTAGTGTTACCTATTAGTAAGGTATAATTATTGTTACTATCATCATCATTATCGTTATTATCATCATCATCATTTTATTGTTGTTATTATTATAATTTTATTACTATTATTGTTATTTTTATCATTATATTATTATTGTTATCATTATATTGTTTTTATTATAAAAATTATTATTATTATTACTATTCCCAAAAATTCATCTACTACTAATACAAATAATAATAATAATAATAATAATAATAATAATAATAATAATAATAATAATAATAATAATAATAATAATAATAATAATAATAATAATAATAATAATAATACTGTCACTACCACTACCATAAACTACCGGTAACTATCTGGGTGGGGATCCTGACCTCCCATAATGGGCAGGGAGGTACTTACTGTGTCTTCTATCCCCTTATATCCGTTTTCCAACCCGTTTTCTGTCTTTGTCTTAGAATGAGATTACTTGGTTTTGTCCTGGCCCTGGCCAGAGTCCTGGCTGGGAGGGAAACAGTCAAATGCATAGTTATAGTTTTAGGAGATGGTATTTTTTCCTTGTAAATCATCTCTCTGTTATAATGTTTTTATGTATAATGTAAGCATTTGAGTGTATTCCTCTTTGTTGGATTTTGTGCTTGGGTCCGGTTGAGACTTATAAATGATCTCAAACTATTGATGGTATGTTCTTGGAATCTACATCTGATCCCTATTTGTTCCCAGATCCCCTTTGTCTTACTTTCTCTTGGATGCTTTAATTCCAGAACTTTTTACTATCCGATTTTCTGGGTGGGGTTCCTGACCTCCCATAGCGGGCAGGGAGGTACTTACCGTGTCTTTTATCCCCCTATTATCTGTTTTCCAACGAACTTTCTGTCTTTGTCTTGGTCTTGGAATGAGATTACTTGGTTTTGTACTGGCCCTGCCGGAGTCCTAGCTGGGAGTGAAACAGTCAAATGCATAGTTATAGTTTTGGAAGATGATATTTTTTCCCCTATAAACTCTTGTTATGCATTGTATTATGTTTAGTTTACATATTATATTATATAATTTGTAAACATTTGAGTGCATTCCTCTTAGTTGGGACCTGTGCTTGGTCTGGATGAGACTTTTAGGTGATCTCAAACTAAGTACTTTGGTAATGTGCTCTTGGAATCTACATCTGTTCCCTATTTGAACCAATTCTCCTTTGTCTAACCTTTTCTTTTGTGCTTTAATTGTAATTCTAGAACTTTTTTTTCTATCCCATTTTCTTACTTTTTACTGGCGCTGATATGACCTAAATGTGTTGCAAGCGCCGTAAAACCCTTAAAAACAAACCTCTTTGTTGGATTCTGTGCTTGTGTCCGTTTGAGATTTATAGGTCATCTCAAACTAAGTACATTGGTGGTCTGGGTGGGGATCCTAACCTCCCATAGCGGGCAGGGAGGTACACACTGTCTTCTATCCCCTTATATCTGTTTTCCAACATGCTTTCTGTCATTGTCTTGGAATGAGATTACTTGTTTTTGTCCTGGCCTTGGTCGGAGTCCTAGCTGGGAGGGAAACAGTCAAATGCATAGTTATTGATTTGGGAGATGATATTTTTTTTCCTTGTAAATCATCTCTCTGTTATGTATTATTATATTTGTTTGTATTTATTTTGAATGTATAATGTAAGCATTTGAGTGTATTCCTCTTTGTTGGATTTTGTGCTTGGGTCCGGTTGAGACTTTTAGGTGATCTCAAACTAAGTACATTGGTGGTATCTTGGAATCTACATATGATCCCTATTTGTTCCCAGTTCCCCTTTGTCTTACTTTCTCTTGGGTGCTTTAATTCCAGAACTTTTTACTCTCCCATTTTCTGGGTAGGGTTCCTACCTCCCATAGTGGGCAGGGAGGTACTTACCGTGTCTTCCATCCCCCTATATCTGTTTTCCAACGAACTTTCTGTCTTTGTCTTGGAATGAGATTACTTGGTTTTGTCCTGGCCCTGGCCGGAGTCCTAGCTGGGAGGGAAACAGTCAAATGCATAGTTATAGTTTTGGAAGATGATATTTTCCCCCTTGTAAACTCTGTTATGCATTGTATTATGTTGAGTTTACATATTATAATATATAATTTGTAAACATTTGAGTGTATTCCTCTTAGTTGGGACTTGTGCTTGTGTCTGGATGAGACTTTTAGGTGATACCAAACTAAGTACTTTGACGGTGTGCTCTTGGAATCTACATATGTTCCCTATTTGAACCAATTCCCCTAACCTTTTCTTTTGTGCTTCAATTGTAATTCTAGAACTTTTTACTATCAGATTTTCTTCCTTTTTACTGGCGCTGATATGACCTAAATGTGTTGCAAGCGCCGTAAAACCCTTAATAACATAAAAAAAAATTTGGATTTTGTGCTTGTGTCCGGATGAGACTTATAGGTGATCTCAAACTAAGTGCATTGGTGGTATGCTCTTGGAATCTACATCTGATCCCTATTTGTTCCCAGTTCCCCTTTGTCTTACTCTCTCTTGGGTGCTTTGATTGCAATTCTAGAACTTTTTACTATCCCATTTTTCTTCCTTTTTACTGGCGCTGATATAACCTAAATGTATTACAAGCGCCGTAAAACCCTTAAAAACAAAAACTACCGGTGACTCAGTAGCCGAGTATATCAATATCATCAGATCTGACGAAAACTACTCTGCAATAGTCCAGCGTTCTATCCAATGGGAACCATGCAATTGCTAATGTTACTGGATAAACTCTCTCCCATCACACGTGAGATGCTCTGATTCGTTGACAACGTTCAATTTTCGCTTAAAGTTTTATTTTTTTACGTCATAATGTTGCAATATTATTTTCATATTTTGTTGTTGTTAAATTGAATTCGTGTCACGTTTCCTTCACACTTATCTCACTGTAAGATGTTTTGTTTTATATCACTGTAAAGCGCTTAGAGCCTGTGACAACGGGGTAAAGCGCTATATAAATGCCATCTATTATTATTATGATTTATGAATTGTATATAACTATGTATAGACATTTACTTTATTGTTGTACAGAAAGAATATATAAAATATACGTTTTGATAAGGAGACAAGTCAGAAATCTGGATGACGTTTACTAACGAAAGAGTGAAAATGGAGAGGCTTCGTATGGGAACAAAACAGACAATGGACGTTTCGTGTACAAACCCTTCGTCAGCACAACAATACACACCAAAAAAACGTGGAAAACAAATAAAATAAAATGCAAAATAACTTGTATCGTCTGTACTTAATGGTGGTTGCAGTATGTTAGCGTTAGCGTTAGTTTTATTTGTTTTCCACGTTAATTTGTGTATTATTGTGCTGACGAAGGGTTTGTACCCGAAATGTCCATTGTCTGTTTTGTTCCCATACGAAGCCTCTCCATTTTTACTCTTTCGTTAGTATTTTCACGATCACCGGCTTCAGGCAGCCCCTACCGTTTTCTACTTTTCCGCGTTTACCAGACCTGCCAAATTTAAAATTTAAAATTCGTAGTTTTTAAGAGATAAAGTAGTCGCTTTGGATAACATTAAAAGATCAACAATTTACCCTCACAAGGATTAAACGACACTTTAAAATTCTTAAAATTATGTTGTTTGGCATCAACTTCCATTTTCAAAAAGTTTTACTGACTTTGAGAAGAGAGAGAGAGAGAGAGAGAGAGAGAGAGAGAGAGAGAGAGAGAGAGGGAGAGGGAGAGGGAGAGAGGGGGAGAGGGAGAGAGGAAGGGAGAGAGAGAGAGAGAGAGAGAGAGAGAGAGAGAGAGAGAGGTGTAAATAAACTCTTAGCATGCAATTTCGACTTGTCTCGTATTTATTTTTCACCATCTCCACCACCCCCATAGTGTGCAGGGAGGTACTTACTCTTCTATCTCCCTATATCTGTTTTCCAACATGCTTTCCTGTCTTTGTCTTAGAATGAAAGGGAAACAGTCAAATGTTTTGGGAGATGATATATTTTTCCTTGTAAATCATCTCTGTTATGCACTATTAGGTTTCGTTTACATTTTATAAATAATTTGTAAACAATTGAGTGTATTTCTCTTAGTGGGGGGACCTGTGATTGTGTCTGGATGAGACGTTTGTGTGATCTCAAACTAAGTACTTTGATAGTTTTCTACATCTGTTTCCAATTTGAACCAATTCCCTTTTGTCTAACCTTTTCTTGTTTGGGGAATTGATTCAAATAGGGAACAATTGTAGATTCCAAGAGTACACTATCAAAGAACTTACGAAAGAGTGAAAATGGAAAGGCTTCGTATGGGAACAAAACAGACAATGGACGTTTCGGGTACAAACCCTTCGTCAGCACAACAATACACAAATAAACGTGGAAAACAAATAAAATATAATGAAAAATAACTTGTATCGTCTGCACTCAATGGTGGTTGCAGTATGAATGAAATGTTAGCGTGGCGTGGGTAGAAGATAGGGTGCCCCAGGGGGGTGATCTAATTGATAAGCAAAGGTCAGCGTCAGGGAACAGAACTTTCCAGACTATAATGGAAGATAAAAGACATATTGGTAGTAGTAGTAGTAGAAGTAGTATTTTTAATTCAGAAAAGTGAGTGGAGCAGGCACTTATGTTGGTAACAACAAGATATGAAGTGAGTAGAAAAGTGCCAGAAGACAATAGAGAATAAAACATTTTTTTTTCGCGGCGGTGGTGGGTTTGAACCTGCGACCTTATTGGTACGACAACTCCGCCTGGCAGGTGAGAGCGTGGCTCTACCGTGTTCGTGGATAGCTCACACGGTAGAGCCACGCTCTCACCTGCCAGGCGGAGTTGTCGTACCAATAAGGTCGCAGGTTCAAACCCCACCACCGCCGCGAAAATTTTTTTTATTCTCTATTGTCTTCTGGTAGTAGTAGTAGTAGTAGTAGTAGTAGTAGTAGTAGTAGTAGTAGTAGTAGTAGTAGTACTACTACTACTACTACTACTACTACTACCAATATGTCTTTTATCTTCCATTATAGTCTGGAAAGTTCTGTTCCCTGACGCTGACCTTTGCTTATCAATTAGATCACCCCCCTGGGGCACCCTATCCTCTACCCACGCCACGCTAACATTTCATTCATACTGTAACCACCATTGAGTGCAGACGATACAAGTTATTTTTCATTATATTTTATCCCTCCCTTCCTTTCTCTCATTCACTCGCCTCTCCAGTTTACCTATAATTATTGATTACCTTACTCATCCTTTTAGCCTTTCGCCCTCTTTCCCTATTTTCACCATGCCTCATACATCTTCCAAGCAACTCTTGCGCTCTTCCTTACGGGACATTCGTACGTTTCTTTCCTCTTTCCCTATCCACCTATCTCAAGTAGGCTACACTCTCGCCCACGCCACCCTCTATAAAACTCGAGCTAGCAGCCACTTGAATTTCTTATTGTACTGCCTTAGGAAACGCACGGCCCCTAAAGGATTCGTTTCACATTTCCACCCTTCTTTAGGCTCTCTAACCTCATCCCAGTTCTCCCAGTTTCTGGAATTAGAATCCAAGTGTGCTATGCAACGACTAAGACTTACTACAGACATCCTTCGCAAACAGATATCCAAATTAACACACACCATCGACACATCCTCCACATGCTTGAGGCATCGTACTTATCATAATCATTTACTTTACAAAGCCATTAGACTATTCATACATTTATGTAATCAACATTACCATGCATGTTTAAATTATGTCAAAACCAGTAAATTAGATGCTCTATTTCCAAACAGAATTACACATCTTGACGATAACCTCCCTTCTCATTCGGCAACACTCCCATCGGTGGATTCACCCATTGAACCTTCCTCTGACCCCACTGCTCTTAATGGCACCCATAACCATCCAGTCACCATTGGTGGTTTGGGAGTCCCTCCTACAGCCGGGGACCAGTCTGGAAGCGATCAATTCACCCCACCCACCAGCGAACCCACTCACGTGATGGACAATGTTGGAGCTATCCCCCCTAGTAGGAACCACAACAACCACCGGCTGGTGGTTTCTGTCCCCCCGACCATCCAGTTGAGCAGTGCAGAGGAATCGGTCTTAAGGAAAGGTCTCAAGTTCATCCCACTGCGAAGAACGTCCGACCAGTCCCGCATTGAGTCGGATGTACGTCGCTTCATGCGTATTTTACGCTTGAAGTATCACTTCAAAGATGATGAACGTGACCTTGACTATGACCGTGACCCTGAGGATCCGTTTGCCGCTTTCTCACGACGTAAAAGAAACTGGACTCCTAGTCCTGGCAAGTCCCCTACACTCGACCTGTTTATCCAGACTTGTCTTAGATAGATAGAGGCACTACGACCCACACCTATCAAGAGGTCTAACCTCACCCGTCTTGAATGGGCTGCCGTACGATCACTTAGATCACGTTGTGATATAGTTGTTTGGGACGCTGAGCTCTATAGAGCTGAGGGCCACAGGCAATTGAGTGACCAGATATTTTATGAGAAAGGGACTTCGGACCCAACACTTGCTAACAACACCAGAGTCCACCAGACAATCCAGTCTTTGGTATCGCAGGGAGAATTACCTAGTAGAGCAGAGGTTCTTAAACACGACCCCAGCGACCTAGGTAATCCATGTTTTTACATGCTCCCTAAGATACACAAGATCCGGGAATTGTCTGACACTCCACCTGGAAGTGCCCCACTGAGAAGGTATCGCAGTTCCTCGATGCGGTATTTCAACGTATAGTTCCCATCCTGCCATCGTATATCAAGGACACTAACCATGCTCTTGGTGTCATTGACGAAATTCGATTCCAGGATGAACGTCCACGGCTGATTTTCACCATGGATGTGAAAGCACTGTACACATCCATACCGCATCCTGACGGACTGCGTGCCATCAGGCATTTCGTCGACCGTCATCCATTACCAGGGATTTCCAGCAACAGCATTGTGAGGCTCACCGAACTTGTGCTCACACAACACTTTTGAGTTCAATGATGTATTTTTCCATCAGATCTCAGGTGTTGCGATGGGCACCAAGATGGGTCCCTCATATGCTAACCTCTTCATGGGCTACCTTGAGGAAACCTTCTTCCATCAGTACAGCGGGCCTGCCCCCGAGCTGTTCAAAAGGTACATTGACGACTGTTTCGGCATTACGTCATTGACCCACAGCCAGTTGAAAGGGTTCATCCTAGCGATGGACTCCTTCCACCCGTCCATAGAGTACACTTATGAGATTTCAACCTCTGAGGTGAACTTTTTGGACATCAAGGCTGTATTGACCAGCACGGGAGTACGGACCACTGTACACTACAAGGAAACGGACAGTCACAGCTACCTGCTCTATCGGTCATCCCATCTGGCGAAGTGCAAAGACTCCATCCCATTCAGTCAGATACTCCGCTTGCGGAGACTCTGTCTGGAAGATGATGAATTTGCGCTTCAACGTGATCGCATGCTCGATTTTTTTAGGGCACGGGAATATCCCGAAAGGGTTTTGCTTAAGGCTGTCCGGAAAGCCAGCCTCGTGTCGAGAGAAGCAGCAATGAGGCCTCGTAATGCCAGGAAGCAGGAGACACAGCGTCCCATTTTAGTCCTCACGCATCACCCCCATGCCGATCAAGTGAGGAACATCCTATTGCAGAACTATGGGATCCTCCAGGTGGGCGAAGACACCCACAGAGTTTTCTTAGAACCCCCGTTGGTAGCATATCGACGGATCGTAACCCGAGGGATCTCCTTGTCAGAAGCCGCCTGGAACCCATACCTAGGGATGGACCTAAAGCCAGATCGTGTATGCGACCCCGATGCAAGACTTGTGGGCACCTGTGGGAGTATGACAGAGTCAGCTTTCCAGACAAGATTTGGGACATCAGGCGGCCGTTTACTTGCACTGACCGTAATCTAGTCTATGCGATTACGTGCTCCCTGTGTGGGATTGCTTACGTTGGTGAGACCGGAAAGAGGCTGGGTGACAGATTCGTGCAGCACTTGCGTGACATATCGAACTGTGCAGACACAGCAGTGGCCAGACACTTCAATCTGCCAGACCACTGCGATGTACAGTGTGTGCGTGTGTGTGTGCTCAGTTTTTGCCATTCGGACACTTCCGCCCGTCGACGTAGGGAAACTCACCTGATCAAGTTGTTGGGAACGCTGACTCCACGCGGACTCAACACCAGGATTGACCACCACTAGATGTCAACGTCACCCATATTCATCACCACTGCTGCTCTCACTTCTGCCACTACAGCTACTGCTGCTGCTACTACTACTACTTCTACTACTTCTACTCCTACTACTACTACTACTACTACTACTACTACTACTACTACTTCTACTACTACTACTACTACCACCACCACTACTACTACTACTACTACTACTACTGTTCATACTACTAAAAGTACAACTCTACCTACCTACCTATCTATCTATCTATCTATCTATCTATCTATCTATCTATCTATCTAGCTAGCTAGCTAGCTAGCTATATATCTACTGATTATTCACCGATTCATAGTCATCTACCTTCCTAGCTATCTCTCATTGTGTCCAATCATCCACTTTTTCATCCATTAATATACATATAGACCCAGCTATCACTCGGCTGTTTACTGGCCCTCTCTCACCTCCCCTCCCCCCTTTCTCTCTCTCTCTCTCTCTCTCTCTCTCTCTCTCTCTCTCTCTCTTCTCCCTCCCCCCTCTCTCTCTAATTCCCCCTCTCTACCGGCCCGCCTCAAACCAACCCCCCCCCCTTTTTTTTTCTCTCTCTCTCTCTCTCTCTATCTCCTCTCTCTCTCTCTCCTCTCTCTCTCTCTCTCTCTCTCCTCTCTCTCTCTCTCTCTCTCTCTCCCTTCTCTCCCCTCTTTTCTGTCTATCTACCTATCTATCTGTCTATCCATCTATCTATTTATCGGTGTATTCCACTTTACTATCGCATCCTTCCTTCGCGAAGATTCGACCTTCGCTCATCCAACAACCCCCCCCCCCCCCCCCCACCTCCGCCGTGACCATTTCACCTCGCCCCCTCCACCGCCCCCTACTGTTCTACTGCTACTACAACTACTACTACTACTACTGCTACTACTACAACTACTACTACTACTGCTACTACTACAACTACTACTACTACTACTACTACTACTACTACTACTACTACTACTACTACTACTACTACTACTACTACCAATATGTCTTTTATCTTCCATTATAGTCTGGAAAGTTCTGTTCCCTGACGCTGACCTTTGCTTATCAATTAGATCACCCCCCTGGGGCACCCTATCCTCTACCCACGCCACGCTAACATTTCATTCATACTGCAACCACCATTGAGTACAGACGATACAAGTTATTTTTCATTATATTTTATTTGTTTTTCCACGTTTATTTGTGTATTGTTGTGCTGACGAAGGGTTTGTACCCGAAACGTCCATTGTCTGTTTTGTTCCCATACGAAGCCTTTCCATTTTCACTCTTTCGTTAGTATTTTACGATCGCCGGCTTCAGGCAGCCCTTACCGTTTTCCACTATCAAAGAACTTAGTTTGAGATCACCAAATGTCTCATCCGGACACCAGCAGAGGTCCCCACTTAGAGTTAGAGGTTTTGTTTTTGTTTGTTTTTAAGGGTTTTACGGCGCTTACAACACATTTAGGTTATATCAGCGCTAGTAAAAAGGAAGAAAATTGGATAGTAGAAAGTTCTAGAATTACAATTAAAGCATCCAAGAAAAAGTAAGACAAAGGGGAACTGGGAACAAATAGGGATCGTATGTAGATTCCAAGAGCATACCATCAATGTACTTAGTTTGAGATCACCTATAAGTCTCATCCGGACACAAGCACAAAATCAAACAAAAAGGAATACACTCAAATGCTTACATTATAAATTATAACAAATATAATAATACATAACAGAGAGATGATTTACAAGGAAATAAATATCTTCTCCCAAAACAATAACTATGCATTTGACTGTTTCCCTCCCAGCCAGGGCCAGGACAAAACCAAGCAATCTCATTCCAAGACAAAGACAGAATGCAAGTTGAAAAACAGATATAGGGGGATAGAAGACACAATAAGTACCTCCCTGCCCACTATGGGAGGTAGGAACCCCACCCAGCCCACTTAGAGGGTTACACTCAAATATTTACACATCGTATATAACATGTCAACTAAACAATAGTGCATAACAGAGAGATGATTTACAAGGGAAAAAAATCTCCCAAAACTCTAACTGTACATTTGACTGTTTCCCTCCCAGCTAGGGAATCCGTCCAGGGCCTGGACAAAACCAAGTAATCTCATTCCAAGACAAAGACGGAAAGCATGTTGGAAAACAGATATAGGGGGAAAGAGGACACAAATATCTCCCTGTCCACTATGGGAGGTTAGGAACCCCACCCAGCTGCCCACTATGGGAGGTCATGAACCCCATCCAGTGCCTGCCCCCTAATTTGTCACTTTCCAACAGATCAACAGTCAATGATTGTCATACAAGAGGACAACAAAACCGTTCTCTTTCCAAGAGAACAAGGATCTGAACCATGAACCAATCAACTGCCGAATTGGCGAGAAAACTCGTCTTTCAAACAACAATCCCAAATGCTGTGAAGACGTTTATTCTGACCTTCCTGCCCACCAAATAATACATCATGCTGGGTTTGTTGTTGGTTTTTAAGGGTTTTATGGCGCTTACAGAAATTTAGTGTCATATCAGCGCCACTAAAGGGATAGTAAAAAGTTATAGAAATACAATTAAAGCACGCAAGAATAAGCAAGACAAAGGGGGATTGGTTCAAATAGGAACAGATGTAGATTCCAAGAGCACTCTATCAGTGTACTTAGTTTGATATCACCTCAATGTCTCATCCAGACACAGGTCCCCGCCAAGAGGAACACACTCAATTGTTTACAAATCATATACATATGTAAAAGAAAAATAATATAGTGCATAACAGAGAAAAGGGAAAAAAATATCATCTCCCAAAACTAACTATACATTTGACTGTTTCCCTCCCAGCCAAGACAAAGACAGATAACAAGTTTGAAAACAGATATAAGGGGATGGAAGACACAGTAAGTTAGTGTCTCCCTGTCCACTATGAGAGGTCAGGAACCCCACCCAGCGGGTTTGATAGATCCGTCGGAAAGAACTATGCGGTAGACTGCCGTTCTATCTGAAGGGTAGCAAGTAATTGCCATTGTCTGTTTCACGCGCAAAAAAATGGGATACAATCCGGTTCAATGGGCTTCGTGGCTACTAAATGTGTGTGTGTGTGTGTGTGTGTGTGTGTGTGTGTGTGTAATTTGATTACTTAACCGGACACAATATGTGTTCTTCCTCTTGGCTAATATAATATTTACTTACTATATCTATATCTATTGACAACATTGCAATCTCCTCCTTACTCCATAACTAAACAGTTAAACACACACACAACCCAGTCTATCATGACCTCCGTCTGTGTGTTTAAGTAATGTCTGCAAATTTACAAACCTCTTATACTATAATAATAAATAATAATAATGCTGAAAACTTATATAGCGCTATAACTCCGAGACACCAGACTCTAAGCGCTTAAATTACAAATTACTTTGGCTGAAACATAATCATTTACACACACACACACACACACGCACACACACACGCACACACAACACAACACACAACACAAACCAAGCCTATCTTGCTTCTCATACCATCTACTAAAATCGAAACAGATATGTTTTAAGCGAACGTTTAAAAAAAGCTAACAATAATACAAATTCATGTTGCTGCTGGAAGCTCGTAGAAATAAATACTAATACTAACAAAAGGGTGGAAATGGAACAGTACAGTTTCCATCCACACTTTTTCCATTTTCATCTTTTTGTTAGTAGTTTTACGATCTCAGGCTTTAGGCAGCCCGCCCCCACCGCCCTCTACTTTTGTTTGTTTTTAAGGGTTTTTCACAGTGACAAATTTAGGTTATTTCAAAAGGGATAAAGATGAGATAGTCGATAGTCGAAGAGTTATAGATTTGCAAATAAAGTGATTGTGGTAGTTACAAATAAAAATGTGAATATATTACGTAACTTATGATGATATAATGTCAGGTTCGTAAGGTTACGTTTCCAGGCAGTTGAAAGGCGTGGATTATATATTCCTCCGACAACGGGCTCAGGCTTGTAATGTTCCACTTCCAGGCAGTTGGGAAGGTGTTATTTAGATATTTCTTCGACAGCGGGCTCAGGTTTGATCCTTAAAGTGTTGAGAATTATACAGTCAAAGGTAAAAGCTCTGGCGTCTTGATGGTGGAGATAAAATATCCACAAAGCACCAAAAGATAAAACTCTTCAAATATATATGAGGAATGGAGCGACTGGCCGTCCGGCATAGATTGTAGAGAGAAGTGAGTGTCGAATGTTAGACCTATCAGCTTTTATAATAAGTGGCTAGGTGACAGAATGTAGAACGAAAAGTATTCACTAATTAGAAATTAATTCGAGGGAAGGCTATAAATGGAAAGACGATCTAATATTAGAAGGTAAAGTTTATCTAAGCCTACCGAAATATAACTGGAGTGAGATGAATTCAGTTCGTAATAAAATGAAATTTAATAAGATAATTGTGAACAATCTTTACTGTGACACATACAAGACACATGAATTGTCATAAGACAAAAGAACAAATTAAACAGTGCCTGTAAAAGAAAAAAAAAGCACGTTGGAATGGTGTCTCAAGACTCACAATATCAAAACTTAGTAAGCAAAGAGAGATATAGATAGATAGATAGATAGATAGATAGATAGATAGATAGATAGATAGATAGATAGACAGATAGATAAATAGATAGACAGATAGATAGATAGATAGATAGATAGATAGATAGACAGATAGATAAATAGACAGATATATGGATATATATATATATATATGTATATATATATATATATATATAGAGAGAGAGAGAGAGAGAGAGAGAGAGAGAGAGAGAGAGAGAGAGAGAGAGAGAGAGTGAGAGCGAGTAGGTGATTTAACTTCAGTAAGTGAACACACGAAAAGAATATATTGGAGACGATGGGATGAACATGTTAATTTGATTTAATAGAATGAGAGACACAACGGTTTTAAAACAATCAAACGTGTAATTAATACGATTTGTGCGTTATGTTGTATGACATTCGCTTTTGGATCAGAATGCCCAGGGTTCCAGCCTCGTTCATCGTATAGTTGGGACCTTGGAAAAAAATCTTTACTGACAATCTCTCACCCAAGTCAAGTGTAAAAGGAGTATCTCGACGCTAACAGATTTGTCTCTTTCGGATAGTATTGTAATAACCCCTAACTGGCTTCGTGTCTCGTCCCACTTGCTCAGTGAAGCCGATGACCCGGGACACACTGTAAAACGCTTTGATCACGTTTAGTGTATATTCCGCTATACGAGGGATCTAGTTTTTTGTGTTGTTATGTAATTGATACGGAGAAAAATACTTTAACTATATTTACTCAAAGGTCTAATCTTTGTTGTTTCTTTCTCCTATCCATGTGTGACTAACAGAACGTAAGTATCAATCAATTATATTCTTTCTTTTATGGTACGCTTAATGGCACCGAAACTACAATCTATGGTTACCCCAAAATTCAATACTCAATATCAATAGCAATACTGTTGTATGAACACACCTACGGAATAGAGAGGAATAGATGGGATGAACATGTTAATCTATTTGAATAGCATGAGAATCACAACGGTTTTTAATCAATTAAACATGTAATTTAATATGACTTGTGTGGCGTTGTGGTCTTGTGGTATGACACTGTTTTTCGGATCGGAAGGTTCTGGGTTCGAGATCTGTTCATCACATAGTTGAATCCTTGGGAAATAATCTTTACTCACATTCTCTCACCGAATGCATCTGTAAAATGAGTACCTGGCCGTAAACAGCGTGCTCTCTGTCTAAAAAAATTTGAAATTTCGGCCTCATGTCCCGTTCTATCTACATCTTAAGTGTTGCTGTTGGCCAGACACGTCTTGTAAAGAGCTCTGAACACGTTTATTTGATACTGCGTCTTAAAAAAGCTAATTTATTTTTTTATTTTTGATACATACAATACTCAATATCAATACTTTAGTATTTATTCTTATCTCAATATATTATTTTGTTTACATCAAAAACGATATAACTGATGCCATAATAAATACCACTATCATCACTGTATCGACAATTAATAACAACATCAACACTGTTACAGTCATCAATACCAATATCAACACTGTTGCTATATTCAAACCCATATTATCAGTGTTGTCATCCATTTTAACACTTTTGCCATCATGAGTACCAATAATTTGCAATTCGATACTGGTTGATGTTAGAGCGTACTACATGAATTGTCATAAGACAAAAAGACAAATTAAACTGTGCCTGTAAAAAAACAGAAACTTAGAATGAAGTCTTACGGCTCACAATATCAAAACTTAGTAAGCAGAGAGAGAGAGAGAGAGAGAGAGAGAGAGAGAGAGAGAGAGAGAGAAAATAAATATATATAGATAGATAGATAGATAGATAGATAGATAGATAGATAGATAGATATAAAGATAGATAGATAGATAGATAGATAGATAGATAGATAGATAGATAGATAGATAGATAGATAGATAGATAGATAGATAGATAAAGAAGATAGATAGATAGATAGATAGATAGACAGATAGATAGATAGACAGACAGATAGATAGATAGATAGATAGATAAAGACAGAAAGAGAGAGAGAGTGAGATATATATATATATATATATATATATATATTATATATATATAGAGAGAGAGAGAGAGAGAGAGAGAGAGAGAGAGAGAGAGAGAGTAGGTGGTTCAACCTCCGTTAGTGAAGCCACCTAAAGAATATTGGAGAATATGGGATGAATATGTCAATTTAATTTAATAGAATGAGAAACACAACGGTTTTAAAACAATCAAACGTGTAATTAATACGATGTATGCGTTATGGCGTCTTGTGGTATGACATTCCCTTTTGGATTCTTGCTATCCTCAACACTAATATCAACACAGTTGCCATAATCAATACCGATATCATCACTGTTGCCAGACAAATAGGACCTGTAAAATAAAAAGGAACCTTAGATAGATGTCTCATGGCTCACAATATCAAAATGTGATAAGCATCGAGGGATAGACATAGATAGGCATACAGAGAGAGAGAGAGAGAGAGAGAGAGAGAGAGAGAGAGAGAGAGAGACAGACAGACAGAGAGAGACAGAGAGAGAGAAAGAAAGATAGACAGAAAGAAGAGTGGATGGCTCAACTTCCGTAAGTGAACACACCTAAGGAATAGAGGAGTAGATGGGATGAACATGTTAATCGATTTTAATAGAATGAGAATCACAACGGTTTTAAAACAATTAAACAAGTAATTTAATAACATAAGTGCGGTTATGTGGCCTTGTGGTGTGACATTCGTTTTCGGACAGGAAGGATCGAGCCTTTGACCTAAGGTTAAAAATAATTCTAAAGGTTTTAGGGGAGTAGAGTAAAAAATAATCATCTCTCTTTGACCATAACACTATCATCACTAACGCTATCATCACTACTAACATCACCACCATTGTTCATTACCAATATCATCACTGTTGCCATCAACATTTCCAATGCCATCATCGTTTCCGCTATCAACATTGATGCTATTTCATGGCTTACTCTACTCAGGCCTGACCAACGTGCGGCAGTAGACAAAATGTGGAGGCGAAAACAGGTTTATCTTAACAGTTGGGTTTTTAATGGTAAACAATGCAGTTATCTAATAAAATCATTAATCTACTCATTTAGGCACTAAATGAGTACTATAAGCCATTTAAAAAGCCAGAAATATTATTACTGAGAAAAATAATAATAAAAAGAATTTGAATACAATATTTACCTCTATGATAGCTTTAAAATCTTTTGTTTTGGCTCCTTGTCAGATGGCATGTTGGACAACTTGCAGTAATTGTTAAGCAATATGTTGCTCAATATGTTACAGTGGTGCTCTTTAATTTGAAAATCAAACATTTCCGAAATTTTATACAAAGTATTACTTAAAGAATTTCGACACACGTTGTTTGCAATAGACTGAAAAATAATGTAGGAAAAAATTGTCCACTGACAGGTTAAATCATTTGCCTTCTTCAAACCCCCTCTGTCTAAATTTGATGTATAAGATCCAAACTTATTAAAATAGGTAAATAAAACGTCCTCCTCTTCACCTGCGTGATCCTTACGTTTGACATAACCAGCAATGTATACTAAACTTTGTTTTACTTCATCTTTGACGGAAGATTCTAGATCTGGCAAATTGTCAACAATTTCACAAACTTTTTCTGACCACACAAATCCACATTTGTCACAAGAATGACCTGACTCAGAAGAAAGCTCGTCAATATCAAAACGTAGACGAAGTAGTAATTTCGTTTGAAAGATATTAACTTTTTCAAGAATTTGCTGGACATTAATGAAATAAGTACCACCACTGCCTTGTCTCAATTTACCAAAAGCTTTTTCTATGGGATCAGTTGTAAATTTTCCAAGAAGAACATATTCAGAAGACTCCAATAAATACTTTGTTAGTTCAATAATTCCTTTACATGCATGTTGAATGGCTAAAGAAGTATCACGAGTAAATTTTTCTCTCTTTTACCCTGTTGGCTTTGTAATTGAGAAGCAAAATCAGAAAAATCCTTAAGTATTTTTAATCCTAAATCTTTATCAGTAGAAATGGCTGCGCGTAATGGATCTTTGAATCGTTTGTCTTCAAAGCGTGATTTTACATTCATAATTTTCCAAAATTCAATGACCTTAGATATGAAATTGACTGTTCCGTCCACATTTTCATATTGCATTCCAGGGTGTTCTATTAATGCTACCTTAGTCTCCTCACAGAAAACATTCAGACAGGTTTGTACTTTTTGTCTCTCAATAGGTTTGGGATTAGCAGACTGATAATTTAATTTTGACATCTTCACCAGACTTTCATCTTCCATTTGCTGTAGTTTCTGTATGTGTTCCCATTTAGCTGTAAATTCATCTCCATTATCCTCAAAAACAAGTTGTCCAGTTTTTTCTGTGAGCCAGTTATTTCTTATGTTTTTAACTATATGTACAAAATCGTATAATAAAAATATATTGTCGGTTGTCTTCCAAGGAGATTCTAAAGAAAATAATTTGAAAAACGATTGATTGATTCTATTATTATCACAAATGATAGATACTACAGTTCCACCTGCTTTTTTTATATTTATTCAATAGCTCATTTGTTTGATCAAACATAAATTGTGAGTCCAGGTTACGCACAGGCAGCATTTTAATTAAATATGATGGACCACCAAAAGGTGAAACTAACATAAACCCTAAAACTGTTGTTGCAAGTTCTTCTGGCTTATTAACAGATTTTCCGAACAGTTTTCCTCCATGATATGTTAGGAGAGGTTTAACATAGACTTCATCTATCAATAAAATATATTTCTTTTGCTGTTCCTCTAAGGAAGAAAAGACACTTGTTAAAAAAGTTAAATCGCTGGTATTGTTTACTTTAGATGATATTCTGTTTAGGGTGGTTTGGCTTGGTAAACCAAAATCCTCACGAAGACGATTATATAAAGATCGGGAAGTAGCTAAATATTCAAAAGCTCGTCCTATGATATCAGGTGAATATTTCACATTTTTACTGCAACTGTATTCAAAGTTGAACATTGTTCTAACAAAACAGACTTTTTGTGATTCAGTTCCAAAGAATTAAGATAATCTAAAGAAGTCTCAAGTTGTGACCATCGTGCAGCTTTTGTAATCCTGTTTCTTGAAAGCGGTGTTATTGATGTTTTTACTCCTGCGTGAAATCCATCGAAGCTTTGATCAGGGTTGATTTGTAACATAAACCTTGGAATGCCAGAAGAATGCAAGTAATCTGTTGATTGTATGAATAAACAATTGTTGCTTACAAAAGAATTAATCTCGCAAGGAAATTGTCGACCAGCTATAGAAGAGCACAAAGTATCAAAGTCTACAACATCTTGTTTAATAAATTCATTCAATTCATCTGGTTGATGACAACGTATCGCTGAGCTTGACTTTGTAGTTGTTCTAGGAAGTGGTGGTGGTGTTGGTACTAAACTTCTTGGAATGTTATCAAAAATAGAAGGAGGGTCTTTTGGTCTTTATCTTCCTTTGACTGAAA
>NC_088370.1:10490723-10498223 GCF_034508935.2 Berghia stephanieae
TAGATTTTACAAACGGAAGTAAATTTACTATCATGATACTCTAGCATTAATCCATTGTTATGATTTGTGCTACAATTAAATTATTTATTAACTAGACATGAAAATGTTTATATTAACGTAGGTATATGAATGGGTGACAATAACAATGAAAGATTGTGATTACAAATCATTGTGATGAACAACATGATGCAATGTGATTACAAATCATTGTGATAAACAATAGTGATGGCAATGAAGCATGATTTAAGTAGATGATATGAAGGAATTTACTGAATGAAATGAATGAAAATGTAAATGGAATATTGACATTTTAATTATTAATCATAAATGAGTGAAAATTCATAACAATGATAGATAAAGAGAAGATTTCCCAAATCATGAATGGTTATGGTATATATATCCAAACAATACTCAATGTTACATTAAGTTGGGTCATCATGTTTACAAATAAAATTATCAAATTTGTGCGTTCTGATTTGGCATAATTTGCGAGGTAACTAACAGTATGCATGGGAGGTTAAGTTATACCCTTCTCACGTCATTACACTAATCGAGAAAGTAGGTCGGCGTGAATATTTTCACAACCTGGTATGTGAGAGATACTGAAAGTGTAATTTTGCAAAAATAGACTCCACCTTAGTACTCTACTATTATTCATTTTGTTATTTCTTATGTACGTGAGTGGTTTATGGTCCGTTTCGACCACAAACTCTTTTAGCAGTAGATATCTGCTGAATGTCTTTAAAGCAAAGACGATGGCCAGTCCTTCACGCTCTATTACAGAGTATCGTGATTCTCTGTCCAATAATTTTCTGCTTGCATATAAGCAAGGCATTAGAGTTCCCTCATGCTCCTGTAATAGTACACCTGCGATGCCCTTATCAGACGCGTCAGTTCTTACAACAAATTCTTTTGATATGTCGGGTAATTTAAGAATTGGTTCTGAACAGAGTAATGCCTTTAATTGGTTAAAGCTATTCTGACACGCTTCTGTCCAAACAATTTTGTTCGGTGACCCATTCTTTGTCAGATTTGTTAGCGGTGTCGCGATGTGCGCGAAGTTGTAAATGTATTTCCTGTAAAACTTTAGGAGCCCAAGTACTTTGCGTACTTCTTTTTTTGTCTTAGGTGGTTGCAATTGTGCGATTTTTGTTTGTTTTTCTGTCTCGGGTGTCTGTGTCCCATGACCAACGGTATGATTGATCCTGCATTTGAAGCTTCGATATTAGTAAACATAGGTTGCGACACTGTGTCTCTATCAAAATATTTTTTTAGCATGTTTGCATGGAATGTCTTTGTTGTGTTGTTAATTTGAATCTCGTAATTAACATTAGATTTTACTGCTGTTATTTTGAATGGTCCTTTCCATGTAGCTAAAAGTTTACTCGAGTCATCGGGTAAGAGTATTAGTACTTTGTCACCAATCTCAAATTTTCTTGACTTGCTTTTTCGATCGGAGTATTCCTTGTATTTCTCTGCTTTTTTAGTGACGGATTCCTGTGCTAGCTTACATGTATCCTCTATTCTGTCTTTCAGGTTTCTTACATATTCGTAAGCAAACATAATTTCGTTATTGCCCTCCTCATTACCTTTACAAATGTCGGCTACCACATTGATCGGTCCGCGAGGTGATCGTCCATACATCAACTCAAATGGGGAGTAACCTGTAGATTCTTGGGGTATTTCTCTATATGCAAATAGGATTGCTGGTAAGTATCTGTCCCAATCATCTGGTTTTTCTGCTGACACTTTTCTTAACATATTCTTTAGAGTGCCATTAAATCTTTCACAAAGACCATTTGCTTGGGGGTGGTAGGGAGTTGTGAATGAGTGTTGGATTCCCATGAGTTTCATGGTTTCATGCATCATATGTGATGTAAATTGGGGTCCATTGTCCGACAGTATCTCATTTGGTATGCCTATTCTAGTAAAAATTGTCATCAATGCTTCAGCTATGTGATCCGATGTAGTTGATTTCAATGCTATCGCTTCTGGCCACCTGGTTGCGTAATCGACTAGTGTTAGTATGTGTGTATGGTTTCTATCTGATTTTGTTAAAGGGCCTATAATGTCAATTGCAACTTTTTGAAAAACTTTTTCAATAACTGGGGTTGTCTCTAATGGCAATCTCGGTATTCTGCCTTTTGCGACTCTTCTTTGGCATGTGTCACAAGATTTCACATATTCTCGGACGTCTTTAGTAATTCCAGGCCATGTGAAATTCTCGGATATTCTCTTCAATGTGGAAGATCTCCCAAGATGTCCAGAAGTTATTGAATCGTGCGCTATTCCAAGGATTTTGCTTCTGTAAATATTCGGCGTGACCAGTTGTTTAGCTATTTTGTTTCTTTTCCAATGTAACCTGAACAGAATATCTTTTTCAATGATGTATTCAACTTTTGATTTCGTCTCTTTGTTTGCGATATTGAAATATGAAGTTAAAGTCGGGTCCTTTTTCTGTTCTTCAATGAACGTGTTCCTGTCAAATTGTTGTGGTTCAAGAGAAATAGTCATTGGCTTCTCTGTTGTGTTAGTCATCTTTCTTGTTTCTGCTAGACAAGCTGTTTCTTGGGTTAATGACCATTCTTTTACATCTGTTGGGTTGTCTTTAAGACCTTTTATATTGCCAACAATAACATCAGCGACGGGGTTGGGAAGTATACAGCATTCCACTATTCCTGTATAGTATGGGGTTTCTATGTACACGTTAGCTGTTTCAAAGGTTTCGACTGTGCCACTGAATGTGATGCATTGTACCGTTTTTCCAGTTTTGTCTTCGTCATTGATCAAAGATGCTTTTATTCCTACTGTACTGCATCCTGTGTCTCTCAATATTTTGCAATCAGTTCCATTAGCTTTGCCTTCACAAAAAAATAGCGATCCTGATTTGTGAGTTTGTGTTAAAAGTGACATACCTTTCACGCAATACACATTTATATTTTCTCCTGACATTACTCGTGTCTGATTGTTTACACTTGTTTGGAGTGATGCATTTGCAGTTTCTTTTGGATATCCCACGATTTTGTAACATTTGTCTGCTGTGTGGCCTTTCATTCCACAATATTGACATTTAATTATAGGTTTGTTGGTTTTCTTATACTCAGTATTATTGTCAGTGCTATTTCTTGTTTTGTTTTGATAGGGTCGGCTATGGTCTCTATTGAACTGTTTGTTCCATGGTTTGTTACTATGATCATCTTGTTTCACTTGCGTGTTCCGAGTGATTGATCGGCTCGTTCTATTTGAGTATTGAACTTTAGGTGTACATGGACTCTGAGCAGCGGCAGCGTAGTATGGTTCCTTCAATGTTCTGCTAAGGGGTGTCAATGGATGTGCGCTGTTAAAGTTTTCTGCGTAGATTTTTAATTTGTCCAAGTTTTCTGGCTTTCTCTCTTTAAAGAATGCGACTAAATCTGGGTTGCAAGCTTGATAGATTCGATTCTTCAGCGTGAGATAGTAAAGGCCTGCAAAGTCGTCTTGTTTTACGTTTGCCAACTCAAGCCACCGATTTAGAAATTGAGTAATTCGGTTCACGAATGTATTAAAGTCTTCTCCACTTTCCGGTTTTGCAGTGTGAAACCTTTCCTGGTAACCATCTTCTGTTAATCTAAATCTTTTTAGTAGAGCGTCTTTAATTTTACCATAATCATCTGCATCTTCAGTTGTTAAGGTATAGAAAACTTTTAGCGGTTCTCCAGATAAGCAGTTAATCAAGGCTGTGGCCCATTTGCTTTCTGGCCAACGATAACCTTTAGCCTGAACTTCGAATCGGTGTAAGAAGGATTCTAGACAGTCTGAGCGTTCATCGTATGTTGGCATGCGTGGAAGTTTCACGAAAAATTCATCACTATTATTATGTTTTCTTTCATGACCGGTTTTTGTTTTTTCAATTTCCAGCATCATTTGGGTCCTTTTGGTTTCTTCTTCTGCTAAAGCTATTTGTCTTTTTAGTTCCCTTTCTTGGACTCTTTCTTCTCGTTCTTCTCTACGTATTCTTTCTTCATGTTCTTTTTCTTCTCTACGAATTCTTTCTTCATGTTCTTTTTCTTCTCTACGAATTCTTTCTTCATTTTCTTCTCTACGAATTCTTTCTTCGTGTTCTTTTTCTTCTCTACGAATTCTTTCTTCGTGTTCTTTTTCTTCTCTACGAATTCTTTCTTCATTTTCTTCTCTACGAATTTTTTCTTCTTTTTCTTCTTTTATTTTCTCTTCGCACCATGAAAATATTCTTTCCTGGGTATTTCTAAGTCCTTTGCGAGACTTAAGTATCTTTTATATGCTTCCATTTTGCAATAAATTAGTTACGATGTTTTATATATATTATATTGACAGGATACTGTTACTGACTGTTTTATTTATTTACACTTACTGGAATGAACTGTTCTATTTTTAGAAATCTCTCTCTCTTATTTCAACTTATTATGTATGTTGAATTTGATGCCTTTTATCGTTATATCTTATAAAGCAATGTGTCAATACAATGCGGAGTTATGACTTGAGTCCATAACAATGTGTCAATCGCGTGTACTCTAAACTATGTTACTACGAAAAATGTATCACCAATGTGTGTGACTCGTCGTTAGTTTGTGTACAATTATTCGCAATGACGCTAATATACTAGAGTGTGATAACAATAATAGGATGCCAAAATAATCCCAAGTTATCTATCACTAAATATAACACGACGGCTAGTAGACTCCTTTTATTATTATTTAGTTTTTAAAGACTCACTTTTCAGAACATAATATATAAGTGGTTTTCGGTAACAGTAATATGCCAAAAATGCATTTAAAACAAATCACTATGCAAAACAAATCACGATGTCTTATAGTTACTATGTGATGCCCAACTCATGTAAAAGAGAATAATGAAGGATATATTTACCAACTCAGTTCGTGGCTGGGACCTCTCTCTTGTTCAATGGTTGTTCAACAATTGTAATTAGGCATTGAAGAGTGTTTAACAGTGATGTCTGAAATACAAAACAATAAAATATCGTAAGATTTACAATAGTTACAAAATGTGTTCACAACACTGAGTGATTGGATGACAGGTGAATGAATCGTTATGGAATGTAAACATATTAAAAACAATTCATGAATGAGGCAAACAACAAAATGAAATGAGTGATATAATAACAAAGTGGACAAGGAATGAATGAATGAATGAAAAACTGAGTGAATAGATGAATGAATGAATGGATAATGTATGAATGAAAGAATGAAGGGAGGAATAAATGTATGAATGATTGGATAAATGAGTGAATAAACGAATGAATGGATGAATGAATGAATGAATGAATGAATGAATAAATGAATGAACAATGAATGAATGAATAATTTATAAATGAATAAATGAATGAAGGAATGAATCAATAAAATGCTATTCAATTTGAATGAAAGAATGAATGGATAAATTGCTATTCCATTTAAATGAAGAAATGAAAAAGAAAAAAAATTAATCCTGTAAATAGGGAGTTCAATTAAAATATGATCAAGTGGGGCAATTAAGAGTTTTACAATTTAAACTTTAAAGTTAGATGAAATAGATATAAGTAACTAAATAAATTCAATTCTTTATATGTGTCCCCTCCAAAATGTCATGGTCTCAAGTGAGTAAAGAGCTACTCGACTATGCATAAAGATATATGTAGAATGAGGCCCCAGAATTTACTAGTTACTATAAATGAAAAACAATTAACGATTTGTTTACAATGAAATAAAAATAATGATGAAATTTAATTAAAAGAGATAAACAGTGATCGTGGCAGTTACAAATAGAGATATGAATTTTTACGTAACTTATGATAATATCTCAGGTTCGTAAGTTTACGTTTCCAGGCAGTTGATGGGCTTGGATGATCTATTCCTCTGATAACAGGATTGGACTCGTAAAATTCCACTTCCAGGCAATTGGTAAGAGGTTATAGTGTAGTACAGCGGGCTTGGGTTTGATCCTTGAAGATTATACAATCAAAGTTAAAAATCTAATGGGGGGGGGGGGCGTGGGTCGGGGGGTGGTTCCCCTTTTTGTTTTTGGGTTGGGGCGGGTTTGGGGGGGGATTGTTTTGGTTTGTTGAGTATGGGAAGGTAAGGGGTGAGGTTTTTTCTGTTTGGGTTTTAGGGTTTTTGGGGTTGATTCTGGGGGTTTTTTGTTTTTTTTTGGGTTGTATTTTGGGTTTTTTTTGGAGGGGTAGGGGTATATGTTGTTTTATGTATGTTGTTGAAGTATGTAAGTATGTCTTAATGCATGTATGTATGTTGTATGATGTTTGTATGTTGTATGTAAGTTTTCAGTATGTTTTGTTTGTATGTCTGTCTGATGGGTATGTCGGGATGTATTTATGTTGTAGGGTTTTCTTATGTTTTTGTTGTATGATGTTGGTTGTATGTATGTTGTTGATGTTGTTGTAAATAGTCTGATGTATGTTGTTGTTGGTTGACTGTTGTTATGTTGTTGTTAGTTTTGTTGTAAAGTATGGTAGTTGTTGGTTGTATGTTGTATGTATTTTATGTATTTTGTAGTAAGTTGTTGTTTGTTGTCTGTATGTTGTATGTATGTATGTTTTGTATGTTTGTATGTCACTGTTGTTGGTATGTATTTTTATGTTGGGTATTTTTGTTGTTTGTCTTGTATTTGTTGTGTCTGTTGCGTTTTTGTATGTTGTTGTAGTAGTTGATGTATGTATGTAAGGGGATGTATGTATGTTGTATGTTGTTGTTTTTTTTATGTTTTATGTATGTTTCTGTTGTATGAGTCTGGGATGTAGTAGTTGTTGGGGGTTTTGTATTATGTTGTCTGGATGTAATGTTGTTGAAGTAAGTTGTATGTTGTTGGTATGTTGTAGGGCCATTAAGAATGTTATGATGTTGTTGTATGTATGTATTATGTATGTTTTATGTTGTCGTTGTTTTTGGGTTGAAGTTGTTGTAAGGTTTTATGTATGTTGTTGTATGATGTTTTTGTATGTATGTTGTCTGTTGTTTTAGTCTGTTTTATGTTGTTGTAGTATGTAGTTGTATGTTGTTGTTAGTTGTTGTTGTTTTTGTATGTATGTATGTCTTTATGAATGTTTGTATGTTGTATGTAGTATTTTTCTGTTGTAGTATGAAGGTAGATGTCTGAATGTATGTTGTCTGTTTAATTTTCTGTTGTTGTTTATGGTTTTGTCGTATTTAGATGATGTTGTTTTTTATTCTGTTGTTGTTCTGCTGTTTATGTATGATGTCTGTCTTAAGGAAAGTTGTTGTTGATGTTGTTGTCGTTTTTGGGGTATTCTGTATGTATGATGTTGTGTATTATGTTGTAAGAGATGAGACTTTTTTCGTTTTGACTTTTGATGGGCTGTCTTTGTTTCGTTGTCTGTCTGTCTGAAGTTTTTTGCGGAATTCGTCTGTTTGATTGTTGTTGTATTTAAGTTTAGCTTATGTCGTCTTTCTTCAACTGTCAGTTGATTTTTCTTTTGTCTTCTTTTTCTCGCCATAATACATTCTTACTACA
>NC_088370.1:10503223-10510831 GCF_034508935.2 Berghia stephanieae
ATATGTATGTGTATGTGTGTATGTGTGTATGTGTGTGTATGTATGTATGTATGTATGTATGTGTATGTGTATGTATGTATGTATGTATGCATGTATGTGTCACAGTAAAGATTGTTCACAATTATCTTATTAAATTTTATTTTATTAAGAACTGAATTCATCTCACTCCAGTTATATTTCGGTAGGCTTAGATAAACTTTACCTTCTAATATTAGATCGTCTTTCCTTTTATAGCCTTCCCTCGAATTAATTTCTAATTAGTGAATACTTTTCGTTCTACATTCTGTCACGTAGCCACTTATTATAAAAGCTGATAGGTCTAACATTCGACACTCACTTTCTCTCCACAACCTATGCCGGACGGCCAGTCACTCTATTCCTATATATATATTGTAAGATTTTTATCTTTTGGGACTTTGTAGATATTATATCTACACGATTAAGACGCCGGAGCTTTAACTTTGATTGTATAATCTTCAAGGATCAAACCCAAGCCCGCTGTACTACACTATAACCTCTTACCAATTGCCTGGAAGTGGAATTTTACGAGTCCAATCCTGTTATCAGAGGAATAGATCATCCAAGCCCATCAACTGCCTGGAAACGTAAACTTACGAACCTGAGATATTATCATAAGTTACGTAAAATATTCATATCTCTATTTGTAACTGCCACGATCACTGTTTATCTCTTTTAATTAAATTTCATCATTATTTTTATTTCATTGTAAACAAATCGTTAATTGTTTTTCATTTATAGTAACTAGTAAATTCTGGGGCCTCATTCTACATATATCTTTATGCATAGTCGAGTAGCTCTTTACTCACTTGAGACCATGACATTTTGGAGGGGACACATATAAAGAATTGAATTTATTTAGTTACTTATATCTATTTCATCTAACTTTAAAGTTTAAATTGTAAAACTCTTAATTGCCCACTTGATCATATTTTAATTGAACTCCCTATTTACAGGATTAATTTTTTTTCTTTTTCATTTCTTCATTTAAATGGAATAGCAATTTATCCATTCATTCTTTCATTCAAATTGAATAGCATTTTATTGATTCATTCCTTCATTCATTTATTCATTTATAAATTATTCATTCATTCATTGTTCATTCATTTATTCATTCATTCATTCATTCATTCATTCATCCATTCATTCGTTTATTCACTCATTTATCCAATCATTCATACATTTATTCCTCCCTTCATTCTTTCATTCATACATTATCCATTCATTCATTCATCTATTCACTCAGTTTTTCATTCATTCATTCATTCCTTGTCCACTTTGTTATTATATCACTCATTTCATTTTGTTGTTTGCCTCATTCATGAATTGTTTTTAATATGTTTACATTCCATAACGATTCATTCACCTGTCATCCAATCACTCAGTGTTGTGAACACATTTTGTAACTATTGTAAATCTTACGATATTTTATTGTTTTGTATTTCAGACATCACTGTTAAACACTCTTCAATGCCTAATTACAATTGTTGAACAACCATTGAACAAGAGAGAGGTCCCAGCCACGAACTGAGTTGGTAAATATATCCTTCATTATTCTCTTTTACATGAGTTGGGCATCACATAGTAACTATAAGACATCGTGATTTGTTTTGCATAGTGATTTGTTTTAAATGCATTTTTGGCATATTACTGTTACCGAAAACCACTTATATATTATGTTCTGAAAAGTGAGTCTTTAAAAACTAAATAATAATAAAAGGAGTCTACTAGCCGTCGTGTTATATTTAGTGATAGATAACTTGGGATTATTTTGGCATCCTATTATTGTTATCACACTCTAGTATATTAGCGTCATTGCGAATAATTGTACACAAACTAACGACGAGTCACACACATTGGTGATACATTTTTCGTAGTAACATAGTTTAGAGTACACGCGATTGACACATTGTTATGGACTCAAGTCATAACTCCGCATTGTATTGACACATTGCTTTATAAGATATAACGATAAAAGGCATCAAATTCAACATACATAATAAGTTGAAATAAGAGAGAGAGATTTCTAAAAATAGAACAGTTCATTCCAGTAAGTGTAAATAAATAAAACAGTCAGTAACAGTATCCTGTCAATATAATATATATAAAACATCGTAACTAATTTATTGCAAAAATGGAAGCATATAAAAGATACTTAAGTCTCGCAAAGGACTTAGAAATACCCCAGGAAAGAATATTTTCATGGTGCGAAGAGAAAATAAAAGAAGAAAAAGAAGAAAAAATTCGTAGAGAAGAAAATGAAGAAAGAATTCGTAGAGAAGAAAAAGAACACGAAGAAAGAATTCGTAGAGAAGAAAAAGAACATCGAAGAAAGAATTCGTTTGAGAAGAAAATGAAGAAAGAATTCGTAGAGAAGAAAAGAACATGAAGAAAGAATTCGTAGAGAAGAAAAGAACATGAAGAAAGAATACGTAGAGAAGAACGAGAAGAAAGAGTCCAAGAAAGGGAACTAAAAAGACAAATAGCTTTAGCAGAAGAAGAAACCAAAAGGACCCAAATGATGCTGGAAATTGAAAAAACAAAAACGGTCATGAAAGAAAACATAATAATAGTGATGAATTTTTCGTGAAACTTCCACGCATGCCAACATACGATGAACGCTCAGACTGTCTAGAATCCTTCTTACACCGATTCGAAGTTCAGGCTAAAGGTTATCGTTGGCCAGAAAGCAAATGGGCCACAGCCTTGATTAACTGCTTATCTGGAGAACCGCTAAAAGTTTTCTATACCTTAACAACTGAAGATGCAGATGATTATGGTAAAATTAAAGACGCTCTACTAAAAAGATTTAGATTAACAGAAGATGGTTACCAGGAAAGGTTTCACACTGCAAAACCGGAAAGTGGAGAAGACTTTAATACATTCGTGAACCGAATTACTCAATTTCTAAATCGGTGGCTTGAGTTGGCAAACGTAAAACAAGACGACTTTGCAGGCCTTTACTATCTCACGCTGAAGAATCGAATCTATCAAGCTTGCAACCCAGATTTAGTCGCATTCTTTAAAGAGAGAAAGCCAGAAAACTTGGACAAATTAAAAATCTACGCAGAAAACTTTAACAGCGCACATCCATTGACACCCTTAGCAGAACATTGAAGGAACCATACTACGCTGCCGCTGCTCAGAGTCCATGTACACCTAAAGTTCAATACTCAAATAGAACGAGCCGATCAATCACTCGGAACACGCAAGTGAAACAAGATGATCATAGTAACAAACCATGGAACAAACAGTTCAATAGAGACCATAGCCGACCTATCAAAACAAAACAAGAAATAGCACTGACAATAATACTGAGTATAAGAAAACCAACAAACCTATAATTAAATGTCAATATTGTGGAATGAAAGGCCACACAGCAGACAAATGTTACAAAATCGTGGGATATCCAAAAGAAACTGCAAATGCATCACTCCAAACAAGTGTAAACAATCAGACACGAGTAATGTCAGGAGAAAATATAAATGTGTATTGCGTGAAAGGTATGTCACTTTTAACACAAACTCACAAATCAGGATCGCTATTTTTTTGTGAAGGCAAAGCTAATGGAACTGATTGCAAATATTGAGAGACACAGGATGCAGTACAGTAGGAATAAAAGCATCTTTGATCAATGACGAAGACAAAACTGGAAAAAACGGTACAATGCATCACATTCAGTGGCACAGTCGAAACCTTTGAAACAGCTAACGTGTACATAGAAACCCCATACTATACAGGAATAGTGGAATGCTGTATACTTCCCAACCCGTCGCTGATGTTATTGTTGGCAATATAAAAGGTCTTAAAGACAACCCAACAGATGTAAAAGAATGGTCATTAACCCAAGAAACAGCTTGTCTAGCAGAAACAAGAAAGATGACTAACACAACAGAGAAGCCAATGACTATTTCTCTTGAACCACAACAATTTGACAGGAACACGTTCATTGAAGAACAGAAAAAGGACCCGACTTTAACTTCATATTTCAATATCGCAAACAAAGAGACGAAATCAAAAGTTGAATACATCATTGAAAAAGATATTCTGTTCAGGTTACATTGGAAAAGAAACAAAATAGCTAAACAACTGGTCACGCCGAATATTTACAGAAGCAAAATCCTTGGAATAGCGCACGATTCAATAACTTCTGGACATCTTGGGAGTCTTCCACATTGAAGAGAATATCCGAGAATTTCACATGGCCTGGAATTACTAAAGACGTCCGAGAATATGTGAAATCTTGTGACACATGCCAAAGAAGAGTCGCAAAAGGCAGAATACCGAGATTGCCATTAGAGACAACCCCAGTTATTGAAAAAGTTTTTCAAAAAGTTGCAATTGACATTATAGGCCCTTTAACAAAATCAGATAGAAACCATACACACATACTAACACTAGTCGATTACGCAACCAGGTGGCCAGAAGCGATAGCATTGAAATCAACTACATCGGATCACATAGCTGAAGCATTGATGACAATTTTTACTAGAATAGGCATACCAAATGAGATACTGTCGGACAATGGACCCCAATTTACATCACATATGATGCATGAAACCATGAAACTCATGGGAATCCAACACTCATTCACAACTCCCTACCACCCCAAGCAAATGGTCTTTGTGAAAGATTTAATGGCACTCTAAAGAATATGTTAAGAAAAGTGTCAGCAGAAAAACCAGATGATTGGGACAGATACTTACCAGCAATCCTATTTGCATATAGAGAAATACCCCAAGAATCTACAGGTTACTCCCATTTGAGTTGATGTATGGACGATCACCTCGCGGACCGATCAATGTGGTAGCCGACATTTGTAAAGGTAATGAGGAGGGCAATAACGAAATTATGTTTGCTTACGAATATGTAAGAAACCTGAAAGACAGAATAGAGGATACATGTAAGCTAGCACAGGAATCCGTCACTAAAAAAGCAGAGAAATACAAGGAATACTCCGATCGAAAAAGCAAGTCAAGAAAATTTGAGATTGGTGACAAAGTACTAATACTCTTACCCGATGACTCGAGTAAACTTTTAGCTACATGGAAAGGACCATTCAAAATAACAGCAGTAAAATCTAATGTTAATTACGAGATTCAAATTAACAACACAACAAAGACATTCCATGCAAACATGCTAAAAAATATTTTGATAGAGACACAGTGTCGCAACCTATGTTTACTAATATCGAAGCTTCAAATGCAGGATCAATCATACCGTTGGTCATGGGACACAGACACCCGAGACAGAAAAACAAACAAAAATCGCACAATTGCAACCACCTAAGACAAAAAAGAAGTACGCAAAGTACTTGGGCTCCTAAAGTTTTACAGGAAATACATTTACAACTTCGCGCACATCGCGACACCGCTAACAAATCTGACAAAGAATGGGTCACCGAACAAAATTGTTTGGACAGAAGCGTGTCAGAATAGCTTTAACCAATTAAAGGCATTACTCTGTTCAGAACCAATTCTTAAATTACCCGACATATCAAAAGAATTTGTTGTAAGAACTGACGCGTCTGATAAGGGCATCGCAGGTGTACTATTACAGGAGCATGAGGGAACTCTAATGCCTTGCTTATATGCAAGCAGAAAATTATTGGACAGAGAATCACGATACTCTGTAATAGAGCGTGAAGGACTGGCCATCGTCTTTGCTTTAAAGACATTCAGCAGATATCTACTGCTAAAAGAGTTTGTGGTCGAAACGGACCATAAACCACTCACGTACATAAGAAATAACAAAATGAATAATAGTAGAGTACTAAGGTGGAGTCTATTTTTGCAAAATTACACTTTCAGTATCTCTCACATACCAGGTTGTGAAAATATTCACGCCGACCTACTTTCTCGATTAGTGTAATGACGTGAGAAGGGTATAACTTAACCTCCCATGCATACTGTTAGTTACCTCGCAAATTATGCCAAATCAGAACGCACAAATTGATAATTTTATTTGTAAACATGATGACCCAACTTAATGTAACATTGAGTATTGTTTGGATATATATACCATAACCATTCATGATTTGGGAAATCTTCTCTTTATCTATCATTGTTATGAATTTTCACTCATTTATGATTAATAATTAAATGTCAATATTCCATTTACATTTTCATTCATTTCATTCAGTAAATTCCTTCATATCATCTACTTAAATCATGCTTCATTGCCATCACTATTGTTTATCACAATGATTTGTAATCACATTGCATCATGTTGTTCATCACAATGATTTGTAATCACAATCTTTCATTGTTATTGTCACCCATTCATATACTACGTTAATATAAACATTTTCATGTCTAGTTAATAAATAATTTAATTGTAGCACAAATCATAACAATGGATTAATGCTAGAGTATCATGATAGTAAATTTACTTCCGTTTGTAAAATCTATCTTTCCCATAATGGTTAAAGAGTATATTTTAAACGTGGGTTTGGGGGGGGTTTGTCACAGTAAAGATTGTTCACAATTATCTTATTAAATTTTATTTTATTAAGAACTGAATTTCATCTCACTCCAGTTATATTTCGGTAGGCTTAGATAAACTTTACCTTCTAATAATAGATCGTCTTTCCTTTTATAGCCTTCCCTCGAATTAATTTCTAATTAGTGAATACTTTTCGTTCTACATTCTGTCACGTAGCCATTTTTAAAAGCTGATAGGTCTAACATTCGACACTCACTTTCTCTCTACATCTATGCCGGACGGCCAGTCACTCTATTCCTATATATATATTGTAAGATTTTTATCTTTTGGGACTTTGTAGATATTATATCTACACCATTAAGACGCCCGGAGCTTTTAACTTTGATTGTTTTAATCTTCAAGGATCAAACCCAAGCCGCTGTACTACACTATAACCTTTACCAATTGCCTGGAAGTGGAATTTTACGAGTCAATCCTGTTATCAGAGGAATAGATCATCCAAGCCCATCAACTGCTGGAAACGTAAACTTACGAATGAGATATTATCATAAGTTACGTAAAATATTCATATCTCTATTTGTAACTGCCACGATCACTGTTTATCTCTTTTAATTAAATTTCATCATTATTTTTATTTCATTGTAAAAAAAATCGTTAATTGTTTTTCATTTATAGTAACTAGTAAATTCTGGGGCCTCATTCTACATATATCTTTATGCATAGTCGAGTAGCTCTTTACTCACTTGAGACCATGACAGTATGTATGTATGTATGTATGTATGTATGTATGTATGTATGTATGTATGTATGTATGTATGTATGTATGTATGTATGTATGTATGTATGTATGTATGTATGTATGTATGTATGTATGTATTGTATGTATGTATGTATGTATGTATGTATGTATGTATGTATGTATGTATGTATGTATGTATGTATGTATGTATGTATGTATGTATGTATGTATGTATGTATGTAATGTATGTTATGTATGTATGTATGTATGTATGTATGTATGTATGTGTATGTATGTTGGGGGTGTTGTATTTATGTTAATGTATGTAGTATGTATGATGTATGTATGTATGTTTGGGTTTTTTGTATGTATGTATGTATGTATGTTGTATGTATGTATGTTGTATG
>NC_088370.1:10510931-10538431 GCF_034508935.2 Berghia stephanieae
TGATTCTGATTGTTAATTGTTATTGTATCCATTCCCTTTCATTGACGGTGAATTAACAAACAGTGAAATTGTCTAAAATTTGCTGGAAAGCAAGCAACCCCAAGTGGAGGTGAAAGAGAAGAAAGATGACGGAGTAGAAGCGGCCTCCAAAATGCCTTCTTCCCCTAAACTGTTGTAAAGCTCGAATACTACTCATGTTTTTATGGAATCAACTGGTCTCACATTTAAATTCAAAGCAATTATAAGAGCTGTGCAACAGAGCATTGTTTCACATCTCAAGAAAAGGTCAATTACTGAATTCTTTTCACCAAAAAAAGATGAACACTCCCCAAAATTTTCGACAAAGTGCTCCCATGTTTTTCATATTGGGTGTTTTAATTCCATTTTTACCGTTATAGTTAATGAAAATTTCAAAAGCGAAAAACAAAACAAAATAAAAATCCATGCAACATCCAGCAGCACCATTTGGTGTTGCGCGATGACTAACAAAGGGAAATAACTCATGACATTTTTTGATTATGTCCACTTTGAACTCAAGAACCCTTCGACATTTCCATTTCGCATGCCTAGATCCCCCCCCCCCCCCCCCCCCCCCACCACTAGTTATTATTATTATTATTTTTATTATTTTTATTTTTATTATTATTATTGTCGTTGTTGTTGATGTTGTTATCATAACTAATGGAGAACCCGCATTATTTCTGGGGAAATAAAGGCTATTACAAACTAGCACTCATCTGTTCTAATTATGATGACTTTTTATTGTGGTGATTAACATAGATCGACCTGACCTACCATAGTGGGCAGGGAGGTACATACTGTGTCTTCTATCCCCCTATATCTGTTTTCCAACTTGCTTTTTGTCTTTGTGTTGGAATGAGATTACTTGGTTTTGTCCTGACCCTGGCCTGCACCCTGGCTGAGAGGGAAACGGTCAAATATATTGTTAGAATTTTGGGAGATGATATTTTTATCCTTGTAAATCATCTCTCTGTTATGCACTGTATTATTTTTGTTTACATGTTATATATATATATATATATATATATATATATATATATATATATATATATATATATATATATATATATATATATATATATATATATATATATATATATATATATATATGATTTGTAAATGTTTGAGTGTATTCCTCTTAGTGGGGACCTGTGCTTGTGTCTGGATGAGACTTTAGGTGATCTCAAACTAAGTACTTTGATAGTGTGCTTTTGGAATCTACAGCTGTTCCCTATTTGAACCAGTTCCCCTTTGTCTTACCTTTTCTTTAATTGGAATTCTATAACTTTTTACTGTCATTGTCCCATTTTCTTTCTTTTTACTGGCGCTGATATGACCTTAATGTGTTGCAAGCGCCGTAGAACCCTTAAAAAACAAACAAACGAAAACATAGATCGAGACCAATTTTCTGATCCGTCAACAATCAAAATCGATCCTGTAGTCAAGTCTGTAGGTGCACGCAATTGAGTCTGGCCTGCCCATGGCGGCCAGTCTATGGATCAAAGGATTAATCTTGAGATTACTTGAGTATAAGAAAAGTGGGGGAAAGTGAGCCTAAAATTAAAAATGAATTTCTGAAATTAAATTGAGCTGAACACCACGGGTTAAACATGTGGCAAATAGATTGTCAGTGGATCATCAGAACTCCAATGTAAAATCTTTTAATATTTTAATACAATATCGATATATCAAATCTAAATACAAACAGGAAAAAAAACAAGTAGACCTCCCTTGGAATAGATCTTAACCCCCTCCTTACCACCCATAGGAAAATCGTCACCTTAGTTACGATGTAGCCAATTCTAATTTCTTTTGTACATCATAATCATCATCATCATCATTGCCTTTTTCACCCTGGGTCAGGTTATAGGCCACAGACAAACAGTTTCCATCCTTATCTGTCCCGAGCTATCTTTTTGATCTCATTCCAGGTCTTACCACTTCTCTGTATATCTGTATATCTTCTTTATGTTCCTTTCCCTTGATCTTCTGCCCTGGGGGTTCCAGTCCAATACTTTCTTTGTTATAGTGGAGTCGTTCTTTCTAAGCGTGTGTCCAATCCACCTCCATCGTCTTCTTCCTATTTCCTCTCCCACTGGTTTCTGCTGGGTTCTTTTCCATACTTCTTCATTTTTTATTCTATCCATCCATTATTACATCATTAGTACATCATAATATTTGAACAAAAATGTTTGCTATAGTCAAAGTATATCAACACTGTGTTAAAGAGATCGTTTATCAGAAACTAACAGCTTTGTGTTTGAGTGAAATAAATCTATTTTTGTATAGGTGGTGTGCGAAGTTTTGGGGAAAATCCGGAAAATGGCCTGTAAGGAGAGAGTTAAAAACGAATTTCCATTTATGTTTAAAATTTTAGCTTCCAGTTCATCCTAACATAATACTTATACCATTTTGATGGGAGTGGTCATAAGTTTTTAAAAAGAGTTTTGTCAGAGTACGGCAGATATGAGTTCAATGTTTTCATCAAAAAAGACAATTTCTGTTTTCATTTTTCTTTCATCTTAGAACATCGAGTCTGAAATGAATGGTATTGTCTGCCTGCACCGGGCCATGAATCGAGCTCTTATCCAAAGTCATGATGTGGTTGCTCTCAATAAAAAGGTAAGTAGAAGTCCTTCAGACCAATGCAGCCCATGGATCAGGAGTTTATATCCATTTTTTATAGAATTAAATGGACAATAGCAATTGCTTGCTACCCTTTGGGTTTAACTCTAGTCAATTGCAAAATACTTTATGCCATATCTAATAGGACAGACCCAGCTACCTAAACACTGCGGTATGCACAGAGAGGTCAGAATAAAATCACGACTTGCAATCCTGGTCCCTTTACATATTATGAAGCGAGTGCTTTACCAACTGAGCTATCAGGACAACCATTAACAAGGTAAATTTCTTTAAATTATTTAGTTTTAGAAAAATATTTCAACATTATGATCTTTGTAGTAAATCGGCTTTGACATTGACAGATTCATATAGAAATGTGTAGAAGATTGTGATATAACCATAATATTTATACCTATCACAAAATAGTATTTTCAAACACCTTGAAATATGAGCATTTAGTATTTGGAGAGAAAGAAGGGAAGAAAGAGAGAATGAAATAAAGGGGCAAGAGTTTTTTTGTACTTACTTTTTTACTCAAAATTAGACCAAAACAGTACAATACAATATCACATTTAACTTTATGCTTTAGATTGAATATCAAACTAACTTACAAATTTTGAGTTAAAATAAATGCCTTCAATGTAACAGAATGGAGAGTGTCAGTAAGTGGTGGCTTACTTACTAGACGAAATGCCCGGGATATAGGGTGGTGAGCACCAGGTTGGATTGCCATTTTGTTCATGCATACCCAAGCAGGCTGTCTGAGCATAGCCTTCATAAACTTATAGCCTGGCACTCACCAAAAAATTACTTCAAAAAGACATGAGTTTGGCCACAAAAGAAAGCAAATCGTGAGCTGTATTCAACAGTTCAATCAATGGGATCACTTGTTTCCTTGAGCACCTCCAATGACAACTCACTAGGCGGTACACAAACCTAAAAAAATGACATCAGAATAAAAGTCCTAGTAGGTCTTAGTGACATGCTATAAATTAATGATGGCTGCATTCTGAGGCACTCGCATACAGCTCATCCACTGGGATACAACCAACATTATTCTTATTCAAATTTCGTTTGCCCATCCTAACATTTAAAGAAACAGTGTGTTGTAGAGCATATTTTGCTAAAGAAATAATGCATCGGAAGAATGTACTCCTCTTGTTTTTGAGTGATAAAAAAAATATTTTTGTGTTAGTTGGGTGTGAAGTTTGGGGGAAAATCCTGAAAATGGCTGGTAAGGAGAGAGTTAAGCACCCTCACCATGACAAGGAAGTGATCCAAATGAGGACCTTCAATGTGAAGAGTGAAATTCGTTTATTAAACACCAAAAACTTAATATTTCCGTATATTGATTGTTATGACTTGAAATTCTATTTTTTACGTCTACTTCACTTCTATGTAATACCATTTTGAGGTGCGGTTATGTGGTCAAGTGGTATGACACTCGCTTTCAGATTGGAAGGCCCTGGGTTCGAGTCAGGCTCTGAGTGGTGCATAGTTGAGTCCTCTGGTGTACAATGAATACCTGGCTATTAACAATGTTGTAACTGTTGGAATAAAATTGTAATATTGCCTAACAGGCATCATGTCTCATCCTACTTGTTAGCTAGGAACCCCTTGTAAAGCGCTTTGAGCATGTTAAGTGGATTATGCACTATATAAAAAGCGCTTAAACACTCAAATCTCAAGGTGATGGATCACAAATGGCCTTATTTGAGAAATGTAAAACAGTAAGTGTGTTTCTTTTATTTTCAGGTAGATGACATGGATTCACTGCTAAAATCACTTGAAGAGCGAAATGGTAAGTTACAAAATGACCCTTTACTTATAACTAAGACAACAAGAAGTTTGCTGCATTTGACGTTTAAAAAAAAGTTATTTTTGTGTTTTGTGTATGCAAGTATGCTACTGTGAAAAGGTGAAGGATATGTTTTGTTTGTGTGACAAGGTTTCGTGAGTTGATCATTTATCATAACTTGCGGAGCATTGCAAAACAAATTGCATTATTAATATTTTTATTCCTATTATTATTGTTATTATTTTTATTGTTGTTGTTGTTATTATTATTATTATTATTATTATTATTATTATTATTATTATTATTATTATTATTATTATTATTATTATTATTATTATTATTATTATTATTATTGTTGTTGTTGTTTATGTTGTTGTTATTATTATTATTATTATTATATTATTATTATTATTATTATTATTATTATTATTATTTTTATTATCATTATTATTATTATTATTATTATTATTATTATTATTATTATTATTGTTGTTGTTGTTGTTTATGTTGTTGTTGTTATTATTATTATTATTATTATTATTATTATTATTATTATTATTATTATTATTATTATTATTATTATTATTATTATCATTATTATTGTTACTAGCAGAGAACCCACAAGATTTGCTGAGAAATAAAAGCTATTAGCAACACCTACATAAATGCTGGTCTGACATCTAAACCCATTTATGGGCCTAGTTTAACCAGGACCCAAAGTAAAAATATCTGTTATAGAACCACTCTGGCCATCAATCATAACATTTCAGTTTAAGGCCTTAGATTTTCCCTATTTCAGCTATATTAAACAAGGGAAATAACGAAGTAAATACATATATTTTCTTCATATTCATTGTAGTAGGGAAAATTAGACTACAACCGTGCAAATTCGGATTGAAAGCATGAAAATTGGCATACAGGTAGCTAAGACCCAGATGAATGACACCTGCTATAGAACCTCTCTCGCAATTTATCATAACAGTGCCTTTTTAGTTCTTTTAATTTTTCCCTTTATTATAGCATTACTTATCCAAGGCAAAAAAAACACGAGAATACAATGTGCGTTCTATAAATTTAAATACATTGTTGACCATTTGCAGTAGCTAACAGTTGGCTTCGGGTGGGAACAGTACAGACAATGAACTTTTCGGGTATAAACCCTTCGTCAGCAAAAGGAACGTTGAAATCATAAAACTGTATTCCTGGGTGGATGAAGCATGGTGCTTGAAGCAAGAATGAGACATTAGCGTGGTTTTATCTAGTTGACATACTAAATACTTGTCCCATCAGTCCCTGCGAAAAGTTCTTTTTGTCAGTCTTATTACATCTGAAAACATGCAAAAGCATTCCTTTCTTAGTCATATATAATATTCTTCCACCTCTCTCTCTCTCTCTCTCTCTCTCTCTCTCTCTCTCTCTCTCTCTCTCTCTCTCTCTCCCCCTCTCTCTCTCTCTCTCTCTCTCTCTCTCTCTCTCTCTCTCTCTCTCTCTCTCTCTTCTCTCTCTCTCTCTCTCTCTCTCTCTCTCTCTCTCTTTTTTTTTTTTTTTTTAATTTTTTGCATAGCTCTTACAATATTTTGAGGTAAAGAATTGGGGAAAAGTTGCAATAAAATCATCAAAATTAATACCAGGCTCAGTCAAATCTGGCCTTTATCCTGGGATCTGTTTTCAATTAGAAAGGTAAATTATAGAGAAAATTTTCCCTTCCCTGGAATTTTGCCCTGGTTTGTTGGGTTTCCCAATTAGAGAGGTCTCTAAATTCGAGGTTCCATTGTATTTGGACTAGTGGACAAAACGATGTTTTTGTTGTAAATTGTCAATTATAAAAGTCACAGACATTATAATTGAGATGGCCTATGACTATGAGTAGTCTCTGGTGTGACAGGTCGGTATTAATTTGACTCTGGCCCTTAATCCAGGAGTTTGAAGGGTAAATGTTATTTTGATTGAAATCTTGTTTGTTTATATTTGAAATGCTATTTGTGTACCACAAGGCCATGTTAGTATACGTCAAATGGTACACATTTGTTTTATAAACAAAAATGAAAAATTCTAATCGTTTATAAAGGTGCTCATGTGATATTATCATCCTCTTTTGCAGACAACATTTGTCAAAGTATTACTTCAATGAACTTAAATCCTAGAGGAGGATTGGTCACGGGTCACTTGATGAAATTGGATGAGTGTGAAAAGTTTTACTACAATGGAATGGGTGACAAAACAAATGCCTGTATTGTTACTAAATGGAATGGGTATTACATAACAGTGGTCAGGTTTGTACATGACGGAGATGGGGAAATTGCAATGTATTTGAAATGGGACAGAATGGTTGGAGTAACAGGTTATTTAGGAATGACAGATAACCATAATTCCGTGTGTAATAGTGTGCGTGTAAATAAATTTACACAAGGTACAAGAGTATGGCTGGAAGCGATTAAATGGACAGGAAATGCTAAGCTTGCGTGGTGTCGCTTCGAATGCTGGCTTCTGTGTCCATTTTAGACTTGTTTTATACAATATAATGTATGGACACATGAACATATGAAATCCTATGGTCATCATCAACATCATCACATTCCATTGTTGACTTAATAGCTACAACAAACCAAATCTTTTTGAAAAGCCACTAAATTTTAGCACAGGGGTGAGTGATAATCATAACCTTATTTCAACTAATATGTTCCAAAACTCAAGTGAAAAATAAAATGCTACAGAAACTTCAACAATTTTTAACCTGAAAAATATCAAGAAAATTTAAGATTGGTTCTTGCTTATGAAACCCAGTTAAATGAAAAAGATGTTAATGCAAATATGAGAAACTAGCAGAAAATCTCGCACTGGTTGCAAATAAGCATGCTCCAATTAAACAAAGATCTAATCAGGAAAATAAAAATTTGCCTTAAATGAATAAGAATTTGCACAAAGCTATCTACCGTATAAGACTGTCTTACAGCAAATATCAAAAACACAAAAATCAGGAAATATTGGAACTGTATAAAAGAAGTAGAAACGAAGTATCAAATCTAAAAAGTATTTAGTAGACAAGTGTATGGGGGAACAAAATAACAAAGATTTTTGGCCTACAATCAAACCCTTCTTATCAAAGAAAAAGTCTAGTGAGCAAAATATAACTATAAAACAGGATGGTAAAATGATAAATAAGTTCCCTAAAGTATGTCCAGTTTTCAATACCTTTTTTGTTAACGTTGCGAAAGACAAAAGGAAATAATGTAATTTTTAACCCTAAATGCCATCCGAGCAAGCAAGCAAAGGAAATCTTCCCGATGTAAATTTATTTGAATTTAGAGAGGTAGAATTCAAAACGATAGGGAAAATAATTATTGATATGGATGAAAAAAAAAGGCATCTGGAGAAGACGATATTTCAATAAAACTACAAAAGGCAGGTGTCCCGGTAATGAACGGTCACATGAGCAAAATTGTCAATGACTCCATGAAAACAAATACTTTTCTAAACAAACTGAAACTGGCTAAAGTAAAACCACTTTTTAACCCTCTCCTTACCACCTATAGAAAAATCGTCACATTCGTTACGATACAACCAACATTTTTCTTATCCACATTTCTTTTGTATATCACAAAATTTAAAGAAAATGAACAGTGTGTTGTAGAGCATGTTTTTGCTAAAGAAATTATTTATCACAATAACTTTACTGCTATTGTGTTTGAGTGATAAAAAATCTATTTTTGGTTGTGAAGTTTTGGGGAAAATCCTGAAATGGCTGGTAAGGAGAGAGTTGAGAAGAATGATCCACCAGGTGGTATTTTGCCATCTCTATCATTGATTTTAAATTCAATTTCTAAAGGGAGAAAAAAATTCGGAGAGAGTGTGAGAGAGCATGAGTATATGTTATGGAGAGCTTGTTTACTAGTGTTGATGTATTGTTATATTTACCTCGATCTATGTATAATTATGTCAATGTCGGAGAAAGATCATAAAGATCTTATATATATTTATTTATTCTTATGTTTTATTTTCTATATTCTTATGTGCTCAGAGTACAGGAGAATTCGGATGCAACGGGATAGTGGGACTCGCAAAAAATCCCTGTTGTAGCCAAGTCCCACTATATCCATGCATTCGGAATTTGAAGCGAAGCAATACTGAGGGAACTCAAAAAAAAAAACAATACAAGGACCACGTTTGGAGTTATCTCCCCTAGTAAATAAATCAGATAACGTGAGTGAGACTTCCATTCCTGTAACCCGAGACCGTTGTACGCGAGCTGTATTGTAATGTGCAGAATATTTCCGACAATAAAGAAATTTTGAATTGAATCATCTCCCTAATCAACATCATCATAATAATAATGATTTGAATTAATTGTAACAATCATGGTTATGGTGTAAATTATTTTTGATATGTATGTGTATAAAAATAATCTAATTGTAATAAGACTTCTAATAACGTTGATGGTCATTTTGATTGGATACCCAGACTGGATTTTTTTTTTTTTTTTTTTTTTTTTGAAATTCCTGTGGTTTGTCATTGATCCGGATGTTACTCACAATTCTAAAAGTTTTGAGACCTTAAAACTTGTTGCTTTGATAGACCTACAAAGATATAATTTTCAAATTTTGTTGGGGTTTTGTTTGTTTGGGTGTTTTTTTGCAGGGGGGGGGGGGGTTTGTGCAAATGTCCCAGAAGCCAACTTTTTAAGGCCCAATAAATCGAGGAACTTCACATCCAGAGCTGTACTCATACTTATTTATATACAAAGATACATAGAGAACAAGCTCAATTGGTCGCTTAAAAAGACAAGTGAGCTATCCAGCATTATACGGTAAAAAGTGTTCTTAAAGTTACTTCGACGCCTTTTATCACTATGTTGAAACAGTTGTGTTCACATTTCCAGATTACAGGATTAGAATGAGACATCAACATTTTCTGCTAAATGAATCTTGTCTTGGACGTGTTTTAAAAAGTGATAGAAAGAGAAAACAATTTTGAAAAAGTATGAGAGAGCTCACTTGTCTTTAAGATTGTCCAATTTTTTTTTTTATTTTAGATTTTTTTCATTTATCAAGTCAAAAATGGCAGCTCTTTTGCTTTCCCACATTTTTGCGAGAGAGACAAAACTCTCCAATTTTTGTAAATTTAAAAGCAGCACAATAAATTGACAAACATAGCTACAATGATCAGAACAAAAGAGCTTTTTAAATATCTATCTATTGAAGGGGGAAATATATTTGATGAATAAAGTTTATGTGTGGCTATGTGGTCTTGTGGTATGACACTCGCTTTCGGATCGGAAGGTCCTGAGTTCAAGCCTCGCTCTGCGCATAGTTGAGTCTTTGGACAAGGCTCTTTACTCACATTCTCTCTCCATACTCAGGTGTAAAATGAGTACAGCATTGTCTCTATCGGAAAAAAATTGTAATATGTCTCATTCTACATGTTACATGCTGCTGTTGGTCAGGGACCCTTTGCAATGCTCTTTGAGCATGTTTAGTAGATATTGCGCTATATAAAAGCTCAAGGGGTTTTTTTTGGTTGTTTTTTTTTAAAAGAATAATGCCTATTTAGACGTCTATTTAATTTTTTTTTTTTTAATGTCCACTGAAGATTAATGAGAGCTGTGAGGATGGCGTAGTAGTAAAGGCGAATATTCAACTCATGTTATTACTTTATTCATGACATTCTCACATCTCTCGTTCATCCTTAGTGTATCATTCATCGTGTTTGGTTTGATAAAGGGTAAACCCAAAACATTCATATTATCTTGTTGTTTATTTTTTTTTGAGATCCAAGCAACATTTGCATTGTCGAATAAAAGCTTGTTTTAGCAATTTCATTGGTTTTTGTTTGCTGAAGAAGGGTTTTGAGCCCAAAAAGTTCAGTGTTTGATATTTTGTTCTCTATTAAAGCTGTTATAAACCTGTTATATTCATTTCTTGTTATTATTTTTTACAGTCCACAGCTTCAGGCAGCTTAGTATCACTTTGACTCGTTATAACAGACACAAAAGGGTGAGTGAGATTGGTCACCCTTTTTCATCGTGTAGCTATAACACATATTGATAGTCGGTGGATCAAAAGTCTGAAGTCTACATGTCTGGATCCACTCGGTTCGGGAAATTGAATTTTTTGCCACAAATATCAAACGTGGATTTAATTTCTGTATGTTATGCTGGGGTATAAATACTATTTCTTGCTTTACAAAAACTTCTAAGGTCCAATTTCTCATCATTCTATCTGTAAATTCACTTTTTGGGGTCTGAATCATTCCGACATAATACCGTTTTGAGACGGAGGGTCACATATGAGCTTTGCACTTTGCACACCATATTTTATTTAATTTTCGGATCCGACCATAATTAAATAAAACATGGTGTGCAAATCTACAGAGTTTTGATCCGTCAATCATGAAAATTGAAACTTCAGAGGTTTCGTCCGCCAACCATTAAAATACAATTTGCCCATTCAGATTGCATTTTGCCCTGTTCTGAAGTTGGAACATTTGTTTTTGCTTTTGTTCAGCCTGAAATCGTGTACTGAGAGGGAGACAGACTTGATGTGTACTCTCAAATATTGGGATTTTTTTTTTGTACCATAAAATAAGGACCTGCTTATTTTATTATAAATGAGTTGGGGGGGGGGGGGGGATGACATGATTTGACTAGTCAATTGACGTGTCATATCTTTGATGTGTTTGGTAACCCATATTTTTGTCCTCTTGGTCTATTTTCGTGTGTTCAAAAAGTTCCGATAATTTTTTTCACCAGCCATTTACAACAGGCCTGTACATACTATTTTCAATTTTTTGCTTTATTTGTTAAAATGACAATGTGTACAGAGCTGCAGTATATTTGACTTTTATGTAACCAGAAATATTTGATATATGATTAATCCCAAGACATTTGGTAAAATTATAAAGAAAAGAAAAATTGATGGAAGATGCTAGTCTGATATGCCCTAATTACACCTATGTGCCATTTATTTTATATTGATTCTTTGTAGTTAAGCACACACACACACACACACATATATATATATATATATATATATATATATATATATATATATATATATATATATATATATATATATATATATATATAAAATATATATATATATATATATATGTGTGTGTGTGTGTTTGTATATATATATATATAAATATGTGTGTGTGTGTGTGTGTGTGTGTGTATGTGTGTGTGCTCTTGGAATCTCCGTCTATTCCCTATTTGAATTTGAACCATTCCCTTTGTCCTGCTTACACTCGCTGGGTGGGGTTCCTACCTCCCATAGTGGGCAGGGAGGTACTTACTGTGTCTTCTATCCCCTTATATCTGTGTTCCAACTTGCTTTCTGTCTTGTCTTAGAGAATGAGATTACTCGGTTTTGTCTTGACCCTGGCTGCGAGGGAAACATTCAAATGTATGGTTAGTTTTGGGGGATGATATTATTCCTTGTAAATCATCTCTCTGTTATGCACTGTATTGTCTTTTGTATAGATATTATATATGATTTCTAAACATTTGAGTGTATTCCTCTGTATAGGGACCTGTGCTTGTGTCTGGATGAGACTTTTAGGTGATCTCAAACTAAGTATTTTGATAGTGTGCTCTTGGAATCTACATCTGTTTCCTATTTGAACCAAGTCCCCTTTGTCTTCCTTTTTCTTGGGTGCTTTAATTGTAACTCTAGAACTTTTTACTTTCCCATTTTCTTCCTTTTTACTGGCGCTGATATGACCTTAATGTGTTGCTAGCCATAAAACCCTTAAAAAACAATGTTAAGAAACAATGCTTATTCTCGTGTGCTTTTAATAAAACTAAACTTTTTTATTATTATTATCCCATTTTCCTGTCTTATTTACTGGCACTTTAATAAACCCTTTAAAAGAAAAAAAAAACATTGTATGAAAGAGCACATTTTGATAAGGAATAATCGTATCTAGGTGACGTTATAGGCAGTGTATGATGATAATGATAAGATTTCTGAACTCCTTCATAAACTCATAACCTGACACTGACCAAAAAAAAAACTACGCCAAAATAGGAAGGAACGACTACCAAAATAACGCGAAAAAAAAAAAAAATTCAGCTTTATATAGCGCAATATCCGCTAAATGTGCTCAAAGTGCTTTACAAGGGGTCCCTGGTCAACAGCAACATTTAACATCTAGGACGGGACATGACGCCGGTTAGGCGATATTACAATTTTTGGGACACAGACATCGCTGTTAATGGCCAGGTACTCATTTTACACCTGAGTACGGTGAGAGAATGTGAGTAAAGAGCCTTCTCCAAGGACTCAACTATGCGCCGAGTGCGAGGCTCGAACCCTGGACCTTCCGATCAGAAAGCGAGTGTCATACTACAAGACCACATAGCCGCACAGTAAAGTAAATTATATTCAATAGTTCAACCAATGGGATCATTAATTTGTTTGGTTAATACGGCAACTCACTATCACTAAGTGAAGTGTCAAAATACACTAGTCCAAGTGTCAGAGATGATATCATTGCTATTGTAGTCTGAGTGTATCAGGCTATTAGTTAACAAATCTGTGAACTCCCATAGCGGGCAGGGAGGTACATACTGTGTCTTCTATCCCCTTATATCTTATCCAACATGCTTTCTGTCTTTGTCTCAGAATGAGATTACTTGGTTTTGTCCTGGCACTGGCCGGAATCCTAACTGGGAGGGAAACAGTCAAATGCAGTTATTGTTTTGGGAGATGATATTTTTTTCCTTGTAAATTATCTCTCTGTTATGTATTATTATTTTTATTTTGAATGTATAATGTAAGCATTTGAGTGTGTTCCTCTTTGTTGGATTTTGTCCTTGTGTCTGGATGAGACTTGTAGGTGATTTCAAACTAAGTACATTGGTGGTTTGCTCTTGGAATCTACATCTGATCCCTATTTGTTCCCAGTTCCCCTATGTCTTACTTTCTCTTGGATGCTTCAATTGTAATTCTATAACTTTTTACTATTCCATTTTCTTCCTTTTTACTGGCGCTGATATAACCTAAATGTGTTGCAAGCGCCGTAAAACCCTTAAAAACAAACAAACAAACAGGCTATTAGTTAACAAATCTGTGAAGTACTGCGTAAACCTAGTGGAGTATCACACCGTAACAATCGTTAACTTATAGCCTGACACGAGGACCCAATAGGGCTTATAATAGTTGACGTCATGAATTAGGTTTGTTCAGTGAGAAGTGAGTTGTCGTTTATAGTGCTCAAGGAAACAAGTGATCTCATTGGTTGATCTATTGAATACAGTTTTACACGTGACCTCACTGTCATCCAGCTGATTCCAGTTAAATTGTACGTACGAGGAATGAGTGTTTGTACTGGTTTTGTTGTTGCTGGACTGGTATAATCGTGAAGTTTCAACTGTTAGTTTCCTTGTGCGACTTGTGTTCACGGTAAGGTGTTCAAATTCCACCACGACCAGGCCCTTGTCAATCTTGAATAACAGAGTGAGTCTCGCTTAAATTAGATTAAATTGAGCTTTTATATAGCGCAATATCCACTAAATGTGCTCTAAGCGCTTTACAAGGGATCCCTGGCCAACAGCAACATTTAACATGTAGGACGGGACATGATGCCTGTTATGCGATATAACAATTTTTCGGACAAAGACAACGCTGTTAACGGTCAGGTACTCATTTTACACCTGAGTACGGTGAGAGGATATGAGTAAAGAGCCTTTTCCAAGGACTCAACTATGCGCCAAGCGCGAGGCTCGAACCCAGGACCTTCCGATCCGAAAGCGAGTGTCATATCACTAGACCACTTAGCCGCTTCTCTTATTCGTCTGGAAAGCTCACTCCATCCCAGTTGATTCCGCATCTCTGTAACACTCAACTGCTAGTGTACCGGTAATCCTTCGTCACGAATCGAGCTGCTCTTCTTGGCACCATTTCCAGTTGGTGATCGTCCTTTTGCCATTTATGGATCCCATGCTGATGCTGCATATTCTAGCACTGAACCCACAAGACTCTTGTATGCTGTTGACTTGAGATCCATCGGGCATTTCCTGAGATTCCGTCTCAAGAATCCCAATGTTCGACTGACGTTTGATGTTATAATTCTGAAGGCTGCGGTTCGACGCGCTCCCTAAGTGGCAGCAGCGGCTATCGGTTTCCGCTACCCACACCCTTATTACTTATTTTCCCGGTTGTCCCCAAGACCTTAGGCTTGTCTCTCAACGAAGCGGCGAGACATTTTGCCCGATCCACTAGATGGCGCTACAGGTGTCTGGCAATAGCTCGCCTGAGAAACGGAGTGCTCGCCAAATTGGGTCTCCGCCGCCCATATACGAACCCCGCTAGCGGGAAAATATTCGGCACATCCGGCTTGAGTCTCAAACAGCACGGAGCCATGCTGTCTTACAACACTAGGTGCCAATACGCTGTTTTCTGCGGACCTGGAGCCCAGCCTGTGCCTGCACCGGCGACCAGGCAGGATGCAACGGCCTAAGCCTTTCCAACCACGTCAGCGGTCGACGCTCTGCGCGTTTACGCGGCGGGGGTCGTCTGGGTCCAATTGGATTCAGTAGTCTGATGTCACGCGCCCGGCAACGGCGGCCATCTTGGTTCTAAACAAAGAAAGTAATTACTTTATTCTTCATGCTGGCTAGAACTTTTCATATGCCTTGTGATCAAAATGTGTAAAAGTCAAAACGTGACCAAATTAATATTTTTTTTCCTCTGAATACGCTTTTATGCTCGTCGGGGAAATATTTCATACGGGCGTCCGCCATTGTTCCGATAGTTTGAAGCCAGTGTTACTAGGTTACCATGCGTCATAAAGAAGGAAGTGACGTTACGACTGTTGAAGAGTATTACTCCTACCTGCTATGAGATTTGGTTCACACTCCGGCTGCACCGTTGGTCCGAGTCACGGGCACCTCCGACACTCAAAGGAGGTACCAAGTTTTCACATCGAGGTCTCGCACATCTCATATCTACTAGGTTTTGCCGAGTCCCCACGATTGAGCTTCGTACACCTCCTTCCAGCAAGAAGGTGCCGCGCTCTCATTCCATCGGGCTATCGATCCCCAAACCATGGCCCTTTCAGTGCCGCCATATGTCAAGTCGGTGATCCAATTAGGGGCGCCCTAAGTGGCGGAGTGGCAATGTGAACGTGTTTCAATGGCAATGCACAACACGGCCAGCAGCTGTTCAGTGGCTTCATCCTGCCTAAAGATTCGGAATGAGGCTACTATCTTCAACCGGTCAATTTGGCCCAAAAAATAAAAAGCAAACTCGTCAAATATCAATCGTTTTAAATGACCTTCATCATGGCAAAAAAATCTCAAAGCTGGGACTAAGGATGACCTCATGAGGTCCCAGGTTTGATAGTTTTTGCCAAGATGAGGGTCATTTAAATCGATCGATATTTGACGGAATAATTTTCTGACCAAATTTTTAAAAATAAATACGTGTCTCTCCAGAGTACGGCAGTTAAATTATGTAGCAATGACTATCCCGCACAAATCTTTGGGCCTCTTTTTCGCTCACGAAGTGCCCGAATTCGCGTCAAAATATGGGACGAAGCCGTTTCGAGTATGCTATTTAAAAAAATTAATTACGACGCTGTTTATCAATGAACAGTGGCGTGGGGCCATTGGATCGAATGGTGCCAGGCACCGCACCAATCTTTTAAAAAATCATTATTAGCATAATTTAATTAAAAATAAAACAGAGATTTTAACTCCACTGTCTTTTGCCAACTCGCCAACAACATACTGCCTTTTTAGTCTCCACTCTATTCAAGATTCCGAGTCACGCACTGCGCCGACTCGTGTGTTGGTGACATCACTCCGCGAAGTAGTGACTAAATCAAACACCGTGGTGCAAAGCAATCCGAGCTCCAGTTAATGCTCTATCCATTAGTATCGCGACAGCTGATTGAGCGAGAAACGAGGTCGAATTATACTATCTTCAAATAGCGGAAAACCCCTCGACTTGTGCCAGGATCTGAGAGCTCCACCGTTGGACTGGGGGGATGCGCCAAATTAGGTTCAAAGTTCAAAAATTGCCAATGTAGGGTAACTTCGGCCATCCAAAATATTACATTAACTGTCAAAAACACTGATCATTGTCAAGTTTATTTGTAAGCAGCAAAGAAAAACATCATAAAACTTTAAAATATGACATATCAAACCCCCCACCTCTTTTTCACGATTATTGAATAAAGTAATTCTTTGCAACGAAGCATTGTGGACGAATTTACCAAAAATTTTCTTGCTTGTAGTGCCGAGTTGATGGTTACGTGTGTATGAGTGTTTATTTGTGTGTGAGTGAGTGTGTGTGTGTGTGTGTGTGTGTTTGTGCGTGTGTATTTGTGTCAGTCAGAGAAAGAAAGCGAAGACTGTCAACAGTTAAACTTTTGGTGTGTTTTTAGATTTTTAAGTACTTAAGTGGAGTGATTTTTTCTTTGTGATGCTTTAAGATCTGAATCTACCTTTTATTTGTGCAATCATTAATCGTATTCCACTGATTTCCATTATTTGAGATATCCTTTGAAGTTTTTTTTTGTTAAACAATGAATTGCAATGAATCAAGTTGACTCTTTACTTCACCGACCGTTTGGGAGATTGACACTAGATGACAAATTAGAAATAAAAAGACTAGTTCCTCACCAACCAACTGATTTTGAATTAACACAGGTGTGGAAATCTCGAAAACGCTCTTTTTCAGTGACATGGTATGACAGGCATGAATGGCTCACAGTTAGTTTAGTCTTTCGTTTTTATTGTCTACTTTTTACAGATACAACAAACACTGACAAATCATGGACATCTATAAGCTATAGTGACCTTAACCACTTCCATCGTATTTCTTAACCTCATGAACGTTGTTTTAGCACCCTTAAAAGAGTAAAAAAATTTTGTTGCGAAATTCAATGAAACAGGAGCGGTTAAATTCATTAATGATTCTGTCAATTCACAAAGCTGAAATAGATGCCATTCCAGATTTCAATAAACACATTATAAAAAGATTTGCAGAGATGAAACATCGCAGTGCAGATTTTTTTTACAAGTACTAAAAGTAAGTAATTTCTGTCATAGGTTTTTTTTTTCTCTTTTGATTTACATTTATAACATATTGATTGCATTATCTACCAAATCCAATCCTTTAAATGGTGGACAAAGAATAATTACAAAGACCTTTTCATACGGGACTTGTATCTCAGTGTTGTGGCTTGTTGTTTTCATGAATTATTTGTTTTTGTAAGTTTTGTCCACTCGTAGAAACCATCGACCCTCCCCCACCCTTCCATAAAAGAGAGTTTTTAATGTGTCGTGCTCTCTCCTCTTAACTGTGTTCATTGTATTAGAATTTTTTTTCTAACCATGGCACCACCATATGCCGTCAATACGCCACGCCGCTGTCGATGAATATGACTGAAAGTTGGCACACAGTTAGAAAAAAGGTCATTTTAGATTATGTCAAGCGACAAAACTCGTGCGATTACCAGAAGACCGTTAAAAATAGATTTTTACTCTTTGGAGTAAAATATTTCTAAAACTACCGGGTGTGGAGGTTTTGTCGCTGACAAGGTAATACATGAACATTTCTTCTTTTTGGTTGTAAAATTTCATATGAATATGACGAGTACTTTTCCCGTATTTTACAAAACACCATCCTAATTTGCTCTTCGAGTTTCAATCTTTTAATCCACTTATTACGCAAGATACAACCAAAGGTCGAAAAAAAATGCCGAAAAAGTGTCCCATATTTTCGCGTTTTTTTCCTCTTTGCGGTTCATCCAAATAAATGACACCTTTGAAATTGCATAACTTGTTTATTTATGAATGGATTTTCAAAATTCAAAAACATTTTTACTCAGTGGAGATAGGGCTTTGATTTTAGACTAAAATTTTCCTCAAACCTCAAAAAAAGAAAAAAAAACATTTTTCATAGGCATTGCTAAATTATGGTTAAAATGATAGTTTATGGACTAGTACAGCTTTGGGGTGTGGCAATCCATGGAACAAAACAAAAAAAAAAAAAAAGATTGTTATTTTAAACGATCCGTTTGCTTTTTATATTATTATAATATTGCCTAACAGGTGTCATGTCCCGTCCTACATGTTAAGTGTTGCTGTTGGCCAGGGACCCCTTGTAAAGCGCTTTGAGCACGTTTAGTGGATATTGCGCTATATAAAAGCTCCAAAAAAATTGTCAACATAAACAACCATATCATTATCATCATAATTAATATTAACATTATAACTGTCATCATCATTGATTTATGGGAACGAATACTTATTGCAGGTCTGATAATCCAAATTGTTATGGTAATGAAGATACATACTCTCAACCCAACGCAAATTTCTCCATTACAACTATGTTGTAACAAGCCCCAGAGTTGGGTCAGGCAATCAGACCTGCAAATATGTACACGTCAATCCATGGACAAAAAAAAAGAAATATCGATATCCTAATCCATTCATTTTCTGATTATATGTGACCCAGCGTTTCAAACCCGTATTATGTCGGGATTAACCAGATACCAAAAAGTCCAATTAAAGTTTAACTAGTCAAAAATATGAATTATTGCCTATTTAGCAACTTGAAATATGATATTCATCCTCCTCCATAGTGTATATAAAATCGACGCAAGTCTGATATTTCTGGCTATAAATTCAATTCTCAGCATCTTAATCATCCCAACATAATACCGTTTCGAGGCGATAGGTCACATATTATCTATCATTCGTCAACATTAACAGCCATAATATCATTACCATCATAATTATTTTCATAATTTTGTCACCGTCATTGGTTGAATTGATTTGTCATTATAAATTTTTCCTTTAACTTTAACTTGCGCTTGTATATAGCGCAATACCCACCAAACATGCTCAAAGCGCTTTGCATGGTGTCCTAATCCAACAGCATCAACTTTGACGTGCAGGAAGAGACGACGCCTGTAACTGTAAGGCGTTATTTACTTTATTTTGTTCGATAAAGACATCGCTTTTACATGTAATAAGCAAGGTACAGAATATGAGTAAAGAGTGCGGTGAAAAATATATAAGTAAAAAAAAAAACGACTCGTCAGATATCAATCGTTTTAAATGACCTTCATCATGGCAAAAATTTTCAAACCTGGGACTAAGGATGACCTCACGAGGTCCTAGGTTTGATAGTTTTTGCCAAGATGAGGGTCATTTAAATCGATCGACATTTGACGGAATAATTTTCTGGCCAAATTTTTAAATACCTATCTTTTCTCAAGAGAAATCTCTTGAACGCTAAATCCTCCCCCCCCCCCCCCCCCCCCCCCCCCCCCCCCCGACTGAAAGAAAGGCTATCCAGTGAATACTCATTGAAGGATAAAGAAGTGAAAAAATCCACAAGGAAAGACAAAAGAGATTTTGCAGAAAATTTAGCAACTGAAGCAGAAAATGCAGCTGTAAGACAAGACGCACAAACGCTCTACAAAATCACAAAAAGCTCTCGGGAAACATAAGTTATGGTCAAGAGAAACCATTAAAATCCCAAGATGGTAGAGTCATCACAGACGAAAAGGAGAAAATTGAAAGATGGAGAGAATATTTCGCAAACCTTCTGAACAGACCAGACCCATCTTCTTACACAGATATCACAGAAGCAGAAATGGACGTAGAGGTTAATCTTGGTTCAATCACTGAGCATGAGGTGCACGATACAATACAACAACAAAAATGGCAAGGCCCCAGGTATTGACAAAATCCGTGCGGAAATGCTTAAAGCGAACTCGCAAGAAATGTCCACAATTCTCAGGAAATTGTTCACCAACATTTGGGAAAAGGAAGAAATACCAGAGGATTTGCAGAAAGGCATCATCCATAAAATAGCCAAGAAAGGAGACCTGGGAAATTGTGCTAACTGGCGTGGAATCACACTCATGTCCGTAACGAGCAAAATTTTTAATAGAATCCCTCTGAAAAGAACGTCACCTCACATTGAAAACATTCTTAGAAAAGAGCAAGCAGGGTTCATAAAAAGGAAGTCATGTAGTGACCACATATTTACCCTGAGACAAATCCTCGAGCAAAGCATTGAATGGAACAGCCCCTCTACACCATTTTTGTCGATTTTGAAAAAGCCCTTGACAGCTTACACAGAGAGTCCCTGTGGAAAATACTCCGCCATTATGGTATACCGATGAAGATAGTCAAATTAGTAAAAGCAATGCCAAGTGATCTGTGGTAACAATTTAACAGACAGCTTTAATGTAACAACTGGTGTAAAACAAGGCTGCATACTCTCCCCACTTCTGTTTATCCTGGCTCTAGACTGGCTCATGAAAAATACAATCGATGGTAAGAAGAGATGCATTCGCTGGACACTGATATCCTTTCTGGAAGATATAGACTACGCAGATGATATCGCATTAGTTTCCAGTACACACAGAGACGCCTCAGAGAAACTAAACGTACTACACAAGAACGCCTCGAAATTGGACGGAAAATAAATTTCGATAAGACTGTGTACATTAGGGTGAATTCAAAACATGACAGTGAAATTAGGATAGATGAACATATAATTGAAGAGGTAACAGAGTTCTCCTACCTCGGATCCAAAATAACAGACGACGGAAATGCAGAGCACGATATCAAGCACAGAATTCAAAAGGCAAACCTGGCCTTCGGCATGCTGAAAAACTTTTGGAAATCAAAACAAATAATGAGAAAGACAAAGCTGAAAATATACAAGAGCAATGTTTTAAGTGTACTGCTTTATGGAAGTGAAAGCTGGAAAATGACATCCTCCTTAATACAGACACTAGAAGCCTTTCAGAACAAGTGTTTAAAAAGAATTTTTAATTTATTTTGGTCTACAAAAATAAAAACAGTGGATCTATTAAAGAAAGCCGACTGCACTAGCATTGAAAGCCAAATAAAAAGACGAAGATGGCGTTGGCTAGGTCATGTGGCCAGAATGGAAAAAGGGTCACTTCCCAAGACAGCATTGTAATGGACAGCAGATGGGAAGAGAAAGCGGGGAAGACCCAAAGAAACCTGGCGAAGGACCATGGAGAAAGAATTAAAGGAAGCAGGCCTGTCCTGGAACACAGCCACCGCAAAAGCAGCCGATCGCAAAAAATGGAGATGTCTGGTGGATGTCCTATGTGCCTCGAAGAGGATTAAGTAAGTAAGTCTTTTCTCAAGGACTCTCACGTTTGCGCCTCCAAAATTGGGACCCGAACCACGGACCTACACTAAGTCCGGAGGCGAGTCTTGTCATAGTCATACCACAAGACCACAAATCACTTTTATCTTCTTATTTTTTAAAAATAATAAACTTTGTTTACTGATTTATTATTTACTCCTATCATTAGTCATAACGATCTCGCTGACACACCAACAAAGCGCATGCAACGAGACAACACTACATGAATAGCCTGCAATCTCTACCGCCATGTCATTAAGCGACATAGGGGGAAAAAATGATTTGACACATCAAGGAATAACGCCGCGTTCAAAAACTATGTGACATGGAACAATGTGCTGCTGTCCGATTGGATTTTTGAAATGGTTGATTTTATATTTACAAGTACAAGTCATATTTATTTTTATTTTGTTTTTTTTTTTTTTTTTTTTTTTTTTTTTTTTTTGGGGGGGGGGGGGGGGTTTGGTGTGTTTTTTTTGTTGTTGTTTTTTTTTTTTTTTTGGGGGGGGGGTTGTTTTGTTTTTGTTGTTGTTTTAATTACATTTTCAGTCAATAAAGTGATTAGAATTTTACTAAGATGTTCAATGAATATAATTTTTACACGAGAACGAGTTCAAATGGGCGTGGCATGTGGTATAGTCCCTCAGACCGTAAAGTTATGGCCTGACACTGACCAAAAACTGACGTCAAAATGCCAGTCTTTTGCCACAAATGAAAATAAATCGTGAGTTGTATTCAATAGTTCAACCAATGAAATAACTTGTTTCCTCGAGCTCTACTAACGACAACTCACTTCTTCTTCTTCTAGGTTCCATGCCTGGTCCAGGCTTCGGATACTGCATGAATTATCTCTCTCCATTCCTCCCTGTCTCTTGCCTTTTCAAACAGCTCTTGGATTGTTAGGCTGGTGAAGCCCTTCAGTTGGTCTATGAGTGTTTTTCTTTGTCTCCCCCGGCGCGTTTACCAGGTATTTTTCCACAACTTGCCAGGTATTCATTCTTATCTTTCCTTACTATGTGTCCGAAAAAGGATAGTTGTCGATCCACTATTAAGGGCATTAGTTTCCTTTGTTGGTATGTTTGTTTTAGCACTTCTTCGTTCGTTTTGTGTGCAGTATACGATATTCTCTGCATCCTTCTCAAGCACCACATTTCAAAAGCTTCAATGTTCTTTTGTGTTTCTGCATTTGTAGTCCAGCTTTCGCATCCGTATAACAAGATTGGCCACACGTAGCACTTCAAGACTCGGAATCTAATCCCGAACGACATCTGTTTGTTTTTCAAAATGTTTCCCAGGTCCATGAAGGCCTGTTTGGCTTGAGTTATTCTTGCTCGTATGTCTCGGTTACATCTTCCATCTGTTGTCACTATTGAACCTAGGTATTTAAAACTTTCTACGTTGGTAAGTTGCTCGCCGTGAATCGTTATATTGCAGGTGTTGTTGTTTTTGGGGTTTTTCTGTATTACCATGCATTCCGTTTTGGTGATATTCACTTCCATTCCCTTGGCTTCACTATCTACTACCACTTTGTCAACAATCTTTTGAAGTTGGATTTCTGATGTTGCAATGAGTACCGTATCGTCTGCGTATCTTATATTATTTATGTTGTGACCTCCCACTTTTATTCCCTCCATATTATTTATGCCCCTCATGATTGTTTCTTGGTATAGATTAAACAGATCTGGTGAGGCAACACACCCTTGACGGACTCCTTTCTTAATAGGAATGGAATTTCCTGTAGAGTTTCCGATTTTGATAGATGCCTGCTGGGTGTAGTATAATGTTTGCATGAGTCTGAGGTCTTTCTCATCAGCGCCAATGGAGTGCAGTTGTTTTAGTATTTCTTCGTGGCGTACTCTATCAAAAGCTTTTTTGTAGTCGACAAAACAGAGGTATAGTGGGGTCTGAACCTGTATAGCTCTTTCACTTAAAACACGGAGGAGGTATATTGCGTTCCTTGTCCCTCTGTCAGGTTGGAATCCATATTGTTCTTCTGCGATTTCGGGGTTAATCTTATTCCTTAGCCTGTTGATAATTATACGCAACAGTATTTTGTTGATGTGGCTTATTTAACTTATAGTTCTAAAATTTTCGCATCTGACTGCACCTGCTTTCTTTGGTGTTGCTATGAAAATAGAGTTACAGAGATCTTCTGGAATTTTCCCAGTATTGTATATATTGTTGAATAATATGTGAAGTTCATCAATTGCTAGATCTCCTAGGCTTTTTAATACCTCTACAGATATTTCATCAGGGCCTGTTGCTTTACCATCCCTCATTCGTTCCATGGCATGTTCAATTTCACTTTTGGTGATGTTTGGTCCGCTTAATGGTTCTTTGAATTTCAGTGGTGGTTCATTTCTATTTGGATCATTGTACAGTTCGCCTATGTATTCTACCCATCGGCTTTCTATATGTTGTTCTTCAAATAGCAGTTCCCCTTGTTTGTTTTGGATACAACTTCCTGCTGCTTTGCTTTTCCTTTTCCCTGATAGTTCTTTTATTCTTTGGTGAGCTTGTTGGGGGTTGGGTTTGTATTCTCTTTCGATTTCGCAGCATTTCCAGTCTAGATAGTTCTCGTGTGCCTCGATGCATTTGGATTTAATGTGGTTGTTCAATGTTTGGTATTCTGCAGACCCTCTGTTGCATTTTCGTCTTTCTTCAAATAGGTTTAGAATTTCATTTGTCATCCATTCCTTTTTGCTGTTTATTTGAGCTATTGGTAAATGCTTTTCTGCAGTTGCTTTGACACACTTTTGGAATATATCAAATTGTTTTTCACATTTTTCATTATCAGGTTCACTTTGGCTTTGTATCATGAGTGCATTTTCAAATTCTTCTCTCATTTTTGTTTGTATGCCATTGTCTTTGCATAACCTGTAATCCCTCTTTATTCTACCAGCTGTTCTCTGAATAGCTTTAAACTTTATCCTTATTGTACAAACAACTTGGACATGGTCACTGTCTACATCGGCGCCTGGGTAGGTTTTGCAATTTAATATGCCATTTCTGAATCTTGATGATACTGCTATAAAGTCTATCTGGTTCCTTGCTCTGTCCCCTGGTGATTGCCATGTCCAGGTTCTTCTTGGGTGTTGTTGAAACCAGGTGTTTGAAATCATTAATTTATTTGTTCTACACCAATCTGCCCAGATGTTTCCTCGTTCATTTCTGTCTCCGAGTCCATGTGGTCCGATTATGTCACCATCTCTGCCTCAGTTCGACAAATGGATGATGCCAAGTCTGCAAAGATAGATCATCATCAAGCCCTACTGCAACCTCCTCGTGGTGTCGAACGGTAACAGGTCAAGCTGGCCAACTGCAGAGGGCGACAAGAATAGGCAATGGCAAACCATTCTTGTAACTTTGCCGAGTTAACTGCATGGGGGGACCTAAATGCTAAGATTGGCAGAGGCAGAGATGGTGACAACTCACTAGACGGTGCAAAAACCAAATAATGACGTCAAACTGCCAGTCCTTTTGGTTTTCAGTGTCAGGCTATAACATACCGATGGCTACGTTCAGACCCGTACTCTATTGTATCAACTTGAAATGGGGGGGGGGGGGGGGGGGGGGGATAAAGGGCGGGGGGGGGGGGGCAGTTTGGCTTCTATATATAAAAGGCGGGGGGGGGGGGGGGGGGAGGCGCAATTTACCTATTCCATAGAAGGTAGGGGGGGGGGGAGGGATGCGCATTTTGAGCCTTTCATAATTTAGACGAGGCGAGATATGGTGTATAAAATAGTTTTCTTCCAATCAAATATAAAAAATAGATGGGTGGGGGGAGTCTATTTGATACAGTAGAATATGGCCCAATTAGTTTCATCGAGTTTCTGTTTTGTTAAAACGGCCTTACAACCCTTCCATTATAACGTCAGTATATCGCGAAGTACTTTCCGCCAGATCTAACAAACCCAGCTACTTAATCGCGTTTGGGTGGACAATGAGGTAGAAAAAAATATCCACGGCACCCGGGATCGATACAGGTTCCTTTGCGAGTTATCGGTACCCCGCGAGGCAGATCAGTATGTGTAATTTATTAAATATGGCTGTCACAAGCATGCACAAAGCAATTCCTTTCAGCCATATTGGCTTGTGTCTAAGAACGCAATGTTTTCCTGCGTGAATTAAGAATCACACATTATTATATATACATACATCCAGCCCTTGAAAAGCTTCGAACTTCACGTTTTTATAGATGAAAATGATCAAAATAGTTATCTCGGTGATGAATATTATAAATAGATTTATATAATTTGTCGGTAATAATATCAAGCGTCCTTAGAATTTGTATGACTTTGCCCCACATTGTTTTATCACAAACTGCATTTGAAACGGACGAGTCGCCTATTAACTCACTCGATCCTAGAGATTTTCGCTACTTTTCAAAATTGGAAAAAAATGTTTGAAAAATTAGCATGTACATAGATAGTTTTATTCAACTATCATTAACATGTAAAAACTAAAAACATTAGGTTTGATACTACGCCTATAATTTGTCTCATAAAAACGTAATAAATGGGCATGGGGTAAAAAGTAACCCCTGGTATACTACGGATATAGTGGGTGTTAGGGTTGAGTGAGTTAAATTACTGAAATTTAAATGTGTTTAAAATCAAAATGTCTTTAAATTAAAACTTTGAGTTTTAAATTATTTTTTTTTTACCTTTTCAACTTTGGCATGTAGATACACCGTGGTGGTTGTTTCATATGAAAGTTATCTGGCATGCACCAGATATGAACCATAGATAACATTTAAAATTTTTTTAAAAAGTCAATTATCCCCATTCCACTACATTTCAATGGCTTGTAAGGGGTTGTTTTAATAAACTTTACATTCATGGAAAGGCATCCTTATTAATATAGCCAATTTTGTGGTTCAATTTTTCATATATTATCTATTATTCTTCTTATTATTATTATATTTAAAATTATTGTAACCGCATACAACATTGATATAAAGCCCATCTGCAACCATGGTATGTAGCACTCTTTGCATTTTTTGTTTACATATGTTTTAAGTTTAAAATTTGAAATTTATTTATGGGTGTGTTATACTCCGGTATTTTTTCTTTTCTTTTGGCCTTTAATTTTAGGCAAAGAGCAAAAAGTATTTTTGGGGGTTTTTTGGGGGGTTTTTTAATTCTAATTTTTTTGTTTTTTTTTTTTGTTTTGTTAGTTTTTTAATGTTTTTGTTGTTTTGTTCGGTTATTTTGTCTTGTTTTGTTCTGTTTTGTTTTTATTTTGTATTTTTTTTTTGTTTTGTTTTTTTGTTTTGAAAAAAAAGGAGCGGGGTCTTTTGTTTTTTTGTGTTGCTTTGTTTTTCGGTTTGTTTGTTGTTTTGCTTGTTGCTTTGTTTTTATTTTATGTTTTTTTTTTTTTGTTTTTTTTTTTTTTTGTCTTTTGGAGTGGGTGGGTGTTGGTGTTTTTATTTTTTTATTTCTTTTCGTTCTTTTTTTTTGTTTGTTTTTGTTGTTGTTGTTTTCTTTTTATATTAAATCAAAATGGTTTCGCCTTTCAATGGTACTCGCTTATTTAAAAGTTTAAGCTGTTTTGCTTTTATTTGTTTGTGTTCTTTATTGTTGTTGTTTTGTTGGGGTTTTTTTTTTTTTGGGGGGGGGGGGGCTGTTGTTTTTTTTTTTTTTGTTTTTTTTTGTTTTTTTTTTTTTTTTTGTATTTTGTTGTGTTTTTTTTTTCTTATTCTTTTATTATCACATCATACTGTAATAGCTATATGAACAAATCCTTATTCTCCCCTTAATGACTGCTTTTATTTATTTTTCTTTTACTTTCTATAACTTCATTTTCTTTATCGTTATTCTCTGGTACTAGGCCATAAAGCTTTCGACGCGCTGCTAGCAGACTGACCAAAGTTGAGTCCACGGGTAACAAGCAACCTTGTTTCT
>NC_088370.1:10543384-10555368 GCF_034508935.2 Berghia stephanieae
CCCCCCCCCCCCCCCCCCCCCCCCCCCCCCATGAAAACACTATCAAGGTGTTTAAATACCAAAGAGGAAAAGAAGTTTTATGAAAATATCAAATTTTCAAATTTACAAAAACAAGAAAGAAATCAAAACAGAAAGAAAGAAATTTTGCTAAAACTGACTTTAGCTATTGGACTGTTTGGTAATCATGTATGTAAGCTAGGCTTCTAAGTGTATGGTTTTGTAAGCTTATAGGTAATTAAATAAATTAAATTGAGCTTTCATATAGCGCAATATCCCCTAAAATGTGCTCAAAGCGCTTTACAATGGGTCTCTGGTCAACAGCAACATTTAACATGTAGGACGGGACGTGCCGCCTGTTAGGCGATATTACAATTTTTCGGACGAAGACAACGCTGTTAACGGCCAGGTACTCATTTTACACCTGAGTACTGTGAGAGAATGTGAGTAAAGAGTCTTTTCCAAGGACTCAACTATGCGCCGAGCGCGAGGCTCGAACCCAGGACCTTCCGATCCGAAAGCGAGTGTCATACCACTAGACCACATAGCCGCACAATTGGCCGGCATATCTTCCACATATGTTTCCTCATGTTTTGATTGTGTCCTTATGGGACAGCGTGGCTAAGCGGTACGGTCTTTTCTTCTTACCCAAAAGTTACCGAGTTCGATCACCCGCCTCGCTGTGTGGCCTTGAGTAAGTCACCTCGCCCTAGTTCACTTTGCAGCGCTGCACTGCGGCTGATGCCTGGGTTATTTCAGTCTTCCCTTTGGATAGACCCTGAAGACAAATTTCCCCTTGGGGATGAATAAAGGGAAATTATTTTTATTATTTTTTGTTGTTGTTGTTGCTGGTTTTTGTTTTTGATAGTTTAAACAATTTATCCACACAGGCATTGGAAGAGGAGGAGACTATGACACCAGAACAGCTGGCCATCAAACACGTGGGTAAACAAGACCCCAAGCGCCATCTGGAGGAGGAAGTTAATGTGATCATGGCAAAGAACATTGTGCAGTGTTTGGGTGCTATGATGCACACTGTCGTATTCAAGTAGTGTGGGGCATGTGTAAGAGTGTGTGTATGTATGTGTGTGTTTGTGTGTGCGTCTGTCGCATCTAATTACTTGAGAGAGGGAATGACAAGAACGTTTGTTATAAAGAGCTGATGTGGATATTTGTCATATAATCATTCATTTACTGGGTTTTTTTTTTTTTAAGTTCATCAAACTGTTTGCCCATCTGACTGTGCATTTTATTTCTGGCTTTAGATAGTGATCTATTATTCCTTTGGTTTTTATTCAATATGAAATGCAATTGCGTTTTTAAAAGAAATCTTTTGTCTAAGATTAATGTTTTTGTTTTTTTTTCATAATATTTTGGATTATTTGAATAAATATTTATGATATTGCCAAAATATGATCCGTTTAATTTTTTATTGGGAAGAGTGGGGATAGTTGGTTGAGCTCTCGTAGCTCGAGCAAAGGAACTGAAGCTATTGTTTTTGTTTGTTTTTCTTTTTTTAGTTTAGGATTGAGGGGGTGGGGGGCTGATGTTTCTGTCAACCTAGTAGTGATTGTGTATTTGGGTTAATTAGATTTAAATAGCTGGGTGGAGTCTTTTGACTTCTCGTGGTAAGCAAGGAAGTCTTTTCCTGTGTCTTATATCCCCCTAATACTTGTTTTTCAGCTTGCTTTCTGTCTTTGACTTGGAATGAAATTACTTGGTTTTGTCGTGGCCCTGGTCTGAGTCCTCTGCTGCAGGCGAAACAGTCAAATGTGGTAGTATTAGTTTTGGTAGACGATTTTTTTGTTCCTTGTAAATCATCTCTCAGTCATGTGCTATTATATTTTGTTTTGAATGTGATTTGTAAACATTTGAGTGTATTCCTCTTAGTGGGATCCTGTGCTTGAGTCTGGATGAGACTTTTTTGTGGTCTCAAACTAAGTACTGATAATGTGCTCTTGGAATCTACATCTGTCGCCTATATGAACTATTCCCTTTTGTCTTACGTTTTCATGGATGCTTTCAATTGTAAATCTAGAATTTTAAACTATCCCAGTTCCTTTTTACAGACGCTGAAATGACCCTAATGTGTTGCTTCATACAGTTATACTATTTGCCTGTTAAGCGTCCTTTTTGTCTGGGTGGGGTTCCTGATCTCCCATTGTGGGCAGGGAGGCACTAACTGCGTCTTCTAGCCCCCTATATCTGTTTTCCAACTTGCTTTCTGTCTTTGTCTTGGATTGAGATCACTTGGTTTTGTCCTGGCCGAACATCTGGCTGGGAGGCTGGAAGCAATCAAATGTATAGTTTTGAGAGATGATATTTTTTGTCTTGCCTCTGTTATGCACTGTATTATTTGTTTTAAACATTATATGATTTGTAAACATTTGAATGTGTTCCTCTTAGTGGGAACCTGTGCTTGTGTCTGAATGAAGCATTTAGGTAATCTCAAACCAAGTACACTGATAGTGTGTTCTTGGAATATACATCTGTTCCCTATTTGAACCAATTCCCTTTGTCTTATATTTTCTTGAGTACTTTAATTGTACTTCTAGAACTTTCTACTTTCCCATTTTCTTCCTTTTTACTGGTGCTGATATAACCTAAATGAGTTGCAAGCACTGTAAAACCCTTAAAAACAATCAAACATCCTTTTTTGTACCAACACGAAGTCTGCCAAAATTGGTTGGCATTAAAAATAACTAGAGTTTTTATATTGCGTAATATCCACTAAATGTGCTTAAAGCGCTTTACAAAGGGTCTTTGACCAACAGCAACATGTAGAATGAGATATGACGCCTGTTAGGCAATATTACAAATTTTTTCCGACAGAGACAACGTTGTTGACGGCCAGGTACTCATTTTACACCTGAGTACAGTGAGAGAATGTGAGTAAAGAGTCTTTTTCAAGGACTCAACTTTGCGCCGGGCGAGGCTCAGACCCAGGACCTTCCGATCCAATAGAAGACCACATAGCCGCACATTGTAGCATTTGCTTTTATACTGTAAAACATTGATTGGGGATTGAACTTCACACCTGATTACCGGTCTGATGCGACCATTACACCACAGAGGTTTTGTGCAGCTATGTGGTCTAATGGTATGACACTCGACTTCGGATCAGAAAGTCCTAGGTTCGAGCCTCGCTCAGCGCATTGTTGAGTCCTTGGAAAAGGATCTTTACTCGTATTCTCTCACCATACTCCAGTGTATAATGAGTACTTGGCCATTATCAGCGTAGTCTATGTCTGAAAAATTGCCTAACAGGCGTCGTGTCTCATTCTACATGTTATGTGTTGCTATTGGTCAGTGTATTCCTTCTAGTGGGATCTTGTGCTTGTGTCAGGATGAGACTTTTTAGGTAATCTCAAACTAAGTACACTGATGGTGTGCTCTTAGAATCTAAATCTGTTCCCTATTCGAACCATTTCCCTTGGTCTTACTATTACTTTTTTCATCAAATTCTTTTTATTGTACATCAAGAATGTATTTACTAACCAATTTTCTTCCTTTTTAATGCGCTGATATGACCTAAATGTGTTACAAGCGCCGTAAAAACCTTTAAAAAAAAAAACAAAAAAAAAAACAGGGACCCCCTGTAAAGCGCTTTGAGCTGGTTTAGTGGATACTGCACTATATAAATGCTCAATTTTTTTACCTGACAGTTAGGAATCAGGCGGTCTGCCTGATCCCCAGTCCTGGGTGGGGTTCCTGACCTCCCATAGCGGGCAGGGAGGTACTTACTGTGTCTTCTATACCCCTATATCTGTTTTCCAACTAGCTTCCTATCTTTGTCTTGCGGGTGGTTGGATGGGAGCATCACCCTTGAATCATATACCTATGATGTTCGCATGGGTATACGATCCGATAGTGATGTCGTTTCTTCTTCTCTTTACTAGCCTATTCTGCTTCTTTGGTTTGTGATTGTATTTTTGACAGGGGATATTTTTTTTTCTGTAAATCTTCTGCCTGTTTGTTCTTGGTTATTTATAATTTTTGTTTCAGCGGTCTCTCATATAACCTCAATTGTGTTGGAAGAGACCTAAAGCAACAAACAAAAAAAAATATCTTTGTCTTGGAATGAGATTACTTGGTTTTGCCCTGGCACTGGCCGGGTACCCTGGCTGGGAGGGAAACAGTCAAATATATAGTTTTGGGAGATGATATTTTTTTCCTTGTAAATCATCTCTCTATTATGCACTATATTATGTTTTCTTTGTATTATATGATTTGTAAAACATTTGAGTGTATTCCTCTTAGTGGGGACCTGTGCTTGTGCCTGGCTGAGACTTGTAGGTGATCTCAAACTAAGTACTTTGACGGTGTGCTCTTGGAATCTACATCTGTTTCCAATTTGAACCAAACCCCCTTTGTTTTACCTTTCTTGAGTACTTTAATTGTAATTCTAGTACTTTTTACTATCCCATTTTCTTCCTTTTCACTGGCGCTGATATGACCTAAATGTGTTGCAAGCGCCGTAAAACACTTAAAAACAAAAACAAAAAAAACAAATGATCCCCAGTCAAGAGATGCTGATTTTTCTCTTTTCTTTTTCTAACTTAATACTCTTCAACAGTCGTAACGTCACTTCCTTCCTTATGGCGCATGGTAACTTAGTAACACTGGGTCTAAACTATCGGAACAATGGCGGACGCCCATATGAAATATTTCTCCAGCGAGCATAAAGAGTATCCAGAGGAAAAAAAAACACATACATTTGATCATGTTTTGACTTTTACACATTCTGATCACAAGACATATGAAAAGTTCTAGCCAGCATGAAAAATAAAAAGTAATGATTTTCTTTGTTTAGAACCAAGATGGCCACCGTTGCCGGGCGGCGTGACATCAGACTATTGAATCGTATTTGTCTGGTACTGTTTCCTACACACTTTTTCAGGTCTGGTGCTTCTAAAGGGTCCAAAAGATTGCTTGAGAGTGTCAACTCATTTCTATCTGGATATAACATTTTTTAAAAACTTGAGCTTTTATATAGTGCAATATCCACTAAATGTGCTCAGAGCCCATTACAAAGGGTACCTGATCGTAGCCATCGTTATGTTATAGCCTGACACTGAAATCCAAAAGGACTGGCAGTTTGACGTCATTATTTGGTTTTTGAACCGCCTAGTGAGTTGTCGTTAGTAGAGCTCATCGAAACGAGTTATTTCATTGGTTGAACTATTGAATACAACTCACGATTTGTTTTCTTTTGTGGCAAAAGACTGGCATTTTGACGTCATTTTTTGGTCAGTGTCAGGCCATAACTTTACGAATGCCACGACGTAACATGTAGAACGAGACATGACACCTGTTAGGCGATATTACATTTTTTTTTCCAACAGAGGCAGGCTGTTAATGGCCAGGTACTCATTTTACACATGAGTACAATGAGGGAATGTGAGTAAAGAGCCTTTTCCAAGGACTCAACTATGCGTTGAGTGAGGCTTGAACCCACGATCCTCCGATCAAAAAAGCGAGTATCATACCACTAGACCACATAGCTGCACTGGGGCAGGTTTTGAAAGTCGTCTCCTCAATTTGTCTTCAGTATTGGAAGTTGTAACAATATGGATTGCTGGTTGGGGTTCCCGACCTCCCATAGTACTGTCATCTGCATTTTTTTGCGGCTGCAAATGGCAATTTGCGGCCGCAAATATCAGGGCGATCCGCAAATTTTGGCAAATTTCCCAAAATTGGCAAATCGTGGCAAATTTTGGGAAAATTGGCAAATCGTGTGGCAAATTCTGGGGAAAAAAAGAAGCGAAAACAAAATAACGAAAAAAAAAGTGCGAAACTTGAGAAATGTTGCAGCTTTGTCTGGGCCCACAGAAGTCTGTGCCTGGGCCCAAACCAAGGGAAGCTACTCTCTACGGATAATGATCCTTTAAAATCTTTGTAACAACGCAATTCACAGTCATTTCATTTCTCAAGTCAAATAAATGTTAATAAATTGTCTTTTATATATATATATTTCTGTATCGCGTGTTAATTTTTACTGAAACGCTTAGTTCTCTCGGCAATTTTTTTGACAAATTTTGGTCTTTTTGGCAAATTTTTGTTTTAGGTCCCAATTTGGCAAAAAATGCAGATGACAGATAGTGGCTTGCTGTGTCTTCTATACCCCTATACCTGTTTTTAGGTATCCCAAACTACTGCTGTTTACAGGTGAATGTTTCTTCACAAATCATCACAAATGAGGTCTCTGAACAGTCTCTCTTGGTCTTGAATTTAAGATAGTGGTAAGAAAATTTATACCATTAAAATCTGCAGCCTTTGAAAATTACAATTGCAAAAATTGGGCCTGTTGGCATTTTTCAGTGCAAAGCGCCATCTATGTAAACAAAGCCTATTTTTTTTCCATAACCAAGACTTAATTTTCTTCACAAATCAAAAAATGAAACAAAAAACTCTTAACTTTTTTATTTATTTTCTGATTTTGATAAATAAAGTGTTATTTCCATGGTTTGGGATCTCACATGTGGCTTTGTAATTTAATTTTTGATTCTTGTATAATGAAATTTTAGTTTGGGATACCTACTCTTTTCCAATTGCTTTCTGTCTTTGTCTTGGAATGAGATTACATAGTTTTGTCCCGACCTTGGCTGGGACTGGGAGGGAAACAGTCGAATGAATGTATCGTCTTGTTATAGTTTTGGGAGATGATATTTTTTTTCATTGTAAATCATCTCTCTGTTATGTACGAGTTGTTTTTTTTAATTTTTTTTTTTTTTTACATTTGATTTGTAAACATTTGAGTATATTCCTCTTAGTGGAATCTTGTGCTGGTGTCTGGGCGAGACTTTTAGGTGATCTTAAACTTAGTACACCGACAGTATGCTCTTGGAATCTTACATGAGTTCCCTTATTTGAACCATTCCTCTTTGTCTTACATTTCCTCAGTCCTTTTACTTTTCGTGTACATCAAGAATGTTTTTTTACTTTCCATTTTTTTTTCGTTTCACTGGCGCTGATTGACCTAATTGTGTTGCAAGCGCCGTAAAAACATTAAAAACGCAAACATTATGGATTGGATTTAATTGATGGATTGTGTGTGTGTGTGTGGGTGGGGGGGGGGGGGGGGGGGGCAGGAACACAAAGAAAAATATATAGTTACAAGCAGACCTGCCACAGACAACTAACCATCAAAATTACCTTAAACTTTCGTGTGTGTGTGGGTGGGGGGGGGGGGGGGGGGGGGGGGGGGGGGGGGGGGGGGGGAAGGATCCGAATATCAAGAAAAAATTCTGTATCATCCTATTTAATTGTATGGATGCCATCACGCGTCACTTGTTGACATTTAAATCAGAAATTGGTATGTAGTAGCACTGCATCAATTCTAAAGCATTTTAAACTCACGGTTTGGAAAAAAAAATAGGGCAACATTTTAGTAGGTTGATATAGATTTTTCCCCATGATATTCGGATCCCTCTCCCTTTCCCTTCAAGAAATAAACCTATTTTTGTTTGTTATTTGTTTCTGCTGCAAGTCTCCTTACTTGTAACTATGTCTTTTCATTTGACTTCTTTTTTTTCCACACTAACTTTGATTCCATCCAACCTATACTGTTACTGTTACAGCTTCAATACTGAAATACTTTATTACCTACGTCTTTCACTACTCTAGGAGCATACATTGGCCATCAACCTGTAAAATGAGTACCTGGGAGTTAACAGCGTTGTCTCTCTCTCTCTCTGAAAAAAAATTTGTATTATCGCCTAACAGGCGTCATGTTTCGTTCTTTATGTTACGTATTGCTGTTGGTCAGGGACCCTTTGTAAAGCGCGTTGACTTTGAGCACGCGTAGTGGATATTGTGCTATATAAAAGCTCAATTTTTTTTTAACCTGAAGATAGAGGCAACATAATTTGTGTGATGTGAGATGGTTTCAGGTCACGGCTCTGTGCTGGATCAAAAGTGTTGAAGCGTGCAGACACTGATATCTAAATCTCTCTGTTCTTTACAATAATTGTGTTCCACCATAATAATATTTTCTGAGCTCCTATAATATTATTATAGTATAATCGGATTTTCCCCATAATTAAAGGGGTATTTAAACTTCACTTCTCAGAAGCTGAAGTTTGAAGGACTTAATGGCTGGTCTGGGTGGGTTTCCTGGCCTCCCATAGTGGGCAGGGAAGTACTTACTTTGTTTTCTATCCTCCTATATTTGTTTTCCAATTGCTTTCTGTCTTTGTCTTGGAATGAGATTACTTAGTTTCGTTCTGAATGTATTGTTATTGTTTTGGGAGATGATATTCTTTTCCTTGTAAATCATCTCTATGTTATGTAATTTTTTTGTTTGTTTCTGTTTTGAAGATATGATTTGTAAACATTTGAGTGTGTACCTCTTAGTGGGGACCTGTGCTTGTGTCAGGATGAGACTTTTTATCATCATCATCATCATTGCCTTTTTCACCCTGGGTCAGGGTATAGGCCACAGATAAACAGTTTCCATCTTTCTCTATCCTGAGCTAACTTTTTTTTTTATCTCATCCACGTCTTACAACTTCTTTTACGTGATCTCAAACCATGCACAATGATAGTATGCTCTTGGAATCTACATCTGTTACCTTTTTTGTGTCATTTCCCTTTGTCTTACGTTTTTTGTGCGCATTTAATTGTAAATCTATAACTTTTTTACTGTCCCATTTTCTTCCTTTTTACTGGCGCTGAAATGACCTAAATGTGTCGCATGCGCCGTAAAACCCGTTAAAAATAAACACACAATTAATGGCTGGTCAAAACAACTCTTTATTTTGGTACAATATTCAATTTTACAACAACCACAACAACGAAAATCTTGTAGTGACCACATATTTACCCTGAGACAAATCCTGGAGCAATATCCGAGCAAAAGGCAAACCAGGCTTTCGGCATGCTGAAAAACTTTTGGAAATCAAAGCAAATAATGAGAAAGACAAAGCTGAAAATATACAAGAGCAATGTTTTAAGTGTACTGTATTATGGAAGTGAAAGCTGGAAAATGACATCCTCCTTAATACAGAAACTAGAAGCCTTTCAGAACAAGTGTTTAAAAAGAATTTTTAATTTATTTTGGCCTACAAAAATAAGAACAGTGGATCTATTAAAGAAAGCTGACTGCACTAGCATTGATAGCCAAATAAAAAGAAGAAGATGGCGTTGGCTGGGTCATGTGGCCAGAATGGAAAAAGGGTCACTTCCCAAGACAGCCTTGTACTGGACAGCAGATGGGAAGAAAAAGCGGAGAAGACCCAAAGAAACCTGGCGAAGGACCATGGAGAAAGAATTAAAGGAAGCAGGCATGTCCTGGAATACAGCCACCGCAAAAGCAGCTGATCACAAAAAATGGAGATGTCTGGTGGATGCCCTATGTGCCTCAAGGCCCGAAGAGGATTAAGTAGTAAGTAATTGTTATTCTTGATTTCCTTTTATTTATTTATCCTTCCTTCTCTCTTTCTCTATCCAGGCTAGGCTGAGTGCATCGGTCTGATCTGCAAGTTAACATATCAACGAGTTCTCTCTGTCTTCCGAAATCACTAATGTATACAAACCACCGAATCTTAACTGGGACTCTTACCCTAAAGACAAAGTAAATCACCCATCCATAATCATGGGAGACTTTAACAGCCACCATTCAGAATGGGGTTACAACAAAAATGACACTCCAGGGAATGAGATCTCACAATGGGCAAGCCTTAATGACCTAACACACATTTACAACCTCAAATACAAAGGAACTTCAAGATCGGCCCGTTGGTGCAAAGACTATACTCCAGACCTCGTGTTTGTAACAAAAGACCCAAATGGAAATTCGCCGAAGTTAACTAGGGAAATTCTGGGAGATTTTCCTCACAGTCAACATCGTCCAGTCCTTGTTAGAACTGGAATCCAAATCCCAATCATGAATACCCTGCCCAATCCTAGGTGGAATTTCCGAAAAGCAAACTGGAAAGCTTTCGCTGATTAAATTGACAAAACCTGCAAAAGGATCTCCCCCCCCCCCCCCAAAAAAAATTTTTTTTGTATCATCCTATTTAATTGTATGGATGCCATCACGCGTCACTTGTTGACATTTAAATCAGAAATTGGTATGTAGTAGCACTGCATCAATTCTAAAGCATTTTAAAGTCACGGTTTAGGTAGGTTGATATAGATTTTTCTTCATGATATTCGGACCCCCCCCCCACCTTTCCCTTCAAGAAATAAACATATTTTTGTTTGTTATTTGTTTCTGCTGCAAGTCTCCTTACTTGTAACTATGTCTTTTCATTTGACTTCTTTTTTTTCCACACTAACTTTGATTCCATCCAACCTATACTGTTACTGTTACAGCTTCAATACTGAAATACTTTATTACCTACGCCTTTCACAACTCTAGGAGCATACATTGGCCATCAGCCTGTAAAATGAGTACCTGGGCGTTAACAGCGTTGTCTCTCTCCTTGAAGGGAAAGGTGGGCAGCAACAGCAAAACCAACAATGTTACAGTCAAGAATGGCGGCAGCAGAAACAACAACACCAATAAACCCAGAAACTCTAAAATCATTACAAGCAGCGTGCAGACACTGATATCTAAATCTCTCTGTTCTTTACAATAATTGTGTTCCACCATAATAATATTTTCTGAGCTCCTATAATATTATTATAGTATAATCGGATTTTCCCCATAATTAAAGGGGTATTTAAACTTCACTTCTCAGAAGCTGAAGTTTGAATGACTTAATGGCTGGTCTGGGTGGGTTTCCTGGCCTCCCATAATGGGCAGGGAAGTACTTACTTTGTCTTCTATCCCCCTATATCTGTTTTCCTATTGCTTTCTGTCTTTGTCTTGGAATAAGATTACTAAGTTTCGTTCTGAATGTATTGTTATCGTTTTGGGAGATGATATTCTTTTCCTTGTAAATCATCTCTATGTTATGTAATTTTGTTTGTTTGTTTTTGTTTTGAACATATGATTTGTAATCAATTGAGTGTGTACCTCTTAGTGGGGACCTGTGCTTGTGTCAGGATGAGACTTTTTATCATCATCATCATTGCCTTTTTCACCCTGGGTCAGGGTATAGGCCACAGATAAACAGTTTCCATCTTTCTCTATCCTGAGCTAACTTTTTTTTTATCTCATCCACGTCTTACAACTTCTTTTACGTGATCTCAAACCATGCACAATGATAGTATGCTCTTGGAATCTACATCTGTTACCTTTTTGTGCCATTTCCCTTTGTCTTACGTTTCTTGTGCGCATTTAATTGTAAATTTATAACATTTTTACTATCCCATTTTCTTCCTTTTTACTGGCGCTGAAATGACCTAAATGTGACGTAAAACCCTTAAAAAATAAATACACAATTAATAACTGGTCAAAACAACTCTTTATTTTGGTACAATATTCAATTTTACAACAACCACAACAACGAAAAAAAATTTTCGAGGCCAATCATTTAGATAAAAAATAAACGTATCTAAAACGGATCTCTTTTCTGAGGGGGGGGGGGGGGGGGGGATACACGGTAGTGTGTTTAGAATTCCAAAGTCATAAATTTTTTTTCAGGAGATGAATGGGGACGACACACACGTGGTCTGTGGCGAATAGAAATCCGATTTTGACACCTATAGGTGTGATGAAAAAAAATATCTAAATTCATTCAAATTTTTGGGGTGCTAAATGGAGGGGGGATTCCCCCGTATATTGTGGGTCGCATAAAAATATTCAAAGTCATATTTTATTTCAAGAGCTGAAAGGAGACGAGACAATGGGGACACTTACGGTGTGTGAAAGTGTTAAAATAAATAAAATAAACCAAAGTCATATTAAACTTGAGGATTAAATTGGCCCATGCTTGTACAGAGACGTAAAAAGATATTGGCCACAGAATGACCAAAATTTAAATGTTTGGCAGTGTTTAGAAACGTACCCTTTGACATGAAAATGCTGGGAAAGAGTGTAACTAAATCTTCAAAATGAACAATTTATGTAAATAAGATCTTCAGCGTCAGATCCTGCA
>NC_088370.1:10555468-10579829 GCF_034508935.2 Berghia stephanieae
GCCAAAGCCAGGATGGGATGGTACCAAACCTACCACCATCTCTGGTCTGGTTAAAGACAAGAGGAAGAAATTATAATAATAATAATAATAATAATAATTTAAATAAAAAATAATATTAATAATAATAATTAATAATAATAATAATAATAATAAAATAATATAATAATAATTAATAATAATAATAATGTACTTTATTCATCCAAAAGGGCATTTTTTGTACAGACGTTATAAAACGCGACAATGATACAATACAAATAACATAATTACGTAAATATAATGTGGTAAGTAAAATTTGGTAATAGGTATAGTGTAATAATATTGGAGGCTGTAAGAATATTAATAGCATTAATTTCAAGGGAACAAGATTATATAATTGTAAAAGATATATAGTATCTAGTAAAGTGTTGTAAAGCCTGTGACAAAAGCTGCGTCCTAAGCATGCCATGCATACAACTTCCATTAAGACAAAAGCGATCAATTCTTTAAAATTACTTTTAAAATCTGTTTCAAAATTTTAGATATTCTTTCATCAGTTGTGATTTGGGTAATAATGTTATTTTCTGGACCTTTCTGAATGGTTGGTTGAAAAAAAGCCAGCTGGGTTCACTAGGTCTGGCAGAAAAGTACTTTGAGACTTAATTTCTTCCCAAAAGGCAAGTTTTCACAAATAATAATAAACTCTGGCTCTAGGAGAGCTTTGAAAATTAAATAAAAAGATATTTCTGAGTACCAGGAGATTATTCCTTTCCAGGGGAACTGCCGACCTTCACACTCCAAAGTGGATAAAAAACGTCAGAAACAGGAATTTGAGACTAAAATAGGAAATTGTTACGAACGGACATACCCTCTCAAAATCGTCACCAACAGGTGGTATTTTGGAACAAGCTAGTAATTGTGCTAACATGTGTTAGGTAATGGAATGGGGAAGGGACGGCAATTCATTTTCCTACTTACCTCCCTGTTGAAAAGCCCCCCCCCCCCCCCCCCCCCCCCCCCCCCCCCCCCCCCCCAATCAAAAAAAAAAAAAAAAAAAAAAAAAAAAAAAAAAAAAACCCAAAATAATCAGAATTTTTGAGATAATGGCAGAATGGCGGAAAGGTTGGCATGGTTTGTAGTTGTTATAGGTATCCACATCTTATTGACATAAAAACTCAAATTGATTTTAATTTTGGTTCAATTCTCCTTAAAAGGAAATTAACAATCCCCCCCCCCCCCCCCCCCCCCCCCCCCCCCCCCCCCCCCCCCCCCCCCCCCCCCCCTCCCCCCCCCCCCCCCCCCCCCCTACCCCCCCCCCCCCCCCCCCCCCCCCCCTTACTCTACTAATGCTCTTCCCCTCTCATTAAATTCATAAGAGAGGAAGAAGAAAAAGAAACATAAAAAAAGAAGAGAAGAAGTAAGAAGAAGAAGAAGAAGAAGAAGAAGAAGTGTTGTGGTGTTTGCAAAACTAGAGTGAGTATTTACCTTCCAGTCTGTCTGAGCATGTCTAACATCTTGGCTTGAAACACCTGGATTCAACAGCTTCTACACTCACACCTTTGGAAGAAAATGAATAATGTATGGAAAAAATTATCAACATTGTTAATAGTCCATTAAATGTGAACATCATCAACTATTTTAAAACTCCAATGCTGGAAATGGCCATTGCTGAACCGAGTAAATAACTAAATTGCCGTGAATATCAACCTCCATCAAAAGTTATGAAAAATTTGATGAAAATATGAAGAAAATTTTATTTTTTTTAAAATGATAATAATAACAGCTGAAGAGCACAGGGGAGAGAAAGAACAGAGTCACATGCAGCTCAATGGTGTTTGGTCTAGTCAAAAAATGTCGAGCAATGATAAGTGTGTTAAATGACTGGATAGGTGAAAGTAATCATGGAAAATTCTGGTCCCCATGTTATCTCTGTGGGTAATGAACTAAACACACATTACCCCCCTGGACTCAAGAATGAATTGAATGAGTACTTGGCTATAGACAGTGATGTATGGTACAAGAGGGTTAATACAAAAATGGATGACTGGTCAGTACTTTATGATATGGAAATATGAGTTTATATGGTATGCTAGGGAAATAAATGAAACAATAGGAAGCGCTAATTTCGTACCTGATCTTTTTTCTTTAAAAATTTTCATTATTTTTTTTATAAACATATTTTTCAAACTCGCGTACAAAATTTAAAGATATTATGATCACATATTATGAATGTTTCACATTGAAAAAGAAAAAAAATTCTTCTCTGTAAAAATGGTAACCATCCCCTGAAATATAATCTAAAATATATATACAACTGTTCGCGCCTCCCCAGCCAAAATCAGAAAGTGACTTCAATTCAAAACAAGAGCAGAGCAGAGACTGACAAATTTCATTGATTGCACTGAAAACACCTCTCTCTCAAATTCAAGATAACAAAGGTATAGATCATTACTTATTATCACGGAACACCCTTAACCCTCTCCTTACCGGCTATTTTCAGAATTTTCCTCAATCCACCCAACACGAAAATAGATTTTTATTACGCAAACAGGAAAGCAACAATCACATTCTAAAAACATAATATTATCAAGCAAATTGAGCCCTACAAACAGTTTCAAGGTTTTATAGCGATATAACAAAAAAAAATTATTAAAATTTTGTGATGTAAAATTGAAATCAGAATGAGAAGTTATTGGTTTTATCGTAACAAATGTGACAATTTTCCTATGGTTGGTAAAGAAAGGGTTAATCAGTAATTCCATATCCCTGAATAACCCAGAAAAATGACACCCAAGCTTTCAATCACAATGGACAATAATACCCAAAGCAGATGTGAGCTGAGAATCCGGAATCGCATCAATGTGGAGGCAATCGCTCTAGCTCTTATATAGTTAAAAATAGTTCTATTACACAGCAGAAAAAGAAAAAGAAAAAAAAAAAAAAGAAAAAAGAAAAGAAAAGAAGAAGAAAAAAATAATAAAAAAGTTCTATTACACAGCAGCCAAATTTTCAAAGGAAGAGCTAAATCGGGACACCCATATGTACAATACTGTCATGACCTAATACAGGAGTATGCTTGGACCATTATATAGTATAATCTAGATTAAAAGCCCTTTTTGCTCTTTATTTTAATTTGCTAGTCAAAAAAGCATAATCCTGGGACATGTGAGGTCATTTCCATACTTAAAACAGCCCATATTTTCTTTTTAAAATATTCTCCAGACTGTCAAATCAGGACAGTTGGCCGATATGCTATATATAATTCTAATGCAATCATTAACTTACAGTTCCAGACTGTGGCATAGCAAAGACGTCGATGACCCTGACTGTGTAGTCATCAACAAACTCTCCCAGCATCAAACCATCACTTCCATGGGGACACCTGCACGACCGTGCTTCAACATCTTGAATGAAGAAAATATTAAATTGAGAAATTAAGGAGCTGGTACTGGTGTAATAAAAAGATCTGAAAAATGTGTATGAAACAGTGCCAGACAAGGCAAGAAAAGAAAAAAGAGAAAAAAAATCCTCAAAAAATAAATCTCCCTCAAGGAAGACCGATCTTTTGGGATGATTTTTTTTTCTTGTATTTTCCTTTCTTGCCTTGTCTGGCACTGTTTCGTACACATTTTTTCAGACCTTTGAATGGAGGAAAGAGAGTACGAGCAGAACTGTAAGCAACATATTGCTTTTAACATACAGACAAGGAAAAAGCAAATAAAACCAGTTATGAAAATCTGTTTAACTATAACATAGCAAAAGTTTGTAATGAGAAATAAACATCAACAGCAAGATTGAAAGTACGATATATTTTATCATTAATAATTATTACTTCACAACACTTCAGCAGTGTATATTGTTACAACTTTTAAAAAATATATTCATTGCTAAGTTAAACAAAAATAGGCTTAAAGTGTAAAATATATGTATTTTTCACATTTGGTGCAATGAAAAAAAAAAAAAAAAAAAAAAAGTCATGATGCTTTACTGTCATTCACTTCTAGAACAAAGTACCTTGAGTAGAGCGAGAGACGAAATGTAAACCTGTTCTGCTGTATCAACAACCGGGGCATCAGTTGGTGGTGTACCCTGGTAGAAAAAAAGACATTAAATTTTATAAAAATTGACTGAAAAATGAAAAAAACCAGTGTAAATGATTAAATACACACTTATCTTTGAAATGAAAGACAATGGATGTACCAATTCCTTTTTTTTTTTTTTAAAATGATCTACAATGTGCTCCCAGCCCAAAATGGAAATCTTCTGAAATGTAATGTAAGATAATGGTAAGATACCAGGTTAGTTATATCATGAATAGTGACGATTCATCAATGGTACTCTTATCGTCTGATGAATGAAAAAGTGAGACACACATTTCCCTCAATTCAATTCAAAATAAATCCACATCTTATTCAGCATATCGATGGCCCGTTGATCAAACCTCTGAAGTAGCCTCCCCGCGATACTATACTTCAGAGGTTTGATCAACGGGCCATCGATATATTATTTCAAACTAAAAGTGTCAGAAGAAATGCTAAAAACCATAATAGCATATTTTCTACTCAACTACTGGTGACAATTCCTAATTTGCTGCCCTGACTGAATATCTGCTATAAGAATAAATGTTATCATTCATTTGGGAAGAAAAAAATTGTAATTCCACCCCACCCCCTCAAAAAAAAAAAAACGTGTAATCCAACATGATTCCCTTTTCAATAGTAAAACTAAATACCGTTTACAACAGTGCTGTATAACTATATAAATAATCCTAACCTCATATTAATTCAAGGAAACATTTAGTCCCAAAAATAGCACAGACTTCGAGGTCACTGGCTCAACTCAGGAGCGAGCCAAAGTTTGCACATCGACAGTACTTTGTGGATTTGGAGAACCGATGGCTAAAAAAAGCAGTTGATAGCACAGTATTCGGCTCTAGTTTTTTAGTTTTTAATAATATATTTCTTTTTGAATGGGGATGGGGGGGGGGGGAAGATTTACTACTTTTCAGAGGACTGAAGGTAGATCGATTTTATTGCCCAAGGCCAATACTAGTTGGTCAGAACTTTGAAATACTGTCAGAGGATTTACAGGTCTAGGGAGTTGTTGAGTATCTAGTTGAATATTCGGAAATTATCTCTCAAAATCAAAAGATTTGAAAAAAAAAATGTTTTAATTACCTGACCCATCCAGGAACTCTACCTCCAAGACTCAGTAATCTGTCCATTGTGCTGTGAAAACAAAAGTAAATAAAGTGAATTTTTTTTATAGAATTCTAATTTGAGAATCAGAAACCGGAGGAGAGAAGTTAAATAACGTGTATAGCAGCAGTACAGACATTTGGACTTGAAACTTTGGAATTTGCCAATTTTCAGTCATCTTCATCTTCTCTCGCCTTCTCCAACCCTTTCTATCATCATCATAGTAGAAAGTCAAAAAACTCGTTACTTGCAGATTCCTTCTGTATACAGAGAAAAGATTGTGGTTTGAATCTGGCAAAAAAAAAAAATATCCCTAATCTTATGAATGTCTTACCGATAAAGCCAAATAAACTGTAGAACTGTGTACAAACAATGAGAATGAAATTTCCTTACTCACCGACAGGAAGTAGGTTGTTATATTTCCAGAGTCGTTGATTTACCATGAAATATCTGTATACACAGTCAACAATAAATGACTAAAAAGTGGATAAAATTATTTTGTAAGGCTAAAATTATTCATTAACAAAATTAGAACTCGGTATTTCAAAGAGATTTTAGTAATATTCTACAATATGTTAGTATCTAATCATAGTTGTGTAAATTAAAAGCTTATTCTATTTGACCGGCGAGTTTTTACATTCTAAGCGAGCTGACTCTTGTTGTAACAAAAATGAAAGTAAAAGTACAGGTTCCAAGTAGTGCTGGGTCGAGTTTGAAACGATCAAATCGAGCGGGTTTTCGATCGAGTCCTCTAAAATCGAGTCGGTTTCGGGCGGGTTTCGAGTCAGTGACGTCATCGAGCAGTGATTCGTTTGAAAAAAAAAAACACGAGCAACTCGTTTGCCACAGGAAACTTCACATACCCCTCCCTCTCTTATGTCTGTGGCTGGCTTGACTGCAGCTGGTTATGATGGGGGCTGCCAGATGGCCAAGTTCAAAATTGGTTACTAAGAAACGCTTTTCTATTATTATTCATTTAAAAAAAAAATCTTTTATTTAAAAAAAATGAAAAGATAAGTTTATCCAACTGTAGTCGATTGTTTTGTTAATCAAAACAAATGAGTTTTTCAAGGGAGTCAGAATGCTTGTGGTGTTGGGCTATTTGGGGTCTATTTGACTACTTGGGCAAGAAGAAATCTGGCTGTCTGGCAGCCTTGATTATGATCGTTCGTCGCATCACACACACATACACACACACACACACACACACACACACACACACACACACACACACACGCCATCACACAGTTGTTGATGGTGAAGGGTTGAGACCCCCCCCCCCCCCCCTCCCACCACCATCATCCCGCTGTCACCTTAACATTTCATATTTATGTCGCGCCAAAAGTTGTCGGCCGCCCCCACCTCCCATAATTTGTCACTGGTCGTCATCGCCTCTTGTGTGTGCGGGAAAGGTCGTGCCTTTCATTTCATTATTTGAAAAATAAATGAACAAGAATGGTGTGTTTTTATTAGGTAGGTAGATAATAATAATATTTAGCAGGTTCCACACCCAGTCACACACGGATTGCCCGGACACGATGATAACGATGCCGACGACAATGGATGACGATGATGATGATGATGATGATTATCGTGTTTCTGTTTAAAAAATGAAATACTTTAGCAGGTTCCACCCCCACCCCCCACACGGATAGACCGGACCCGAAGATGATGATTGTGGTTTTGCTGGCTGTTACGGCTGTGATGAGGATGATGATAATGATGATGATGATGATGATGACGATGGCGCAGATGGTGATTATTTGTTCGGTCGCTCAGTGGTACGGTGTCTCTTGTCACAAAATCAAGCCTTGTCAATGGCCGGATGAGTGACAGTGATTGTTGAAAATTGTGATCCAGACGTTAAGTCCGTGTGTCAGGCACTTGACTCAGGTGTGAATGTATTCTTATCTTATAAGCAATGACGGGTATTGTAAAGAGCTTTAATACAAAAAGACTCCAAACAGCGATCGGTACCTACTGTACGAAATGGATGTATGGTCGATATGGCGTGCCGGAGGAATAAATTAAATAAAATATTGTGAAGTTCATTGAGCATGGTAAATCCTTGGAAATGCGCTTTGAACTAATACACCTGCTAGACAACTCCGATTCCAATATAAACGACTGATTAATATTCCCATATATAAACTATAGTTAGCTGAAAATCTTTCTTTGTCGGGACTCCAAAAGTATGGAACGAATTAGACAAAGAAATCAAAGGGTCTTTTAGGAGCACTGATTGATTTTAGATTGATTATTACATTGAAATGTGTTGATATTTATTTTATCCATTATTATTAGGGTGGTGGTGGTGGTGGTGATGATGATGATCCCGCTGATATGATGGTGATGATAAATAAATTAAACATAATTCCCTTTATTCATCCCATAGGGGAGATTCGTCTTTCGGGTCTATTCTAAGGGAAGACTGGAATAACCCAAGCGATAGCCGCAGTGCAGCGCCGCAAATTTAGTTAGGGCAAGGTGACTTGCTCAAGACCACTCAGCGGCGGGTGATCGAACTCGGTACCTTTCGGGTGCCAACCAAAGACCGTACCGCTGCCCTGATGATGATGATGATGATGATGATGATGATGATGATGATGATGATGATGATGATGATGATGATGATGATGATGATGATGATGATGATGATGGGAACTAACAAAGAATACACAGGCATCTAAAATTGAAACATTCCATATTCAAAGCTAATGTTTTACTTTAAAAAATTGAGCTTTACAATATCCACTAAATGTGATCAAAGCGCTTTGTAAAGGGGTCCCCGGTCAACAGCAACATTTAATATGTAGGACGGGACATGCCGCCTGTTAGGCGATATTACAATTTTTCAGACAAAGACAACGCTGTTAACGGCCAGGTACTCATTTTACACCTGAGTACGGTGAGAGAATGTGAGTAAAGAGCCTTGTCCAAAGACTCAACTATGCACCGAGCGCGAGGCTCGAACCCAGGACTTTCCGATCCCAAAGCGGGTGTCATACCACTAGACCATTATAATGCACGAGAGCCATGGTCGACTAGAGTACTACCTATAGTTACGTCATGACTAGACCACATAGCCGCACTACTGTAGGAGTGTTCATTGATAGAGGGATGCGTGTGTGTCATAGAAATAGCCTGTGTGTGTGTGTGTGTGTGTGTGTGTGTATGTGTGTGTGTGTGTGTGTGTGTGTGATAGTCAAACTTTAGTAGGTTTAATGAAGTCTTGTCACACACGCGTGATACACCTATACGAATTTCCCTGCCACTGCCACCCAGACACACTAACATCTGACAAGGAGTGAGGGCTGTGGAAGAACCACAAACTACCGTGTGCAAACATTGGCGATTGGTATCGGATGGCAAACTGTGATCGTTTGAATTTGAAATGATTCGAAACACTCGTTACCCCTCCGCTCGCTCGAATCCTGATCGTCTCAAGCTCGTCTCACGTGTCAAGATCGTCTCAAGCTCACAACCCGCTTGATCGTTTTACGATCGAGTGATCGTTTTACTAACTCGCTCTTCCGGCATTGAGATCGAGCACTGACTCGTGGCTTGGCGCTCGGTCGTCGATCGAGTAAAAGCGATCAAATAACCCAACACTAGTTCCAAGTAATTTTAGATATATGATGAAATTGTAGTGAGTCTCTTATTGTCTATAAATTGTTGGGCGCTCACGAGCATTTAAAACGGTGGACTGTATTACTATTTCTACACTAAAGCAAGAATATAGAACGCGTAGGTATGTGTCTTGTTAAGGTAAAGATAATATCTAGATAGTTCGTACGCACCTGGTCTCTGTAGACTGAGTAGGGCGGTGCCCAATTTTACTACCCTAGCCCTAGGCCTAGACTCCTAGACTAGATGGATTAAAAAAAAAAAATTTTTGGCAGTTTCCTTTTTTTCCCAATAGGGGACGTTTAAAAAAAATTATATCTATCATAAAGAGGATGGGCGTGGACTTCCAATCCGCAGTCATATTTCCACATAAATCATAAAAAAATAATCGCGCGGTAGGCAGTTTAATGAGCAGCAGCAGTGGCAGTCAAATTGTGACCCAACTCGCCGTTCTCGTTTTGGGGGGGTTCAATTAAAGATGCATAACTCCGTTATAAAGAGGAACATCGCATATATTTTGGTATAATTATTTTCGTCTTTCAATTTCCTTTTAAACGGTGCCAATTAAAAATCCATTAATAATAACTCCAGAAGTTATATGAAGTTAAAATTTGGCAATTTTCAATTGCATTTATTTTTTAAAAATAAAAACGCTTGTTTTAGGATAATATCAAAACTTTATTCATGCCAAATTTCAGGGCTCAATATCTATGCGCAGACACTTTTTAACTCTGCGCCGAAATGCCATGTTTACATTATCTTCTCATCATGGCTGCCCGACGATATCGATATTCATATCGATATTTTAAATTTAGTTATGTACTATTTTTTAAATTTAGTCCATATTATTTTCAGTACTATTATTTACTATGTTTTTATTTTGAATACATACTTTCCAACTTTATTTATGGGCATTTTATAGTTTTTGTTTTAAAAGTTCGTATATTTCTTCTCTTTGTGAAATCCGATATTAATAATATCGATATTTTTAAAATACCAATTGCTTTAATTTTATTTTATTTTGCCATCAAGTCATCAAGTTTCTTTCCCATATGCTTAGATATATTTTATTATTTGTATCCATATTCGAAAGGCCTTAGCCTTAATCAGTATTATGGTAAGAAGTTCTATTAGTTATAAATTTTGACACCCCCATACTTTGAGAGAGAAGAGGGTGGGGGGGGGGGAGTGGGGGGAATAACATTATATTAATTGTCAGTTCAAATGATGTAATAGCAATAAACCCAAAGTGGTTCAGCATACTTTTTTTAAGTATTAAAAGCCAGAACTTTCCTTCTTATTGAAATAGGGAATCTGTTTCAATTTATTTGAACTTTTTCAATCTACCATTTTATTTATATGCAATTTAATTGCCAGAGGTAAAAATAAACTCATTATGTCATTACGCAACATGTTTATATCTTTTCATTTAAATACTCTCAAACCCTTTTTTATTCTCTATGTATTAAATCAAAGAGGGGAATTATTTGCAATTGTTTCAGTGAGATATTGGGGATAAATCCAGAAGTGATATAGCAAATTGTTTCTCACGTCTAACCAAGTTTTTAATTATATAACATTTGCGTCATATTATGTAATAATGTGTTAATTTGAAATGTTTATCTTCCTCTTTATTAATGTAAATGCATTGTCCTCGATAAGACGAACATTTTGGTATACAATATATGATAAGAACTCCATATTGACTGTTTTAACCATTTTTTAATAACATCACACGATTTCGGTCACAGTTTTGCAATGGTAATTTTGGGGTAAAAATCGGTCGGAAATGTCAGACTTTGAACTGCCGTAACTACATTTCTAATCAAGATAGAAACAATATTCAAACTGTTTTGTAATCTGTGTTGCCAGCTCTTTCATATGACATTGGTTTCAAGTGTGTGAGTTACATTTAGAATTTCTATTAAATTCCAGTCTATAGTTACGAACTGACTATTTTCACCGTATGTATTAGCCAATCAGAAGCCAGGAAACTAACTGTGATGTAGTAGCCTCAGCCTCCAGAATCCGATCCGACATTATTTTCTTCCTGCGTGCAGACGAGTTTTTTAAAAAAAGAAAAATTTTGCAAGAACAAAAGCTAGAGAGACCTCCCAAAAACTCCTCGTTATAGCATTTCTTTCAATTTGTATTTTCACTTTGGACCTTTTGTCAAACGTTTATTTATTCAATTTGTCATCATGATATAGAACAAACCTTGATAGATCTGTGAAAGTTTAAAATTTCCTAATTTGACCATTGTTTTGATTCTCGGCAGCCATTTTGATTTGTGAGGTACTGAAAGGCAGTGTAAAGCAGTCCTGGGGTTGTTGTTTTTTTGGTTTTTTTTATGTTTGTTTTTTTCTATTAGGGATAGCTAGAGGTTGTTTGTTTTTCCTGTTAGCGGTAGTTAAAGGTACTAGGTTGTATTTTGTCTTAGGAGCGAATATTTGGGTTCCCTGCCTTAGCACGATGAGCTCTCAGAATTGGTTACAGTTACCGATAAAGCTTTCCAATTTTTCGGCGGCAATGGGGTCTCGAACCCGCGACCTTACTGGTACAACAACTCCACCTGGCCGGGGAGAGCGTGGCTGTATGAGTACAAGCTATTCACAACTCGAGAAAAAGTGATTTCAATCTCTATGTCTATCTTGAGCCGCTCCCCTCGACTTCTTGAGGTCATGGATTGAACACAAACTCCGCAAAGTTCGTTAGCTACCAAGATACCATTATTACCGTACGGTGAAAATAAGTCTGCCACACTATTGTCCCCGTACAGTGAATATATCAGTCTAGACAACCTGGTGGCATATGTCAAAAGTGAAACAAGGAATTGATGGTCGAAAAGGAAGGGGGTAAATGAATCTAAATTTAATTTGTAAGTAGGTCAAATGTGGCAGTACACCCCCACACCCCTCCCCACATTACGTTGACTTGGATAAGACAACATATACGGCCAGGGCTGCTTCACAATCAATTTGAAAATAACAGCTTTGGTATTTAGCTAGCTCATTGCTCTGTTTTCTATGTTTCTTTTTCCTTTTTTTTTTTCTTTCTTATTTTTTTTTTTTTTTTTTTTTTTTTTTTTTTTTTTTGTATTTTAAAGATTCAGTCATGGATGATGAGAATGAGTACTGCAAACGACCCATTTCCAAGGAGGAGATTCCAAGCATTCCTGAAAGAAAATATTTCTGTGAGTTTACAATATCTACTGACTTATGTATAAATTCCTGTCTCAAATTTTTATGCAACATTAATCAAAGATCGTTTTCACTTCGTTAACAGAAACATACAGTTCGTTTTATATTGTCATATAACAGTACAATTTGTTCAATTTCTTCTTCTTTTTTTTCCAGCTGTATTATCTGAAAAGAATAGTATAAATGATGCCTAGTATTTCTTATCTACGTTGAATAACCTGATCTTCACCATATTAAAGCAACTTTTCTTTTCTTTTTTTTCGACTTGTCATGAATGCAATAGAATTTTGTTTCTATATGGCCTGCTGTGAGAATAGATTAACCAAATTAAAGCACATTGACCATTTTGTAAAGGAATTCAAATGCAGAATATAGATTTTTTTTTAATTTTATAATATTTGTATCAAGATTACATAAAAATCAACTGTACTGATTTGTGTGAGTGTTTAAGCAAATATTATTTGTAATTTCAGCGCTTAGAGTCTGATGTTTCAGCATTATTATTATTATTATTATTATTATTATTATTATTATTATTATTATAAGTAGTAGTAGTAGTAGTATTGTTGTTGTTATTATTATTCTAATTTATTTGTATATCTATATCTTGTGTCCGTATCAACAGATAATGATCATACAGCTGATGTCCAGTAAGTATCTTGAAACTTTGAAATTCATTTGACATTTTTTTATCCCATCTTTTGGGATTCTATTTACCGTAATGTTTGGGACTATGAGGTCTGGTGGTATGACACTTAGCTTTGGACTAGAAGTATTTTTTAATAACCAATTTTAACTTTTAATTTTGGCTTAAGAAGCATTTTGGACCAGACACATTCTTTATTACTAATTTTGTTCCCATTTTTATTTTTTATTATTTTTGTTTTTGTTTTTTTAACTCCAAATTAATGTTATTAACAATTCACTGCCCGTTCAAATCGTGCACAGCAGGTATATGTGCGGTTATGCGGTCTAGTAATATGACTCTTGCATTTGGATCAGAAGGTCTGGGGTTCGAGACCTGTTTTTGAGTGGCACATCGTTGAGTCCTTGGAAAAGGCTCTGTACTCACATTCTTTCACCGTAACTCAGGTGTAAAATGAATACCTGGCCATTAACAGCACCGTGTCTGTCTGCCAAAAAAAAAATTATAATATATTAATATTAATATCGCTTAACAGGCATTGTGTCTCATCTTACTTATTAAGTGTTGCTGTAGGCTAGGGACCCCTCAGACTCTCTGACTGGGTGGGGATCCTGACCTCCCATAGCGGGCAGGGAGGTCCATACTGTGTCTTCTATCCCCTTATATCTGTTTTCCAACATGCTTTCTGTCTTTGTCTGAAATGAGGTTACTTGATTTTGTCCTGGCCCTGGTTAGAGGTCTTAGCTGGGAGGGAAACAGTCAAATGCATGGTTATTGTTGTGGGAGATGATATTTTTTTCCTTGTAAATCATCCCTCTGTTATGTATTATTATATTTGTTATTTTTAGTGTATAATGTAAGCATTTGAGTGTATTCCTCTCTGTTGGATTTTGTGCTTGTGTCCGGATGAGACTTATAGGTGATCTCAAACTAAGTACATTGGAATCTACATCTGATCCCTATTTGTTCCCAGTTCCCCTTTGTCTTACCTTTTATTGGGTGCTTTAATTGTAATTCTAGAACTTTTTACTATCCATTTTCTTCCTTTTTACTGGCGCTGATATGACCTAAATGTGTTGGAAGCGCCGTAAAACCCTTAAAAACAAAACAAAACAAAAAACATCAGACTCTCTGACACATGTTTAGTGGATATTGTCCTATATAAATGCTCTAGATATGAGATATTTTATTTTGGAGTGGTTTGAGTTAGCTGATATTTTTAGTTTATTGACATAAACTGATTCTTTTGTCTTCTCTCTACAGGCTACATGCACGTATCCTTTCTGAGACAAGTCTATGAAATGAGAGTTGATTTATTCGATGTGCTTTTTATGTGATTTGTGTTGACTAAACTAGAACTCTCTCTCTCTCTCTCTCTCTCTCTCTCTCTCTCTCTCTCTCTCTCTCTCTCTCTCTCTCTCCTTCTCTCTCTCTCTCTCTCTCTCTCTCTCTCTCTCTCTCTCACTTCTCTAGTTTTATCTCCTCTCTCTTCTCTCTCTCTCTCTCTCTCTCTCTCTCTCTCTCTCTCTCTCTCTCTCTCTCTCTCTCTCTCTCTCTCTCTCTCTCTCTATATATATATATATATATATATATATATATATATATATATATATATATATATATATATATATATATATATATATTTATTTATATCTATATACACACACACAAACACAAATACTGTTTTATGATACATTACAATAAGTTGGAGTAAATGTACCAAGTCTGAAAAAATTGTAATATCGCCTAACAGACGTCATAACTTGGTCTGCATGTTACGTGTTGCTATTGGTCAGAAACCCTTTGTAAAGCCTTTCAAGCATGTTTAGTGGATATTGCGCTTTATAAAAGCTCAAGTTGAATGCACAAGATGGATTGGGGGGAAAAAATATATTCAGATCGTCATAAATTTTCAGGTCCTTCTCATCTGTGATCCACAGTGATGCTCTTTAAAAATTCAATGAATGATGTAAAAAGGAAAAGAAACAGGTCATATTTTATATTAGTGTATTTAGAAAAGTTTTCTCTTTTCCATCGTTCTAGTTTTATTGTTTGAATTTATTTTTTCTTTTGAGTAATTGTTTGATATTTACAAGTGATGTTTGGCAGCTATTGCAGCGTGGCTAGTGGTACGGTCTTTGCTTCCTACCCGAAAGGTACCGAGTTCAATCACCCGTCGCTGTGTTGTAGGGCCTTGAGTAAGTCACCTCACCCTAGCTCACTTTGCGGTGCTGCTCTGCGGCTGATGCCTGGGTTATTCCAGTCTTCCCTTGGAAAAAGACCCTAAAGACAAATTTCCCCTTGGGGATGAATAAAGGGAATTTTGTTTTATTTATTTATTTATTTATCAGACGATTCCCTTAACAATAAATCAGAAGGTAAAGACCTAAAGGAGAGCTTTGAACAGGTGAGGTCGATATTCCTATTCATATTTTTAAATTTCTTCTTTTTTAAAAATTTGTTTTGTTTTGTTTTGTTTTCTCCAGTTTTATTATTTGGTTAACTCAATTAAAACAGCATTGTGGACATGTGGACATGTCCTATATATAAATGTCCATAGTGTTGTTAAAAGCTAAGTAAAATTAATTCCTGGCCATTAACAGCATTGTGTCTGTCTGCAAAAAAACTATAATATCGCTTAACAGGCATTGTGTCTCATCTTACTTGTTAAGCGTTGCTGTTGGCTAGGGACCCCTCAGACTCTCTGAGCATGTTTAGTGGATATTTATTGCATTATATTGCGGCTATGTGGTCTAGTGGTATGACACTCGCTTTCGGATCGGAAGGTCCTGGGTTCGAACCACGCTCGGCGCATAGTTGAGTCCTTGGAAAAGACTCTTTACTCACATTCTCTCACCGTACTCAGGTGTAAAATGAGTACCTGCCCGTTAACAGCATTGTCTTTGTCGGAAAAATTGTATTATCGCCTAACAGGCGTCATGTCCCGTCCTACATGTTAAATGTTGCTGTTAACCAGGGACCCCTTGTAAAACGCTTTGACTTTGAGCACATTTAGTGGATATTGCGCTATATAAAGCTCAATTTTTTAATTTTTTTTAAAAGTGATATTAACCAGAGAGCAGATTGATGGAGATGCTTATTGTTTATTGTTTTATTTATATAATCCTTATTATGGCATTGGTGATTGACGGGTTTAAACCATGTTCAAAGTTAACTCATTCAACCCTAACAACGAATATATCCGTTGTTTACCCAGGTTACTTATACCCCATGCCCATTAATTACATTTTTCTGGTTCAAATTATAGGCGTAGTATCAAAGCTAATGTTTTTCATTTTTAAATATTTATGGTAGTTGAATAAAACGATTTATGCACATGCTTATTTTTAATACATTTTTTCCAATTTTGAAAAGTAGTAAAAATCTCTAGGATTGAGAGAGTTAAAAGGTTTATTTTAGGCAATTTGCCATTATAAACCATAAATGAACTCAGATTTTCCAATAAACAAATGAATTCAATTAAGGTAATTGCACTATAAATAAAAAATAGAAAACATTTATAATTTGTGACCATTCATCTCAAAACGGTATTATGTCGGGATGAACCAGATGCTAAAAAGTCAATTTAAAGCTAAACTGGTCAATATTTTGAATTGTTGGTATTCAGTGAACTAAATTATAACATTCATTCTCCTCTATAAAACATACAAACTCAACGCAAGTCTGAGATTTCTGGCAATAAATTCAATTTTCAACATCTTTATCATCCCAACATAATACCGTTTTGAGGCGAGGGGTTACATATAAGAAAAGAAATCAAAATCACTCACAAGCTTAGTAACATCATAGATACAAAACGTGTGATTTTGAGTATGGTCTGGGACTTAATAGGTGTCAGGGATTGCAAGACTGTGTCCGTGGATAAGGTGTTTTAATGCTTTACCTCACTTGAAACAGGTGAGAATGAGTATCTCACAAAGACGACAATTCCCCATCCCCCCCCCCCTCACCTCACCACCTCCCCCAATAGGGATGAAAAATTTCTCTACTTTCCTTTCCAGAGGTGAAGCAAAAATTGTTTCAGCCTGTTTTAGTTTCGACAAGTGAGACGAACCCTGGTTTTATGGAGCTGGTGGTTCTGAAGTTTTTCTAGAGTTTCTTCCATCATTGTTGGCAGTAAATGATCGTCTTTAATCCTATCCACTCTGATAATACGTCTGGGTGGCGTTCCTGGCCTCCCATAGTGGGCACTTACTTTGTCTTCTATCCCCTTATATATCTGTTTTCCAACATGCTTTCTGTCTTTGTCTTGGGATGAAATTACTTGGTTTTGTCCTGGCACTGGCCGGATACCCTAGCTGGGAGGGAAACAGTCAAATGTATAGTTAGTTTTGGGAGATGATATTTTTTTCATTGTAAATCATCTCTCTATTGTGCACTGTATTATGTTTTATTTACATATTATATCTTATTTGTAAACATTTGAGTGTATTCCTCTTAGGTGGGGCCTGTGCTTGTGTCTGGATGCGACTTTTAGGTGATCTCAAACTAAGTACTTTGATGGTGTGCTCTTGGAATCTACATCTGTTTCCTAGTTGAACCAATTCCCCTTTGTCTTACTTTTTCTTGGGTGCTTTAATTGTATTACTAGAACTTTTTACTAACCCATATTCTTCCTTTGTACTGGTGCTGATATGACCTTAATGGGTTGCAAGCGCCATAAAACCCTTAAAAACAAACAAACAAAACTCTGATAATATGCTCTATTTTTGGGGGGCAAGCTTATATTATATAGATGTGTATATTTATTTCAGGTTGCCATGGCAATGTATGGTTACATGACCACCAACCTAGACACTGTGGAGATGAACTACGCCTTCGACATGGAAGCCTCTGGTATATCCTGTTTATTTGCATTTGCATAATTATAAATTATTTGACGGTGTAATCAGATAGGTTTAGACGCTCTGGCAATATTCCTAATTTTTATCATGATTAATCTCTTTTTTTATTTTTTTATTTTTAAAATTTGCATCAATATTTCTAATTTGTCTGAATATTTTCTTTAGATGTTGACAGGAGGTTATTAGTGGCTTTATGAACTTACGTTAATAATTTGTCTTAATCATGTTTATAAAAATATATAGTTTGTAAAGCGCTTTGAGCATGTTTAGTGGATATTGCGTTATATATATAAAAAGCTAAGTAAAAAGCTGAAGTCTACAACATTTGTATTAAGAATACATAAAAATTGACCGCACTGATTTTTTTGTCCATGACAAGTAGATTTGAGTGTGTCACATTTTACAAATGGAACTTTGAATTGAAGAAATTATTGTATTTTGTACTTCACAAATAAAGAAACGTTTCAGTGTCTTCACCTCAAAGCTTTTTTTTTTTTTTAAATTTTTGTAGATTAACCTGACACAACCAAGAATATCTGTCAATACGGGGTGTTACCTTGAGTCATAAAAGTTCAATTGGTGAACCACTTGCCTCACAAACAAAGGAACTGATTTGATAGTGGGATGAGTCGAGTTTTTTGGGGTTTTTTTTACTGATTACTTTCTTTCCACCCAGCAGTGATTGGGTAGCTATTTCGGTTATCTCTGGCAGATAGTACTTACAATATAATTCAGAAAAGTGAGTGGAGCAGGCACTTATGTTGGTAACAACAAGAGATGAAGTGAGTAGGAGAAGTGCCAGAAGACAATAGAGAATAAAATATTTTCGCAGCGGTGATGGGGGTTAAGAGCGAAAAAATTTTATTCTCCATTGTCTGTTGGCACTTTCCTACTCACTTCATCTCTTGTTGTTACTTGCAATATACTAGTGTCCCAACGGGTTATTTTTAACTGTTTGGTTAAAGCTGCACAAACGAGGATAAACTCTTGCTTCATTGGAGTACTTACCACTCTTTTGTGGAGGAAGGGAGGAGGGAGGTTATACTGCTCTTTGTGTTTTTACGTCTTTGCCTTTTTTACACTGTGGTCGTGTGCTGCTTCTATAAATAACTTACAGGCTATGCCTTTTTAATGGGCATTTAGGCTTAAGATCAGGCATAAAGACCTACCTCAGGATAACACCTCTAAAGATTTGAAACAAAAAATGCACCCTTGTTCTAATGTCAAATTGGTCATCAGTTATTTGCAAGGCGTATGACACTCTCAACACACTCACATGCACATGCATGCTCACACATACACATACAGGGTTATTTGCATCAACGGCTTTTGACCAAGGATAATATTTAAGAACCGCTTCATTTTCTGTTGTTTTTTTTTTTATTAATTATCCATTACAGGTGATGATCTTTGTGGACTACTGTATGATTTCCTCAACGAACTCTTATTCATATTCTCTGCTGAGGAGTTCATGATTGCAAGGGTTTGTTTGTCATTCCATTCTCCTTGTTTTAAAATTTGTTTAACCCTCTCCTTACCACCCATAGGAAAATCGTCACATTCGTTACGATGTAACAGAAAATTTTCTCATTCTGATTTCTCTTGTACATCACAAAATTTTTTTTTAATGCTTTGATTACAGCTACAAATACTAAACACTGTGTTATAGAACTCAAGTGTTACTTTTTTGTTTGATTAGGAAAAGTCTTTTTTTGTGCTGGGTGGTTGTGAATTTTCGGGGTAAATTCTAAAAATAGCTGGTAAGGAGAGAGTTAAAGGAAATCTGATATGGTACAGTAGAGTTCGGATGCTTGACATTTCAATTTTTTCTGACAGAAACAATAACAAAGCTGTTAACAGCCAGGTACTCAATTTACATCTGAGCCCACTGAGAGAATGTGAGTAAAGAGCCTTTTCCAAGGACTCAAGTACGCGTTGCGTAGAGCGGGATTTGAACCCAGGACCTTCCAATCTGATGGCGAGCCTCATATCACCAAAGTAGCCTTAAGAAATTTTTTTCTGTTAGTTTTTTTTTTGTTTTTTTTTTTGGGGGGGGGGTTAGTGTTTTTTTATTCTGTGTGTGCATATGTGTTTTGTTTTTGTTTTTGTTTTGAAAGACATTGTTTACCGACCGTTTTATGTAGCTACATAGAAAATGATAGAGCAAGCGCCATATCAGAGAATTAAATAATGATAGTAAAGTGAAATGCGGGTGTCAATTTAATCTATGAAGACAGATGCAACATTTTGCATTATATCAGAGAATCAGCATTGCTCAATGGTAGGAGTTCTTTCCCCTTTTTGATATTTCTTATTAATTGATTTAATGGCAAATTACAAGACTTTTATTTCATTGTGAATATAATATACTTTTTATTTGAACAATTTTTTATTTTTTAAAAATCATCACAACAGGTGATAAAAATTACAGAGTTTGATGAGGAAAATTTCAAGATTAAAGCTTCTGGGTAAGTGTTTGTCTTTGAAATCAATAATAATTTTGAATGTAAGCTCCAATTTAATTACAAAAACAGATCAAATGAACATTTCGGGTTTCCCCTTTGTCAACAAAACAGGATGAATGAAACACTACAGATGAATGAGATAATGTGGTAGTGGCATTGTTAAGATGAATAAACAACATCTGCGGTCTATTGAAAACAATGAGGACAAACCTGTCGTCCCACCAATTCAATGGGTCCAGTCATCGAGGATTGTATGACATCCATATTGCCGTCCTTCTGTTCTGTCACAACACTTGTTTTGTTGATAAAGGGGAAACCTGAAACGTTCATTTGATCTGTTTTTGTAATTAAATTAAAGCTTACATTCAATTTCACATTATTATTTATTTCTTCGAGCTTCGAGCAGCAACATTTACATTACCTAGTCTTTGAAATCAGTAGACTGCTGCCACTTTCACTAACTTTTTTTCCAAAGATATTTTCAGTCTAACTTGTTTGAAGCAACCACCCTTTGTTATGAACAATAATACAAGTTGCGCTTTAGTGGTTCCACCATTGGGTCCATGTGGCTGAAATTTGTGTCATTTGTGTACGATGGAATGGACAGTCAGTAACAATTTCCATTTCCCTTGAGCAGGACGCTAATCTATCACAGATTGCATGCTGTTCATTGGAATTCCAATTGTTTTGATAGTGGCCTTGAAGTCAAATATGTAATTTATTCAATTTGGGGTTGATTTCTCTTCTTTTTTTTTTTGTAGACTTTATCCACTAATCTACCTGGGTATCAAATCTTGAGAGAGTAAGTTGTATCTGCCACTTCTCTCATTAAAACTGTTGTTAGAATAAAAATTAAACATTCATCCCACCATCTTGTTCATTGCCTTCCAAGTAACGGCTATGACTCACTTTTAAGATCATAAAAAATAGACTATATCAGCTCTTTTTGCGAAGTCAAAAAGATGGTGACTAGCATTGTTGTTGTTAAAAAATATTTTAAAAATTGACCTTTTATATCGAGAAATATCCACTAAACGTGCTTTACAAGGGATTCCTGGCCAACAGCAACATTTAACATGTAGGACGGGACATGACGCCTGTTAGGCGATATAATTTTTTTGGACAGAGACTATGCTGTTAATGACCAGGTACTCATTTTACACATAAGTATGGTGAGAGAATGTGAGTAAAGTGCCTTCTCCAAGGACTCAATTATGCACCAAGCAAGATCGAACCCAAGACCTTCCGATCCAAAAGCTAGTGTCATACCACTAGACCACATAGGTGTGCATCTTTCCAGAGATACTGAAGTTGCATCTGATTTTCAAATTGTTGAGCTCAGACAGCATCTTTCGTGTCTCTAGAGACCAATATGACAGCGATTAATTCCACCGCTGCTGCTAGAGTGTGTATCTCCTTCACCTCTGCCTCCCTGTAAATAATTGTAAAATTGAATTGGAGCTAATGTGTAAAGTAATGTGTACGCGATATCTGTATAATGTGTGCGGTGTGAAGGAAATGTGCTGATTGAAGGTTAAATTGAAAATATCATGGAGCAACTAATTCATTCATAACCACCAAATCGCCTTTGAAAAGTGGGAATCATCTATCTAAATGAAATCTAAACCGGCTTCTTCGGTGAAGGGATACCACTCAATGCAGTACCAGTGGAATTATTCTTAAATTTCACCTTCCAGGTAAGGCTCATTTAATTTTTAAATTCTTTGACATTTTCTGCACATTAGGTTGGATTTTGTGGGTGATGGGTTGGACCGAAGTCCGAAGTGTCTTATTGTCTCATTGTCTTCCTGCTGGTCCTCTATTTTATTTTTTTTCTATTGCTTGTAGGGAGTCAAGTTTTAATGTACTTTTGGACATGCTGCATTCATGAAGATTTTGTTTGCAGATATATCTCTATATCTATTTAAAATAATGATTTAGAGAGAAGAAAAAAAATCTTGTTTGAGGACGAAGGCCTGATCTTTTTTTAGCATCAGGTGCTGAGATCGCCGATTGGATAAGGATACCCCATGTTTGAGTCCTACTACAAGAAACTAATCTCCTTTGGCAGATAAATTAAACCCACATAGCCCTCTGCTAGCCTGGGTTTTGCTGCAAAGTCACAGCAGGCAGGCGATTGATGAAGAATTTGAATTACTGTCAGAGCTTCTGAAATGATCCTCCCTTTTTTATGTCAGACCAAGGTATTCTGAAAGTAATGTTTTGCTTAGGAAAGCCAAAATTCTACGTCAAATATGAGGAAATAAGGAGAATATTTTATTATTTAAAAAAAACAAACATGAAAATAAAAACTTTATTTATAAGGCAATGATCGGCTATGTAGTCTAGTGGTATGACACTCGCTTTTGGATCGGAAGGTCCTGGGTTCGAGCCTCACTCGGTGCATAGTTGAGTCCTTGGAAAAGGCTCTTTACTCACATTCTCTCACCGTACTCTGGTGTAAATTGAGTACCTGGCCGTTAACAGCGTTGTCTTTGTCCGAAAAATTATAATATCGCCTAACAGGCGTCATGTCCCGTCCTACATGTTAAATGTTGCTGTTGACCAGGGACCCCTTGTAAAGCGCTTTGAGCACATTTAGTGGATATTGCGCTATATAAAGCTCAATTTTGTTAATTTTTTTGATCGATAAGAGTTAGTGTGGAAATTCATTGAAAGATTCGTTTTAATCAAACTTCAAACTTTGAACTTTTTTTTTTTTTGTTACTGTATAAAACTATTTTATGAGCATGAATAAAAATGGTGACAATATCTTTTTTCATCCCACAGGTATGGAGAACCTTTCGATATCAGCAAACATCCCCAAGTAAGATTTGCTATCTGATTTTGATTTTTTTTTTTTTCAACTGGATCATTTGTTGTTCGTAGCTTTAGATAGTTGATAATACCAGTAATAACTCACACCAAAAAAAAAAACAAACAAACAAACACATGTCAACTTCAGATGCCATCGCCTAGTCATTCCATGATAAATTATAGATAATCCATCAAACAAATATTCTATGTCAACAAGATTCATTCAAGTTGTCCAAGTAAGCTAACTGATTAATTTTTTTCCTTTCTCTCTTCTTATTTCTCTTTTTTATTCCAGGGTACAGAGGTCAAGGCTATCACTTATTCCAACATGCAAGTCCACCCGGAGAAGGACACCAATGATGTATTCGTCATCATAGATATTTGATTTCATTTTAATTTTTTTCTTTTTTTTTTTTTTCTTTTGTTATTTCTTTATTTATTTAATTTTGTTTGTCTTTTTGTCTTAACCATTAAACCTGGACATTAAAAAAAGTTTTATTTAGGATAACAAGACTGACAAGTCTTGAAATTGAGCCCAGATCGTAGTCATCGTTAACGTTTAGTCTGACACTAGAACCCTCTAGGACCGGCAGTTTGACGTCATTTTTTAGGTTTGTGTAGCGTCTAGTGAGTTGTGGTTAGTAGAGCTCAAGGAAACAAGTTATTTCATTGGATGAACTATTGAATACAGCTCACGATTTGTTTTCTTTTGTGGCAAAAGACTGGCATTTTGACGTCATTTTTTGGTCAGTGTCAGGCCATAACTTTACGATGGCCACGGTCAGATACAGTTACACCTTTCTAATCTGGAACTCCACAATCCTTTTGTCTCCTTTATCAGGACTGATTGCCTTGGTACTGATTTTTTCTTCTTTATTTGTATTTGTACACTTTAGGGACTGATTCTACTACTATCCAGATGTCTCTGTAATCTACTGGGACAAAATACTGGGAACGGAGGTGTTCGGATTGAAGAGATGTGACTGTATATGGTTTAAAGTTTATTTTTACAGCATGACTGGAAGCAATCCAAAGCTGTATTTACTTTACTTTACTATTCATCCAAAATTATGCAGAGTTTAAAAGCTGATTTTGATGCGCATGATGTCTCTGCTTCAATGCCTGTGCTTGTGTGTTTGCTATGTTTGTGCGTGTGTGTGTGAATAATTTATGTATGTATGTATGTATGTTTGTACGTTTACGGTCAATTTGAAAGTAAATGTTTTGATCTGAATCCATGAATTTAATAAACAAATGAATGATACAATCATAACAGTTTGTTGAGAAGTCATGTTTACACACCACTGAAACTGAGGGTGATTTATCATGAGAAATGTACACAGCAAAGATCATTGTAGTGTGTGGTGGATAGAGTCCTCTATTCTCCCTATTTCCCTATTGTGCGGATATGTGGTCTAGTGGTATGACACTCGCTTTTGGATCACAAGGCCCTGGGTTCGAGCCTTGCTTAGCGCATAGTTGCGTCCTTGGAAAAGGTTCTTTACTCACATTCTCTCACCGTACTCGGGTGTATAATAAATACCTGGCTGTTAATGGCATTTTCTCT
>NC_088370.1:10579928-10589928 GCF_034508935.2 Berghia stephanieae
TTGTATAAAATACGTATGTCTGAACAATGAATACGTTTTTCGTATTGCAACAATGTGACGACTTTCCCTATATTTGGTAAGGAGAGTGTTAAAATCATCATGATAAGAACAAGGAGATTTTGGATTTTTGTAGGTTTAGAAACAAAACTTATCCTCCAGAATGAGAGCATTTGTTTTAAATGGTAGTTTGTAATCTAAGCTTTAACTAAACAGTTGTAAGCATCAATATTTCAATGTGCGGCTATGTGGTCTAGTGGTATGACACTCGCTTTCGGATCGGAAGGTCCTGGGTTCGAGCCTCGCTCGACGCATAGTTGAGTCCTTGGAAAAGACTCTTTACTCACATTTTTCTCACCGTACTCAGGTGTAAAATGAGTACCTGGCCGTTAACAGCGTTTCTTTGTCCGAAAAATTGTAATATCGCCTAACAAGCGTCATGTCTCGTCCTACATGTTAAATGTTGCTGTTGACCCAGGGACCTGTTGTAAAGCGCTTTGAGCACGTTAAGTGGATATTGCGCTATATAAAAGCTCAATTTTAAAAAAACATTTTTTAGCTCATCCCATCATAAAACTGTGTTGGCCACACATTACATGATATGCATTTTGCAGGCTAATGTTGTTTAGGTTTAAGCTTGTAACTATTATTCCAAAAAGAAGACACGAACTCCAATGATCTAGTGAAGATGCCTCGAAAAGGGCCCGGTGTTAATAATAACCATGACACTGACACACAAAAGAACTCCCACACCGACCCACTTCCGGAATTCCCATAAAATCGACATTATCCTTTCAATGCTAGAATTTTCCCCTTCAGAAATTACAATTCGTCCTCCCTGCATTTTGTCAACGATAGAAATCAATTCTTGACGTTGTCGTTTCATGAGATCTTGGTCATTAGTGACATTGTCAATCAAAATGCATCGAAAATTGCAGTCTTGTAAAACTGATTCATAAACCCTTTTTGCTCTTTACACCAATCCTTGAAAGTCAACTTGCTGTCGCTGAAATCACGCTGGAAATTGTCTCCAGACGTCACAACAACAATACCGTGGGTCTTCAGCCAATCTTTCTTTCCTAGAGTATTTTTCAAACTATCAATAATAATGGAGTGACCCTCGTTGAAACGACCACTATACGACAGAACCAAAATAATTGCATTGAAACCTTCTGGAAATCTTTTGCATGCTTGGGCAACAGAGGAACGCATTAATTTAATTCTTGCCGGGCTATCTTGCAAGATTCCAGGGGTATCAACGACCTTGATAATTCTCTCTCCAACTTGAACTTGCCCCACTTGATAGTTTGGGGTCACCGCGGTCCATCCCCCTCTTATTTCAATGTCGTCTTGACCTGTAATGGTTTTCCATGTCGAACTCAAACCATTACCAGATTTCCCAACTAAAAGTAAATTGATGTCTCCTGGAGCTGCCATAATTCCCTGTCCTTGATGTTGTTTCCTGTGGATTTAATGAGGCACACAAAATAGAAATATCAATGGGGCTTATTTTTCTGAACAATAAAATCAAAACTCAAATAAATATCAATAACAATAACACGACACATTAACAAAACACAACAAAAACATCAACAACTTAAACTTTAATAAATTTGAAACCCAAACAAGATGCTGGTCAAACCAATAATGTGTACCCACAAATTCCCTATCCCCAAAAGAATGAACATTCGATGAACTGATATGGATGGTAGCTACAAAACATTTTGTTACTTTCGTTTACACGAGTGGAATCCTTCAGTTGTGTGACACAATTGCGTATAATACTCAAATGTGATATCTTTGCTTACAATATCACACAACGCGAAAATATCCTATTAAAAAAATCTGCAATCCGTCTTCTCAGATTTTGCCAGTACTCAGTTGATGCCATTTTTGTATGAATTTTGTTTTGCAAACTAATAACAGCTTCATGAATTTCGTTTGCCGCATTATGTAAAACTGGCGCTCTCTGATTCAGTGAGTTCATTTTATTTAACAATGTTTGTAATTCCTTTGCGCGAAAGACTCCATCACTTGTAAACAGCTGAACAATTCTTTCGGCATCAGTTCTTAGTCTTTCAGCTCTGATATCGAAAGTTTCCTCATCTCTTATTGCAATCTGAAGTTTGTATCTCAGAACGTCTAAAACATTCAATCCCTTAATGTATTTGATTACTTTTTTTCTCTATCTGATTTCTGTATGTCTCCTTTCAACTGGAACGGCACAAATTTCCGGAATATATCGATTACTGGTTCCAAGATTGTATATGATATTGATCAAATTATTTCTTTGGCTGTCCTTAACGTTGTTATCTGTGGTGACGTCAAAGAGAACGCATCTTTTGTGACAGAGGGCATTTACCCACTGATGATTTGAAGGCAGATCTTCCAGCCAGTCAGCAACATTTCTATCCGGATAATCACGTCTATATGCGTCGCCATGACTCATTGCTATTATCCCATGACTTTCCACAGACTGGTGACCCATAAGACTAACCATGGTGTTTATAGTCCGTGTTTCTTCATCGTCCAAACGTGCGGTGTAAGGAATTACTATCACTATTGCGTCAAATCCATCAGGGAATTGAACCAATGCCCTCGTCAACTCACCAACCACAAGATTTAATTGCTCTTCTCTCTGCCTCAGCTCTGTGTCTTTAAAACCGGGAGTATCAACTACTTTTACCAGACGTCCATTAATGTTCGTCATGCCAACATGATATTCCCTCGTCACGGAGGTCCAGCCTCCTCTAGCCTCAAATTGTGGCTCACCCAATATACTAATTCCAGTGGAGCTTTTGCCGTAGCGTGTGACACCCATAAGAAGTATTCTGATGTCCTCTTCAATGTCTTCCGAATGGATGTCCTGCAAGATGGGAGAGATTTAAAGCCGTCACATCATCTAAATATGCTAACCAAAAGATAAACACCAAGTTAACAAATAGGAGCTACAATTTAAATGTTCATTTTATCGAATAGTTCTACAAAATTTATAACACAATTCTTTTGGGGTATTTTTGTTTGATTTGTTTTGCTTGTTTTTGCTTATTTCTGAAAGCCTGTCTATCACTGGAATATCTGAGCATTAAAAAAAAACTATTTCCCGTTTAATATTTCTTTTCAGAGTTTTGAACTTTTGAACAATGAATATTAATACAAACAAGCAAAAGAACCTTTCATTTTAAACGATAAAGATATCAATTTGGAAAGTGGAAAAGTTAAATGTAGGAATCCATTTATACTTCAACTGAGGAATTTTTAAAACAAAAATGTCAAGGTTTTTGCAAGATGGGAGTCATTTTATTTTAGTTTGTGATTCTTTCCTGATGTGTCACCCACCATCTTAATCTTATAATAATTTACAACTGTGATTTTTTTTCTGATGTGTCACCCACCATCTTAATCTTATAATAATATATGACTGTGATTTTTTCCTGATGTGTCACCCACCATCTTAATCTTATAATTATATATGACTGTGAGTAATGCTCACTAAACTGTATATAGATAGAATGCGTTTGGCCAAGGAGTTCACAACATTGCCATCCGGAAGTATAACGGACCAACACACACTGTGTAACCATGAACTTTTATAGTCTGGTTAATACAGTTTAGTGAGAACAACTCACGAACGCGGATGGCAAAAACAATAACAAAGGTCTGAGTGACGTCATCTGCATACTATCTATTACCAGACTATAAAAGTTCATGTTTACACATAGTTTTGTGTGTTGGTCCGTTATATTTCCGGATGGCAACGTTGTGAGCTTCTTGGCCAAGCGCATACTATCTATAAGTTAACGATGTCTGCGGTCCTAGTGTCAGGCTATAGATAGAATGAAGATGACGTCACTCTGGTCTTTGTTATTGTTTTTTGTCATCCGTGCTTATCAGTAATGCTGACTAAACTGTATAAACCAGACTATAAAAGTTCATGGTTACACCCTAGAAATAGGAGAGTTAACGCGTTAGCTCTCCTATTTCTAGGGTTACACATAGGTTTGTGTTGTTGGTCCGTTATATTCCGGATGGCAATGTTGTGAGCTTCTTAGCCAAGCGCATACTATCTATAAGTGACGATGGCTCCGGACAGAGCGTGGCCTTCGTAAACGCATGCCGTGTTCTGAAAGACATGACAACCACTAGACTATAGATAGTATGCAGATGACGTCACTCAGGTCTTTGTTATTGTTTTTTGCCATCCGCGTTTATGAGTAATTCTCACTAAATTGTATTAACCAGACTATAAACTTTCATGGTTACACACAGTTTTGTGTGTTGGTCCGTTATACTTCCGGATGGCAATGTTATGAGCTTCTTAGCCAAGCGCATACTATCTATAGACAGCCATTTTTATGATTACTTCTCACTAAACTGTATTAACCAGAATATAAACGTTCAAAGTTACACATGGTTTTGTGTGTTCGTCCGTTATTTAGATAGTATGCGTTTGGCTAAGAAGCTTGCCACGTTGCCACGTTGCATCCGGAAGTATAACGGACCAACACACAAACCTATGTGTAACCATGAACTTTTATAATCTGGTTAATACAGTTAAGTGAGAACAACTCACAAACGCGGATGGCAAAAACAATAACAAAGGCCTGAGTGATGTCATCTTCGAACTATCTATGGATAGAATGCGCTTGGCCAAGGAGTTCACAACATTGCCATCCGGAAGTATAACGGACCAACACACAAACTCTGTGTAACCTTGAACTTTTATAATCTGGTTAATACAGTTTAGTGAGAACAACTCACAAACGCGGATGGCAAAAACAATAACAAAGGCCTGAGTGATGTCATCTTCGAACTATCTATAGATAGAATGCGCTTGACCAAGGAGTTCACAACATTGCCATCCGGAGTATAACGGACCAACACAAAATATGTTAACATGAACTTTTATAATCTGGTTAATACAGTTTGTGAGAACAACTCACAAACGCGGATGCAAAACAATAACAAAGGCTGAGTGATGTCATCTCGAACTATCTATAGATAGAATGCGCTTGGCCAAGGAGTTCACAACATTGCCATCCGGAAGTATAACGACCAACACACAAACTATGTGTAACCATGAACTTTTATAATCTGGTTAATACAGTTTAGTGAGAACAACTCACAAACGCGGATGGCAAAAACAATACAAAGGCCTGAGTGACGTCATCTGCATACTATCTATAGAACTAACACATAAAAACTATGTTTAAACGTTAACATTTATAATATTTTTTTTTTAAACCGCGTGATAACTAGTCACCCATTTCGCGGTATAAAAACAATAACAATGATCAGAGAGGTTGATTTCATTCACGTTATTGTTTATGACCAACCAACTATATTTGTCCGAGCACGTTTGAAGGTCAGTCACAAATGCCATGATTTGATTGGTCAAAATCTACTGGTTAATTCCTTCCCGTTAAGCGGCAATACAATAATTAACGCTATCAGGTAACCGAGAGTTGGTGAAATATTTTTTTTAAAACAAAAACAAAAACAAACAAACAAAACAAAACAAAACAAACAAAGCAAACTTGAGAAATTAAAAAGTGCAATATCCATTAAGCGTGCTCTACGTGCTTTACAAGGGGTCTTTAGTAAACAGCATGGATCACTCAACATGGAAACCATGACATGACGCAAACTAGGTATGTAAGTCATTGTGACATCAAAATAAAACAAACAAAAAAAACCCCAAAAAACGACCCAAAATCAACGTTGTTAACTACTAGGTACTCATTTTACACCAGAGTACAGTGAGAGAACGTGAGTAAAGTGACTTCTACGACGAGGACTCAACTTTGTGCCGCTCAGCTGACGCTCCGAACGAGAATGTCATACAAAAAGATCACAACGCGTCAGTTAGCAATGGCATGAGGGAAAGAAAAGCGATAATTCGATTTTTTAAAAAAATACTGTATTACAGCGAAAGTAACAGCGCAATGTATGATGTGATTTGTTTCGTTTTTCTTTGGGTTTTTTTGTTGTTTTTTTTTTTTAAATTTCCTGTAATTTCTTCATTGTTGTTTTCATTCATTATTGTTGTTGCTGAGGAGAGGGTCTTTTTTATATATAGGATGTCTTTGGTTTTTGTTTGTGACGTTGAAGATGGCAGCCGTTGTTATATTTGTTGTCGTTGTAATATTTGATAGTGATGATGATGATGATGATGATGATGATGATGATGATGATGATGATGGTTGTGGTGGTAGTGGTGATGATGACGACGACGACGACGATGATGATGATGATGATGATGATAATGCTGAAAATGGTGATCGCGACGACGACAAATCAAGAAGATGTATGTACAAAATGAAAACTGAAAGTAATAGTAGGATTAATGACTATAATATTTGTTATGTATAAAAGCCCTTACCATAAACTCCATTATGGGAACACGACTTGTAGTTTAGAAAAAAAATAATTTTCCTCTTGATAACAATTAATTCTCTTATAATTTTTAGAGTGTCTAGGTAGCTAAAAATTGTTTATGATTTTCTTTCTAGCCCTTTGCACAACTACAAGAGCGAATGTCAATGTGACAACATTAATTTTAGTAGTTGTCTATGTAACTTCATAGCGTCAAAGTCGTCTTATCACACTAAGTGGTAACAAAAGATGTTAACTGAATCAGCACATACATATGCACAGAAAAATGAACAGACGACAGACCGGCAGTCAGATTGAGCTGTATATCTACATTCGGACCGTGTGCAAAAGTGCGTAGGCGTCTGTGCTCTATTCCTTTTTTTTGTTTGTTTGTTTGTTTGTTTGTTTGTTTGTTTGTTGGTATTTATAATATATCTAAATTCACAGCTCGATTCTAAGAACATGAATTCCCAAGGAACAGTCACGCATGATGGAAATTTCCACCAGCTTATCCCGAGGAATGCACAACGCTGTCCTCATAATATTGTGAGTGTGTGTATGTTAGTGTTAGAGTGTATGTGTGCGCGCGCGCGCTAGTGGAGGTGTGCGTGTGTGTGTGTGTGTGTGTGTGTGTAACCATGAACTTTTATAGTCTGGTTAATACAGTTTAGTGAGAACAACTCACGAACGCGGATGGCAAAAACAATAACAAAGGTCTGAGTGACGTCATCTGCATACTATCTATACCAGACTATAAAAGTTCATGTTTACACATAGTTTTGTGTGTTGGTCCGTTATATTTCCGGATGGCAACCTTGTGAGCTTCTTGGCCAAGCGCATACTATCTATAAGTTAACGATGTCTGCGGTCCTTGTGTCAGGCTATAGATAGAATGAAGATGACGTCACTCTGGTCTTTGTTATTGTTTTTTGTCATCCGCGTTTATCAGTAATGCTGACTAAACTGTATAAACCAGACTATAAAAGTTCATGGTTACACCCTAGAAATAGGAGAGTTAACGCGTTAGCTCTCCTATTTCTAGGGTTACACATAGGTTTGTGTGTTGGTCCGTTATATTCCGGATGGCAATGTTGTGAGCTTCTTAGCCAAGCGCATACTATCTATAAGTGACGATGGCTCCGGACAGAGCGTGGCCTTCGTAAACGAATCCCGTTTTCTGAAAGACATGACAACCACTAGACTATAGATAGTATGCAGATGACGTCACTCGGGTCTTTGTTATTGTTTTTTGCCATCCGCGTTTATGAGTAATTCTCACTAAATTGTATTAACCAGACTATAAACTTTCATGGTTACACACAGTTTTGTGTGTTGGTCCGTTATACTTCCGGATGGCAATGTTATGAGCTTCTTAGCCAAGCGCATACTATCTATAGACAGCCATTTTTATGATTACTTCTCACTAAACTGTATTAACCATGGTTTTGTGTGTTCGTCCGTTATTTAGATAGTATGCGTTTGGCTAAGAAGCTTGCCACGTTGCCACGTTGCATCCGGAAGTATAACGGACCAACATACAAACCTATGTGTAACCATGAACTTTTATAATCTGGTTAATACAGTTTAGTGAGAACAACTCACAAACGCGGATGGCAAAAACAATAACAAAGGCCTGAGTGATGTCATCTTCGAACTATCTATAGAACTAACACATAAAAACTATGTTTAAACGTTAACATTTATAATATTATTTTTTTTTAAACCGCGTGATAACTAGTCACCCATTTCGCGGTATAAAAACAATAACAATGATCAGAGAGGTTGATTTCATTCACGTTATTGTTTATGACCAACCAACTATATTTGTCCGAGCACGTTTGAAGGTCAGTCACAAATGCCATGATTTGATTGGTCAAAATCTACTGGTTAATTCCTTCCCGTTAAGCGGCAATACAATAATTAACGCTATCAGGTAACCGAGAGTTGGTGAAATATTTTTTTTAAAACAAAAACAAAAACAAACAAACAAAACAAAACAAAACAAACAAAGCAAACTTGAGAAATTAAAAAGTGCAATATCCATTAAGCGTGCTCTACGTGCTTTACAAGGGGTCTTTAGTAAACAGCATGGATCACTCAACATGGAAACATGACATGACGCAAACTAGGTATGTAAGTCATTGTGACATCAAAATAAAACAAACAAAAAAAAAACCCAAAAAACGACCCAAAATCAACGTTGTTAACGACCAGGTACTCATTTTACATCAGAGTACAGTGAGAGAACGTGAGTAAAGTGACTTCTACGACGAGGACTCAACTTTGTGCCGCTCAGCTGACGCTCCGAACGAGAATGTCATACAAAAAGATCACAACGCGTCAGTTAGCAATGGCATGAGGGAAAGAAAAGCGATAATTCGATTTTTTAAAAAAAATACTGTATTACAGCGAAAGTAACAGCGCAATGTATGATGTGATTTGTTTCGTTTTTCTTTGGGTTTTTTTTTTTTTTTTTTTTTGCTATTTTAAAAATTTACTGTAATTTCTCATTGTTGTTTTCATTCATTATTGTTGTTGCTGAGGAGAGGGTCTTCTTTTTTATATAGGATGTCTTTGGTTTTTGTTTGTGACGTTGAAGATGGCAGCCGTTGTTATATTTGTTGTCGTTGTAATATTTGATAGTGATGATGATGATGATGATGATGATGATGATGATGATGATGATGATGATGATGATGATGATGGTTGTGGTGGTAGTGGTGATGATGACGATGATGATGACGACGACGACGACGACGATGATGATGATGATAATGCTGAAAATGGTGATCGCGACGACGACAAATCAAGAAGATGTATGTACAAAATGAAAAATGAAAGTAATAGTAGGATTAATGACTATAATATTTGTTATGTATAAAAGCCCTTACCATAAACTCCATTATGGGAACACGACTTGTAGTTTAGAAAAAAAATAAGGGTAGCCCTATTCGTCCTTAAGGTCGAATAGCTTCAACCGTGGTTGCCGTACGTACGGACAAATCGTGTTGCTTGCACTATTCGTCCTTCACACTAAAGCTGGGCAATATTCCGTTTTTGCTTTTACTGAGCTGGATTCGAATCCACGTAATTACATGATATATCCGTATCGTCTTAAATGTTTCACAAACCCCACCTCCTCTGTTTGTGAGTCAAATAATCAGTTATGTGTTTTTTTTTTAGGTGTGTGTGTGTGTGTGTGTGTGTGTGTGTTAATTTCGTGGGTTTTTTTTTGTTTGTTTTTTTCTTCTGGGATATGATTTTTATTCCAGAATGGTGATTGATTTCTTATAAGGAACAATTGTCGTGTTCTCCTATTGGTAAGTATCCAATTCAAATACCTGCTCGAGAGTTTGGGTTGGCTAGGCACAGAGGAAGATTCGGCAGGTTTTCTTTGTTTTGGTTTCTTTTTTTTTTTTTTTTTTTTTCTTTTGGAGGGGGGGGGGGGGGGGGGGTTGTTGTTGTTTTGTTTTGTTTGCTGTTGTTTTTTTTGTTTTTTTTTGGGGGGGGGGGGGGTTATTGTTATTTTTTATTTGTTTTCTCTTGTTGGTATTTTCCCTGCTTTTGTTTGATTTGTGTGTGTGTGTGTGTGTGTGTGGTGTGTGTCTATTGTGTGTCTACGTGTGTT
>NC_088370.1:10594928-10627106 GCF_034508935.2 Berghia stephanieae
GTCACGCATGATGGAAATTTCCACCAGCTTATCCCGAGGAATGCACAACGCTGTCCTCATAATATTGTGAGTGTGTGTATGTTAGTGTTAGAGTGTATGTGTGCGCGCGCGCGCTAGTGGAGGTGTGCGTGTGTGTGTGTGTGTGTGTGTGTGTGTGTGTGCATGAGCTGATACATTGGAGAGGGTTCGGTTGGGGCCAGGGCCTCGGTTGGGGAGGGAGCCTCTATGGTTGGGGCCATAGGTGTATAAATAGAAAAAATAGACCCAATCCCATATTTTTACCGCTTACCAAATCCCCGAACTTCACTGCGGGAATTCCCCTTACTCGTCATCGGCTTACGGTATTTCTTTCGTTTTTGTGTTCGTTTATCCCATTACATGGTTTATTTATCGCCTTCCTGCAACCCTCATTCTAATATTATAGAGAATTGATTTTAAGATTTTTAAAAAATAATAATAAAATGGAGGGAGGGAGAGATAGAAGGTGAGAGGAGTAGAGAGAGGGGGAGAAGGAAAGGAATAAAAAGAGAGAGAAGGAGGGGGGGGGGGGGGTAGAAAAGAAAGAAAGAAAGAGAGAGGGGAGGAGAGGGAGATAAAGAAAGAAATAATGGAGAAAGAAAGAGAGAGGAAAAAATAAAGAAAGAAAGAAAGAGAGAGAGAGAGAGAGAGAGAGAGAGAGAGAGAGAGAGAGAGGTAGAGAAATAAATAAAGAAACTATGTAGAAAGAAAGAAAGAGAGAGAGAGAGAGAAAGAGGGAGAAAGAAACAAAAGAGAGTGGGGGGAGAGAAAGAAAGTAAGTAAGAAAGAAAGAGAGAGAGAGAGAGAGAGAGAGAGATAGAGAAAGAAAGAGGGAAAGGGATAGATAGAGAAAGGAAAAAGAAAGAGAGAATAGCAGAGAGAGAGAGAGAGAGGGGGGCAGAAAGATAGAGAGAGAGAGATAGATAGAGAAAGAAAGAAAGGCATAAAGAAAGAATTAAAGGAAGAGTAAGTGAGTGAGAGAGAGAGAGAGGGAGGGAAAGAGAGAAGTTTCAAAGTTTATTCAATCTTAGGCTTTCGCCAATAAATCAACAATTTGATGCCAACATACATGAAGTGGAAAAAAAAAAAAAAAAAAAAAAAAGGTTAATGGAACCAAAAAATAAACTGATACACCACACAAAAATACAACAATCGTAATAACATCAATACGTTCAATAATAATAATAATAATAATAATAATAATAATAATAATAATAATAATAATGATAATAATAATAATAATAATAATAATAATAATAATAATAATAATAATAATAATAATGATAATAATAATAATAATAATAATACTAATAATGATAGTAATAATAATAATAATAATAATAATAATAATAATAATAATAATAATAATAATAATAATAATAAGAAGAAGAAGAAGAAGAAGAAGAAGAAGAACAACAACAACAACAACAACAACAACAACAACAACAAGAATATCAATAATAATAATAACAATAATAATATTACCATCATCCTTACACCCAATCATCACCGTTACCACCACCACCATTACCATTATCACTACCACTATTACCATCACTTTTACATTTCCAATCAGTTTTTCTCATTTAAAAAAAAAAAATTTAAAAATAAAAAATTATTGATACCCATCACAACAGACCTCCTCACTACCACGAAAATTCCCGTAGTACTACGGCTAAATCCCGGGCTGGATATAATAAAGGTTTTTTAATTAAATGTCATTTCTTGAAAACAAAGTTCTGGTGCCAGAGCTATCACATAGAGTTAATATTTTTCCCCACGCATTATAAAGACAAACTGGTGGTTTTTAAGGGTAGTTAAAATGTCTACGATGTTATTTACCCTGAAAACTACTTATTACATTTTCCTATTTCAAGTAGGCAGGTCTGCTATGATAAGTATCAGTTCCATAGTCAAAATAAGACAAACAAAAATAACTTTTATTTTAATCAATAATCCATACAATTTGATGACAACAGACATGAAAGTGAGAAAAAAAGGTACATGAAAGCAAAGCATAAAATGATACCATAAATAATCATAAAAATACAACATTGTAATACCAATAATAATAATAATAATAATAATAATAATAATAATAATAATAATAATAATAATTATAATAATAATTGTGAAAATAACAGAAGCGCCGCAGCAATAATATCTAGTATTGTATTTGTAAATGGGGACCACGCTTATATCCCATTCGTTGACAATTAAGAAGATAGGGATTATATCATGGTAATTCTGTTTTGGATAATAAAGTAGAGAGAGAGAGAGAGAGAGAGAGAGAGAGAGAGAGAGAGAGAGAGAGAGAGAGAGAGCGAGAAGGAATGAAAGAAAGAGTGTGAGATATAGAGAGAAACAAAGAAAGAATATAGAAAGAAAGAGAGAGGGGGGAGAGAAAGAAAAAGGGAGAGAGAGTAAGAAAGAAAAGATAAAGAAAGAAAGAGAGAGAAGGGGGGGGGGGGAGAAAGAAAGAGTGAGAGAGATAGAAAAAGAAAGAGTTTGAGAAAGAATGAAAGAAAGAAAGAGAGAGAGAGAGAGAGAGAGAGAGAGAGAGAGAGAGAGAGAGAGGAGAGAGAAAGAAAGAATGAAAGGAAGAGTGCGTGAGTCAGTGAGAGAGAGAGAGAGAGAGAGAGAGAGAGAGGGGGATAGATAGATGGATAGAAAGATAGATAGATAGATAGAGAGAGAGAGAGAGAGAGAGAGAGAGAGAGAGAGAGAGAGAGAGAAAGAAAGATATATATATATATATATATATATATATATATATATATATATGTAATAATCTTGTTATTGTGGTATCTTGTTATTTGGGTTGCAGGGGGTACAATAATGAAGCATCTTTGTAGTTTTCTTCAAGTTACGTGTAGTTTTTAATGAGGAAGGTGTAATATAGTCGATGGAGTAAATGAGAGAGATTTGATAGGGAGGATGTATGGAGTTGTTCTGAGAGGTTTGGTGGCGAGATATTTCTTGATAATGAGATGTAGTTTTTGTTGTTGAGAATGAGATGTACTGTCCCCGCGGAATTATGCCATTTTTGGAGCAAAATTATGCCAAAATTATACCAAAAAAGGGCAAATTATGCCATAAATTATGCCAAAAATGCAACATTATGCCATAAATTATGCCAAACATCCGACATTTTGTAACGTGGTAATGTAAATTTATAAGCTGAGAGAACAAGTAAATCAAATCAACATTAATTCACAATACGATGACAACAATATTAATGACTAACTAAATCTAATCACAGCACTGGTGATAACGTTTAGGCATGCAACAGGGTGGTGAGAATAACTCAGACATAAAATTGTATTTTGAGTTGGATGTCATTTTGTAATTTATTAAATGGTTGTCTAAAGCTAAAAAGAAATTTAAGAAATATTACATGCACCACTTACAACAGAGAATCAATAAAATTGTTATAATACATGAAAACAAGACCCTTGAGGTTATCCTCACTCAAAGATCGTCTGCGGTCTGAAAAGACCAGGTTGTACAATGAAAAACTTCGCTCTGCATCAGCTGAATTCACAAGAGCATAAATATACTTTCGTGCACATTTTGACAGCTGAGGCAACTCATCTGCCTTGCTGTTCCAGAATATAGTGAGGTCCACTGGCAACCCCCCAGACACTTTAACCGCTTGTGGTCCCACAGTTTCCCTGTACCAGTGAAACTCACTCTCTGGAACAGCAGACAAACCAGGCAGAGCACTCTGTAAACGGTCTTTGTTAAAGTTAAAGTCAAATGTCACCAGTCGAGTTGGATCAAAAAATTGAATTTGCTGGTTGGCCATCTGGGGTCATATACTTATCAACATTTTCTGACACTGCAGAGACAGCTTGGTGGTATCGGTCCTGCAGAGCCAATTTGTCCTTTGAGGGCAGGTCTTCTGGGAAATGCTTAGATGCTTCCCTCATGCTGACTCCACAGCTTCTAAAGGAGTACTGCAAACTTTCAAGTTTGGACCATGCCTGGATTTGAAAAATAGAAGAAAGAGAGAGAGAAAAACGGAATCATGAGTATGATTTGTTGGCTGGCTTACAAGAAGTATAAAAAATAGAATGAAAGTGATGATTTTATTGGTGGTAAGAACACAGGCAACTTTTATCAGACTTTATGTGTTAAATATAGTTTCCTGTGATTAAGGCAATGACGACCATTATGACTAGAGTAACGATTATTTTTTTTTAACTCAAAGAGGGAGGAGTGATGTGTTAAATCTTAGACTGGAACTGAGTTGATACTATACAACAGAGGAAATTAAATACAAAAAAAAAAAGTCTTAAAAAAGCAATACATGCATAATTATGTGTTAAAGGCAAAATAGACCTGCTGAAATGAAAGCGCCTTACCTTGACAGCAACTGTTGATTGACTTTGAAACAAGTCTGTTGCGTGCACAAAGACTTTGCACTTTTCAGAGATGAAGTCCATTTCTGCTTTAATTTGTATTCTGATATCTGCAGACAGGCCGGTCAGGTATTGGAGTGAGTCACAATATGGCACTTTAGAGTGGGCTACCTAGGAGTGTCGAGGATAACCAAACGCCGGTTTTCTTTGAAAACGAAAATACAAGGCCAAAATTTTTGGCAAAAAAGAGCCAATTTTTTTTTCTTTTGCTAACGGATGCGGAAGGCCTCAGGATGCGGCCGCATCGGGTGCGATGCGGCCGCATATTCCTGTGGGGACAGGATGTAGTTGCCAGTGCCGCTATTTTGGCAGGCAGCGTGGCAGGCTTCTTGAGGCTTGGGATGAATGAAGAGGGAGTGATAGAACAAAACAAGATCTTATTTTGCGCAAGAGATATGCTGAGTTTTTCTCTCGCGCAATGCTCAGGGTCGTGATTGGTTCTAAGGAAGGGGTGACACTGTCAAATAAAGAAATAGAAATAACACACTATTAAATCTTACTATCTAATAGTTTTATTTCAATTAGGATTGCCCTCAACGTGAGTCGGGAGGCGAATGACCAATGCATGTTATATAATGGAATAGAAAATGAAGATTGGCACTCAGCCCTCAACGTAAGTCGAGTGGCGATAGCGGCCAAATAAGTACGTTATAAAATGATAATTAAACGTAATAAAATAATATTCACAATGTAAAATAGTGCATAGGCAGACAGATATATAAGTATACAGATAGATAGGTCCGTAGGTCGGTCGGTAGATGGATGGATGGATAGATAGATAGATAGATAGATAGATAGATAGATAGATAGATAGATAGATAGATAGATAGATAGATAGATAGATATAGATAGATAGATAGATAGATAGATAGATAGATAGATAGATAGATAGATAGATAGATAGATAGATAGATAAGATAGATAGATAGATAGATAGATAGATAGATAGATAGATAGATACAGAGAGATATAGATGGATAGATGGAAGGGATGTGACAGTGACAGGATAACTACATCAACAACATTAGAGTAGGCCGATATTATTTACAAATCACCAATAATAAAGATCGTGGTAAGTTTGTAATCGTGATAAACAGATTATTACTAGCACTTATGTAATCAATTAATTAGACTAAGTATTTTCCTCATGACAGATACAAGTTATACATGGATGTATTCAATTTACTGTCATTACACAAAAGCATTAACAATCCATGGAAATGATATGAAAAAAAAAAAAGAAATCACGATGTCAATAATTAAAACAATAAATGCAACAGCAATAATAATAATAATAATAATAATAATAATAATAATAATAATAATAATAATAAGAAGAAAGAAGAAGAAGAAGAAGAAGAAGAAGAAGAAGAAGAAGAAGAAGAAGAAGAAGAAGAATAATGCTTATGACAATGTTAATAATAAAAGTTCAACATACCTGTCAAATAAAGAAATAGAAATAACACACTATTAAATCTTACTATTTAATAGTTTTATTTCAATTAGGATTGCCCTCAACGTGAGTCGGGAGGCGAATGACGTTGAAGCGAGGTGCGCCACTAGTTTTATCCTTTCTCCCCACGCAACCAAAATGTGCGTGGTATGTGCGACGGCGCGCAGCATACCGCAAGACGAATAGAAGGAGACCATAACAGAAAGTGCTATTAAAAAATACAAGAAGTATGAAACCATCATACTACATACTTCCCCTCAAGACAAAAATCGTCCCGATTTTCTTAATAAACTATAAGCAACTAATCCCAGATAAAAAGGAAAATATACATAAAAATAATAATATAATAGCAATTAATAAAATAGAAATTATCGTAATGCCCATGCAATCATGTATGAGCGCTCATAATGGAATACAGACATATACATTACATAAAAAAATTGACCTCAGTAATACAGAGCAATGAAATATTCAATCCAAAAAAAAAATAATAAATGAACAGGACAAAAAAACGTAAGACTGCAAAGGATCTGGTGCATATACAATCTATTTTTTTAAAAACACTATCAGGAATAATAATCATATTATACAACAAGAGTGGCATGTCATGATTCTTGACATTTAAAGTTTCATCATATGTCTTATTCGGGATTTGAATTTGGATGACGCATTCGCTATGCTGGATTTAAGCTCCAATAATGGCTGTGCCATAGCAAATTCACCAGAGGTCATCCAATTCGGTCGTCTTCTCTGTCTCTGGGGCCGATCAGGCATTTCGCTAGATTCTGATCCAGCCAAGGACCCCAGACTGTCGTTGTCATTGTTGTCACAAATGAGTTGTCCGTCCAGAGTACTGTCTATGTCAGAAACATTTGTCTGGACGTCGTCATCATGGGAAAAATTATCCTGAGGCAAAACCAGCACCAAATCGTCATGATCACTGGAGTCTGTTGGTACCATAACAGAGGGTGATCTATTTACAGGCAATTGGCAGTTGTTGGAAGAACCAGCGGACTCCTGTCCACCACCGCGATGCGCAGCCCGCTATTCTTACTAGTGCTTGCCAAAGGGTCGGTATTACCAGGCAACTGGGAGTTGCGAAGAGTAATGTCACAATCATATGGCAACAGAAGGTTGCGATGCAAAGTTTTTAGCTTACCCTTGCCGTCAGCTCGTTTGACTGTGTACACGGGGATATCGTTATCAGGCTGACTGACCACAATAAATACATCAGACAACCATTTGTCGTCCAATTTGTGTTTCCCCTTATGTGACAGGTTTCTAACCAGTACACAGTCACCAATTGAAAGGTTTGCACCTTTAGTTTGACTATCATGGTGTGTCTTTTGCACATTTGAGCTTTGTCTGTGTTAGCCATAGCAATTTGGTGTGCGTATTCCAGGCGATCTCGCATGGAGCTGACATAATCTGGATAGTTTTGGGACAGATCTTCTTGCCCATATGCTAGCGGAAAATCAACATCTATTGGCATCCTCGGCTCGCGACCAAACATAAGGTAAAAAGGCGAGAAACCAGTGCTAGCATGTTTTGTACAATTGTAGGCAAAGGTAAGCTGAGGAATAAAATCTTTCCATTTCGATTTTTGTTGGGCAGTTAAAGTTCCCATCATTCCTAACAGAGTACGATTGAATCGCTCAGTTTGCCCATTCCCTTGAGGATGGTACGGGGTGGTGTGCGACCTTGCGATGCCCGCCATTCGGCACAAGGACTGTATTACCTTGCTTTCAAAAGATCGACCTTGGTCAGAATGGAGGCGTTCAGGAAACCCATAATGTACCACAAAGTTATCAGAACAGTAATTTTGCTGTCGTTTGAGCCGTTTGATTCCTAGTAGGGTAGGCCAGACTGTATTTGGTAAAATGGTCAGTTATGACCAAGATGTTTTCCACACCACCAGAGCATGCTCAACAGTGAGATAATCCATGCAGACTAGTTCCATTGGCCTAGTTGTTTTAATTGAAACTAGTGGTGCAGTCTGTGATGTGTCGCCTTTCCGACAAATGCATCTTTGACATCGGCCAATATGCTTCTGGACATCACTACACATTCTCGGCCAATAGAACCTTCGTCGCAAAACATCTAGAGACCGATCAATCCCAAGATGTCCATTCTTATCGTGAGAGTACTCCATAGCTTTGAATCTAAAATGACTAGGAAGTACCAACTGATAAATATCCTGGCCGTTTTCCTGTCTTTTACGGTAGAGTACATCGTCTCGAATGGCCAGTCTCTTCTTTGTGCGCAGAAGGATGCGTGCATCCTTTTGACATAAACGAAGACCAATCTTTTGAGAAAGGTATGAGATAGTCTGAACTATCGACTGGTCTTTCTTTTGTTCTTCTGCCAGTCAATAGAACTACTAACTAAACAAGGTGGTGTACTCATTGTCACCTTTGTCACATTTTTCATCGTCCGTGTCTTCTAGGTCACTGCTTACTGCAAACAACGCAGCTTGAACTACACCGCGTCAATAGACTCTGTGGCCATTTGATACGGGATAAACCGTCAGCATCACGATTAGCAGTTCCAGGACGATAAACTATTTCAAAATGAAGTCGGCAAGTGCTGCGACCCATCGTTGGCCAGTAGCATCAAGTTTTGCCGAGCTCAAGACATAGGTTAATGGGTTATTGTCTGAGTAGGCTGTGAAATGATGGCCATAGAGATAATCATAAAACTTTTTGGTCACCGCCCACTTGAGGGCTAGAAATTCAAGCTTATGAGCAGGGTAATTTTTCTCTGATTTTGTCAGACTTCTGCTCGCGTAAGCGATTACACGCTTGACTCTATCTTGCTCCTGGTATAATACCGCGCCAAGAGAATCACATGAGGCGTCAGTGTGAAGGATAAAGCTCTTGGAGTAATCTGCATACCCAGAATAGGTGCACTTGTAACTAGCTGCTTCATTTTATCAAAAGCTAATTGGTGCTTCGATTCCCAAGCGAGCTTCACAGGCCTTTTCTTCTCCGAAGCGTCCTTCAGGAGATTTTGCAAAGGTCTGGCTTCAGCTGAAAACTTGGGTATAAAGCGGCGATAAAACCCAACAAATCCAAGAAAACTGTGAAGTTCTTTAGATGTTTGCGGGACTGGCCAGTTTTCTACACAAGATACCTTTTCAGGGTCACATGCCACTCCTGATTCGGATACCACGTGTCCTAAATACTTTAATTCCTTCTGCAGTAAGTTACATTTAGAGGGTTTCAATTTCAACCCAGCTGCATCTAGTTTGCTTAGAACAAGATCCAATTATCGAGATGTTCTTTGAAAGTCCGGCTGAAGACGATAATGTCGTCTAGATACAATAGACAGGCGGTGAGATATGCATCACCCATGCATGTTTCCATACATCGCTGAAAAGTGGCAACTCCGTTTGTGACACCAAAGGGTAACCTGCGACATTCATAAAACCCTAAATTTCCTACAGTAAAAGCTGTTTTATGAATGTCTTCTTCCTGCATTTCGATTTGCCAGTAACCGGATTTTAAATCTAGGGAACTGAAATACTTTGAGCCGTGAAGGGCGTCAAGAGTTTCTTCAATCCGTGGTATGGCGTAGGCATCCTTCACTGTCCGTGCATTTAGCTTGCGATAGTCGATACAAAGGCGTAACGACCCATCCTTCTTTCTAACAAGAACACAATTAGAACTGAAGGAACTTTGAGAAGGACGAATAACCCAAGCTCAAGCATTTCCAAAATTTCTTTCCGAACCTCTTCGACCATTGCAGGGGGAATGCGTCGGTGTCTATCTTTGAAAGGAGTGTCGTCTGTGAGTTTGATTCGGTGTTTAATTATGTCTGTATGCCAAGATCAAGGTGGTGCTGTGATAGGACGTGCCTATATTTGTTTAAAACACGTGCTACCTGTGACCTTTGACAGTTATCAAACTCAGACGACATGCTATTGAGCATAATTTCCACTGGGTCAGAATCTGAGTCTAAATTGTTAGACGAATTCTGTGGGGTCGCGATGCTTGCCACATGTATAGAACAAATACTTGTGTGAGATGGAATCGTTACAGGCTTGCATGAGGAATTCCTGACAAGGACATGCACATCTTTGTGACCATCCACTGGCCGCAACCTCGTGAATGTTGGTGACACCTGAATACCGCCTGGGATACATGTACCGTTTTCCTCATATATTACGTCGCAGTACGTATCAAGGGAACGGCTCGGTCTACCAGGCAGCATTCTAATTTCACCAGGTTGTAACGTCGCCTCAGATATGGTATGAACTGAAGCTATGGGTCCATCTGCACTGGTGACATTCAAATGGTTTTGTATGGCATTCAAAGCCATATGCCACCCAGAGGGAATTGATGGAATATTCCGAGCCGGGACTAACTCTCTAAGGACATTCATCCCGACAAGTACAGGGACACGTGAATTGTAGCGAGTATCCGGCACAACAAGAAAGAGGGAAGGAAAAGTTTTAGCACAGAAATGCACTGTCAAGTCACATTCACAGACTCCACGGTACTTGATGTTGGAGCCATCAACCCCAACAACATGTAGAACAGAATGTAATGGGTCGATTTTTATACCTCTGTTCAAACAAAAACTTTCCGAGACACAAGATACCATGGAACCTGTATCTAACAGAGCCATTGCTTCGAAGCCATTGAGTGAAAGAAGAGTTTCATTGGCTTCTCCAATCAATCTCTGTTTAGGGCCTTGACATTGGAAAAGAGCCTAATACCCGCCCCTTTGGTTTTGGCTCTGTGCGTTTAAAGGGCAGTCGGTTGGCGGTGTCCTTCCTCACCACATCTAAAACACCGACATCTGACCCCTTGTCGCTGATGAGAAATTGGAGCTCTGGACCGAAAAGATGGAGCACGCAGATTACGAAGGGAGTCAGCAAGATTCTCAACCTTTTGCTCTAGCCGAGCAATTGCAGTTTTCTCTGGTGTCGCAACCTGTCCGGCTGCTAACACAACTGCCACATTTGATCTTGCTCTCACCTCCTCGACACGAGCTGCTACAAGGAGCTCTTCAAAAACGACACCAGCGTCGTATTTGAATTTGAGGGCATTTTTCACGGGTCCCTCTAACATTCCGTGAAAAAATCGAGACCTCAACATGTCCGCTCCACCTTCAGCAGTAATGAGAGGTGGCACTTTGCCTGACACCTGTGCCACCAAGGCCTGAAGCCTAACAGCCCAAGCTGTGACTGCTTCTTCTCTACCTGCGACGCGATGGCAATCTTTTGCAAGAGATCGGAAGAAGGCAAAATATTACCATAAAGTCGATCAAGACTTTGAATGATCGCGTCGCAGGTCACTTCCTCCCCCATCTGAAGAATGAGGTCGGCGGTAGCCCTTTTAGAGAGCGTCTCATGGCCGCCACAAGGATGCGTTCCGAGAACATATGAGAGCACTGGAGGTCTTTAACCTCCAGTTTCCATTGCAAAAAGGAACAATGAGAAGGGGAGCCGTCATCCCCGGAAAAGGTGGACAGTCGTGGAGCGTCAGCTCTAACGGCTGAGACATTGACAGGTTGCTCCGTTTTCTTTGTTTCCTGCACTGCATTGAGCAATTCCATTCTTTGCTCATTCGACAGAGCAGCGATGCCGTCGATCAAATTCTGAATCGACTCAGCCATATTACTAGAGCGTTGGAGATAGAAGACAGATAGATAGATATAGATAGATGAAGATAGAGAGAGGAGAGAGAGAGAGAGGGAGAGAGAGAGAGAGAGAGAGAGAGGATAGAGAGGGGGGGGGGGACAGGTAGTGAGACAGAGAGAGAGAGAGAAGGGGGGGGGGCGGTGGAGTTGTAAGCACTGCAAAAGTGATTAACAATATGTGATGAGTAAGTGACGGGGAAGAGGGAGTGGAGGGAGGTAGGAGGTGGATGAGGGGCGCGTAGAATGGTGAATGTCAGTACACAGTAAAATAAAATTAAGAAATGAACAGCCAAAAGGGGAGAAAATCGGAATGCGGAATTCCAACTAAGCCCCTAAACAAAGAAATGCATTTTCAAAAGTCACACTTCGTCTCTAACAAAGAACAACAAGTCCACTAAGTCCTGTCTGAAATTGATAGCAGGCAGGAGAAAGGGGAGACAGAAGGGCTTGTTTCCGGATTTACTTGGAATCCAATACTTGAGATATCTGATAAAAGCAAAAAGAGGAGTTGTTGAATGTCTGACACCTAACCCAGTCAGCGAGTCTTAGTGTGCGCAATCAACCAGAAAGTATGACCTAACATTCACAACTGTCTTCCAAAAGAAGGAAAGATGGAAAAGTATTATTATTTCCATTTACTTGGAGGTTACGTTCTACTGATCATAACATACAAAATGATAAGTGTTCTGAGCACTCATGCTGTGAGTGAAGTGCTTGACACACGCAAACATATGTTATCAATTTCATGGTACTGTCCACAGACCAGAAAGGTACAAGTCAAAATAAACATAAACAAAATCAATATAAAATTTGCGTGCATGGACAAAGCGTCAAGAACAAATAAATGGGGCAATTATAAAATGAGCATAGTGAAAAAAATGTAACGGAAGAGAGAAAAAATACAAATTAAAAATTCATAATAATAAAAGCAAACAAACGAGGTAAATATTCACGTGGAGAGGGGACGACGAGGTACTTGAGGTGGGGGGGGGGGGGGATGGAAATATAAGTAAATAATTTACAACAAATATGTCTCATCACTCGGTTGATCAGACCGGGCAGCGAAACAAAAGGCAAAAGAAATGAAATACAATGACACGTTAAAACACACAACAAAAAATGAAAGGAAATATAAAATAAAATTATCAGGCCTGATGTAAAGAATGTTTCTAAACATAATATTTTCACTGTTTAGAGAAAATACGATTAACACCGCACATCAGATCATTCACTTCATTTCTTTGTCTCAGCGTGGGTTGTCATCACTGTTATCTAGGGTTGTCATCGGATGCCCTCTCTTGGTTGCTGTGCAGCCAACATCGCTATCATCTATTGCACAGTCAAAGCGGTCTTTATTTTCACAGTGTCGGGCCTTCCCATACGCTGGGCGCCAATGTAATAATCTTGTTATTGTGGTATCTTGTTATTTGGGTTGCAGGGGGTACAATAATGAAGCCTCTTTGTAGTTTTCTTCAAGTTACGTGTAGTTTTTAATGAGGAAGGTGTAATATAGTCGATGGAGTAAATGAGAGAGATTTGATAGGGAGGATGTATGGAGTTGTTTTGAGAGGTTTGGTGGCGAGATATTTCTTGATAATGAGGTATAGTTTTTGTTGTTGAGAATGAGATGTAGTTGCCAGTGCCGCTATTTTGGCAGGCAGCGTGGCAGGCTTCTTGAGGCTTGGGATGAATGAAGAGGGGGTGATAGAACAAAACAAGATCTTATTTTGCGCAAGAGATATGCTGAGTTTTTCTCTCGCGCAATGCTCAGGGTCGTGATTGGTTCTAAGGAAGGGGCGACACTGTCAAATAAAGAAATAGAAATAACACACTATTAAATCTTACTATCTAATAGTTTTATTTCAATTAGGATTGCCCTCAACGTGAGTCGGGAGGCGAATGACCAATGCATGTTATATAATGGAATAGAAAATGAAGATTGGCACTCAGCCCTCAACGTAAGTCGATGCGGCCAAATTAAGTACGTAATAAAATGATAATTAAACGTAATAAAAGAATATTCACAATGTAAAATAGTGACATCGAAATAAGAATAAGAAGATTGGCACTCAGCCCTCAACGTAAGTCGAGTGGCGATGTGGCCAAAATTAGTAATATAATGATAATCGAATGTATCAATAAAACATGAATATTTACAAAGTAAGATAATGGCATCGAATATGCCAACATCATTAATAAAAGCATAAGATATAAATCACTACCAACAATCTCACAAGTTTGGTATAATTCTATGATGCAGGGCGTCATCAGGACATTATACAACTATAACGATTAATGACCAAGAAAGCTTGACAGACAGACCGATAACTGAGCATACAGCTAGTCAGACAATAGGTACTTATGCCTATATGTGTATCAGGTGACAGGGATACAGATAGTTGAATAGATTATTAGGTAGATTGATATGTAGCCAACCGTAATCTCATACTAAGTAATTGAAAAGGTAAATATATAAAGATGGGTACATATGTGCATAGGCAGACAGATATATAAGTATACAGATAGATAGGTCCGTAGGTCGGTCGGTAGATGGATGGATGGATAGATAGATAGATAGATAGGTATATAGATAGATAGATAGATAGATGATAGATAGATAGATAGATAGATAGATAGATAGATAGATAGATAGATAGATAGATAGATAGATAGATACAGATACAGAGAGATATAGATGGATAGATGGAAGGGATGTGACAGTGACAGGATAACTACATCAACAACATTAGAGTAGGCCGATATTATTTACAAATCACCAATAATAAAGATCGTGGTAAGTTTGTAATCGTGATAAACAGATTATTACTAGCACTTATGTAATCAATTAATTAGACAAAGTATTTTCCTCATGACAGATACAAGTTATACAGGCACGTATTCGATTTACTGTCATTACACAAAGGCATTAACAATCCATGGAAATGATATGAAAAAAATAAGAAATCACGATGTCAATAATTAAAACAATAAATGCAACAGCAATAATAATAATAATAATAATAATAATGTTCGACAAATGGATGATGCCAAGTCTGCAAAGATAGATCATCATCAAGCCCTACTGCAACCTCCTCGTGGTGTCGAACGGTAACAGGTCAAGCTGGCCAACTGCAGAGGGCGACAAGAATAGGCAATGGCAAACCATTCTTGTAACTTTGCCGAGTTAACTGCATGAATAAGTCCAAAAAGTTAAACGGTGACAGCGTAAAGGGGAGCATGTTTTCACGGAAGACTGCTGCCTCGCTCGGTTGGGAGCGTGATGTTCGTCAGGTCACACCGAACCGTCAGCCAATTACTAGGCGAAATAAATTTAACAAATGTGACAAAACCAAAATTGGGACATGGAATGTCAGGACCTGTGCCCAAAAAGGAAAACTAAACAACATTCTAAAAGAAATGAAACGGCTCCAAATAAATATTCTTGGCCTGGCAGAGATGAGATGGAAAGAGCAGGGAACCATGTCAAAACAAGAAAACAACACGACATATAAGATCATATGGAGTGGTGGAACCTCTTTCCAAAAAGGAGTAGGGATGATCTTAGACCAAAAATCAACCAAATTTTACAAAGGGCACGTAGCAATCTCAGACAGAGTTTTGCTGGTTAAGCTAAGAGGACCTGTAGTTGACACCAATATTATTCAAGTTTATGCACCAACAGAAGAGGCGACAGATGCAGATATGACAGAGTTTTACCATTCACTAGACAAAGCAAAACGAATGTGTAAATCACAAGAAGTCCTTATGGTAATGGGGGACCTAAATGCTAAGATTGGCAGAGGCAGATATGGTGACATAATCGGACCACATGGACTCGGAGACAGAAATGAACGAGGAAACATCTGGGCAGATTGGTGTAGAACAAATAAATTAATGATTTCAAACACCTGGTTCCAACAACACCCAAGAAGAACCTGGACATGGCAATCACCAGGGGACAGAGCAAGGAACCAGATAGACTTTATAGCAGTATCATTAAGATTCAGAAATGGCATATTAAATTGCAAAACCTATCCAGGCGCCGATGTAGACAGTGACCATGTCCCAGTTGTTTGTACAGTAAGGATAAAGTTTAAAGCTATTCAGAGAACAGCTGGTAGAATAAAGAGGGATTACAGGTTATGCAAAGACAATGGCATACAAACAAAAATGAGAGAAGAATTTGAAAATGCACTCATGATACAAAGCCAAAGTGAACCTGATAACGAAAAATGTGAAAAACAATTTGATATATTCCAAAAGTGTGTCAAAGCAACTGCAGAAAAGCATTTACCAATAGCTCAAATAAACAGCAAAAAGGAATGGATGACAAATGAAATTCTAAACCTATTTGAAGAAAGACGAAAATGCAACAGAGGGTCTGCAGAATACCAAACATTGAACAACCACATTAAATCCAAATGCATCGAGGCACACGAGAACTATCTAGACTGGAAATGCTGCGAAATCGAAAGAGAATACAAACCCAACCCCAACAAGCTCACCAAAGAATAAAAGAACTATCAGGGAAAAGGAAAAGCAAAGCAGCAGGAAGTTGTATCCAAAACAAACAAGGGGAACTGCTATTTGAAGAACAACATATAGAAAGCCGATGGGTAGAATACATAGGCGAACTGTACAATGATCCAAATAGAAATGAACCACCACTGAAATTCAAAGAACCATTAAGCGGACCAAACATCACCAAAAGTGAAATTGAACATGCCATGAAACGAATGAGGGATGGTAAAGCAACAGGCCCTGATGAAATATCTGTAGAGGTATTAAAAAGCCTAGGAGATCTAGCAATTGATGAACTTCACATATTATTCAACAATATATACAATACTGGGAAAATTCCAGAAGATCTCTGTAACTCTATTTTCATAGCAATACCAAAGAAAGCAGGTGCAGTCAGATGCGAAAATTTTAGAACTATAAGTTTAATAAGCCACATCAACAAAATACTGTTGCGTATAATTATCAACAGGCTAAGGAATAAGATTAACCCCGAAATCGCAGAAGAACAATATGGATTCCAACCTGACAGAGGGACAAGGAACGCAATATACCTCCTCCGTGTTTTAAGTGAAAGAGCTATACAGGTTCAGACCCCACTATACCTCTGTTTTGTCGACTACAAAAAAGCTTTTGATAGAGTACGCCACGAAGAAATACTAAAACAACTGCACTCCATTGGCGCTGATGAGAAAGACCTCAGACTCATGCAAACATTATACTACACCCAGCAGGCATCTATCAAAATCGGAAACTCTACAGGAAATTCCATTCCTATTAAGAAAGGAGTCCGTCAAGGGTGTGTTGCCTCACCAGATCTGTTTAATCTATACCAAGAAACAATCATGAGGGGCATAAATAATATGGAGGGAATAAAAGTAGGAGGTCACAACATAAATAATATAAGATACGCAGACGATACGGTACTCATTGCAACATCAGAAATCCAACTTCAAAAGATTGTTGACAAAGTGGTAGTAGATAGGGAAGCCAAGGGAATGGAAGTGAATATCACCAAAACGGAATGCATGGTAATACAGAAAAACCCCGAAAACAACAACACCTGCAATATAACGATTCGCGGCGAGCAACTTACCAACGTAGAAAGTTTTAAATACCTAGGTTCAATAGTGACAACAGATGGAAGATGTAACCGAGACATACGAGCAAGAATAACTCAAGCCAAACAGGCCTTCATGGACCTGGGAAACATTTTGAAAAACAAACAGATGTCGTTCGGGATTAGATTCCGAGTCTTGAAGTGCTACGTGTGGCCAATCTTGTTATACGGATGCGAAAGCTGGACTACAAATGCAGAAACACAAAAGAACATTGAAGCTTTTGAAATGTGGTGCTTGAGAAGGATGCAGAGAATATCGTATACTGCACACAAAACGAACGAAGAAGTGCTAAAACAAACATACCAACAAAGGAAACTAATGCCCTTAATAGTGGATCGACAACTATCCTTTTTCGGACACATAGTAAGGAGAGATAAGAATGAATACCTGGCAAGTTGTGGAAAAATACCTGGTAAACGCGCCCGGGGGAGACAAAGAAAAACACTCATAGACCAACTGAAGGGCGTCACCAACCTAACAATCCAAGAGCTGTTTGAAAAAGCAAGAGACAGGGAGGAATGGAGAGAGATAATTCATGCAGTATCCGAAGCCTGGACCAGGCATGGAACCTAGAATATAATAATAATAATAATAATAATAATAATAATAATAATAATAATAATAATAATAATAATAATAATAATAATAATAATAATAATAATAATAATAATAATAATAATGCTTATGACAATGTTAATAATAAAAGTTCAACATACCTGTCAAATAAAGAAATAGAAATAACACACTATTAAATCTTACTATCTAATTGGTCAGATTCAGCGTGGGTTACGCAACTGGATGCGTGGGTTGACGGAGGCAGGAAGCAATAACAAACCCACATGGTTGCCATTACCTCCACCATCATTCTCGCTCACGGTTTGTGGAAAGCACTTCATTACAGGCACGTAATAGTGAATCTAGTTTTTGTTTTGAACATTTCTATTATTATTCTTTGTAAATTGACCCATATTAAAAGAAACATACAAACAAAAAAGGCATGACCAGTCACTAACAATGCCGTGTAGTGTGTAGACAGTAACACAGTACGGTGAACATGACTGACACTGACATTGGGGTCGGAATGTCGGAACCCATGATGAGTCGTTCGCAACTCTGCCTCACGTATTCATTTAATCAGTCAATTTAATTTTTATTAAGCTTGCGTAAAACATACAAACAAAAAAGACATGACCAGTCACTAACAATGCAGTGTAGTGTGTAGACAGTAACACGGTACGGTGAACATGAATGACACTGGGATCGGAATGTCGGAACCCAGTAGTCGTTCGCAACTCAGCCTCGCGTACTCATTTAATCAGTCAATTTAATTTTCATTTAGCTTGCCTATTCTTCAAGTTTATGTTATATTCACCTTTTCTATTTAAAAAGGGTAATCCAAACAGACCATAAACGATTTTATAATAAGCCGACTTCAACTTCCATCACACACGAACTTATTTTGGGTGTTTTTTTTTAACCAAACCGTTTGACTCAAATTAAAGCTTCGGCATTGGATAAGGAGCGAGGTCCCTGTTGCCATCTTGCTTAGTTTATACAGAGACTGGGTTGCCACCTTGGCTGTTCTTGATAAATAGTAAAATAGTACAACCTTGTGCAATATGAGAGAGAGAGAGAGAGAAATTTTGAACAAAAAACGAATCTCTCTCTCATCCTCTCTCTCTCTCTCTCTCTCTCTCTCTCTCTCTCTCTCTCTCTCTCTCTCCTCTCTCTCTCTCTCTCTCTCTCTCTCTCTCTCTCTCTCTCTCTCTCTCTTTCCTATTTCATCTGTCACACTGTTTGACAATCTTCATCACCTGGCTCACTTGTACTTGTAATATCGGGTGTGAGGTAAAATTTTGAACAATTATTATTATTTATAAAATGCAGAATCTTTTCAAATAAACGGATAAAATAGAGATTAATTCTAATCGAACAGTGGAACACAAAGACAGAATTTGCGAACAATCTAACACATAAGTGTCGTGGTCTTATTTATAAAATGCAGAAACTTTGCAAATAAACGGATAGACTAGATGTTATTTCGATTCGAAAAGTTGAACACAATAGGAAAATTTGCGAATACCCAGTCCAGACATAAGCGTTATGGTCTTATTTATAAAGTGCAGAATCTTTTCAAATAAACGGATAAAATAGAGATTAATTTGATTCGAAAAGTGGAACACATAAGCAGAATTTGTGAATGTCCGGTCCAGACATAAGCGTTATGGTCTTATTTATAAAGTGCAGAAACTTTGCAAATAAACGGATAGACTAGATGTTATTTCGATTCGAAAAGTGGAACACATAAGCAGAATTTGCGAATGCCCGGTCCAGACATAAGCGTTATGGTCTTATTTATAAAGTGCAGAAACTTTGCAAATAAACGGATAGACTAGATGTTATTTCGATTCGAAAAGTGGAACACAATAGGAAAATTTGCGAATACCCAGTCCAGACATAAGCGTTATGGTCTTATTTATAAAGTGCAGAATCTTTTCAAATAAACGGATAAAATAGAGATTAATTCTAATCGAACAGTGGAACACAAAGGCAGAATTTGCGAACAATCTAACACATAAGTGTCGTGGTCTTATTTATAAAATGCAGAAACTTTGCAAATAAACGGATAGACTAGATGTTATTTCGATTCGAAAAGTTGAACACAATAGGAAAATTTGCGAATACCCAGTCCAGACATAAGCGTTATGGTCTTATTTATAAAGTGCAGAATCTTTGCAAATAAACGGATAAAATAGTGATTAATTCGATTCGAAAAGTGGAACATATAAGCAGAATTTGCGAATGTCCGGTCCAGACATAAGCGTTATGGTCTTATTTATAAAGTGCAGAAACTTTGCAAATAAACGGATAGACTAGATGTTATTTCGATTCGAAAAGTGGAACACAATAGGAAAATTTGCGAATACCCAGTCCAGACATAAGCGTTATGGTCTTATTTATAAAGTGCAGAATCTTTTCAAATAAACGGATAAAATAGAGATTAATTCTAATCGAACAGTGGAACACAAAGGCAGAATTTGCGAACAATCTAACACATAAGTGTCGTGGTCTTATTTATAAAATGCAGAAACTTTGCAAATAAAAGGATAGACTAGATGTTATATCCATTCGAAAAGTGGAACACAATAGGAAAATTTGCGAATACCCGGTCCAGACATAAGCGTTATGGTCTTATTTATAAAGTGCAGAAACTTTGCAAATAAACGGATAGACTAGATGTTATTTCGATTCGAAAAGTGGAACACAATAGGAAAATTTGCGAATACCCAGTCCAGACATAAGCGTTATGGTCTTATTTATAAAGTGCAGAAACTTTGCAAATAAACGGATAGACTAGATGTTATTTCGATTCGAAAAGTGGACCACAATAGGAAAATTTGCGAATACCCATTCCAGACATAAGCGTTATGGTCTTATTTATAAAGTGCAGAATCTTTTCAAATAAACGGATAAAGTAGAGATTAATTCTAATCGAACAGTGGAACACAAAGGCAGAATTTGCGAACAATCTAACACATAAGTGTCGTGGTCTTATTTATAAAATGCAGAAACTTTGCAAATAAACGGATAAAATAGAGATTAATTCGATTCGAAAAGTGGAACACATAAGCAGAATTTGCGAATGCCCGGTCCAGACATAAGCGTTATGGTCTTATTTATAAAGTGCAGAAACTTTGCAAATAAACGGATAGACTAGATGTTATTTCGATTCGAAAAGTGGAACACAATAGGAAAATTTGCGAATACCCAGTCCAGACATAAGCGTTATGGTCTTATTTATAAAGTGCAGAAACTTTGCAAATAAACGGATAAGATAGAGATTAATTCGATTCGAAAGTGGAATGCAAATGCAGAAGTTGTGAATACCCGGTCCAGACATAAGCGTTATGGTCTTATTTATAAAGTGCAGAAACTTTGCAAATAAACGGATAAGATAGAGATTAATTCGATTCAAAAGTGGAATGCAAATGCAGAAGTTGTGAATACCCGGTCCAGGCATAAGCGTCATGGTCTTGTTTAAATGAAACAATGCAGTTTAAAAAAATTTATGGTCATTGAGTAATTAAGCCAAATATGCGCCACGAATCATTAGAAAAGCACATTCTGCAGACAAGGGTAGACGGCAAGAGAGGAAGAGGTAGACCAACAAGAAGCTGGGAACAAGATATATGTGAATGGCTGGGAATGACAGCAACTCAAGCAAGTAGACTGGCGGAAAACCGTAATCTGTTTCGCAAGAAAGTTCGGGAAGCAACGTCCTACGCAGGATCAGCTGACTAGATGATGATGATGCGGAGTTCAAATAGATAACTTGATCTGTGAAATTTTTTATAATTAGCTGTTTTTATTCTCCATCATTTAGATTATGTGATTAAATTTATAATTGAAATACAAACTTTTTCTCACTTATCAATGTTTTGCAATAAAGGAGAGTGTGAGTGAACCTGTGCAAAGAAAATTATTTGATAGAGTGATATTTATCATGCTTTTCAGTTTGTAGTTGAATTCTAGAATGGATTCTTTATAGTTCTCATTGATTGTATGTCAGTATGTCAGTCTTTAGGACACCGATTACCCTAATGCGGTCACAATTTACAATGTGACGGCCACAAGCCCGTTAAACGCAGAGTGGGGTATTGTTGTTTGCAAGTAATGCTATAGTTTTAATAGGATATCTGTCTCCTATTAAAATACATTCCTGTGTTGGATTTTGGATTAAATTCATGTCTTCTTCGGATTTTGGGATATTTAATTTTCATGGATTGTGATTGTGATTTTCAAGACTATTAATGTAAGTAAATGCCCAAATAGATATTTTTATTCATTTATTCTTTATTTTATTTTTTTTTTTAGTTTTGTTTTGTTTTGTTTTGAAGCATTTATTATAAGAAATAATGTACATATGCACTTATACACCAAAGACTGCTTTCAACTGCTTATTATTATTATTATTATTATTATTATTATTATTATTATTATTATTATTATTATTATTATTATTATTATTAATAATAATAATAATAATAATAATAATAATAATAATAATAATAATAATAATAATAATAATAATAATAATAATAATAATAATAATAATAATAATAATAATAATAATAATAATAAGTGCATTGAGTGAAATCCCAATCACGGTTGCCCAAATAAAACTGGCGCTAGAATCCCGACTACCTGTCTAAACGAATGTTGTTTGTACGATACACGTTCAATATCGGGGGCAGAAAATATACGTTTGGTTTTATGAAATTAAAACAGTAGTCCCACATTGTTCTTTGATGTTATTTGTGGTTGCTTTGCTTTGAAACTTACACATTATATTGTGTTACATTGTTTACAAAATATTTCTGGTACTCGTATGCATGTGTAGTCAACGGTCAATCGTGTTCTTTATTATTTTATTATTAATTTTGGCTTGGCATCTTACATATGTGAATTTGACAGGTTGTTATGGATGGTAATTACTCGTATAACATTAAGTGATTTTTAAACATTTTTACGGCGTTTTAAATGTCTTTCTTGCATTCATTGCCGAGCACCTCCACTTTTCTGTTACTATTTTAACGATCAGCTGATTTTCTCTTGCCTCCCCTTTAATTTCGCGGACTTTTTTCAGAACGAGGCGTGGGAGTGGCTAATAGTTTTATTTCAATTAGGATTGCCCTCAACGTGAGTCGGGAGGCGAATGACGTTGAAGCGAGGTGCGCCACTAGTTTTATCCTTTCTCCCCACGCAACCAAAATGTGCGTGGTATGTGCGACGGCGCGCAGCATACCGCAAGACGAATAGAAAGAGACCATAACAGAAAGTGCTATTTAAAAAATACAAGAAGTATGAAACCATCATACTACATATATATATATATATATATATATATATATATATATATATAATATATATATATATATATATATATATATATATATATATATATATATATATATATATATATATATATATATATATATATATATAAAAGTCTATTTACCAGCGCACCTGAACTAAGCGAGTAAGGGACTTGGAGCTAATGGCGTACATCCCCTATCATCATAATCATCATCATCATCATCATTGCCTTTTTCACCCTGGGTCAGGGTATAGGCCACAGACAAACAGTTTCCATCCTTCTCTATCCCGAGCTAACTTTTTTAAAAAAATCTCATTCCAGGTCTTACCACTTCTCTGTATATCAGCTTCTTTAATTCTTCTCCATGTTGTCTGTTGTCCTTCATAAATTCTGTAATTCCAGAAATTCTTCGGTCGCCCAAGCTAAAAAAAGGATTTGGTTTGTCTGTCTGCGTTTCTGGAACGGTTGGGGGTTGGCAAATGGTTAACACCCCTTTCCGTCAAACTCAAACCGTTCCAGAAACGCAGACAGACAAACCAAATCCTTTTTTTTAGCTTGGGCGACCGAAGAGTTTCTGGAATTACAAAAGTTAGCTCGGAATAGAGAAGGATGGAAACTGTTTGTGGTTGGGGCAGAAAAAATGGGGACGAGCGTAACACCATAAATCTACATTAAAAATAATAACAAAGAAAATATTTACTTTTTATTCTTTATGCTGGCTAGAACTTTTCATATGCCCTGTGATCAGAATGTGTAAAAGTCAAAACATGATCAAATTTATGGGGTTTTTTTTTCCTCTGGATACGCTTTTATGCTCGCCGGGGAAATATTTCATACGGCGTCCGCCATTGTTCCGATAGTTTAGAGCCAGTGTTACTAAGCTACCATGCGTCATAAGGAAGGAAGTGATGTTACGACTATTGAAGACTATTGTGTTGTAGTTGTAGAATGAGAGTTGGGGAGAGAGGAGGAAAGAATGAACTGGTAATATACAGTAAAAAGTACTACAAAGAAGTCATAAAAATGGGGATGGGGGTGAGGGAGGGATAGAGGATAGATGGGGTGGTTTGTATAATGGATTGTATAATATTATGCCGACTATATAAACATATAAATAAAAGCCAATAATTTAACCAGTTAACTGCCGTACAAGAGGGCTTTCGAGCTGTCCTTGTCCGTGGCCTATAATATTTTCCTTGAGATTTGTACTGAATCATTTTGTCCTTTTGGGGCTAAATTTTCGATTTTCCGCTTCCGATTGGAACGCACTTCCTTTTTTATCTAAATCCTCGTGTGGTAAGGACGTATTCTCGTGTTCTTAGTTTCGTTTATTGCGTTATCTTGTGCAATATTTTATTTGTGCTTCCTTTTTAATTAATTTTTAGAAAATATTTAAAAAAAAGTTTTTTCTTCTCTCACGTTTAGGTATTGATTACTCAGCGGAGGTTCTAAATCAAGAAAAATGGTTGCCCAAAAGAAAGCGGTAAAAAAGATTTTCATGATTTTTTTGTGTTCGTTGTCTAGTCTTGTCCTTGTCCCGTCTTTTTTAAATATTTAGATCTTATCTAGTAATTATTCGTTTTGCTGGAATGCATGTTTGAGAACCATCAATTTTCCGATTTGATTTTGATTTACACTTTCATGAACGCGGGCTTAGGTTTAGGCACTTTGATAACTCCAGTCCAGTGGCCGCCGACGGGCTCGTGTCGTAAGGTGAAACTGAAACTCGTTTAAAAAAAAATTAAAATAGACCTTGAGACATGTCTCCGCTTGAGGATAAATAAAGGGAGTTTTATTATTGGCTGGCTCTATTTCTCCGATCGCTCAGGAAAATAAACTTGGAATTCTATTTCTCCGAATGGTCGGCTAGCCTCCAGTCCCCAGTCCCAGTAGTCTACTTCAGTAGTATAGTATGGGTTCCAGTTCCAGTCGTGAGGTGGCTGCAAAATTAAATGCTCAGAGTAACAGAGTGGACATGGAATTCTCATGAAGGGAGGCCTTCCGAAAGCTCCTACATCCCCAGTATTCTTTTTTTTTTTTATGTATCTAGGCCCTACTAATTCTAATGTTCTAGTAGTAGTAGGGGGTTTGGGTGGGGAGAGACTTTTTAAAAAACAGTTTCCCCCCTCCCACCCCTCTACTATAAAAAAAAGACAGCTCCCAAGCACTGCATGCACATTCACCATTCACAAAGACACTCTCGCAAATAACCCAAAAAATAAAAAAAATCTTTAGAACGGAAACTGTTAGGAGAAATAGAGATCAAGTTTATTTTACTAAGCATTCTGAGAAATAGTCACTTCGTTTATTATTTATTAAGGAGGCCTTCCGAAAGCTCCTAAATCCCCAGTAGGGCTTGCTTTTAGGCCTTTTTATAATGTTCTAGAACAAGAGTACTGGGAATGTAGGAGCTTTCGGAAGGCGTCCCATTTATCAACTTTATTGCTCATATTGAGGGAAATAACTATACATAACATGACCATGGGTGCCGGTTTTGCGATATCTCGGAAGTCAACAAATACCTCCGCTTTCAGTGTTTTGAGTAAAATAACCTAATATATACCTGTAAATTCTCAGTCAATTGTCAAATTCAAATATTTTAGAAAAGCAAAGAAATGATGAAAGAAAGAATTCACAAATCGTAGTCCAATGACCGTAAAGTAATTAGGAATGTTCCACATTGCTACGCATAGGTCATGGGGACCGTTTATATTAACGATGGATATATTGGCAAGGCTAAGCGACGATTTTTAAAATTGTCGTGTCTGAACACATCCCAGTGTATTTTCACACAGCCTTTGTTAAATTATTTTTTCACTTTCGTGGTCCAACCGTAGCCAATTTTAACTGAGCCCCCGAGCGATAAATTTCACTGTTTCATCTGAGTCAAAATTGACCACATTTACATGATGGGTCGTGAAAGTATTAATAAGTAAGATGCGAACCGGAAGTGCGTTATGTAGACACTTTCAAATCGAAAGTTAGGATGGATTTCTACAAACACATTTCGATTGCCTCACATTGTAATCAAAGTGGTTGACCGTTTCTTCACTGATTGGGTACATAATTATAAGTATAAGGCAAGGAACAGTGGTAAGTAGCCTAATTAATTAATGCGCAAATTAGGACGTTTTCTGCCATTGTTTTGCTCAAGCGAGCTTGCTGTGACGATTTACCAATAGGTACTTTGGTAAAAAATTCAAATTGGATTGAGCTCAATGAAACCTATATCATTTTAAAGTGCTTTTCAACACGATTCTAATGATACCAAAATTGTGAAAATCAGATAAGCAGAAAAAAAGTTATGTTAGTTTAAAGGCTGAAAAATGGTCTTCTATTTGCCTTTGTTATTTACTGACGGACTTTGTGACCTGAAAATTGTTGCATTTCCGGTAGTAACCACCATTTGGATTTCAAAACTGGTCTAAAATGCAGGCCTCGAAGTGGGCCGGGAAAACCGGGAAAAGCCGGGAACTTTATTTTAAAATTTCCCGACCGGGAAAAGCCGGGAAAATCGGTGAAAATTGTCCGGGGCCGGGAAAAAGCCGTGAGAAAAATTTAGGTGAACAACAACCCAACATGTATTCTTCCGCGTAATCAACCTGCGAACGATCGGCTTAGAGCATGGCAGCAGCCTCTTATGGTTTCCTCACACTACTAGGCCCTATGTTATGACGATCGACCCAATCAGCAAAGTCCGGTCCGCATTCGTAGAGTACACAGACTATTACCATGTTTCCTGTGCATGACGTAATTATAGTGGTTTAGAGTCATCGCTGAAACACTGGAAGACGGCAATGGGATAGTTGCGTCAGTTGTTGAATAAATTATCCAGGCACGGTTGATAAGTAAAAAAAACAAATTATGTTGTTGTTACATTTGAAACAAACAAAGTATATCACTGATCTCGTCTCATTGAGATATAAAGAATGATATAAAAATCAAGAAAATCGGCCGATAAATAAAAAAGTTGCTAAAAAAATCGAAAATAAACAAAAGCAATTTTTAAAATCGAATTTATTCGTAAAACAGTTGGTTTTCAACCGATTTTTCTGAAACAAGGACCAATGTTCTTCTTTTTTCAAGCCGATTTCAACAATGTGACTTTCAAATTCCTCAGAATTATATTTTTTACTTTTAGATTTTAGCTTTTAGGCCTACTCAAAAAGGTGTTATATTCCTTGCCACTTGCACAACAATCGCGTTATACATCGACGGCGAGAAGCGTCTTTGTTTCGACCAGCCGGTTCGGTTATATAGCCTGTGATTGGTCGAAGACTTAAAGACGCTTGATTCACTCAGTCGACTCATCATAATCATTGTCGACAAGACAAGAGTGCTAGAAACACACATCCCTCCCCTCATCTTAGTAGTGAGTGTGTGTGTGTGTTTTTTTTTTTTTTTGTGTGTGTTTTTGACTTGGTCATGAATGCGATTGTTAGCTAAGCTAAGAAAGACGGTCGACGTCCTTGGGCGACTTTAATTAATTTTCGTGACTTGTTATTCAATTATTTGGAGATGGCAGATTAAGGTCGTTTACTCATTGTAATTTGTACTAAGTTTGTTTTGTCTGTCTCTAGATTAACTAGCTTTATTACATTTATGTGCAATTCAATAAGTAGGCCACAAGTCTTTGGACGCTACTTTCTCTCTCATAGTAATATTCAAATGTCTTTTTCTCTCTATTGATTTCTCTTCTCTTTGTCTCTTTTCTCCCCATTTCTCTCTCTCTCTCTCTCTCTCTCTCTCTCTCTCTCTCTCTCTCTCTCTCTCTCTCTCTCTCTCTCTCTCTCTTATCTGTCTCTCTCTTTTTTTAAATATTTTTTTTTTGCATGTTGTAGGAGGCCTAGACTTTACAGGAATACGTCCAAGTATTAATAGCCAGAGTCAATATATTTCTTTCTCTCAGTCTCAGCCACTCTCTTTTTCACTCACATCTCTCTCTCTCTCTCTCTCTTTTTTTTTTTTTTTCCTTTTTTTCCCCCACGGATGGTGTAGGCTTAGATACTGGATGGCTTGTTATAGTAATATGTACTACGAGTCAATAATTTCCCCCTCTTTTCTGATTCTCTCTCTCTCTCTCTCTCTCTCTCTCTCTCTCTCTCTCTCTTATATATATATATATATATATATATATATATATATATATATATATATATATATATATATATATATATATATAGGTAGTGGTAACTGGTCTAGAATTGATGAATATGCTTGAAAATTACTACCTTAAAATTTTCCCTAGAGCCTGGAAAAAACCAGGGAAAAAGCAGGGAAAAATATTTTCCTGAATCACTTCTAGGCCTGAAAATGGCCGCTAAGATTTGAGTAGGGATTTTACTGGAACGAATTTCATGGATGTGGTATACAACTTTGCCCTGAATTTAATTTTATAAAAAAGTTAAGATGTTAAATAAACGTGCCAGCGTGAAATTTTGATTTACCAAGTTCTAATCTTTTAATTATCCAAAGCTGAATTATACCCTATTTTATCCATAATCAACAGTTATACTAAATTGTCATTGATTTTAAAATAAACTACACCAAACGATAGAGTAATTTCTCCTGAAGAAAATAAGACATAAATCATTAAAATCCATCCATAAACAAAAAATCTATGGAACTTTCTTTGAGACCCATCACTCAAAAGTCCAAAAAATCGGGTCACAGCCGCTAGGCCATTTATCGGCTCCCTGCTGGAGGGCCAAATGGACGTTTACCAAAGTACCTATTACCAATCATTTCGATTCTTTGCATTTTTCCGCTACGCCTGCCAAAGTTTCTTCAGTATGATGATAATTCACTTCTGAGAAGTCGTCTCCTACTTATAGACCTGTAAATTCTCAGTCAATTAACTGAAATCAGTCAATTTGTCAGATTCAAATATTTAAAAAAAGGAAAGAAAGAAGTGAAGAAAGAAAGAATTCACAAATCGTCGTCGAATGACCGTATAGTAATTAGGAGTGTTCCATAACGCTACGCATAGCTCATGGGAGCCGTTAATATTAACGATGGATTTATTGCCAAGGCTAAGCGGCGCTTTTTAGAATTGGTGTGACTGAACACATTCCAGTGAAATTTCACACAGCCTTCGTTAAATTATTTTTTCACTTTCCAACCTGTCGTGATCCCAACGGTAGCCAATTTTAACTGAGCCGCCGAGCGATAAATTTCACTGTTTCGTCTAAGCCAAAATTGACCACAATTACAAGCTGGGGTTTAAAATTATATAAAAAAATAAAATGCGAATGTCGGAAGTAACATCTCTAGTAGATGATGGAGACACCTTTAAATCGAAAGTTAGATTAGGATAGATTGCTACAAGCACATTCCGATTGTCTCACGTTGTAAACAAACTGGTTGACCGTTTCTTCACTGATTGAGTACCTGATTATAAGGAACAATGGTAAGTAGCCTAATTAATTCCCGTGCAAATCAGGACGTTTTCTGCCATTGTTTTGCCCAAGCCCAAGCGAGCTTGCTGTTTTGTGGCGATTTACCTTCATTTCGATTCTTTGAATTTTTCCGCTACGCCTGTCGAAGTTTCTTCTTGATAATTCACTTCTACTTAATAATTCAGTGTATTGGCCAGAAGTCATATTTATTTAAGTTTTTGTTTCTCTGTCTTTTACTGATTGAAAATCAAGTTTGATCATTGCTACATTATTCTAATGTTCTCACAATGGCTGAGCTGTTCGTGGATCGCAATTCAGACTTGTCGATCATCGATAAAGTTTAAGATGTGAGTGTGAGGAATAAATTCAATTGGTCATGGCTAGAAGTTAAAGATGATAATGGTGATTATTTTTCTGACTATGTCAAAAAAAATTCCAGAGGCAGGAATATGACTTTGATGAAGTCATCTTTACCTATATGAATGACATGCTTATTTAGCATTCCTTCTACATCAAATTATGGCAGTCATACTTCCAGTAAGAAATAACACCCACTATTTTAATGTATTGTATTTATCACTCTCCTCTCCAATGATGCCCTTATTTTTTTAAAAATAATTGAATCTTCAGTTTGTTGAAGAGTTTCAGTCAATTTTTATAGAGCTCATTTACAGGTCTATACTTAATAATTCAGTGTATTGGCCAGAAGTCATATTTATTTCAGTTTTTTTTTTCTGTCATTAACTGGTTGAAAATCAGGTTTGCTCATTGCTACATTATTTTAATGTTCTCAAAATGCCTGAGTCTGTACTGTTCGTGGATCGCAATTCATTCAGACTTGTCGAGCATCTATAAGGATGTGAGGAATAAATTCAATTGGTCATGGTTAGAAGTTAAAGATGATAAATGGTGATTATTTTTCTATGTCAGAAAAATTCCAGAGGCAGGAATATGACTTTGATGAAGTCATCTTTACTTATATGAATGACATGCTTATTATTTAGCATTCCTTAAGTACATCAAATCAATGGCAGTCAATATTCCATTAAGTAATAACACTTTTAATGTATTGTTTTATCACTCTCCTCCCCAACAACAATGATGCCCTTATTAATTAAAGAAAAGAAAAACTTGAATCTACAATTTGTTGAAGAGTTTCAGTCAATTTTTATAGAGCTCATTTACAGGTCTACTAATAGCATCGGTAAAAATTTGAAAACGTGATTCAGCCACCTTTTCAGTGTATGCTGTGCCATTGTGTTAATATGTTTGCCGTATAATCAATTAGTGGTATAAAAAAGGTGATGATATAACAGTAAAGTTTAGGCCGCATTTTCAGTAGGAACATTTCCAGGTTTGGCAAAGTGTCTAGATTTTAGTTTCAGGTTTCAGCACTTCTTCCTGCTGGCACCCATGTACATGTCACAAGTTGTTGTGCGACTGTGTGTGTGTGTGGGGGTGGCGGTGCTGTTTCACAAGTCACAATATTCATTTACTTTTACTGTCGTAGCTAAGCATTATCATCAGCAAATCAAGATGAGAAAAATAAACAGAGGAGTAAAATATGGCATTTGAATTAAATTCATTATTTTCTATTCTCACCCATTATTACGTTGGTAGACCTGCCTAGTATCATGATAAATTAGTAGAAATACGAATTTTTCAATACCGCTACAGAGTTCCATTCGCCTCTTTGACTCTAAATCAAAATCATTTTGGAAAGGAAAATTTAGTTCCTTAGATCTTATATTCAAGACTTTGGTGCATTTGTGGATCATGGTGATGGCAAATTGTTGATTTGTAAATCTTAATTATAACTTTTCATTTTTTTTGCATCTTGGAAACTACGAATTTTAATAATTTCAAGTAGGCAGCTCTGCGTTGGGTGGACCCATATTCCGAAATACCCCAAGTGTCATAATTTTATCTGATCAATGATAGTGAAAACATGACTCGACTAGTATTACGTTGATAGGGCTTCAGATTTAAAGTTTAAGGAGATTGAAAGATATGTGAAAGACATATTTTTTTTAATGGTTCTGGTTGGTGAAGAAAGATGAGAATATCGATTTTCTTTCTGATTATATTCGTAAGCGTCAAGACCTGTCAAGACCGAGGTCATTGCTACTGCCTGACCTGTGATCACAAATTAAACTTTGGCACCATGCCAAGTTACCCCTTTCACTTTTACTTTGCCTCTCCCCTTGGTCATCCCACTTTCAAACTCTCCCCCTCCCTTCCAAGCCTCCTACAGCTCCTTTATATTAAATCCATATAACCCTGATTCCGTGCCATTTCAACAACAGTGTAAGGGTTTTTTTGTTTGTTTTGTTTGCTTGTTTTAAAAATATTCTTGTTTTCGTTATACATAATTTGATGCACCCCTGTCGATATAAATTGGTACTTACATTACATGGTAATCACTATCACTTACATGGCATGTCTGTATGGGGGGGGGGGAAAAAGTTGTCTTTTTCATGACCAGTATCCCCCATGAAAAAAATATAAATATGAAGTGGGTGAAGTAGTGCCTTAGTCACACAGAATTGCAGGTTTTTCTTACATTTGTTGTGTATTTCTTTTTGTTTTACAGAAAAAGGCAGCAGAAAACATCAATGCCCGTCTGGCATTGGTGATGAAATCTGGCAAGTATTGCCTGGGTTACAAGCAGACTTTGAAGACACTCAGGGCTGGAAAGGCTAAGCTTATCCTCATTGCAAAC
>NC_088370.1:10627204-10642204 GCF_034508935.2 Berghia stephanieae
TTTTTCATTTGAAATTTATGAATAGGGTTTGTTTTTGTTTTTTGTTTTTAAAGCTAAAGCAGATCACTAATGGCATTTTTGAATCCTTGTCCATTCAGTTGAGTTTGGAATTGTAGGTCCTATGTTTCATGCCAGCATCATTGATCACAGATCACGTTTGTCTTACATTAATATATGTATATATACTCAATTCATTTTAACACCTTACCAGTTACATTTTTTTGGAATTTTTATCCCTTCCCAAAGATTTAAAGAAATTTGTTTCAGTTATTTAAGCTGAATCACGATTGCGTATGACCATAGAAGATAAATATTGAAAAAAGTGTTAACATTGATTTTAAGTATACTTGATAATGCTGAAAATAAAAGCCTGATCATATTTTCTAATTAAGAATTAGTTGCAAATTTCAGATATTACTGTTAGTGCATGCCATGCTTTTGGAATTAAAAAAAAAATTGCTTTTCACTGACAAGTAATGCGGGTGTGTTGACGTGAGATTTACTTTACCGCCCCAGTCTGAAAAAAATTTTTAATTGATGATACGGTTTATCTGAGTTTCTAGGGACCAGTGATTGGTTTTCTCTCTTCTATATTTTTAGGTTCCTTTTTCGCAAAGTTTTGTATTTTTATTGTATTTTAGAAAGGCTCTGGTCTCATTTTCTCTCCATACCCGGGAGTAAAATGGTCCTGGTATGGCAGAAAATTTTTCATTGAAGAAATTGAAGATAATATATACTTTATTGATCTGATTGGGGAAATTATTTATGTTTTCACCAGTCATTTGATTAAAAAAAATTTATACTAATTTCTGATAATTGTCAAAAATATGAAGCTAGTATAAGATGATATAAAACATACAGCAGGTACAGACAAAACTGGAGATGTTATATGATATTCTAATAGAATTTGTAAGACAAAAAGATGGACTTGTCACGGGAGTAAACATTTTGAAATTGGATTGGATTGGATTGCACATGTCAACACAGGGTGATAAAAAATAAAACTTGGCCTTTGAATGTATGAAATGATAATAAATATTGAATATATAAAGCACCGTTTAAACATTTCAATTCAGCTGTAAAATAGCTCAGAATGTGCAAAGACAATTATTGATATCGATAAGGTGTCCTCGTGAATTTTATAAAAGATGAAGCAACCACATTTCCTAACTGAATTTTCATTTTTTTTTTTTTTTTATGATAGACTTATGTGTTGGTATTTTTATTACTTCCAATGGTGTGATTTTATCTCTCTTGGTGTGGATAATTTTCAGTACCACTGCAGTTATCTTGTTTTTAACAATATATTGTATTGTCACAATGATGATATATATACCGCCCCAGTCTGAAAATACTAATGACTGATACGGTCCTTCTGAGTTGTATGGATGCAAATGATTGATTTGAATGTTTTGATACATTCTAGGGTTTTTCAGTGGTTCATTCTTCCCCTCATGTTTCTGATGTATCCCTGCAGTTATTTATCTGGTTTTTAAAAATATATTGAAGTGTGACAATGATGAGATATATACCGCCCCAGTCTGAATATACTAATGACTGATACGGTCTTTCTGAGTTGTATGGATGCAAATGATTGATTTGAATGTTTTGATACATTCTAGGGTTTTTCAGTGACTTATTCTTCCCATCATGTTGTTTCTGATGTATCACAGCAGGTGTTTGCGGGTGGTTGGATGGGAGCATCACCCTTGAATCATATACCTATGATGTTCGCATGGGTGTACGATCCGATAGTGATGTCGTTTCTTCTTCTCTTTACTAGCCTATCCTGCTTCTGTGGTTTGTGATTGTATTTTTGACAGGGGATATTTTTTTTTTCTCTAAATCTTCTGCCTGTTTGTTCTTGGTTATTTAATTTAGCTTATGATATCTTTAGGTTATGACTTTGATTTACATTTGTACTATTTTTGTTAGATTGCTTGTTTTTTTGTTTCAGCGGTCTCTCATATAACCTCAATTGTGTTGGAAGAGACCTAAAGCAACAAACAAACAAACAAACAAAACAGCAGGTGTTTATCTTGTTTTTAACAGAATATATTATATTGTCACTGATGATATATATACCGCCCCAGTCTGAAAATACTAATGACTGATACGGTCTTTCTGAGTGGTATCGATGCAAATGATTGATTTGAATGGTTGTTTTGATACATTCTAGGTTTTTTTTCTTCCCCTCATGTTTCTGAAAGTATCACAGCAGTTATTTATCTTGTTTTTAACAATATATTGAAGTGTGACAATGATGATATATATACCGCCCCAGTCTGAATATACTAATGACTGATACGGTCTTTCTGAGTGGTATCGATGCAAATGATTGATTTGAATGGTTGATTTGATACATTCTAGGTTTTTTCAGTGGTTTTTTTCTTCCCCTCATGTTTCTGATGTATCACAGCAGTTATTTATCTTGTTTTTAACAATATATTGAAGTGTGACAATGATGATATATATACCGCCCCAGTCTGAATATACTAATGACTGATACGGTCTTTCTGAGTTGTATGGATGCAAATGATTGATTTGAATGGTTGATTTGATAGATGTTTCATGCTTTTTTTTTTTGAAATTCATATTGCATTTCTAATGGTCTGTAAGCTAATGTCGGTTTTATAATTTTTTTACCTCTACAGCAAATCTGAGATTGAGTACTATGCTATGTTGGCCAAAACTGGCGTTCACCACTATGCTGGCAACAACATTGAACTGGGAACTGCCTGTGGTAGATACTTCAGGGTATGCACCCTCTCTATCACAGATCCTGGTAAGTTAAGGATCGTACTTGGGCTTGAGAGGGGGGGGGGAGAGTTCAGTGTTTTTGATAATGTTATTCTGCATTGTTGCAATGCAACTGGGGGTTGTTGGTATTGCCTGTTTTAATAGATGAAGACTTATGCATGTTCTGTGATCTGGGGTGGTTTTATCATTTTCTATAGTAACTGAATTGAAGCAGAATATGTTTAGCATTAGGCTTGCATTCTATTCCTAGTAGCAAGCAGTCATTTTTATGTAAGTGACTTAAATCTTAACTCAGTATGATGGTCATAAATTCCCTCTTCAATCAAGGTTGTTTTGTTTGTTTTTTGGGGGGGTTTTTTTCAGTGTGAGCGTTTTCCATCATTTATTGGATCTTATTATTTGCAGGAATAATTTTTTTATGTATATACTGTGTATATTTATTATATCTAGCATATTTTGATAATGCTGTATTTTGTCTTTCTTCACAGGTGATTCTGACATTATCCGCACTATTCCCTCAGAGGGAGAAGCTGCCAGTTAAATGCAATTTATGAAAATAAAAGTTGTTAATTAAAGGAACAGATTTTTTTTCTTTTTATTTCTTATGTTATGTGTGGTTTGTTGTATTCAGAGGATGGGACCTCTTTACCTCCCTGTCTGTTCTGGGATACATCATCAAATGGAGAAATAGTTGCATTTTTTTTCCCCTGCCAGATGTATTGTGGGTCCATGATGGTCTTATTTTAAAATTTGTTTCTTCAGACGTGCCTCTGACACGGGTATCCGCTTTGTGAGAGAGGTGGTCTTTTAACATTGAGGGCGTTAGTGCTAGAGATTTTGAGAAAAGTAAAAAGCATTGCCTATTCAGCAATAACACTTAACATGAGTGTTGTACCACATTCATGCCAAATAAGGGGATAGTGTATGTTGGTGACAAGGGGAGGGGTTAAGCGTTTGATAATTTCATCAGACATTGATAGCTTGGGTGGATTTATTTTATTGCCTGTTTGAGCAGTTTCCTTGTATTTTTGTAATTGCGTCTGGATTGGGCAGTTTTTTTTCTTGCTTGGTGCTGAGATGACCCCCAGGGTTAAGCACTGTTAACTAGTCCTTTTGTCTTTTCAGGTGTTGCTCCTTGGTCTTGTGATCTTTTTCGTTCCTCTAAACACTGTGTTTTAATAATAAACCAGGTTATCTACTAGATGCAAAAAGTGCTTTGTAGGTCAGTAGCAACACTTCACATATAGGACGAGAGACGAAGATAAGGCAATAAATGGCCGGGTAGTCATTTTTCATCTGGGTATGGTGGAGAATGAGTAAAAGCCTTTTCCAAATATGTACTCAACTTTGCAGCGCTGGAAACCAGGATCTGCATGTCTAAAGGAGAAACGCATCAAAAGCTGCATTAACACTTCCAGTAGTAAAATCTTTAGGTGACCTTAAATTTGATATCGGGTAGTTAACATTTCTGAGACATTCGAACTGGGGAAACTTTCGGCACATCTGGTGGTGGTGTTGGCGATAGTGAATTATTACTTCCAATGGTGTGATTTTATCTCTCCTGGTGTGGATAATTTTCAGTACCACGTGCAATTGAACAGGGTTTGAATCCTTGTTGCCTGGGTGGGGCCTTTGACCTCCCATGGTGGACATAGAGGTCACTTGCTGTGTTTTCTTATTTTTTATATCTTTTCTGAGTTGCTTTCTGTTTTTGTCTTGGAATGGGATTGCTTTCTTAATCCTGGCCAGAGTCCCTTTACACTACAGTGCAACCTCGATATAACGACATCGTCGGGACCGGGAAAACGTGTCGTTATAGAGGGATGTCGTTACAGAGAGGTTTCCTCTGTGTGTATATCAGTATCAGGAGGTGTTTTGGGTCTTGTGTAGTGAATGTATACTTTTTCATTTTCCCTCTGTAGTTTATCCGGGCTTGGGGCCGGCAATGAATGGAGAGTGGACAAAGGATTTATAAACAGTCCAGTGTTGACCTGTCACAGGCATTCATTGGGTGAAAGGCGAGCCTTCTGATTGGCTGCGGTGTTGTACAAATGTGACTATTGATTGGCTGAAAAAGAAGCGTTTTCATTGGCTACAATAAGAACTAGCTCTGGGCTTATTACGAGTAGACAACATACATAGAATGGAAGATACCACTTGTAATAGTTACGAACAATTTCATGGTAGACAAACACCTTCAAGGTTTGTCGGACCAGAAATGTCGTTATACAGGGGGTTTGCTGAAATGTACGTCGCTATAGAGGGGTTTTTATTACTAATGATATATAGTAAAATAAAATGGGACCCGAGTACCATGTCGTTATACAGGGAATGTCGCTATAACGGATGTCGTTACATCGGGGTTGCACTGTATCTCACTGATTTTCTTCCTTTTTACCGGTGCTGTTACGATCTAAATGTGTCCGCAAGCGCCATAAAATCCTTAAAGTCATGTCCTTGTTCCCTTTTCATTTTCTGACTCCTGTCAATTTGGTTGTGAAGGAAAGTGTTCTATGGTAGTATGGCTTTTAGCCAGCCTTCTTTAGTAGTGGTTCTCACTAAACTAAACTTTCTCAGACGACGGGAGTCAAGCATGTGGAATGCCGATGATTATGGGAGGTAACCAATACTAGCCCTATTATTCGAGAACAATTTCTTGCCTAACTTCCCTTCTAAGCCGCTTGTTGGGGAGAATGGACTGGTTTTCTTTTTCATCCACGATGGGCTCCGATTTTTTGGGGTTTTTTTTTTTTTCTATAATACATAGGCAATCAGCGTACGTTTAGGCCCGCATATCCCCTTTTTTAAAAAAATGCAATCCCTCTTTACTCAACTCCTGCCACACCGTGTCCATCGTTAGTTACTGATGACCTCTCACACACACACACAATCAAAGGCTTCATTGAAAACCATGCCTCGCATTACCCCAAAACAAGCCAGAGACCTCTTCTTTTCCGATGACATGCGACCACAAACTGCTGTAGCGTATCTACTCCATCCAGCGACATCTATAGGGTGTATATGAAATCCTGGCCTCCATCCCAACCAACTGACTATTACTACATATTACTTTTTTTTTAATGCGTTGACGGTCTGTTAAAAAAATCCCCGTGTTCAATAGGACCAGTTGGGATTTTCATAACAATGCGTACTGTAATTTATGTGCAGACATTTGTAGGTATGATAATGATAATCAAACTCAGTTATGGGCTTGATTTAACATTGTTATAATGGAACAACACCTATTTGGTGCTGATTTGAGAGTATGTTTTTTTGTTTGTTTGTTGCTTTAGGTCTCTTCCAACACAATTGAGGTTATATGAGAGACCGCTGAAACAAAACAAGCAATCTAACAAAAATAGTACAAATGTAAATCAAAATCATTACGAACCTAAAGATATCATAAGCTAAATTATAAATAACCAAGAACAAACAGGCAGAAGATTTACAGAAAAAAAATATATCCCCTGTCAAAATACAATCACAAAACAAAGAAGCAGGATAGGCTAGTAAAGAGAAGAAGAAACGACATCACTATCGGATCGTACACCCATGCGAACATCATAGGTATATGATTCAAGGGTGATGCTCCCATCCAACCACCCGCTGAGAGTATGTATTTCTATTACGACAAAACAAAACCAAAATATTGAGCCCATAACAATTTGGTTTATCAGACCTGCAAATGTAAGTTGGTAACTAGCGTGACTTATTAGTATTAGTATGAGAGTAGAGATCATTGTCACCCGGTGTACCAAACGAGAATGAGTCTACCAAAAAAAGACGAGTTAAATTGGCGATAGAGTCATTCTGGCGTGCTACACCGGCTCCAGCGTGCTAGAATCCGGCGAGTACTGTATGTTTTGTGGCCTTGATCTGGAATGAGACCATAATTTAACCTCACACGGGTTGTGCAGTTGTGCGCGCTGTTGAATACATGGGTGCAAGAGTGCCGGCCGATTGGATTACCGAAAAAAAAACGTCACCGCTTTTGCGATTTGATTGATGGTTTTTTTTTTGTACAACTGTGACAAACTAACAATTACTGCATTACAACCTTTGGATTAAACATACATTGTGGACTAATTATGAAGACTAGATGCTTCAAATGGCGAGGTAAGTCCGTGAATCTTGCAGACTTTTTCAGATTATATGACTGTCAAAGTAGACTTGCAGGCTTTTGAGGTCCAGTTGCTTGCACCCATGTGAATATAAAGTGTGTTTAATAATTAACGCGTCCATGCGCCCATTTTCCTCCCTATTTCGCCTAGAATAAAGACCCATTTTGAAAAAGGTTTTTGTTTCTTTTTACTTGCCCTGCATGTATTGAATTGATGCTGTGCGTTTGGCCAAAAAGCTAGCCGGATAATAACACACAGGACAATTTGTAATCATGAACGTTTATACTGAATACTGTTTGTTTTTGTTTTTAAGGGTTTTACGGCACTTGCAACACATTTAGGTTATATCAGCGCCAGTAAAAAGGAAGAAAATGGGATAGTAAAAAGTTCTAGAATTACAATTAAAGCTCCCAAGAAAAAGTAAGACAAAGGGGAAATGAGAACAAATAGGGACCAGATGTAGATTCCAAGAGCACACCACCGTTGTACTTAGTTTGAAATCACCTACAAGTCTCATCCAGACACAAGCACAAAATCCAACAAAGAGGAACACACTCAAATGCTTACATTATACATTCAAAATAAAAATAATAATACATAACAGAGAGATGATTTACAAGGAAAAAAATATCATCTCCCAAAACAATAACTGCATTTGACTGTTTCCCTCCCAGCTAGGATTCCGGCCAGTGCCAGGACAAAACCAAGTAATCTCATTCCGAGACAAAGACAGAAAGCATGTTGGAAAACAGATATAAGGGGATAGAGGACACAGTATGTACCTCCCTGCCCGCTATGGGAGGTCAGGATCCCCATCCAGACTGAATACTGTAGTCTGATTGACTGATTGATACAAATACAATTTGGTGAGAATTACTCATAAAAATGGCTGGCTCAAAATAATATAAAGAACTGAGTGACGTCAATTTCATTCCTTTTGTTTTTTGTATGGCACTTTTACAGTAATGACGATAGTCCAGATTACCGAAAATTGTCGAAATCCCTCAAAATAAACAAATTCATATTGAATGAACTTCCATTCATTATGGTTTAGTAGTATTAAATAAGTTGTAGAATATTAGAAAGGAAAATAAGGCTTCAAGTACAAGATATAATGAACGGTGTATGCATACAACTACTGTATATAAGTATAATATTTATTCAAAATAACATCCACTCTTAATTAAAGTTTCGTCTGACAATTGCTTGTTTTAAAGTTTTAAAGGTTTTATGGCGCTTGCGACACATTAAGGTCATATCAGCGCCGTTAAAAAGGAAGAATATGGGATACTAAAAAGTACATATTACAATTACCAAGGAAAGGTAAGACAGGGGAATTGGTTCAAATAGGGAACAGATGTAGATTCCAAAAGCGCACTATCAAAGTACTTAGTTTGAGGTCACCTAAATGTCTCATCCTAACTTTAAGCTCAGGTCCCCACTAAGAGTCGAGAGGAACACACTCGAATGTTTACAAATCATAAATAACGTGAACAATACAGAGCATAACAGAGAGATGATTTACAAAGAAAAAGGTATCATCTCCCATTTGACTGTTTCCCTCTCAGTCTCAGCCAGGAAGCATGTTGGAACATAATATATATTATAGTGTAGGGAGATAGAAGACAGTACGTGCCTCCCTGCCCACTGCCTCTTTGGGAGGTCGGAAACCTCACCCAGCGTCTGACAATTAAATCTTCATTCAATAAGTAGTTCTGTATCTATCACTGATAGGTCACTAATTTATTATTTTGAAGCAGTTGCCGGCAGTTTTAAAAGACCGATATTTGGAGAGAGTAAGAAAAAAAAAATCCCGCTGATGGTAGAATCATGCGACGATAAAAGGTAGATTCTGGTCAAAGGGAGGTAACAATAAAATTATTTTGGTACGTTTGGTATATCAGTGGTTACTTCCCCTAGATATTTGTGATGAACTACAGGCGAGGTACCGTCGAGTGCAGTCATTTGGACAATAGTTTGGTGTGCGAGGGCCTAAAGTTAAAAAAAAAAAATCAACAAACAAACATAATATAAAAAGTTTATCGTTTCTGCAAATCTAGAGAGGGTTTTTTATATATTATATATACTTTTTATGATTGTAGATTGAGAGTTGGGAGGGCGTCTTGTTGAAGATTATTTGTTTACATGTATCTATTTATTTATTTAGCGCCGAGTGCCTGCTGTCCGTGGGGATTGGCCATTCATTATTATTATTATTATTATTATTATTATTATTATTATTATTATTATTATTATTATTATTATTATTATTTATTATATTATTATTAATTATATATTATTATTACATATCATTATCATTATCATTATCATTATCATTATATTATTATTATTATTATTATTATTATTATTAATATTATTATTATTATTATTATTATTATCATTATTATTATTATTATTATTATTATTATTATTATTTATTATTATTATTATTATTATTATATTATTATTATTTATTTTATTATTATTATATTATTATTATTTATTATTATTATTATCATTATTATTATTATCATTATTATATTATTATTATTATATTAATTATTATTATTATTATTATATTATTATTATATTATTAATTGTTATTGTTATTATTATATTATTATTATTATTATTATTATTATTTATTATTATTATTATTATTATTATTATTATTTTGTTGTTTTGTTATTATTATTTTATATTTTATATTATTTATTATTATATTATTATATATATTATTATTATTATATTATTATATATATTATTATTATTATTATTATATTATTATTATTATTATTTTATTATTAGTTATATATTATATTATTATTATTATTTATTATTATTATTATTATTATTATTATTATTATTATATTATTATTATTATTATTATTGACACAAGGCCAATGGTGTCCAGATGTTGGTGGGTAGCGATTGGAAAAGAAATAGAAATTCAATACATAGCTCTCTCTCTCTCTCTCTCTCTCTCTCTCTCTCTCTCTCTCTCCCCACACTCATTTTTTTCTCCGTCTCTCTCTCTCTCTCCCTTCCCCACATTTCTCTCTCTACCACTCTTCTATCTTCATGTTATGATTTTAGAACTCATCTTGTCATAGAAAGATAAAATATTACAATGAGCAAGGGTGATGATGGACTCGGAAGGCAATTGTTCAAATTATTTTTAATTTACTCTTTTTCCATTGTAAAGATAGACCATGTTTTGCAAGTTGTTAGATATTCATGAGCCTAATTTTGTTTGTTTGTTTGTTTGTTTGTTGCTTTAGGTCTCTTCCAACACAATTGAGGTTATATGAGAGACCGCTGAAACAAAAAAAAAACAAGCAATCTAACAAAAATAGTACAAATGTAAATCAAAATCCTAACCTAAAGATATCATAAGCTAAATTATAAATAACCAAGAACAAACAGGCAGAAGATTTACAGAAAAAAAAAATATCCCCTGTCAAAAATACAATCACAAACCAAAGAAGCAGGATAGGCTAGTAAAGAGAAGAAGAAACGACATCACTATCGGATCGTACACCCATGCGAACATCATAGGTATATGATTCAAGGGTGATGCTCCCATCCAACCACCCGATGAGTCTAATTTATAAAGTGCATAACCACAAGGTTCCCAAAGGTAGTGTAGTGTGTGTTTTGTAAAGTAAAACCAAATACTTTCTAGCCTTTAGCCTTTGGCCCAAAAATTTATCATCTCTTGATGTAGATAGTGGTATGATTCATATTGTGAGACTTTAAAATTATTTTCGGGAAAGGATAATACATTAAATATTTTCAAAATAAGTATATTATATCATGTTACATAACTATCATATATATTTTTTAAAATAATTTTTGCATTTCGGCCTGAATTTGCCTGATGGACCGAAACGTTTTCCTCTTTTTTGACAAAGTGCCATCATCATCACTGCTTCATAATTTTAAGGATTTTGAAAGTGTTATTTAATCCTTGTGACATCAACATTGTTGATTTTTAAAGTAATTACATAGAGCGATTACATTATTTTCACATCGGCCTAAAAACTAAAAATTAATTTTTCGGTTTTCGAGTGAGCAAGTTTGTATAATGTTACCGGTTAAGTATAAAACGGTCGGGCTGTCTGAAGCCTGTGATCGTGGTAAATACTAACGAAAGAGTGAAAATAGAGAGGCTTCGTATAGGAACAATACAGACAATGGACGTTTCGGGTACAAACCCTTCGCTTGCACAATAATACACAAATTAACGTGGAAAATAAATAAAATAAAATGCAAAATAACGTGTACCGTCTGCATACGATACAAGTTATTTTGCAGTTTTATTTTATTTGCTATCCACGTTAATTTGTGTATTGATCTGCTGACGAAGGGTTTGTGCCCGAAACGTCCATTGTCTGTATTGCTCTAATTCGAAGCCTTTCCGTTTTCACTCTTCCGTTAATGATACCAGTTGGGTAGATTCGATTTTTTACGGTAGTTTGGGACTAATAAATGTACACATATCCAAAATATGGTCAACTCTGTAATATTCAGGCTACCGTATATTATGTTGCCCATCAATAAAAAAAATAAAAAAAACAACAAACCCCCCACCCCCCCCCCCAAAAAACACTCCAATTTGGTTATAATATGTTGCATCTACTACAGCATCCTTTTCCTGGGGGTTTAGTGGTCCCTGGCCCATCTTGCGCCGCTCCATATTCTAGATCGTCCACTGTGTTTGTGTTGACATTGTTCATGTCCCCTGGTTCTGGGAGGGCTTTTCGGTTTGGCTGTCGTTGGTGGTCGTCGTTTTTGTAGCCTGATGGGGGGGGGGGGGGGGGGGGGGGATAGAAATATGCAAAGAAAACAATTATTGTGTATAGGGAATGAGATTAGCGGAAGAGTAGCGTCCCTTGATTGGACGTCACCCATAGGCTGTGACGTCACCGGCGGAAAAGTTATTAGAGAGAGAACGTCATGTTGGTTGTGCGCATGCGTCTCTCGTCCTCTTCCACTTATATCATTTCCTATTGTTTTAAAACCCCCTGCTCAACGGCCATTCTCATGATTTTCTTTAACATAATTTCACACCCAAAGTAACAGAAAAATAGATTTACATAATATTTTCATTAACAAAAAGCAAGCACCAGTGTAAGATAAAGATCTGAACAAGTGTACATGAAAGGTGCCAGACTAAAGTAAGAAAGAAAAATACAAGTAAAAACCATCCCCAAAATCAGTCGAAGTAGACTGGAGTTGGATTTTTACTTGTATTTTTCTTTCATGTACACTTGTTCAAATCTTTATCATATTTTCATTCAAACACAAGGCATTAAATTCTTTCTGACCAATGTGATCACGAATTTTGAAACGGACTATAGAATATAAGCTGCCACTTTGTCTTACCGTCTCAAGAAGCAAGAAGGAATATCGGTTGAGGCAATTAAAACCTGTAATTGCGTAATTCACGTATTTCACGCATTGAAATTTTTTTTTCGAAAATTTAGATCATCAAAAAGTGTGCGAATAGAAAATCACGATCAGCTGTGCGAACTTTGTACGATTACTCTAGTATAACATTAATATTACTAAATAGACGTCTATATGGCGGGAAAAATGATGATCACACTGAAAAATTATAGATAGTATGCGCTTGGCTAAGAAGCTCATAACATTGCCATCCGGAAGTATAACGGACCAACACACAAACTCTGTGTAACCATGAACTTTTATAGTCTGGTTAATACAGTTTAGTGAGAACAACTCACAAACGCGGATGGCAAAAACCATAACAAAGGCCTGAGTGACGTCATCTTCGAACTATCTATAGGCTTGCCGTTGATGGGTTATTAAAATGAAAACTGTCGAAAGAATGATGATGGCAAAGAGATTACTTAAAGAACCCAAATCTCAATACTTACGTTCTTTCCAGAATCCGAAAATAAATCCCGGGTTGGGGTCTTCAACTCTGTTGAGGAAAAAGAATTTTTAAAATATTATTTAAAAATTGGAGCATTGGCATGTAAAGAATTCAGAACGCTTTTGTATTAATTCTATTTTTTTGTTTTGTTTTGTTGTTTTTTTTTTTTTTTGTTTTTTTTTTTTTTGTTTTGTTTTGTTTCTTGGGTTTTTGTTTCGTTGCTCCTTCACATCTGAGTCAGGTTGGGTAAATTATTTGTGCCAGGGCCTTTTCACCAAGGAAACAACTCATGTCGGAAACGTATAGCTTTCATCGTCTTTCATCTTTTGCGGCTATGTGGAGGTTTCATCTAGTCCTTCATCTTTTGCGGCTATGTGGAGGTTTCATCTAGTCTTTCATCTTTTGCGCTATGTAGTCTAGTGGTTTAACACTCGCCTTTGGATCTGAAAGTCCCGATCTTAGCGGCGTATAGTTGAGTCCTTGGAAAAGGCTCTTTACTCGCATTCTCTCACCATAATTAGTTGTAAAATTATGAGTAGGTACCCGGGTATTATCTCTGTCGGGGGAAAAATGTAATATCGCCTAACAGGTGTCATGTCTCATCCTGCATATTTAGTGTTGCTGTTGGCTAGAAAGAGACCCCTTGTAAAGCGCTATGAGCACGTTTAATGCATATTGTTCTATATAAATGCTCTTGTATTTTTAATCAGTGACAACGCTAAAAAATAAGACCAAAAAAAAAAAAAAGAAGAAAAGAAAAACAACCCCTAAAAATAACTTTGACATTAGTTGAGACACGACAGAGACTTGATGACTGGTCGACATCAGAGGGACATCAGCACGGAAAGGCCAATACTCTTCAACAGTCGTAACGTCGCTTCCTTCCTAATGACGCATGGTAACTTAGTAACACTGACTCTAAACTATCGGAACAATGAAGGACGCCCGTATGAACTATTTCTCCGGCGAGCATAAAGGGTATCCAGAGGAAAAAAAACCCCATAAATTTGATCATGTTTTGAATTTTACACATTCTGATCACAAGGCATATGAAAAGTTCTAGCCAGCAGGAGAAATAAAAAGTAATGATTTTCTTTGTTTAGAACCAAGATGCCCGCCGTTGCCGGGCGGCGTGACATCAGACTATTGAAACGTATTGACCACAGAAATGCCAGTAACGTGGACATTCATTAATTATCGGTCATTCACCGATCTCCCAGGTGGTAATAAGAATAGTGTAATATAGAATTAATTAAGTAGTAGTATGAGTACTAAGCCGGTGCTGACCGCAATGTTAAGTGCTCGGTTAATACCGAAGAGGAAGAAATGGAAGGAAAGGAGGAAGGGAGGAGGAGGGGGGGGGGGGATGGGAGCTTTCAATGTATGTTGTAAAAAGAATAAAAATAAATCGAGGACGAGAGACGCAAGCGCACAATCAACATGACGTTCTCTCTCTAATAACTTTTCCGCCGGTGACGTCACAGACTATGGGTGACGTCCAATCAAGGGACACTACTCTTCCGCTAATCTCAATCCCTATTCCATAAATTTTGGAGTTGGTTGAATGCATAATTGGTGGCCAGCTGCTTTCGTTTTCTGATGTCTTCATTTTCATTGATCAAATTGCACTAATTTACATACACTTTTCCATTCATTTAAATTTCTGCCGATCTTTGTATAGATATTCTGATTTGGATTGGTTCACTTTTAGATTCCATGCTTCTAGAATAGTTGATATTACTGGCGTGTATATTTTCGACAGATGCTCTCATTCAAAATATTATGTCCGCATAATCTCCGTATATCAATTCACGTGTGATCTTTGTTGGTGGTAATTTGTGACCCTTCGCCTCAAAACGGTATTAAGTCGGGTTGGTTAAGGTGTTAAAATTGAATTTATAGCCAAAAATATCAGACTTGTGTTGAGTTTGTATTATTTATTGAGGAAAATGGATACCATAGTTTAGGATGCTAATGCCAACAATTTATATTTTTGACCATTTAAGCATTAAATTTGGCTTTTAAGCATATGGCGCGTTCCGACATAATACCGTTTTGAGACGATGGGTCACATTTTGGTCTTAACTCACCCAACCCTAACACCGACAATATCCGTAGTTTACCCGGGTTACTTTTACCCCATGCCTATTTATTACATTTTTCTGAGACAAATTATAGGCGTAGTATCTAAGCTAATGTTTTTAGTTTTTGCATGGT
>NC_088370.1:10647204-10704704 GCF_034508935.2 Berghia stephanieae
CGAACTGTAATCATAATTGATATCAATTGCTACGAGGTAAAAATTGGAAACTAGGCCGGTTCATTTGAATATAATTAATTTAAGATAAAGATATGATTTTTTTCTTTTGAGCTTTTATATAGCGCAATATCCACTAAAATGTGCTCAAAGCGCTTTACAAGAGGTCCCTGGTCAACAGCAACATTTAACATGTAGGACGGGACATGACGCCTGTCAGGCGATATTACAATGTTTCGGACAAAGACAACGCTGTTAACGGCCAGGTACTCATTTTACACCTGAGTACGGTGAGAGAATGTGAGTAAAGAGCCTTTTCCAAGGACTCAACTATGCGCCGAGCGAGGCTCGAACCCAGGACCTTCCGATCCGAAAGCGAGTGTCATACCACTAGACCACATAGCCGCACATATAGAAGAAAAGGAAAGAGAGTTGGGGCGGACGGGGGGAGGGGGGGGGGGGGGGGAGGGAGGAGGTAAACTCGGGGGCAATAGATGAGTCACTGTGTTGCATTTGGAAAAAAAACTTGTAACAATGTTGAACGATGCTGAGTCACGTTCAATGTCGGGACGAGTGATAATAAAAGGGAACAAAAGTGTGATGTAACTGGTTCCTATCTCATTGGAAGTGTAAAACTACTCTTCCGAAGGACCCGATATATTATATCTTTTAAAATTGATCTTCTGGTTTCAGAGACAGAGAGAGAGAGAGAGAGAGAGAGAGAGAGAGAGAGAGAGAGAGAGAGAGAGAGAGAGAGAGAGCACCTTATTTCCTAGTCAAAACATATGCTGGTCGTCACCAAAGATCACAAATCTTTGCTCTTTTACGTCCCGTCGTTAGACACCGTGTCCACCAAAACAGAATCGAACAGACTCAAAGTCGTCAGTCAGTCTTGCGGAAAAAAAAATAGGACGCTATTATCGAAGATGACGTCACTCATGTCTTTGTTATTGTTTTTTGCCACCTTCATTTATGAGTACTTCTCACTAAACTGTATTAACCAGACTGTAAACCTTCAAGGTTACACACATTTTTGTGTGTTGACCAGTTTTACTTCCGGATGGCAATGATGTGAACTTATTAGCCAAGTGCATACTTCCTATACCCGACTACAAAAAGAAAAGCAGCCCGTGTCCATTGGCACCGACACGAAACGATACGTCTTTAACCCGTTTCCGGCAAGATGCTGGGAATATTTCATGCACTATTTTGGTCGGAACGTATGATGAGTCATCAGACATTTCCTTCGCCTGAGATTTATAATGAACACAGTTTTTTGATCAAATCTGGATCGAACTTTGCACTTCAATATTAGTCAATACTACGCGTGTGCGTTATTTTTAATGCGGTTTTACCACAATATTTCAATTATATTTTTTTCTATTCAGTCAAGAATGACTTTGTGACACAGTTTTCTTGGAATGGGGGGGGGGGGGGGGGGGGGGGGGGGGGTTCGAAAATAATCTCGACTGCACCCGGGATCGATTTCGGTCCCTTTGCGTGTGAAGCGAGTGCTCTACCAACTAATCCAACGGGACCCGCAAATGTCTTAAAACGGCGATATATCGTTGTGAAACCTTCCTTCAGAGCCAATAGGCCTATGGAACTCTGGAGTTTATCCCGGTTTTTAAAGCTTGAAACGGACAATACAACTGCTTGCTACCCTTTGGATAGGACGCTAGTACTTTACGCCAGATCAAACAGACCCAGCTATCTAATCCACTGCTGGGTGGACAGGGGAGTCAGAAAAAAAAATCCCGCCGACTGTACCCGGGATCGATCTCTTTGTTTTTGTTTGTGAAGCGAACGCTCTACCAACTAAGTGATCGAAATCCCCATTTTGTTGTATTTCAAACTTAACGTCGTCACTGATGAGAAGAAGGTTGTTTCTTCAACTAAAAATAATAAAAGATAAATAGATAATTTCCTTTTTCTGAACATTTCGATTTTTAACTTAAAATTTTCTTCACGCTTAGTTCATCCTGGCGCTGATATGACCTAAATATGTTGCAAGCGCTGTAAAATTCTTTAATTCTCTCCTTACCGATCATTTTCAGTATTTCCCAAAAACGGCAGGCTTACCCACAGAAACATTGGTTATTTAAACTCAAAACAATCTCTCTACAAAACAACTTTATGTTCTTGTTTTTGTTTTTAAGGGTTTTACGGCCCTTGCAACACATTTAGGTTATATCAGCGCCAGTAAAAAGGAAGAAAATAAGATAGTAAAAGTTCTATAATTACAATTACAGCATTCAAGAAAAAGTATGACATAGGGGAACTGGGAACAAATAGGGATCCGATGTAGATTCCAAGAGCATACCACCAATGTACTTAGTTTGAGATCACCTATAAGTCTCATCTGGACACAAGCACAAAATCCAACAAAGATGAATACACTCAAATGCTTACATTAAACATTCAAAATAACAAATATAATAATACTTAACAGAAAGATGATTTACAAGGAAAAAAATATCATCTCCCAAAACAATAACTATGCATTTGACTGTTTCCCTCCCAGCTAGGACTCCAGCCAGGGCGAGGACAAAACCAAGTAATCTCATTCCAAGACAAAGACAGAAAGCATGTTGGAAAACAGATATTAAGGGATAGAAGACACAGTATGTACCCCCCCCCCCCCCCAGAAAACAACTTTATGTTCTTGTTAATCAAACAAAAAGATCATAGTGATGTACAAAATAAATCTGAATAAGAAAAATTGTATATTATTGTGTCGTAAATAATGTGACGAATTTGCTGTAGGTGGTAAGGAGAGGGTTAACTCTTTCCTTACCCAGCATTTTCAGTATTTTCCCAAAATCGTAGGTTTAACTAGCAGAAAAATAGATATTTTAAACTCAAACAAGCTCTCTACAAAACAACTTTATGTTCTTATCAATTAAACACAGATCATTCTTCAAAGTTTGTGATGTGAATATAAATCTAAATTAGAAAAATGTATATTGTGTCGTAACAAATGTGACGATTTTGCTGTAGGTGGTAAGGAGAGGGTTAAAACAAAATTCTTCGTTCATCCCGGAATTGAGATGGAGGATCGCATAATATTATTATACCTATTTATTCAGTCCATATTGGTGTTGATGCACTATAAGACTAACCTTGACCTCTAGCGTTCATCCTCAGGGGTCATTGTCACCCTGAATAAAACATGCGATATATATCTAGCATCGGTATGTTTCCTTTATTATTCTGATTCCCTTCCCGATTACCCCCCCCCCCCCATTTTTTCTGTCTCAACTTCCCCCTCCCCTTTTTTCTCTCTCCCTCCCTCCCCCCCCTCCCCCGCCTCTCCCCCCTCTCTCTCTCTCTCTCTCTCTCTCTCTCTCTCTCTCTATATATATATATATATATATATATATATATATATATATATATAATATACATATATATATTGAATCGTGTTCAATGGACAGCAGTTCCTGAAATTGATACACACTTTCCAAAAAATCACAAGCTACATAGAATTATCAACAGGAATACCATAAAAATAAGCTACTCTTGCATGCGCACATAGAACAAATAAATTCAAGCCACAAAAAAAAAAAACAAAAATAAAGAAAAAAAAACAACAAAAACCCACCGACAAGAGCAAAACCCACCCACCAGAAAATGCAACTGCAGAAATAGGAGCATTGCCCGTTAAACAAACAATGTTAATAATCAAGCTTAATTTACCAAGCCACAGTCACCGAAACTAAAACAAACAAGCAGGAAAAAGTATGTAGGACTAACGGAAAAAAAATTCAAAACAAGATACAACCTCCACACCTCGACCTTTAGAAACACCAACTAAAAAACATCCACAAAACTCAGCGAACATATTTGGAAATTAAAAGACAACAAACTATACAACAGCATTTCATTGAAAATTATATCTAAAGCAACAGGATACACACCATCATCAATACAATGTAGCTTATGCCTGGAAGAAAAATATACTATAATCAAACACCCTCATGAAGCCACACGAAAAATGAGATGTACAACAGCTGTCCACATAGACGAAAACATCTACTAATCAACTACAAACCTACGGAACCACTTCAACAAGCAACAACACACAACAAACCAAACTCATGTAACACACAGTCCTGACGATGGCCGAAAGGCCTGAAACATCGATGTAGACTAGACTCCAACATTGTGGTAAATATTAAAATATATATATATATATATATATATATATATATATATATATATATATATATATATATATATATATATATTATATATCCATTAATCCATTATTCTTTCTATCTTTCTATCTTCCATTTAACAAATTATCTATCTATCTATCTATCTATCTATCTATCTATCTATCTATCTATCTATCTATCTATCTATCTATCTATCTATCTATCTATCTATCTATCTATCTATCTATCTATCTATCTATCTATTTATCCACATACATCTCTCTGTCAGTCCAACTATCCATCCATCCATATATTTATATATTTACCTAATTACTCATATATTCATTTACCAAAGTATCTTTCTGAATGACCATACATCTATCTATCTATCTATCTATCTATCTATCTATCTATATTTATATCTTTATATCCATCTATCTCTTAATCTCTTGCATGTAACCGTTATGTATTATATCAGAGGGTATCAGTTGGATTTATCATGATTGTTTTTGTGTTCGCAATCTGTTTTTTCTTTCCTCTGTTTTATACATTCAATTCCGTGATATCGATCATTAATTTTCTATTCTAAATATCTTGGCTTTATGAGGAGATCCTCGTATAAATGCTCTCCCACAAGACTGTGCCACAAAAACAGCCAAAACGTGACAAAACATCTTTCTCGTTTTTGGTCAGAAATTTGAATTATATATACTCGAACTTAACTTGCCAAAAATTCTTAAACGCGACAATTCGTTAGAATCTCAGGCTTAAGAATTATTGACAAGTTAAGGATCACAATAATAATCTTTCCTCCTCTTCTTTCTCCTCCTCCTCCTCCTGCTTTCTTCCTTCCTTCCATTCCCTTCCCCTTTCCTTCCTCTTCTTCTTCTTCTTCTTCTTCTTCTTCTTCTTCTTCTTCTTCTTCTTCTTCTTCTTCTTCTTCTTCTTCTTCTTCTTCATCTTCTCATATTCCTTTATATCTGAAGCCCGGTTTCGAAAGTGAAGGTATTCGTCTTTTTGAGTTCTTCTAGCCGGCCGAAATTTTTTTTTATCTAGAGAAGTTGCACATTGATTTTAACAATTTGGTCGCCTCTAGAACTGACTGACAATTTATGCTGAGTTAAAATGCTCACAACATCCGCCAGCGTGGATATAAAATAACTACTCATAGAAGTGGCTGTCTAAAATTTAAAAAAAAACAAAGAGCGGAGTGACGTCAACTTCGTTCCTTCTATAGTGACGATATCAGTGATCTAGAAAATAAAAATAATGAATCAGTTGGTAATTTATATCAGTTGGTGCGGCTATGTGGTCTAGCAGTATGACACTCGCTTTCGGATCAGAAGGTCCTGGGTTCGAGCCTCGCTCGGCGCATAGTTGAGTCCTTGGAAAAAAAACAACAACTCTTTATTCACATTCTCTCACTGTACTCTATTGTAAAATGAGTAGCTACCTGATTGTTAACAGCGTTGTAGCTATCAGAAAATATGTATTACCGCCAACAGGCGTCATGTCTCTTTCTATTATATGTTACGAGTTGCTGTTGGCCAGGGACCCTTTGTAAAGCGTTTTGAGCACTTTTAGTGGATATTATTGTGCTGTATAAATGCTCAACCTTTTAAAAAAATCTTCCGTATCAGTGAAAGATGCAAAAGTTGTTATTGCTATGCTGAGCTACATGAAAAAAAATTACAGGGCGTCTGGATTTGAGGTTAATATCGCCTAACAGGCGTCATGTACCGTACTAAATGTTAAATGTTACTGTTGGCCAGGGGCCCCTTGTAAAGCGCCTTGAGCACGTTTAGTGGATATTGCGCTATATAAAAGCACAATTTATAATTTATAAACTGGACTTGGCCACAACTAGAACTAACCCATTCAATTTGTTGGCCGATATGGAAAAGGCGTTTTACCAATTGGCTACATGAAAAGAAAAAAAAAAAGGCCTTGACCTTCACAACAACAACGTCCTATGAATAGAAATTAGTGCATATCATTACATACAGATCGAAAATCCTGGATGAACATAGCAACTTATTCCTCCCTCCTCCCCCCCCCCCCCCCCCACTCCCCTCGTCTCTCCCTTCCCCTGCCTCCCTCACCCCTTTTCTATCTATCTATCTATCTATCTATCTATCTATCTATCTATCTATCTATCTATCTACTATCTATCTATCTATCTATCTATCTTCATCCATCCATCCCCCCTCTCTGTCTGTTTATCTATCCATCCCTCTCTGTCTGTTTATCTATCTTCTATCTATCTATCCATATCTCTCTCTCTACTTCTCTCCCCCCCCCACCTCTCTCCCTCCCTCTCTCTCTCTCTTTCCATCCCTCCCTCCCTCCTCTATCTATCTATCTATCTATCTATCTATCTATCTTATCTTATCTATCTATCTATCTATCTATCTATCTATCTATCTATCTATCTATTTACCTACCTTTCTCTATCTCCCCCTCCCCTCCCCTCCCCCATCTTCCCATATTCTCTTTCTAGCAATCCCACTTCAAATCCTTTCTCTCTCTAATCTCCCCTCCCCCATTGCTATCCTCTGGTGCATTGAATTAACTTATCAGATCACATTTTCCATTGGTGGTTATTGTAGGAGTACAATTAAAATTTAAATTTATAAATACGCCTTAAACGCGACTTGTATCATATAAAATTGAAATATGTTTCCATATGATCAGCTGGAGGTCCTGGTAGCTCAGTTGGTAGAGCACTCCCTTCATACGCAAAGGAACCGAGCTCGATCCCGGGTGCCGTGGATATTTTTTTTCTGACCCCCCCCCCTGGTCCTCCCAGCAATGATTGGGTAGCTGGGTCTGTTAAATTTGGCGGAAAGTACTTTGCGATAGGCTAGCGTCCTATCCAAAAGATAGCAAGTAAAGCACACTAGCTCTTGTCCGTTTCACGCTACAGAAACCGGGATAAATTCCGGCTCCACGGGCCCAATTGCTCTGAAGGGACTGTTTTTTTAAATATGGCCAGCTGGAGGTAATAGATTTGGATAGACTACATTGGTTCTGATGAATCCGAGAAAATGCTTAATGTATAATATCTCTGATATATGCTCTTTTGCTCAATATCTTCATTTCAAAATACAGTAAAAAATCAAATGGTGAGATAAAGAGAGAAATAAAGTTACAGACACACACACACACACACACACACACACAGAGAGAGAGAGAGAGAGAGAGAGAGAGAGAGAGGGGGGGAGGAGGGGAGATAGAGATAAAGAGAGAGTGAGATAGGGAGAGGGGACACACACACACACACACATACACACACATACACACAGACAGAGAGAGTGAGAGAGAGAGAAAAGAGAGAGAGAGAGAAAGAAGAGAGAGAGAAAGAAAAAAAGAGAGAGAGGAGAGAGAGAGAGAAGAGAGAGAGAGGAGAGAGAGAGAGGAGAGAGAGAGAGGAGAGAGAGAGAGAGAGAGAGAGAGTAAAATAAGGAGAGGGCACACACACACACACACACACACTGGAGGGAAGAATACTAACTCACAATGCGCGCGGGATCACAACTCGCCATTACAGGCGACAATGTTGTACCGTGAACCGAGATGGAATAAACGCGACGTGACGGCGACACGAAGAAAGAAGTGAGTACTGCATAAAACAAGTGAGTAACGACAGTCAGTTTCTGAGAATTTAAGTCTTGTCCAGACAGTCTTCGACTGGACCGCGCTTAGGGGTCGAACTTTCCAGAATGTGAGGGAATCTTGAGTTCTTTTAGCTAGGGTAAGATTGAATAACGACCTTATTGAGTTTTAAGCAACTTTTTTTCTAGTTCCATTTCTGGCGAGTTGGATTGTAGTGGAAGGTAAGTCAAAATGCGGCTATAATGGTCTAGTGGAATGGGTTCGAGTTCCGCTCTGAGCAGCTCATAGTTGAGTCCTTGGAAAAAGTTCTTTAATCATGTTCTCTCGCCGGACTCAGGTGTAAAATGAGAACCTGGTCGATTACAGCGTTGGCTCTGTCGGGGAAAAAAAAAGTAAAATCAAATGACAGGCGCCATGTCTCGTCCTACATGTTAAGGGTCGCTGTTGGCTAGGGACCCCTTGTAAAGCGCTTTGATCACTTTAGTGGATATTGCGCTATATAAAAGCTTAAGTTTCTTTTTTAAAAATAGTGGTATCTAGTCACTTTATCCATTGCGCCATGTCGGTATTGTGCCGATGTAGATTCGATTCTACAGATTGGATTTTGCAGTTAAAATGACAAGGATGGGAGATTTTAGTTTTTGTCATGTCAGTATAGATAGTATGCACTTGACTAAGAAGCTCACAACATTGCCATCCGGAAGTATAAGGAACCAACATACAAAACTCATGTAACCATAAACTTTTATAGTCTGGATAATACAGTTAAGTGAGAATTACTCATAAACGTGGATGGCAAAAACAAAAAACAAACCCATAACAAAGACCAGAGTGACGTCAACTTCATTCCTATCAACAATTCTATTCATTCTCTTCAATAAAACAAAGCGACAATTGCGGCTATGTGGTCTTGTGATATGATACACGCCTGCGGATGGGAAGATCCTGGGTTCTATAGTCCGTTCCCAGTCCCGTGCACACGGAATATTACATATTCCTCCAAAGTTACGTAGTTAGGTAATAATAATAATAATGATAATAATAATAATAATAATAATAATAATAATAATAATAATAATAATAACAATACAATAATAATAATAATAATAATAATAATAATAATAATAATAAATAATATTAATAATAATAATAATAATAATAATAATAATAATAATAATAATATAATAATAATAATAATAATAATAATAATAATAATAATAATAATAATAATAATAATATAATGAACTTATATAGCGCCTAGTTCCAATCCAATTGCTCACTGGCACCATTTCATAACTACAGTACAGTACTACTACCATTTAAACGACCACGGCACAACGTGCACTTATATTAGCAGGGCGGATGACCGAATGGAATTGGATTCAATAGTCTGATGTCACGTCGCCCAGCAACGGCGACCATCGTGGTTCCAAACAAAGAAAATTGGCACTTTTTATTTTTCATGCTGGCTAGAACTTTTCATATGTCATGTGATCAGAATGTGTAAAAGTCAAAATATGATCAGATTTATGTTTTTCTCTCCGTCTGGATACGCTTTTATGCTCGCCCGGCGCATAGTTGAGTCCTTGGAAAAAGGCTCTTTAGTCATATTCTTTCACCGTACTTAGGTGTAAAATGAGTACCTGGCCGTTAACAACGTTGTCTTTGTCGGAAAAAATGTAATATCGCCTAACAGGCGTCATGTCTTGTTCTATATGTTACGTGTGGCTGTTGGTCAGGGACACCTTGTAAAGCGCTTGGAGCACGTTTAGTGGATATTGCGCTATATAAATGCTCTTTTTTTACAGTTTCCAATACAACAATGAGCCCATAATCAGTTGAATTATCTGACTTTTAAATAAGTACACCCCGACATAATACTGTTTTGAGGTCACGGGTAACAATTATCATTAATCTCACAGCAACCAGCCAAAGGAAGGTGCGTGTGTGCGTGTATCTGTGTGTGTGTGTGTGTGTGTGTGTGTGTGTGTGTGTGTGTGTGTGTGTGTGGCGGGGTGATAATCAATTGTGAGGAAATTGATAACTAGATAAAATATATGACGTCAACGCTAAGACAATTAGTTATCCTATAATAATAAGGAACACAGAAGTGTGGTGTAAAAAACCCCAACTGGTTCCAATCTCATTGGAAGTGTAAAACCATTCTTCCGGAGGACTGGATACACACCTTGTGTAAATGGGTTTTCTGGTTTCAGAGTGAAGGCATTTTATTTTTTAAATATTATATTATGCTGGTCGTCAATAAATAAAAATCCATCCTCGCTCTTTTACGTCCCGTAATCCTAAGAATCTGCCTATACATCATACTACTAAAAATAGTTATGCCAATTTATGATTCAAAATTCTTATCTGACAAATTTGTAGAATTACGACATTTTGGCTCCCATTTCAGAAGTTCAGGAGCATTTCTTCTAAGTCATTAAAACTTACTGAAAATGAAAGTTGATGCCAGACTACATCATTTTAACTCACTCAATCCTAGAGATTTTTGCTACTTTTCAAAATTGGAAACAGTGTATTAAAAATGAGCATGTACATAGATAATTTTATTCAACTATCATTAACATGTAAACGTTAAGAACATTAGCTTTGATACTACGCCTAAATGTGTCTCAGAAAAATGTAATAAATAGGCATGGGGTAAAAGTAACCCCGGGCATATTACGGATATAGTCGGTGTTAGGGTTGAGTGAGTTAACCCTCTCCTTACCAACCATAGGAAAATCGTCACACTCGATCCAATCAGCACTTTTATCATTCAGATTTCTATTGTAAATCACACAAGTTAAAAAACAATGTTTTACTATAGCTATAAAAACCATTGTGTTGAAGAGTTCATTCATTTTATGCATAGAATGTATTTGAGAAACATTTTTGTGTTCGGTGGGTTTGAAATTTCGGGGAAAATTCTGAAAATGGTTGGTAAGGAAAGGGTTCAGGATTTTGAAGTGTTATATTTGATCCATTTGTAAATAAATTGTTGATTTTTAAAGTTAACGATAATGACCACTGTGTTTTATCTCCTCAAAATTACGGATTTTTAAAAATGTTCAAGGAGGCAGGCTTGAATATGTAACCTATTCATTATTAGTCCCCCGAAGGACTGGGTATATATACACTTCCAATGACTTAGGAACCGGAAGCGTAGAGGGTGTCACGTTACAACTTCTCTGCCCCATTTGCCATATAAACTATTTTTTAAAACATGATAAAATCGTGTTCTATGAGTAAAAGTCGGATCGGAAGGTCCTGGGTTCGAGCCTCGCTCGACGCATAGTTGAGTCCTTGGAAAAGGCTCTTTACTCATATTCTCTCACCGTAATCAGGTGTAAAATGAGTACCTGGCCATTAACAGCGTTGTCTTTGTCGGAAAAAAATTGTAATATCGCCTAACAGGTGTCATGTCTCGTTCTATATGTTACGTGTTTCTGTTGGACATGGACCCTTTGTAAAGCGCTTTGAAACTTTGAGCACGTTAAGTGGATATTGCGTTATATAAATGCTCTAGACCTATTATATTTAAAAAAAAATTAATTTCATGTCATGTCAAAAAGGAGAGTGGGGAGGGGGGGGGGGGGGGTTGGTAATAGTGGTGGCGGAGTAGGAGGAGATGGGAGTAGTTGAGTATTCTGAAGTGGTGAGATCAAAGCCGGCTCAGGAAATTGGAAAAGGAAGCGATTACGTAAGCAAGCAACCAATCATACGATGAGTCACCTGATAGATGTCGCCGGCCAACCGTGTCGCCCTGGTATCGAGTATCATGTAAATTTGAAACAAAGATGAAAATGTTAAAGTCGAAATTGAGGAGATTAGGGACATTTAAGTGCTTTTTGTTGCTACTGTTGCTATTGTTGTTGTCACTGTTGTTGTTGCTGTTGTTGTTGTTGTTGTTGTTGTTGCTACTATTGTTGTTTTTGCTTTTTAGTTGTTTTTTTTAAATCTTTTTTTCTTTTTGGTTGGCAGATATAAATATAGGTAGAGAGAGAGAGAGAGAGAGAGAGAGAGAGAGAGAGAGGGAGAGAGAGAGAGAGAGGGGGAGAGAGAGAGAGAGGGGGAGAGAGAGAGAGATCGATAGATAGATGGATAGATAGATAGATAGATAGATAGATAGATAGATAGATAGATAGATAGATAGATAGATAGATGGATAGATAGATAAATGGATATATAGATATATAGATGGATAGATAGATAGATCGATAGATAGATAGGTAGATAGATAGATAAGTATATGGCTAGAGAGGAAAATACAGTGAGAGAAAGATAGGGAGATAGATAGATAGAGAGAGAGAGAGAGAGAGAGAGAGATAGGAAGAGAGAGAAGGAGAGAGAGAGATAGGAAGAGAGAAGGAGAGAGAGAGATAGGAAGAGAGATAGAGAGAGAGATTGAGGGAGAGCTAAAGTAAGATAGGAGGAGGTTTTCACGTAAGCCTATTTGATATAGCGTACATTTTGGCGTACTTCATCGTTCATCATTAACCCTTACACGTATTTGTGCAATCGTTTGCATGACAAGGTTCGTATTTAACCTTTCATGTTACAAGACCAGAGTTATCCCCAGTTTGCGTTCGTTGCTCGTATTGAGAGAATCCTCCAGTCCTTATAAATTATTGAAATCCACCCCATGTTATCGGCAATATTTACTGATAGTCTTTAATGAGTTTTCTTTGTCTGGTGCATGTTAAATCCGTCGTGTTTTCGAGAAAAGGAATTTAACCCTTAAACGGCGAGACTGAAAATACGTTTTAAAAAAATATCATATTTTTTCATAACAATATTATGTGTATTCAATCACTTCAAAGTGATAGTCATGTGACAGTGATAATGATGCTGAAAAGAGACAAACATATGGAAATTAGATGAACCCATACGCTTCAACAGTCACTTCCCTCGTAATGACGCATAGTAACTTAGTAACTGGCTCTAAACTATCGGAACAATGGCGGACGCCATTATGAAATATTTCTCCGACGGGCATTAAAGCGTATCCAGACGGAAAAAAAACATAAATCTGATCATGTTTTGACTTTTACACATTCTGATCACAAGACATATGAAAAGTTCTAGCCAGCATGAAGAATAAAAAGTACTGATTTTCTTTGTTTAGAACCAAGATGGCCGCCGTTGCTGGGCGACATGACATCAGACTATTGAATCCAATTAACTGTCGTACTTTAGAAAAAACCCTCGTATTTAAACATTTGGCCAGAAAACTCGTCTTTCGTATAGGTAGAATGACGTTGACGTCACTCTTTTTGCCATCCACGTTACTGAGTAATTCTCACTTAACTGTATTAACCAGGCTATAGATACTTTGCACTTGGCTAAGAAGCTCGCAACATTGCCACCCGGAAGTATAACGGACCAACACACAAAACTGTGTGTATCCATGAACGTTTATAGTCGGGTTAATACAGTTCAGTGAGCATTACTCATAAACGCGGATGGCAAAAAACAATAACAAAGACCCGAGTGACGTCATCTTCGAACTATCTATAGATACTTTGCGCTTGGCTAAGATCAGAAGCTCGCAACATTACCATCCGGAAGTATAACGGACCAACACACAAAACTCTGTGTAACCATGAACGTGTATAATCTGGATAATACAGTTAAGTGAGAATTACTCATAAACGTGGATGGCAAAAACCAATAACAAAGACCCGAGTGACAACTTCATTCTATCTATGAACGCTCAAGGTTACACATAGTGTTGTGTGTTGGTCCGTTATACATCCAGATGGCAATGTTGTGAGCTTCTTAGTCAAGCGCATACTATCTATATCAATGATGTAAATGACTGATCTTGGCAAAAATGGTCAAACCTAAGATTGGTTAACGGTCTCCTTACTGGCACTTTTCAGGATTTTTTTTTTTTTTGGCCCCCCCCCCCCAAAAAAAAATTGACGTAATTTAAACTCGAACTAAAAAAACAATACATACAGTACGTTAACAGCGTTGTCTTTGTCCGAAAAATGGTAATATCGCCTAACAGGCGTCATCATGTCCCGTCCTACATGTTAAATATTGCTGTTGACCATGAACCCCTTGTAAAGCACTTTGAGCACATTTAGTGGATATCGCGCTATATAAAGCTCAATTTTATGTTATTTATTTTATTAGAGTAAAATTGATGCCCGGATCCAACGCGTAAAATTACGTCAACATAATTTGTGTTGTGTTTTTCAAGCTAGAAGAGATTATTAATTATTGACGATTGTTCATTCTAATGTTGCGTCGGTCGTTTCGATGATTGTTTTCTAATCACTCGTGTTTGTGGCACATTATTTGACTTTATTCCCACGAATGCCGCTCAAATTTTCTATTTTCTTTTCATTAATTATGAATTTATTGCGCACAATTTCCAGAAGACGATTCTCACATATTTTCTCCCCCCCCTCTCCCTCTCTCTCTCTCTCTCTCTCTCTCTCTCTCTCTCTTATCCATCTCTCTCACACAACGCTCTCTCAACAGACAAAGACACAATCTCTCTCTCTCTCTCTCTCTCTCTCTCTCTTATCCATCTCTCTCACACAATACTCTCTCAACAGACAAAGACACATACTCTCTCTCTCTCTCTCTCCTCTCGCTCTCTCTCTCTCCTCTCTCTCTCTCTCTCTCTTATCCATCTCTCTCACACAATACTCTCTCAACAGACAAAGACACATACTCTCTCTCTCTCTCTCTCTCTCTCTCTCTCTCCTCTCTCTCTCTCTTCTCATCTCCTCTCTCTCTCTCTCTCTCCCTCTCTCTCTCTCTCTCTCTCTCTCTCTTCCTCTCTCTTTCCTCGTCAGAAAAGAGAACTTGACAAAGCGAGATGATTTGAACGATAAGGTAACATGAACAATAGTAGAGACGAAAAAACAAAACAACCCCAATATTATAACCCCACCCCCCCCAAAAATGCTACATTGGCACGTAGAAGGGGCAAAGGGATGAGCAAAATCTATGCTGTATAATTTCAGAAAGCCACATGTTAGCGGACAATGTTTTTGGGGCATAGATATGACAACGTGAACTGTCCAAACACTGTCGGAACACTTTACATGTGCTTATGGATTGCCTATTATACAACATGCAACGTTCGAACCACTGGGTCACCCCTACAACACTCAACACAAAGCTCTATGGTGAGGCTGAGGACCTAAAGCGGACCACAGACTTCATAGCAGATATCGGATGCAGCCAAAGATGTCCATCAGAGGAGCGAAGAAGAAGAAGTAGAAGAACTGTCCAAATTTGGAAACATCCCAAAGGACTTGGGAAGCTTTCTTTTCCTTAGAACGAGGCGATTCTAATCAGACAAACTCTTCTAACACTAGATGTCGTGTAACCAAATCTAATGGACAATGAGTCTTCCATCGCAAGAGGAGACATCGGTTGGGAACCAACATATCTGTGTGGCTATGTGATCAAGTGGTATGACACTCGCTTTCGGATCGGAATGTCCTGGGTTCGAGCCTCGCTCGGTGCATAGTTGAGTCCTTGGAAAAGGCTCTTTACTCACATTCTCTCACCGTACTCAGGTGTAAAATGAGTACCCGGCCGTTAACAGCGTTGTCTTTGTCCGAAAAATTGTAATATCGCCTAACAGGCGTGATGTCCCGTCCTACATGTTAAATGTTGTTGTTGACCAGGGACCCTTGTAAAGCGCCTTGAGCACGTTTAGTGGATATTGCGCTATATAAAAAAAAAGCTCAAGCTCAATGTCGTGTAACCAAATCTAATCGACAATGAGTCTGCCATTGCAATGTAACAGCAAGAGGAGACACCGGGTGGGGACCAACAGATCTGTGTGGCTATGTGATCTATGTGAGTGGTATGACACTCGCTTTGGATCGGAAGGTCCTGGGTTCGAGCCTCGCTCGGCGCATAGTTGCGTCCTTGGAAAAGACTCTTTACTCACATTCTCTCATCGTACTCAGGTGTAAAATGATTACCTGGCCGTCAACAGCGTTGTCTCTGTCGGAAAAATTGTAACATCGCCTAACAGGCGTCATGCCTCCTTCTATATGTTACGTGTTGCTGTTGGTCAGGGATTCCTTGTAAAGTGCTTTGAGCACATTTAGTGGACATTGTGCTATATAAAGCTCTAATTTAATTTAATCTGTCCGACGATAGCAACCCCTCATCAATGGGGTTTGCCGTCTTCAACCAATTGCATTGGTTGCTATCACGGTCAAGAGACCGCAGAGTATATGATTGAACATTGCATCGTGACGTAGCCACGGGAAGATCTCGCGACAGAACATGGCTGGGGAAGGGATATCGCTGGCGTAGATTCCCTGACTTCGGACAGAGCTGCATAATATACAAGATGGAAGTCGGTTTGGACGAATTCAATCCTCGAGGGGCGGGGACATCCGACTCCTCGAAACTGGGGGAGAAGATTCCACAGACCACAGTATTTGTATTTCATTGGAGATGTGAGACTATTACTGTCTTAATGTCGATGGTATGAACGAGTACAAGTGGACATCCACTCTTGAGTGGGAAACCATAAACTTGGATGACTTCCTCTTATTTGGTTAATTATCACCGAGGGGTAATTTAACTCGATCGTTTAGGTCTTTGCAAAACGTTACTTTGTCACGCTTTCTTCTCTGTTGTGGTGGTTAGAGATAAATATCAGTTTCATGTTTTTTATCTTGTTGTTTTGATGTATAAATTTCACTGCTCAGTTTTCCCAGACTATATTCTAGTGTGGGTCTAACAAAGGATTTGTAGAACTTTTTGCTTCATAAACTTTTTCTTTTTAGATTTCTTCCTTCTAATCATTTTGACTTTAAATTCAGTTTTCTCCGTCTATTTCATTGCGTTTCGGAATACCTGGTTGGTGATGTGGATGATTATCCGACGTTGGAACTCCCTACCAACCACTTTTTAACTATCTCCTTACCATCTATAGGAAAATCGTCACATTCGTTACGATACAACCGACATTTTTCTTAGTCAAATTTCTTTTGTACATCATAAAATTAAAAGAAAATGAACAGTGTGTTGTTGAGCATGTTTTGCTATAGAAAGTATGTATCGGAAGAACTTTACTGCTATTGTGTTTGGGCGATAAAAAATATTTTTTTGTGTGTAAAGTTTTGGGGAAAATCCTGAAAGTGGCTGGTAAGGAGAGAAATAAACAAGTCCTTTCGACTGACAACTCCAAAAAATCGCTCTCTGCTTTCTGTTAACCTCCTGCTACCACAATCATCAGCCTGAAGCTTTGGCCTTATTGGAAGAAGAAGGAGGAGAAGAAGAAGAAGAAGAAGAAAAGTACCACGAGAATAGGTGGATGTATGGACACAGCAATACATAAAAGGCCATTTCAGTAGGTCTCATACCTGGCCAGAGGGGCCAAAACATAGGTTATATGCGGTCAATGCATCCGGAAAGGAGGTTGTTGAATGCGCATTACCTTCCTTGAGTAGGCGGTTCGTGCTTGCTTCCTGGCCATCCCTACAGCGTCTGCTTCATTACGCCACATAAAAAGTATACCCGGGCCATGCTTTTCGGTTACAGTTTTTGAACTAAACATTAACAGCTCTGGAATATCCTGACCTAGTTACTCATTCTTTATTGTTCAGTAAAATAGATAAATAAACAAACAAAATACTCAAAAGTCGTGCACAGCAAAGCAGAAACAAAGAAATAAACAAACAACAAAACAAAAAGGGAAAAAATGACATAAAAACACAACACAACAGCGCAAAAACGAAACAAAAGAGAGGAATTGAATAATTGATAAGAAATCCGATTGATTCAAATCCCAACACAAAGTGACGCCGTTTGTCTCCTGAATTATGGAAGGAAATGCTGAACGGTTTCGAGTCATTCGAGCGTTGTAGCAAAGATTGGCGAGAATAAATCGACCTAATGGACGAGGCGGCCTTAACCCTCTCCTTACCAACTACAGGAAAGAAGCAGAAGAAGAAAGAAATTGAGCTTTTATATAGCGCAATATCCACTAAATGTGCTCAAAGCGCTTTACAAGGGGTCCCTGTTCAACAGCAACATTTAACATGTAGGACGGGACATGCCGCCTGTTAGGCGATATTACAATTTTTCGGACAAAGACAACGCTGTTAACGACCAGGTACTCATTTTACACCTGAGTAAGGTGGGGAAAATCGTCACATTCGTTACGATTCAATGGACATTTGTCTTTTTCAGATTTAATAAATCACAAAATTTGGAGAAAAACCGTTGTTCTAGCCATAAGAACTTAATGCTGTTTTGTAAAGCTTGTTTTTCTGCACAAAATTAAGTATAGTTTGTTCTTTTTGCTTCTGAGTTAAAGTGTAAAGAAATCAATTTTGTGGTGAATAGCTAGATATGACATTTTGGAAAAATCCTATAAATGATCGGTATGGAGAGAGTTAATACATTTAAAACTTTTTTTTCTCCTCCAAGTAAATCAGAAGTCTTTCAAGAAAATAAAGTTTGCGTAAACCTTTTCGATAAAACCAAAAGCTAGAGTTGTCTAAATAAGCCAATTAACTCTTTCCTTATCACTCATTTTCCTAATTTTCCCCAAACTTTCACACCCACCCAACACAAAAATAGTTTTTTTTCTAACTCAAACAGAACAACAACAATAAATACATTCTATGCATAATATTGATAAAAGTGCTGGTTGGATGGTAACGAATGTGACGATTTTCCTTATGGTTGGTAAGGAGAGGATTAACCAGTTAATTGCTGTACTCCGGAAAATCACTAATTTAAAAATTTGGCTAGAAAACTAAGTCCTTCAAATATCGATCGATTTAAATGACCCTCATCCTGGCAAAAACTCCCAAACCTGAGACTACGCGATAAACGTTAAAGATTACACGAGGTTTTCTGTGTCGATACGATTGATCAGGTGGGTAGAACAGATGAAAAATTTACTTAAATGCATCCTATCTATAGTGATCACGGCAGAGAGAGAGAGAGAGAGAGAGAGAGAGAGAGAGAGAGAGAGAGATAGAGTGAGAGTGAGAGTGAGAGAGAGAGAGAGAGAGAGAGAGAGAGGGGGGGGGAGGGGTTGTTAGACTTATTGGAAGTGATTAAAAAAAATAAAAAATCATGATCATTTTTCAATTGATATTAATTAAGATATAAAATGAAAAGACAAAAGCAAATGACTGAGAAATAAATAAAAATAAAAACATGTTTCGGTTCATGACAGGTATATTGAAATGAGCCCCCCCCCCCTCCCCCTGCCACCAGAGACAGGCAATGGACCAAAACAAACACGGACTGCCTCTCATTTTGATGAGTAAAGTCATTTCTCTGGACATGATCAGAAGCAACGGGGAGAGAGAGAGAGAGAGAGAGAGAGAGAGAGAGAGAGAGAGAGAGAGAGAGAGGTGTGTGTGTGTGTGTGTGTGTGTGTGTGTGTGTGTGTGTGTATCCTTATAGGATTCACAATCAGCCACCGTCTTCATAGAAAATCAGCTGCCAATTTTTTGTGCCATCACGTAAAAATAATATATCTAGAGCCTATTGAGTGCCAAGAGGGAGAGAGTCGATCCACCCTTTACAAAACCCGACAGCTCGGGATAAATGTCAATATTCTAAGTGTTATTACTCAAAATTTATGTGGTCTAGTGGTATGACACTCGCTTTCGGATCGGAAGGTCGTGTGTTTGAGCCTCGCTTGGTTGAGTCCTTGGAAAAGGCTCTTTACTCACATTTTCTCACCGTACTCAGGTGTAAAATGAGTACTTGGCCGTGAACAGCGATGTCTCTGTCTGAAAAAAAGTATTGTCGCCTAACAGGCGTCATGTTTCGTTCTTTATGTTAGGTGTTGCTGTTGGTCAAGAACCCTTTGTAAAGCACTTTGAGCACATTTAGTAGATATTGCGCTATATAAAAGCTCTATTTTTTTATTTTTTTATTTTTTTTAAAAAAATGTCTCTCAAAGGAGGTATTTGTACTTTCACTAAACCTTCACATCCGTTATATCTAGATCAATTAAAATAATCCCCAACTCGATAAAGATTCTGAAATCTGAGTCATGAATAACAGTAGTCAAATGGAATGCGTTAAATTTAAATTAATTAATGAAGAAAGATGCTGTGGACGTTTCAGATTTCCCCTTTGTCAACAAAACACGATGAATAAAACACTAAAGACGAATGAGAGAATATCTGCATTCGTAAATTTAGATGAAGCGTCCATTCGACAAAATTGTTATTTAAGCAGCGACATTTGTACTTAATCTGAGTCATCTGGTAAAGTTTCGAGTTAACCCTCTCCTTACCAACCATAGAAAATCGTCCCGTAATAGGATTCAATAGTCTGATGTCACGTCCGCCCAGCAATGAGCAGCTTGGTTTTAAACAAAGAAAATCGGTACTTTTTATGCTTCATGTGGCTTGAACTTTTTCACATGTCATGTGATCAGAATGTATAAAAGTCAAAACATGATCAGATTTATAATGTTTTTCTTCTCTGGATACAATTTTAATGCTCGTCGAAGTATTTCATAAGGGCGTCCGCCATTGTTCCGATTGTTTAGAACCATTTACTAAGTAACTTAACTATGCGTTGGTACAAGGGACGTGACGACACGATTGTTGAACCCTATTGATTGGTCCTCTGTGGCCTTTTGTTGCTATGCTTGTCAAGCTATAGACATGGATGCCTTTTTAAGTACCATCTTATAGTTTGAGCCTTCAGTTATTCAATCAACATACCATACAAACACTTTGAAAAGTCAGTTATCGTAAATTTTATTAAAACTAGTCGAATAAACATGTCAGTTGTATTATTACTCGAAAATTTAAAATAAAGTATATTTTGGCCCTGAAATCAACCGCTGACCGTGAATCGAAGACCCATAGACACCTTAAGTGCTTGTCCGTCACCCGGAGTAAACAGCCCACAGATCCTGGCTGAGCATCACTTACAATTTTAACACAGATGATTGAAAAAAAATGCATCGTGTCGTCAGGTTTTGCAATGCAATTGGATTCAACAGTCTGATGTCACGTCGCTCAGCAACGGCGGCCATTGTGATTCTAAACAAAGAAAATCAGTACTTTATTTATTCCTCATGCTGGCTAGAACTTTTCATATGTATTGTGATCAGAATGTTTAAAAGTCAAAACATGATCATATTTATGATGCTTTTCTCCTCTGGATACACTTTTATGCTCGTCGGAGAAATATTTCATAAGGGTGTCCGCCATTGTTCCGATAGTTTAGAGCCAGTTACTAAGTTACCATGCGTCATTACGAGGGAAGTGACGTTACAACTGTTGAAGCGTATTCCTTCATCAGTGAGTCAAAATATTGTGAGAAATACTCACTAACTCTTTGTGTGTTTGACATGTACTCAGGGTATCTCATGCCTTTTCATACAGGAAATAAATAGTCATGGTGAAGAAACGGGGTAAATGGCAAGAAATATTCTGATTGGTTAATGCTTAATAACGGGCGAACCATCAATTATAAGAATCTGCCAACATGCTTCTACTAAAAATAGTTGTACCATATTATGATTGAATATGTAACATAATATTATTTGTTAGTTATCCGGAGAACTGGTATCACACTTCCAATTAACTTTGAACCGGAAGAGAGGAAGGTATGACGTCACGACGCCTGCTTTCCATTATGATTGAATTTAAATACACATGGCATTCAAAGGTCAGTTCGCCTAAATAACCTTTCACGTGATATGATTTGACATGAAAATAAATCAGTCATAAACCCTCATCAAATAGCCATTATCTGGGCGGGGTTCCTGACCTCCAATAGATAGTTCGAAGATGTCGCCACTCATGTCTCTGTTATTGTTTTTTGCCATCCGCGATTATGAGTACTTCTCACTAAACTGTATTAACCAGACTATAAACCTTCAAGGTTACACACAGTTTTGTGTGTTGGCCAGTTTTACTTCCGGATGGCAATGTTGTGAACTTCTTAGCCAAGTGCATACTCTATAGTGGGCAGGGAGGCACTTACTGTGTCTTCTATCCCCCAATATCTGTTTTCCAACTTGTTTCTGGATTTGTCTTGGAACGAGATTACTTGGTTTTGTTCTGACCCTAGCCGGATGCCCTAGCTGAGAGGGAAACAGTCAAATGTATAGATAGTTTTGGGAGATGATAATTTTTGTCTCGTAAATCATCTCTCTGTTATTCGCTGTATTATGCTCTTTTAATATATATATTATATATAATTTGGAAATAGTTGAGTGTATTCCTATTAGTGGGGACCTGTGCTTGTGTCTGGATGGGACTTTTAGATGATCTCAAACTAAGTACACTGATAGTGTGCAACTTGGAATCTACATCTGTTCCATATTTGAATCAATTCCCCTTTATTGAACCAATTCCCCTTTGTCTTACCTTTTCTTGGGTGCTTTAATTGGAATTTCTGGAACTTTTTACTATAACATTTTCTTCCTTTTTACTGGCGCTGATATGACCTTAATGTGTTGCAAAAAAAAAAAAAACAAACGCTTAAAAACAAACAAACAAACAGCAATTATACAATGTTGATACGTATTTTCATAGACTTGTCATTATTATTATTATTATTATTATTATTATTATTATTATTATTATTATTATTATTATTATTATTATTTTTATTATTATTATTTTTATTATTATTATTATTATTATTATTATTGTTATTATTATTGTTATTATTATTGTTATTATTATTGTTATATTATTAGTTTATTTTTAATTGTTATTATTATGTTATTGTTATTATTATTGTTATTTATTTATTATTCATCATATCATCATCATCATATCATTAGTATTATTATTATTATATTATTATTATTATTATTATTATTATTATTATTATTATTATTATTATCATTATTATTATCATTATTATTCCACAGAGATCCCTGGTATCCGATGACTCACCACCGTATAAGCACCAGCACGAGGACTAACTAACGACTAACGATAGCATTACCACACCCACCATCACCATCATCATCATCGTCATCGCAACTAACAACAGTATAACATTACCCGTTACTACCACAACCAACCATCATTGTTGGAAACCAATAATATTAATTTCGAGGTGAGCAAGCAAGCACTCACTCTCACTCCCTCCTCCTCCATCACGTGTAATCAATAACAAAACAACTGCTGACATCGACTGGTCTATCTATCATTATCACCATCTTGGGCCATAGGAGAATTCATACGGTGCTAGTTATCACAATTGGGACCTTGATTACCTTATATAATGGCACAATCACAGTTGCCGAGGACCGCCGATAACGACCATTGCGCTCATAAAAAAAAGTCCTAGACACGTTGAAACATTTTCAAAATTCTTAAAAACATATGCCATGCAATGAGAGATAAAAATATAACCAAACTCGTGGGAAATCTCTCTCTCTCTCTCTCTCTCTCTCTCTCTCTCTCTCTCTCTCTCGCCTCTCTATCAGATACAACAAACTGATGATTTAAGACATAACCTTTTATGTCACTAAACAATGCTTATATTATCGATATTATTATATAACCAAGTCTGATTTCAAATAAGTTTAACGTCATTAAAGATACTAGCCTACCTTTGTTTCATTATAACAAAACAGTTATACCTTTAGTTAATATTCATTTCGTCACAACTGTTTTAGTATGTAAATGTTTATTTTTTAGGTGGCGTTGTCACTTAGGATATCATTGTAGATGATACAAACTACACACTGTGTTGAATTGAATGTTTGAACGATAGACTGTGTAAACAAAAAAATAAAGCGTGCTAAATAATTAATTTTCGGAGGACATTCAAAAAGGTCTCATCCAAAAGATAAAGAATTATCTACTTCCAATGGGAATAGCGCGTAGAAATAAAAGCGGTTTGCAATTAATGATATAAAAATAGCTTCTTTGATGCGTTCTTTTCGGATTTATGAACTAATTGACCCATTAGAGTCAAGAGCACTTTTTTTTTTTTTTTTTTTTTTTTTTTTTTTTTTGGAAAGGACAATAGCAAAATCTCGGTCATCTGATTTTGACACCATTGTATGATTGGTTTGTATAGGGGAAACGAGTTTAGATAATAATATAATAAGTAGATTGTAACCAAAACAACGTTTATCACTAATTTTGGATCAATATTTGCTGACAATGCTTAATCGTTTAATGGAACAAACAAACAAACAAACAAAGCAAAAGGAAACCTCTTGTGTCAGATGTAAAAGTATAATCCATGATTCAGCCATTGAAACTCATCAGCATTAGTTCGTTCTATCGCTTGTTGCCTTCACAGCCTAGATACGTCATTCAGGAAGGCATAATACAGTATATACTCCCTGTTAGGTCACCGTAGAAACCCTAAACCATTGTAATGGTGATTAGCGGACCTATTCTGGAGCGCATAATAATATTATTTCCTCGGTCAAGACTCAGCAATTATTTTGTTCTGCCCGGAATAATCGACCTATTTGGATATCTATAGGTTTTCTCTCTCTCTCTCTCTCTCTCTCTCTCTCTCTCTCTCTCTCTCTCTCTCTCTCTCTCCGGCCACGGCCTAAAGAATGTAAATAGCAAATGCTTGGATTGAATCCTAGAAGGTTTAAATCTCAGTAAATACATTAGCATTCATATCTCTAAAGAATACCAGCACTTTATTCGGAAACACAAGAGGAAAAATTGGAAACTCTCTGGAGTAATAAAAACAAACATCCCGCCCCGTCGCTATCGCTCTATATAGAAACACACATCGTACCAAAATTCCGCTTCAAAATCACTTTAAGACTCTTAGAGATTCCCATTGTTTTCAAGGACGGAATAAAGAAAAAATGATATTTTTCTAGTCGCGACAAAATATCCAAACATCCCGCCCCGTCGCTAACACTTTAGAAACATACATCGCACCAAAATGCCGCTTCAAAATCACTTTAAGGCTCTTAGAGATCGCCATTGTCTTCAAGGACAGAATAAAGAAAAAATAATATTTGTTTTGTCGCGCCAAAATATCCACTCGTGAATCATTTCTTTTTTTTTTTAAAGAAAGACGTTTAAATCAGAAATACCATTCAGATTTTGTAACCATTGTAAAATAAGTATTTGTTCTGATTCAGTTTAAAATTATTTCAACTGGCCCTCGGAATATAGGTCAATTAATCTTTTTAAAGTTGATAATAACGTAATGTAAAACATTCCAAAGCGATTATTCATTTTCTCAGAATGAAAACCATGCCATTGTTCATTTTAAAGAATATTACATCGTAATTCTAGAATCTTCTGTATTATTTCAGTTCCAGATTACTTCAGCAATTCCCAGAGACTTGTGCGTATTACTGTCTTTGTCTGGATCAATTATTCTCATACTTCAGGAAAGCTCATCATGCTTATAGATCCTCGTCTAAACAAATTACTGATACTCGATGACCTCTTGGCGAGACGGATGAGAAGAGTGTATTGATTTTAGAATTTGGAGAGTTCTGGAAAAGCTGACCTCACGGATATAACTCGACTCCTAATCATACATAAAACAATTCCTATTCAACCCACCCCCGCCCCCACCTCCCGGCCCATCATCATATTTATCTTGGCTATACATCGCACTTATAGTCAACATTGGCAATCCTAGAGTTGGTAGTTATTTTAGGAAAGTGATAGCAAGATTTTGGCTAGTAACGGTGCTTGTGATGATGGAATTCTTTCTATTCTACGTCAGCACGGTGATGAGTCTGATATCTTAGGACATAAAAAACTGCATGTGTTTATGTTCGCATACTTTAATTTGAATCAGCTTAGTGCAAATTAATCGGCCTGAGTTTTAAAAACATTGTGTAATGTGACAATAATATAATCAAATGACCAGTAAAGATTAACAATTTTATGACTATCAAAGATCGTGTGTGGATTGCAAGTTATAAATATTCATAAGCAAGCCACCGTGTCATATCATTTACAAAAGAGGTTTCGAGGAGTTTTGTGTTCATGTGAAGAGAAGGACTTATCGTTACATCGTTGAGTTCCAAAAGACGAAAAAGAAAGCAAAGTTAAAAAGAAAAATGGTGAACCATACAATTGTAAATTACCATGAACTGGGAAATGATAGACTTGACAACATCATCACTGCCGTCAGCATCATTCTGGGAGTCCCCGGAAATATTTTGATATTCTTAGCATTTCGGAGTTTTCCAACTAGTGCCTCAAAGTTTTTATTCAGACTTCTAGCTCTCTTCGACCTCATATCTCTCGTCTTGCTTTTCACACAGAGGCCTCTTATGTGGTTCGACATTCTACAATTCGAACGTAAGCGAACCACAGCTGCTTTGACTATTTATCTTAACATCAGTTATTACGTCAGCATCTTCGCCAACATGGTTCTCGTGTTTTTAACACTGGAGAGACTACTTCACGCGAAATACCCTAGCTCGTACAATCAATACTTCGGAAATCTAGACCGCGTCAAATTAACCCTAATTATCGAAGGCCTCCTCATCATGTCTTTCTGTCTCATCATCACGATTAAAATGTCTTATTTTGGACTGGCTTGGACTGTCATTTTTCTTACGTTTTACATCGTGGCTCCCTCAATCTCCCTTCTTTCCTGCGTTCTGCTTCTTGCGTACCACTATTACAAGAAGTACAAGGAAAGGAAGTATCTGGAAAAGAACAAACCCCTCGCCTCTTCGCATTCTTCTTTCGCCATTGAAAAAAGTATTTCGCACCACAGTGGGATTTCAGCTTCGGGGCCAATAAAAGGCTCTACGAGTTCGTCCATTGCCTTCAAGGGCGGGAGAAAGAAGGACCCATATTCTCTTTACCTCGTGGAAAAATCAGCTAGCGAGTCTCACTTGGCGAGTCCTGGACATAGCAACGGTCACACCAACACGTTGATGTCCAAATCCAAGAGCGGTAACTGCGTAAACACTGTGGTCTCTCTCAAAGTCCCAACGTCCACGAGTTATCTTTCCATTCATAAAACCGTGGATAAGGGAGACTACCTAACCCAGGAACAAGAGGAACAACTCCGACTGAAAAAGCGCAGGAGTAAAGAAATGACGCTGATGTCGGTGGTCACATCCGTTATTGTAATCCTCGGCTGTTTTCCTCTGTGTGTTTGCGCCGCTATGTTGATGAAAGAAGACATGAAGGATTTTGACTTGTCGGACAAGTACACTTACATCATGATTATGTCCGTTTTTCTCTCCATGTACGTTATCCACTCGTCCAAGTTCTTGTTCTACTGCATCGTGTCTTCGGTTTTCAGACGCCACCTCTTCGCTCTTTTTACGTGTCGACAACAAGCCTTAAAAGATTCGGAAGTGTCAGCATCACCACATTAGCTTTCGTGACGCAATGAGATTTATATTTTCTTTTATCGCCTACAACACTGCCTAACTGTGCTTTCAGACAACTACCGGACGCACTGAAAGCCGGATCGTAGCGTAGCCATCGTCAACTTATAGCCTGACACTGACCAAAAAATTACGTTAAAAGACTAGTCTTTGGCCACAAAAGAAAACAAATCGTGAGTTGTATTCAATAGGTCAACCAATGGAATCGCTTGTTTCCTTGAGCTCTTCTCCTTTCGACAACTCACTAGACGGTGCACAAACATTAAAAATGACGTCAAACTATACGTCTTCGTGGGCTCTTGTGTCAGGCTATAAGTTAACAATGACCACGGCCGGATACGGGCAGTTGTTTTTGTGGGATTCAAGCTGCTATAAAGATGTGAACTTAAAGCCATGAAATACTGTGTATTCGTCTATCATTTCCTACATTTGGTTATCCATTCATCACTCATTTGTCCATTAAATACTAGGTTTACGATAACACTAACCATGATATGCTTTAAACTATTGAATCAAATATGTCATTCTTTTTTTAAATAAAAAGAAATCATAACTGATTTCCTCATTAATTCAAACATATTCCTCATAAGGTCATTGCGTAAAATCCATTTTTTCACGTTTAAAAATTCAGTCATGGCAGGCTGAATAAATTAATAAACCATTTAATCAATAATTCAATTAAAAATATTTACATAAATCATCCTGCTGGTTGACTTGCAAAAACCAGCAACTTTTCCATCTTTTAAAGTTTTCTCAATATTTCTCTTTTTTTTTCAGCAGATTCAATCAAATAATTCGGTATACAAAATGAATCGATGTATTAATCAATCAATCATTTGGATAATCAATTATTCCATCGGTAATTTATTTTCATGTGTTTGCTCATCATTGCAACACAATGTTTGCAATTGTAAAATTTGCCTTTTAAAAACTTGCTTGTGGCTGATATTGTGATACCAGAGAATGCGTGGAGCCAGATAAATGTTTTCCGAAGTTGCTCAAAAATAATTTGAAGGTCACTAAAAAAAATTATATATTTTAAAATCTATTAAATTGATATTGCAAAAAGCCTCACGCACCTTGTCACGGATTTACAGAACCGCTGGTAAAAAAAACCCTTCTTTTATACTTATAATGATCTCGGCTGTGACCAGTGATGAATGATAAAATATGAAAGTTGAGTATAATTTGTTTCTCTATTTCTTACTTGCAGAATGAATGAATCGATTCAAAATATATTTGGAATCAGTGTCTGCTTATGGTGTAGAGACTAAGATATAGGATGTATCCATGGTGTTCAGAAATTACCGTTTAAATCAAACGAATCTTTTCAAAGAAAAGTCACGCTAGAAAACAACATGCCAAAGTTGATGTTTTCATACCTGGCGAACAATACCAAAGAGCTTATTCAAACGTATAGCTGAAAACTTTTACCAGATCCTCTCCATTGCCCTGATCTTAAGGATGTCAGCTCTTTAGGCAGATGAAAAGTCATTTAGCGACACACAAGCGAAGAAAACGTTTTGAACGAAGATGCGAAAATCTGGGCGAACATTTCTTCAGCTGGAACATTTGATTTATTATCTGGGACATCAACAAATACCGTATCGATTCTGAAAATGGCTGGATAGAAAAATAATTTCGTAATGTAAGAAATTAAGAAAATTCCATTTTTATCAAAGCAACCTCCCTCTAGCTATATTTGAATTACTCTTAAAATAAGCATCACCGACGGAGAGGAGCTATATTTGAATTACTCTTAAAATAAGCGTCACCGATGTAGAGGGCTCGACTGTCATGAATTCTAATGAAGCCGTCGTATTTTTCAAAATCAGACTCGCTAAAGTTACTTTCGAAAACATTTACGCTGTTCCTAGAATTCCCTACTATTATTATTATTACTATTGTTACGATTATTATTAAACGCAAATTATACGCTGTTCTATACGAGCGAAAATGATAGTTTCATTATACGTTTTTATTCCAATTACGATACATACAAAGTTCAATATTTGACAGTCGCAGCAGTTGAGTGACTCCACTGGTATATCAAATTATTTGGTTTCCCTATAGTCCCTGTATAACGTTCTATTGCAGTGTTTGTTTATATAATATATTCCGTTACAATCGATCTAATACACTGTTTCTTTGATACCCCGTCTATGTATAACGTTATGGAACATATTATTTTGTATGAGCTTTATAACAAACTTGGACCATGTCCACATAGCAATATCATAATATGTGACCCATTGTTGCAAAGTGGTATTTTGTCGGTATGAACTAGATGAGGAAAATTAAAGTTATAACCTTAAAGATAAAACATGGTGTTTCCATCTGTTCGTTATGGTAGAGTATAATAAATACTATTTCTTGCATTGCCAAACGTCCTAAAGTCCTATTTCCCATCGTTTTATCTCTAAATTCACTTATTGGAGTACAATATATCCCAACATAATACCGTTTTGACACGCGGGTCACAAATGTTCGCAACACAAGCCGTGAGCGGATCAGTTTGGTACAATATAAATGCATATCTTGTGACAAGGAACGACTGACTCAGTAAATACAGTATTTCTTCGCACCCGAAAGGTAGCGAGTTCGCTACCCGCTCCTGCGCTGAGCAAGTCGCTTCGCCCTAGCTCAGTTTGCGGCGCTATGCTGCGGCTAACGCCTGGATTATTCCAGTCTTCCCTTGAAATAGACTTTAGAAGACAAATTTCACATATAGGATGAATAAAGCGAATATATAATTGAAGACTGGTTTTCCAAACTTGTTAAGTCGAATATTGCACTGTTTGATATTTTCACTCCATGAGATAGATTGAAACCAAAATCTAACTTTAAGCATTAATAGGGTTCAATAATCAGATGTCACGTCGCCCAGCAACAAGCAGCTTGGTTCTTAACAAAGAAAATCGGTACTTTTTATTCTTCATGCTGGCTAGAACATTTTCACATGTCATGTGATGGGAATGTATAAAAGTCAAAACATGTTCAGATTTATAATGTCATTCTCTTCTGGATACACTTTTATGCTCGTCGGAGAAGTATTTCTTAAGGACGTCTGCCATTGTTCCGATATTTTAGAGCCAGTTACTAAGTTACTATGCGTCATTACAATGGACGTGACGTCACGACTGTTGAACCCTATTACAAGGACACAAAATCGTATATACAAACAAAAGGTCAAGTTGGTACATAAATAATTGTTCCCTTCAGACTTGCTATTCATAATAAACAAACTACTTTAATTTTAGACCTTAAGTGCGTTCATAGGTAAGATTCTTTAAAAATGATTGTCAAAATGAAGCCATTCTGCTATGTTAAACGCATTGTTTGTATGTGTTAAATTCAAACGTAACTTTGAAGTACCGTCAACTGGGGCTACTTAGGCCACCCGGGTTAACGTAGGACACTTACTGAAAACAAGATTGCATATTTTAAAAGATAAATTACATGTAGCTTTTATCTTTTAAATAATTAGAACCCAATAGATCTAATAAGCACTCATGAATTTAACTTTTTTTAAAAAGCAACCTTTTTTATTCTACGAAGTGGCCTAAGTAACCCCGGTTGACGTAAAATGTTTTATTAATTAAAACTCTTTATAACGAGATATCTTATTGTTCTATCTGCTTGATTCAAATGGTTTTTTTTAACGTAATGGAGCTTTGTTGACAAAAACTAATTTTTTAAAGATACAATATCATATAATTTGTGCGGCTATGTGTTCTAGTGTTTTGATAATCGCCTTCGGATTGGAAGGGACTGGGTTCGCGTCGTCAGAGGCGCATAGTTGAGTCCTTGGTCAAAGCTCTTTGCTAACTTTCTCTCACCGTATTCAGGTGTAAAATGAGTACCTGGCCGTTAACAGCATTATCTCTGTCCGATAAAAAAGAAAATTGCAATACCGCCTAACAGGTTCATTTCTCCTCCTTCATATTAAGTGTTGCTGTTGGTTAGGGACCAATTGTAAAGCGCTTCGAGCGCGTTAAGTGGACATTACGCTTTCTAAAACTTCAAGTTTTTTAATATACATACATATATATACTTAATATAGTCGGCAGTTATTGTTTAACATTGTATATTACAGAATACAATTGTAACATAAACATAATATATTACGCTATCTGTCAAGGAGTCTTTGAAGTCTAAGCTTTAAGCTACTTTAATAAGCTGTTGGATGTTATTTCTTTATTGTCGATATCTAAAGGTATAGATAGAATGAAGTTGACGTCACTCAGGTCTTTGTTTTTGTTTTTGTTTTTTTGCCATCCGAGTTTATGAGTAACTCTCACTAAACTGTATTAACCAGACTATAAACGTTCATGATTATAAATAGTTTTTTGCGTTGGTCCGTTATATCTCCGGATGGCAATGCTGTGAGTTTTTTTTAGCCAAGCGCACAGTATCTATAGTTTTAATGGCAAAGTTTGGAGCAGCGTGGCTCAGTGGTACAGTCTTTTCTTCGTACCCGAAAGGTATCGAGTTCGAATACCCAACGCGCTATCTGACCTTGAGTAAGTCATCTCGCCCTAACTCCGCTTGCGCGCTGTACTGCGGCTGACGCCTGGGTTATTCCAGTCTTCCCTTGGTATAGACCCTAAAGACAAATTAATGTTCCCTTTGGGATGAACAAAGGGAATTTTTAAAAGTTATGTGTTTTGTAATAGTGGCACTGAAATGTCCTCTGTGCCTGTCTTGAAATGACCAATGCTATGAAATGTTATAATATAATAATGAAATGTTACATAAAGCATTTTTCAGTTCATTTATCATATTCTATGTACATATTTTACATTAATATCCCTGAGCAAGAACCTACACCCCCGCCCCTCCTCTCTCCCCCCCCCAACCCCCAACCTGATCCCCTTTAAAAAAATATTCTCGCTTGCGGAGCTTCAATGTAGTTGACACCTGGGGTTATCTTGATATTTTCTCAAGATTGAACCATAACTTTTTTTTAACTTCCAAAGATGGATAAAAGGAATGCTTTAAAAAAAAGTATAACTGCGATCACTTAATAATTATATTAGATATGTAATAGTAATAATATATTAACCATTTTTCCTATCTCTTATTTCATAAAGAGAGTTCAGAGTTCATTTCTGAATTTAGGGAACATACAAAAGTGTGACGGCAAAAACTGGTTCCAATCTCTTCCTTGGAAGTGTAAGACCACTCTTCAGGACGACTGAATACATACCTTGTGTAATATATCTTCTGGTTTTAGAGTGATGGCTTCTTATTTTCTAGTCTAAATACATTATGCTGGTCGTTGATAAAAGATCATCCATCTCCGCTCTTTTACGACCCGTAATATCTTAAAGAATCCGACTATTCATCCTGTATCACAAATAGTTCTGCCACCGTATGATTCAATACGTAACGTATTCATTAATAGTCCTCCGAAGGACTGGTTACATACACACTTCCCAAAGATTTTGGAACCAGAAGAGTAGAAGGTGTGACGTCACGACTTCTCTACCCTATTGCGATAGTAAGGATTTCAGATTTAATTGAGAACATTCGCCTATTTATTGCATTGTGTTGATGAATGTAAAATTTGCTTCTCGTGACTTGCTTGAAAGCTTCATTAAATTTCACGATTAAAATGAACCCAATTTTTCAGTGTGTTTATTTTTTAAATATTTATTCTTATAGGCGTGTTGGCAGGGTGGGGGAGAAAGGGTCAGCGTGGTAGAGCGGCACTGTGTTTGCTTCGTACCAAAGGGTACCGAGTTCGAACACCGGCCGCGTGGTGTCATATTGAGCAAGTCACCTCGCCCTCGCTCGAATTTGCGGCGCTGCAATACACCCAAGGCCTGGTATATTCCAGGGTCCCCTCTAATATTAGGCCGTTTTGAGATGGCTGATTTTCCGGATAAAGACGTCGGGCACGGATAAAATATTTAGAATACAGAGAAGAGCCGCTAGACCTACCCATATCAAGCTTAAAAAATACAACAAAAACGGCAGAGAACGTTGGGTGGTTGGTATGGGTAGGTCTAGCGGCTCTTCTCTTTATTCTTAGTACTCGTATTTTTTCCGTGCCCGATGTCTTTATCCTGAAGACGGAAGACGGCAGTGCCGGGTCGTCTGAGTCGGTCTCCGGTGTGGGTTAGCCCTTACGGTCCCACGGTTACGCTTATCCACCCCATGACAGAGGAAATCTTCATCAGTGGGGACTTTCCACCCGTCCAATATGTAGGCGTTGTGGTAACGAGCCCGAAACCGCAGAGCATCGAGTTGAACGGTGCGTTGTGACAAAGCTTCCGGGTGGATTTGCGACGGTGCACGAGTTCGAGTTCGGTACGGAATTTGCTGATTGGGTCGATCGTCATAACATAGTAGTGTGAGCACCATTATAAGCTGCTGCCATATAATAACAAAATATCTTAATTACAGAGGACAGAGAATGTTTACTTCATATATCCATACAGGTGTTATGCATTTAGGTATAATACCCACAACATCCGCAAATCGGATATACTGTTCCAACACACAAAATTATGTGTAATCTTGAGTGTTTATAGTCTGATTGATAGAATTTAGTGACAACTTATAATTAAAATGGCTGTCTAAAAACAATAACAAAGAACTGAGTGACGTCAAATTCGTTCCTTCTATATCAAAATGACCCATAATTTGTCACGAAGACTCAAACTTTACATTTCCTTAAAATGTACTGTTTTAATTTTTTTTCGACAAGTCGGGAACTATGTTAATCGATCGATAGATCTAGCATAAAAATACTGGCTTAAAATTTCTGATATCAAATTTCTGTTTTAGAATTTCTGTTCTAAAATTTCTCTTTAGAATTTCTGTTCTAAAATTTCTCTTTTAGAATTTCTGTTCTAAAATTTCTCTTTTAGAATTTCTGTTCTAAAATTTCTCTTTTAGAATTTCTGTTCTAAAATTTCTCTGTTAGAATTTCTGTTCTAAAATTCTCTTTTAGAATTTCTGTTCTAAAATTCTCTTTTAGAATTTCTGTTCTAAAATTTCTCTTTTAGAATTTCTGTTCTAAAATTTCTTTTTTATGATTTCTATTCTAAAATTCTGATATAAAACTTCTGTTCTAAAATTCTGGTATAACATTTTCTGGTATAAAACTTGCGTTCTAAAATTCTTGTATAACATTTTCTGGTATACAATTTTTTGTTACAAAATTCTGGTATAACATTTTCTGGTATAAATTTTTTGTTACAAAATTCTGGTATAACATTTTCTGGTATAAATTTTTGTTATAAAATTCTGGTATAACATGTTCTGGTATAATTTTTTTTGTTCTAAAATTCTGGTATAACAATAAAATTTTCAGGTCTAAAATGTATGGCCTAAATCAAATAAAGGCATTTTGTCAGCGTCTGGCCGAAATGAAAACGCCTCAATCATCTAATCAGTTTACGGGATTTCCTCTCAACTGGAAGATCGATAAATTAGAACTCCTTGGCCTGGTCTATTTATGTATCCGAACCAATATTAACAGATCCATTTTTCATCTTTTCCCCTCCCCTTCCCCACACCCTTCCTCCAACCATCTCCGCTGTCATCATCTCCTTTCATCGCCATTTACTAAACTACGATCTTTGCTTTGACTCCTCTATCTTGTTTGCCAAGCCAACAAACTGAGTGGCTTCGTTTATTTAATTCAATTTTCGTTGTTTTGAAACTTGTTGTTTTTCACACTGCATTAGCTAAAGGGCATCGTATTAAGGTGACCCAGCAAGGAAAAAGCACTGTACTGCAACCTTGAGGGCTCCGGGTACTAACTCTATAACTCTCTCCTTACCGATCATTTTCAGTATTTTCCACCAAAAAATGACGGGCTTACCGAGCAGAAAAATTGAGTTTTTAAACTCAAACAAGCTCTCTACAAAACAACTTTATGTTCTTATTAATTAAACGAAGATCATTCTTCAAAGTTTGTGATGTACAAAATAAACCTGAATAAGAAGAAAAAATGTATATTGTGTTGTAACAAATGTGACGCTTTTGCTGTAGGTGGTAAGGAGAGGGTTGTTTGTTTTTGTTTTTAAGGGTTTTACGGCGCTTGCAACACATTTAGGTTATATCAGCGCCAGTAAAAAAGGAAGAAAATGGGATAGTAAAAAGTTATAGAATTACAATTAAAGCACCCAAGAAAAAGTAAGACATAGGGGAACTGGGAACAAATAGGGATCAGATGTAGATTCCAAGAGCACACACCAATGTACTTAGAGAGTTAACACACTTTTCGTCTCTTAAATTAAATCAAGAGAGATATTCTCAGATTCCTTGGACAAAAAAGGTGATTCCTGTTGATATTGGACTTCTGTTTGATTGATTATCTATTTTGTTCCTTCAGAGAATGCCTTAGTGTCGTCATCTTACAAGGTCTCGTGGACGAGAAAATGTCTGACGTCAACAGGGAATCACTCATGTTGTCCAAGGGAGCAAATTGGGGGTTAATAATCTTCCCCAAGGAAAAGAAAACGAAAATGCCTGAAGCGGGGCTCCAACCTGGGACCTTCCGGGTCACAGGCAGTGAGTGCAATGCCATAACCACTCCCCCACTTCGCCCCCCCCCCCTCCCTCCCCTTCAGCAGAAACTAGGATAAACGCACCGGACTTAATGACTCGGAAGGAATACTTTATAGTGTTTTTTTTTACTGCAAGATTCATCCTTTCATCCAGTGACTATCGGCGGTGTAATCTCATCTAGGTGCCCTGTTTGATAACGGACAAGACTCCTGACATTTGTAGCCGTTAACTCATTAACACCGTGACTGGAAAATATTCGTATTCCAAAAAAAAATTTGTCGAGAAACCTCGTCCTTCTTGAAATATCGATCGATTTAAATGTGACCTATCGTCTCAAAACGGTATTATGTCGGAACGAACCAGATGCTTAAAAGCCGTTCGCTCGCAATACGCTTCAACAGTCCGTAACGTTACTTCCCTCGTAATGACGCATGGTAACTTTGTAACTGGCTCTAAACTATTGGAACAATGGCGGACGCCTCTATGAAAATATTTCTCCGACAAGCATAAAAGCTATCCAGAGGGAAAAAAAGCTTATAATCTGATCATGTTTTGACTTTTACACATTCTGATCACAAGACATACGAAAAGTACTAGCCAGCATGAAGAATAAAAAGTACCGGTTTTCTTTGTTTAGAACCATGATGGACGCCGTTGCTGGGCGACGTGACATCAGACTATTGAATCCAATTGCTGCTGTCTATTTAAATATACAATCAATTTCATCCCGTGACTCCGAAGAACTACATCATGTCCCCCATGATTAATCATATTCTAATCACTGTGACTCATTCATTGTAATCGATACGCAGTAAGTACGAAGCTACGAGTACTTGGTGTCATTGAGTGAGTCGTGTGTGTGCACTGTGGGGTTGACTGCTCAGAGCAGTGGAACGGTCTCTCTCTCTCTCTCTCTATCTCTCTATCTCTCTATCTCTATCTCTCTCTCTCCTGTGTGTGTGTGTGTGTGTGTGTGTGTGTGTCTCTCTTTCTTCCTTTCTCTCTCTCTCTCTCTCTCTCTCTCTCTCTCTCTCTCTACTCTCTCTCTCTCTACTCCCTCTCTCTCTCTGTGTGTGTGTGTGTGTGTGTGTGTGTGTTGTGTGTGCTTGTGTGTGTGTCTCTCTTTCTTCCTTTCTCTCTCTCTCTCTCTCACTCTCTCTCTCTCTCTCTACCCCTCTCTCTCTCTCACTCACACACACACACACACACACACACACACACACACACAACTTAGCTGTGAATCAGAACCTAGTTATAGACAGTGACAGTACCTAAGAATGTCAGTACAGTAATCCGCCTAGTTGACGACGTGTAAAGTATGTATTGAAAATAATATGGGTCCATATAAGCCTGCTTGGGGGAATATGAAAAAAAGGATATTGAGCATACTAAACCCAAGGAAATGCGCTAGATGAATGGTAATATATATATATATATATATATATATATATATATATATATATATATATATATATATATATATATATATATATAATATAATATAAATTGTCACTCACATTATATGGCCGAGACGTTCGTTTCTGTGGGTTTATTCCACGTCCTCAGTCGGATTACGCCGACTGAAGACGTGGAATAAACCCACAGAAACGAACGTCTCGGCCATATCATGTGAGTGACAATTCATATATTATATTAGCTTTAACCATCATTATCGAGCCATTTCGTACCTACGAGTACCCACCAACACTCATATATATATATATATATATATATATATATATATATATATATATATATATATATATATATATATATATATATCATTGCTGTAACTGCTATCCCTGGGAAATTTATCTTGGATGTTATCCAAGGCTTGAGTGAAATCGAATACCGACGGTAAAGGGTTAAATATCATAACAAATATTCGTAATACTCCCCCCCCCCCATATTTAAAGCTTGGAAATGGTTATTGATCTCGGGGTTAAGAGAGCCAATCAAAAGCGAGTACTCGGCAACCGGATGTGAGTTGTCAGTTTGGCATTTTTCATGGCAGATCACAGAGTTCCGGCATTAAACTGTCTGTCGGTTATTTTGAGAAGAGACAGAAATTTTGATCACATTTTAGACCCCTTTCAAATGTAAAACAATAATTACATTGAGATGGGGGGGGGGTGGAGTTTGTTTTGGGTTTTCTTTACGATTTATAATGCAAATACGAGGCTGTGTGGTCTTGTGGTATGGCACTCGCCTTCGGATCAGAAGGTCCTGGATTCGAGTCCCGTTCTGAGTGGCGTATTGTTGAGACATTGGAAAAGGCTCTTTACTCACATTTTCTCACCGTTCTCAGGCGTAAAATGAGTACATGGCCGTTAACATCGTTGTCTCTGTCGGAAAATAATTTTAATAATTGCCTAACAGGCGTCATGAGTGACGTCAACTTCGAACTATTTATAGAACCAACACAGAAAACTATGTGTAAACTTAAACGTTTATAATAATATGATCGAGAAAAATCGTGTGATAACTATCGAGTCACTCATATGTGGGTATATAAACAATAGCAATGATCAGAGAAAGGTCGATCTCATTTACGTTTTTGTTTATGCGGCTATTGTGCGGCTATGTGGTCTAGTGGTATGACACTCGCTTTCGGATCGGAAGGTCCTGGGTTCGAGCCTCGCGCTCGGCGCATTGTTGAGTCCTTGGAAAAGGCTCTTTACTCACATTCTCTCACCGTACTCAGGTGTAAAATGAGTACCTGGCCGTTAACAGCGTTGTCTTTGTCCCAAAAAGTTATAATATCGCCTGACAGGCGTCATGTCTCGTCCTACATGTTATGTGTTGCTGTTGGCCAGGGACCCCTTGTAAAGCGCTTTGAGCACGTTTAGTGGATATTGCGCTATATAAAAACTCAAGTTTTGTTTATAAAGAAACAACCATGTTTGTCCGAGCACGTGTGAAGGTGTGTTACAAAAGTCCATGTTTTGATTGGTCAAAAATCATCTGGTTAATTGCTGGACACCCCTATATCGGACATTGGCATTTAAATGGTTACAAATGATTTATTAGATTCAAGCCTAGTGTACCTCATTTGAGGGTTTTTGCCAAGATGAGGGTAATACTCTTCAACAGTCGTAACGTCACTTCCTTCCTAATGACGCCAACTAACTTAGTAACACTGGCTCTAAACTATCGGAACAATGGCGGACGCCCGTATGAAATATTTCTCCGGCAAGCATAAAAGCTTATCCAGAGGAAAAAAACACATAAATTTGATCATGTTTTGACTTTTACACATACTGATCCAAAGACATATGAAAAGTTCTAGCCAGCATGAAGAATAAAAAGTAATGGTTTTCTTTGTTTAGAACCAATATGGCCGCCGTTGCCGGGTGGCGTGACATCAGACTATTGAATCGTATTTAAATCGATCGAGATTTGAAGGGCGAGTTTTCTGGCCAAAATTTTAAATAAGGGTTTTTCCAGAGTGCGACAGCGCTGTGCGTATTTGTTATTTTCTGACATCTAGTCTAAATCAGATTTTTAGAATGTCGAACTTAAGTAACAAAATTTTATAATGATAATAATAAATGAGCTTTTATATAGCGCAATATCCACTTAGCGTGCTCAAAGAGCTTTACAAGGGGTCCCTGTCCAACAGCAACAATTAACATTTAGGATGGGACATGCCGCCTGTTAGGCGATATTACAATTTTTCGGACAAAGACAACGCTGTTAACGGACAGGTACTCATGTTACACCTGAGTGAGAGAATGTGAGTAAAGAGCCTTTTCCAAGGACTCAACTATGCGCCGAGCGAGGCTCGAACCCAGGACCTTCCGATCCGAAAGCGAGTGTCATACCACTAGACCACATAGCCGCACAATGTTACGCGTCTCCAAGCACTTTTACTGCGTTCCTTCAAGCCTCAAGCCATTATTGGTATTTTCTCAGTTCTATTTTCAAAAGGGATTTTTAAAAAAATCGAGAACTAATTATTTATCAACAACTTTAACTATAAGCTGACGACATGCTTCCATTATTTACTTTTTGATATATCGATCTAAAGGGGAATAATATCGATTTAGTGTTTAAAGTGGTTAATTACATCTAAATCGATATGCCTTTCAGGCATTGTTGCGTAGTCTAACATTGTTGATGTTTTCTTTGAGCCAAAACTGGAACGATTCATTAACATAACTTGCAGCAAATCGATTATAAACAAGTTATAATGTTGTATTGAAACATATCCGTTTACTAAATCATGATTCCAATGCGGTATAAATTGTGGAGTCAAAAGGCTAAAGAATAAGATAGATGGATGGATAGATAGATAAATAGTAGATAGATAGATAGATAGATAGATAGATAGATAGATAGATAGATAGATAGATAGATAGATAGATAAATGGTAAGATGGTTAGATAAATAGATAGATGGAAAGATGAATAGATCGATAGATAGATAGATGAATGGATGGATAGAAAGATAGTTAGATGGTTATAAGAATAGAATGAAAGATAGAGAGATAGATAGATAGAGAGTGGTAGAGAGAGAGGGGGGGTGGGGTGGGGGTTGAATAACAATAACTATACTAATTATCATCAACAACAGCTACAACGTTTAAACAACAACAGTAACAACAACAACATCAACAACAACATGAACAACAACAATAACAACATGAACAACAACAACAACAACAACATCAACAATAACCGCAACAACAAGAAGAACAAGAAGAACAATAACAACAACAACAACAACAACATCAACAAGAACCGCAACAACAAGATCAACAATAACAACAACAACAACAACATTAACAATAACAACAACAACAACAACATCAACAATAACAACAACAACAACATCAACAACAACAACAGCAACAACATCAACAACAGCAACAACAACATCAACAATAACAACAACAACAACATTAACAACAACAACATCATCAACAACAGCAACAACACCATCAACAACAGCATCAACAACAACAGTAACAACAACAACATCAACAACAACAGCAACAACAACATCAACAATAACAACAACAACAACAACATTAACAACAACAACATCATCAACAACAGCAACAACACCATCAACAACAATAACAACAACAACATCAACAAGAACCGCAACAACAAGAACAAGAACAACAACAACAATAACAACAACAACAACAACATCAACAAAAACAACAGCAACAACATCAACAACAGCAACAACATCAACAACAACAGCAACAACAACATCAACAATAACAACAACAACATTAACAACAACAACATTAACAACAACATCAACAACAACAGCAACAACAACAGCAACAATTACGACAGAATAACTCACACTTTCTTCTTCACGCATCGTCCTTTGCAGCAGTTCCTTGGCATTCGACAACAGGACGGGCACCTGAACAGAGCACCGTAACGCCAACACATGTAAGTCAGGAGACCCAAAAATACGGCACCTAGCATGGCCGCCAGAATTATCCAGCCAAGACTCAAGTCAATCTGGAAAATGGAACGATTTCATTTTCTTTGTTTTTTTCTTTTATAATTTTTTTGTTGTTGATATATTTTTGGTTGCTTAATCATTTTGTTCAATTGTTCTCAAAATCATCATATTCATCATCATTATTGTCATCATCATCATCATCATCATCATCATCATCATCATCATCATCATCGTCATCGTCATCATCATCGTCATCGTCATTATCATCATCACCATCATCAATATCTCCAAAATCAACTCCACCGCCGCCATCACCACCACCACATCATCATCATCATCATTGTCACCATCATCATCACCATCACCATCATCAATATCTCCAAAATCAACTCCACCGCCACCACCACATTATCATCATCATCATCATCATCATCATCATCATCATCATCATCATCAACAACATCCTCATCATAGTTGTTATCCTCATCAGTAGCATCTCGCCGCTTTCGCCCACTTGCAATCGTTCTGGTTGTGACGGTGTCGCCTTATATACCGTCATAGCGTTGAAGGCCAAACCAACAGAATCGACTGCGTGGATAATAAGGGGCAGCGTTTGTACCAGAACCAGTGGGATATACAGTTTTTTGGGGGTGTTTTTTGTTTTTAAGTGTTTCACGGCATTTGCAACACATTAAGGTCATATCAGCGCCAGTAAAAAGGAAAAAATGGGATAGTAAAAAGCTCTAGAATTACAATTAAAGAATCCAAGAAAAGGTAAGACATAGGGGAATTGGTTCAAATAGGAAACAGGTGTAGATTCCAAGAGCACACTATTAGTGTACTTAGTTTGAGATCACCTAAACGTATCACCCAGACACCAGCACAGGTCCCCGCTAAGAGGAATACGCTCAAATGTTTACAAATCATATATAATATGTAAACAAAACATAATATAGTGCATAACAGAGAGATGATGTACAAGGAAAAAATATCATCCCCCAAAACTATCTATACATTTGACTGTTTCCCTCTCAACATGGGCATTCGGCCAGGACCAGGACAAAACCAAGTAATCTCATTCCAAGACAAAGACAGAAAGCATGTTGGAAAACAGACATAGGGGGATAGAAGACACAGTATGTACCTCCCTACCCACTATGGGAGGTCAGTAACCCCACCCAGGGATATACAGTGTTTTGTATTTACATTTGAGGTTTACATAAAATGATAGGATTATACTTACACCAGAAGTATTTGGTTGCGCCGGAGCCGCAGTGGCGGGAGCGGCTGTAGTAGGGGCGGCTGTTGCAGGTGCAGCTGTGACTGGCGGAGCTGTCGTAGGACATTCCTGTATGGAAAAGATGTACAAAAATACGATTGTAATTGGATTCAATAGTCTGATGTCACGTCGCCCAGCAACAGCGACCATCGTGGTTCTAAACAAAGAAAGTCTGTACTTTTTATTCTTCATGCTGGCTAGACCTTTTCATATGTAATGTGATCAGAATGTATAAAAGTCAAAATATGATCAGATTTATATAATGTTTTTTTTCCTCTGGTTGCGCTTTTATGCTCGTCTGAGAAATATTTCATAAGTACGTCCGTCATTGTTCCGATAGTTTAGAACCAGTTACTATGTTACCATGCATCATTACGAGGGAAGTGACGTCATGACTGTTGAAGCGTATTGTAATAAAGCTGTGCCTGGTTGAAGTTATGTTCATAAGGTGTAAAAGGCACATGTCATCCCACCACTTAAATCTATCACGCCACGCTTATGGAAGTCGGATTGGACAAATTAAATCCCTCGAGGGGGCGGGGACATTGACTCTTCGAAACTGGGGGAGAAGTTGCCAGGCTTTTCCACCAGCAAGAGGAGACATTGGGTGGCTTCCTTTCAAAGGAGCATGCTATTTCCTGCCCATCAATGTTTTTGTTTATTCATCTTAACAACGCCACTACCACATTATCTCATTCGTCTGTAGTGTTTCATTCATCCTGCTTTGTTGATAAAGGGGAAACCCGAAACGTCCATTTTATCTGTTTTCGAGTATTAAATTGAACCTTACATTGAATTTCACATTTTTATCTCACTCTCGATAGTGATTTGAAACAACTTAATGACGAAACCAGAATAGCATCATTGTCAGAGCTATCAAACAGAAACAATTAAGGTGTAAGACAGATACAATTGGACAAAAAAATATCTTCACCGCAAGGCAGCGTGGCTCAGCGGTACGGTCTTTGCTTCGTACCAAAAAGGTACCGAGTTCGACTACCCGCCTCGTTGTGTATCCTTGAGCAAGTCACCTCGCCCTAGCTCACTTTGCGGCGCTGCACTGCGGCTGACGCCGGGGTTATTCCAGTCTTCCCTTGGAATAGACCGTAAAGACAAATTTCCCCTCGGGGATGAATAAAGGGAATTTATTTATTTTATTTATTTAATTTTAACGGCCGAAGCCGGGAAGTCGGATGGCATGGAAAGCGGAAGGCTTTAAGTCAGGAAGTTCATAAAACATATTCGATTCTACCCGAGTTTTATACGTATAACTATAATATATTCAATTTTTACACCTAAATTACCCAGACTTAACTCATTCAACCCTAACACCGACTATATCCGTAGTTTACTAGGGTTACTTTTGTCCCATGCCTATTAATTACATATATTTTCTGGGACAAATTATAGGCGTAGTATCTAGGCTAATGTTGTTATTTGTTAATTTTAATACATTTTTGCCAATTTTGAAAAGAAGCAAACATTTCTGGGATTGAGATAGTTAAAACTGTTGTGGGTCCCGATAGATGGTAGTGCACTCGCTTCTCAAGAAAAGGGACCAAGATCGATCCCGTGTTTTTCAAGAGTGCGTAAGTTAATTTTTTTTTTATTTGAGCTTGATCTAGTGCAATATCCACTAAATGTGCTCAAAGCACTTTACAAGGGGTCCCTGGTCAACAGCAACATTTAACATGTAGGACGGGACAAGACGCCTGTTAGGCGATATTACAATTTTTCTGACAAAGACAACGCTGTTAACGGCCAGGTACTCATTTTACACCTGAGTACGGTGAGAGAATGTGAGTAAAGAGCCTTTTCCAAGGACTCAACTATGCGCTGAGCGCGAGGCTCAAACCCAGGACCTCCCGATTCGAATGCGAGTGTCATACCACTAGACCACATAACCGTGGTAATTAAATACTGTTATGAGGCAGATGATCGTACATTTAATTTGAAAAGCTAAAGTTGAACAGTTTAGGAGACTCAGACAGACCAATTTTCCATTTGGGAATAGTTTTACATGACGATAGATGGTGGTTGGCAGAGCGTTGCCCATTATCGTCATGAGATGTGTAATGCAACGATGTGATAAATGTAACCACCTATACTATGTCGTAAAATGGACTCACAAGGGAAGGGAAGAGTAACTGGGGAAAGAAGAGAAATTGGTACGTAGGAAAGAAAGAGAATTGGAAACGGACTTGAGACATTAGTAGTTCTCGTCGTTGTCGTCGTTGTGGTCGTAAAATTAGGAGTAGATGTAGTAGTAGTAGTAGTAGTAGTAGTAGTAGTAGTAGTAGTAGTAGTAGTAGTTAGTAGAAGTAGGTTGTATTAGTAGAAGTAGGGTTGTCATTAGTAGAAGTAGGTAGTAGTAGTAGTAGTAGTAGTAGTAGTAGTAGTAGTAGTAGTAGTAGTAGTAGTAGTAGATAGTATAGTAGAGTAGTAGTAGTAGTAGTAGTAGTAGCAGTAGTAGTAGTAGTAGTAGTAGTAGTAGTAGTAGTAGTAGTAGTAGTAGTAGTAGTAGTAGTAGTAGTAGTAGTAGTAGTAGTAGTGTAATGGTAGTAGCAATCAATATTTTCTTCTACCAAGAGACATTGTCTACAAAATGTTTGAAGATAACAAACTAAATCTTGATAATCGATGATGGCTGATGGCCCCTCCGTGACACATTGTTGCTATGCCTAGCAAGCTGGTAATGTGGATGCATTTTGACTTTTATCTTGTATATTTTGGTCTCGGGTTATTCAATCAATATACAAAGCGTATAGATAGTATGTGCTTGGCTAAGGAGTTCACAACATTGCCATCCGGAAGTGTAACGGACCAACACACAAAACTTTTTGTAACCATGCTCGTTTATAGTCAGGTTAACCCTCTCCTTACCACCTACAGCAAAATCGTCACGTTTGTTACGACACAATTTACATTTTTTCTTATTCAGATTTATTTCGTACATCACAAAATTAGAAAAATAGTCTTTGTTCGATTAATAAGAACGTAACATTGTTTTGTAGAAAGATTGTTTGAGTTTTAACAAAACAATTTTTCTGCTGGGTAAGCCTGCCATTTTGGGAAATACTGAAAATGGTCGGTTAATAGAGTTTAGTGAGAATTACTCATAAACGAGGATGGCAAAAAACCCTAACAAAGACCTGAGTGACGTCATCTTCGAACTATTTATACCTTTGAAAATGACATGTTATCGTATATTCTATTAAAACTAGTCAAGGATCATTTCAATGTTCTGTTTTTATTCAAAAATTAAAAACAAATAAAAAAATGTCTGCATCTGTTATCGACCGATAACCGTTAATCGACGACCGATAACCATTAATCGACGACCGATAACCATTAATTGACGACCGATAACCGTTAATCGACGACCGATAACCGTTAATCGACGACCGATAACCGTTAATAGACGACCGATAACCATTAATCGACGACCGATTACAACTCAAGTACTTGCCTATCACCCGAAGCAATAGGATTGAATAGTCTGATGTCATGTCCACCTAGCAATGAGCAACTTGGTTCTAAACAAAGAAAATCGGTACTTTTTATTCTTCATGCTGGCTAGAACGTTTTCACATGTCATGTGATCAGAATGTATAAAAGTCAAAACATGCTCAGATTGATACTGTATTTCTCCTCTGGATATACTTATATGCTCGTCGGAGAAGTATTTCATAAGGGCGTCCGCCATTGTTCCGATAGTTTAGAAACAGTTCCTAAGTTACTATGCGTCATTACGATGGAAGTGACGTCACGACTATTGAAGCCTATTAGCCCCACGGTCCTGAGCATCACTCACAACTTTAACAACAGGCGATTGAAATGAGTGTCATCAGATGTTGCGATGCAATTGGATTCAATAGTCTGATGTTACGTAGCCCAACAACGGCGGCCATCGTGGTTCTAAACAAAGAAAATCAGTACTTTTTATTTTTCATACTGGCTAGAACTTTTCATGTCTTGATCAGAATGTGTAAAAGTCAAAACATGATCAGATCTATGTTTTTCTCCTCTGGATACGCTTTTATGCTCGTCGGAGAAATATTTCATAAGGGCGTCCGCCCTTGTTCCTATAGTTTAGAGCCAGTTACTAAGTTACCATGCGTCGTTACGAGGGAAATGACGTCATAACTGTTGAACCGTATTCCTTCACCAGTGTTTAAAAACGCGAGACTGTGAGACTGAGCAATTTGTCTGTTTGGCGTGTAATATAGGCAGTATACGCTTGTCTAAGAAGCTCACAACATTGCCATCCGAAAATATAACTGACCAACACATAAAACTATGTGTGACCATGAACTTTTATAGTTTAGGTATACAGTTTACTCATAAACGTGGATGGAAAAAAACAATAACAAAGACTCGAGTGAAGTCAACTTCGTTCTATCTATATTAGCTATGGAATACTCTTCAACAGTCATGACGTCACTTCCGTCGTAATGACTCATGGCAACTTAGTAACTGGCTCTAAACTATCGGAACAATGGTGGACGCCCTTATGAATTATTTCTCCGACGAGCATAAAAGTGTATCCAGAGGAGAAAAACATTATAAATATGATCATGTTTTGACTTTTATGTATACTGATCACAAGACCTATGAAAAGTTCTAGCCAGCATGAAGAATAAAAAGTACCGCTTTCTTTGTTTAGAACCACGCTGCTTGCAGTTGCTGGGCGACGTGACATCAGACTATTGAATCCAATTAAGGAATGTTTGCCGGGTCTTTCCTTTGATTGGGAATTAAATAGACAAGGGGCCGGAATGGGCTAAATTGCAGGGAATATTCTGATTGGTTACTGCTTAGTAACGCTCGAATCACCAATAGGATTCAATAGTCTGTCACGTCGGCCCAACAACGAGTAGCTTGGTTCTAAACAAAGAAAATCGGTACTTTTTATTCTTCATGCTGGCTAGAACGTTTTTACGTGTCATGTGATCAGAATGTATAAAAGTCAAAACATGATCATCATTATAATGTTTTTTTCTCCTCTGGATACACTTTTATGCTCGTTGGAGAAGTATTTCATAAGGGCGCCCGCTATTGTTCCGATAGTTTAGAACCAGTTACTGAGTTACTAAGCGTCATTACGAGGGAAGTGACGTCATGACTGTTAAAGCCTATTGACAATGTTATGCCGAAGCATGTTGTCCCAAGAATATCAATATCACAATATTGCTATTTTCCCCGCTTCCGTGAAGAGCCTCCATTAATAACGGCAACGCACTGATAAGCACCAGCAATAAAATAGTCTTGGCTTTCCAGTATTATTCACTCTTATATCGACAGGAAACGCCTGGAGCTGTGGGTATATCAAATATTGGGAGATTTATCTCCCCTGTCTGTCCAATGCATCGTCAGAATTAATCAATACCTTATTATTGTTATCACACATTGGAGATTTTGCTGGAGAAAAATTCTATATTAAAATCATCTTTAGATGCCATCTTTTTTAAAAACTAAATATTCTGATAAAGATCGTCTTTATAATTAGTTTAGTTTAAAGAAAGCAGGATGTTGTGGCGAATAAAAATTGTAAAATTCTTGATGCAAAAAAAAATGGTGCCTAAACGGCCAGATTAACTTCATTAAAGTAAATTTGATCCCATTTCCCCCAACGGGGAGAACGATTGAAGCATTGTGTGACATATTAACCCTCTCATTACCAGCCATAATTTTCATAATTATCCCCAAAACGTCACACCCACCCAACACAAAATTAGTCTTTTCTTACTCAAACATAAAAGCAACAAATACATTCTCTACATAATATTGATCAATAAAATTAACTATACAAGACAGTGCGATGTTTTTATAGCTATAATAAAACATTTTTCTTTGAATTGTGTGATTTACAATAGAAATCAGAATGATAAAAGTGCTGGTTGGATCGATTTTCCCCATGGTTGGTAAGGAGAGGGTTAAATCTCAATATATAGGGTGTTTTAAAAAAATTGAAATAGCTTAACAACTAGAAATGATAGAAACATCTATCTAGATTTTTGCATAGTTTCTCGTCACTATTCAAGTTTATTGTGGTGAAAAAGATGGTAAAATTATGTAGGTGGTGCTGCGAGAAATGTATGTGTAATTTTGAAAAAGTTAAGTGTGATTTTTTAAAATTACTACAATGAGGAGGGGGGGGGGGGGGGGGGGGGGCGTGACACGTATCCACCTTCACCTCCTTTACTGCATAACTTAATATAATCAACATAAGTGCCTGCTCCACTCACTTTACTGAATTACAAATTCACCCCAAATTAAATACCGGAGCATACTCAATGTCTCAATCGTTTCTATGTTACATGTTTGTGTTGAGAATATTGGCTATTAAGCTTAAATGCTGGCCAACTAACTTCGCGGCGGTTGTGTGTGTGTGTGTGTGTGTGTGTGTGTGTGTGTGTGTGTGTGTGTGTGTGTGTGTGTGTGGTGTTGAACCCGTGACCTCAAGAAGTCAGGAGGAGAAGGCTCTGATAAAGACTAGGGTTAGAGACGATTTTTTGGGGGGAGATCGTGGATAGCTCATACGGTAGAGTCACGCTCTCCCCGGCCAGGCGGAGTTGTCGTACCAGTAAGGTCGCCGGTTCGAACCCCCATTGCCGCCGAGAAATTTTTATTCTCTAATGTCTTCTGGCACTTTCCTACTCACTTCATTTCTTGTTGTTATCAATTTAATATAATGTATGGGTTCTTGCCGGCTTGGAAATATTTATAAAAACTAAAAAAAAGAATGGCAAATCACCTTAATAACGGTGGTTAAACAAAACCATAACTTACGGTCACCTTTTGTCTATAATGCTGACGAAGGTGAAACCCATAACGTCTTTATAAATGATCCTGAAATAAAGCTGACTTGGACTATACTGTTGTCACTTTTCAAATATGATTTTGTCGCAAAACGCGAGATATTTGGTATTGAGGGCTGAATAAGCAAAGTGTACGACAGGGACATGCGGCAACCCAAGTGTACGACTTGAGGGAGCCCTTGTAAAAAGTGTACGGTATGGGGGAGGAAGGGGGGGGGGTTCTTTCCAGGCCTTCTGTGTGACCTTAAAGTGATGTTCAGCTATAAGTGACATACGGTTAGGTAGAGGGAGCTTGTCTCAATTATATGGTCAAAACATTCGTCGTTTTCAACTAAAAGTTACGCTACACCAGTGCGATTCCCCTAACAACATCCTTAGTGTACGATATTAGGAGACTTCACTCTATATTTACTCCTATTAAGTTGTTTATTTTTCATCTGAATGAGTGCGAGAAAAAAGTACATACCTACTCAGACAGTACATATAATTAATTGACAAGTCTAAATCGACAATGCATATTGACGCACAATATCGATATCGTATTATCGCTGGGTTTTTCTTGTTTTAAAATGGAGATTGCACCGTTAACTCTCTCCTCACCAGCCATTTTCAGGATTTTCCCCAAAACGTCACACCCAACTAATACAAAAATATATTTTTTATCACGAAAACACAATAGCAGTAAAGTTCTTGCGATACATAATTTCTTTAGCAAAACAAGCTTTACAACACACTGATCGTTTTCTTTAAATTTTATGATGTACAAGAGAAATTTGAATAAGAAAAATGTTGGTTGTATCGTAACGAATGTGACGATTTTCCTATGGTTGGTAAGGAGAGGGTTAAGCAATAAAACGGTGTTGGATTCCAGTATCAATCATTCTAAGACTGACAAGATTGTGTCTCCTTCCCCCTGACAGCCTGTCTAGTGTATCGTCAGAATTAATCAATACTTTATTATTATTATCACACTTTGAGGATTTTGGTGGAAAGAAATTCTACGATAAAGTCAATTCATAAATATATTTTCGAAAATTAGGAAATCGATAACATTACGGGGAAGGGGGGGGGGGGGGGGGTCACGATAGCTCAGTTGATAGAGCACTCGCTTCACACGAAAGGGACCAAGATCGATACCGGGTCGAGATATTTTTCTGACCCCCCCCCCCCCCCCCCCCCCCCCTCGCTCCTCCTCTGTCCACCCAGCAGTGAATGGGTAGCTGAGTTGTTAGATTTAGTGTAAAATAAATACTTTGCGACAGACTAACGTCCTATCCAAAGGATAGCAAACAATCGCTATTGCCCCATTTCACGCTATAAAAAACGGGATAAACTCCGGCTCCGTGGGCCCAATGGCTTAGAAGGACTACTAATATAAAACAATCTTTAAAACTAGTTATTCAGTCTAAATAAATTTAATTGCTCGACGTCTACTTGTTGGCAGGTCTGATAATCCAAATTATTTTGTTTGTTTTTTTTGTTGTTTGTTTTTAAGGATTTTATGGCGCTTGCAACACATTAAAGTCATATCAGCGCCAGTAAAAAGGAAGGAAATGGGTTAGTAAAAAGTTATAGAATTACAATTAAAGCACCCAAGAAAAGGTAAGACAAAAGGGGAATTGGTTCAAATAGGAAACAGATGTAGATTCCAAGAGCACACTATCAAAGTACTTAGTTTGAGATGACCTAAAAGTCACATCCAGACACATGAACAGGTCCCCACTAATAGAAATACATTCAAATGTTTTCAAATCATATATAATATGTAAATAAAACATAATACAGTGCATAATCGAGAGAGATTTAAAAGGAAAAAAATCATCTCCCAAAACTAACTGCTATACATTTGACTGTTTCCCTCCCAGCTAGGGTCTCCGACCAGTGCCAGGATAAAACCCAAGTTATTTCATCCCAAGACTGAGACAGAAAGCATGGTGGAAAGAAGATAAAGGGGGATAGAAGACACAGTGTCTCCCTGCCCACTATGGGAGGTCAGGAACCCCACCCAGCCAAATCGTTATGGAATGGAAATACTTTCAAACGACGTAAAATATTGTCCATTACAACAATGATAAATCAAGCCCATAATTACATTCGGTTATCAGACCTGCAAATATGTGCACTAGCAATTGAGCTTTTTTTTAAAATTGAGCCTTTATATAGCGCAATATCCACTAAACGTGCTCAAAGCGCTTTACAAGGGATCCCTGGCCAACAGCAACATTTAACATATAGGACGGTACATGACACCTGTTAGGCGATATTACAATTTTTTTTCGGACAGAGACAACGCTGTTTACAGCCAGGTACTCATTTTACACCTGAGTACAGTGAGAGAATGTGTGTAAAGAGTCTTCCCCAAGGACTCAACTATGCGCCGAGCCAGAACCTTCGGATCCGAAAGCGAGTGTCATATCACTAGACCGCATAGCCGCAATTGTTGTATCGTTGAAAAAAAAAGAGAGTTGAAGCAGAAATTGGTGCCTAACAGAGTGAGATACTGTCTGGTAAGAAATGAAGTTAGTAGGAAAGAGATCTGAAAACAAAACAAAAAGAGATAAAGAGGGTAATATCTAGTTGTAGAGACAAGTACAAAAATAAAATTGAAAAATGCTTTTCTTCTGGGGATATAAGGGACACGTGGCGGGGGCTTAAAACTGCTGTGAACTATAATCCAAAGCCCACGATTATATCAGAAGATATCGAAATTGAAACTTTAAATAAATTTTATTCACGTTTCGACACAGCAAACAAATTTGATATTGAAAATGAAAAACATAAATTAGACAGGGCTTTGGAAGATGAAATGACTATTGAGGTCAGTGAAGAGGAAACGAGATTCGTATTTTCGAAACTAAACGAGAGGAAGGCTGCTGGGCCGGATGGATTGAAAGGAAAACTATTAAAAGAATGTGCCCACCAGCTTTCCCCCATTTATACACATATTTTTAACTGGTCCCTCCAATGCGTTTCAATCCCTGAAATTTGGAAAACTTCAAAAATTATTCCTGTTCCAAAAAAAGAAAAACTTGAAACTATGAACGATCTCAGACCTGTTGCACTGACTTCAATAGTCATGAAATCTTTAGAAAAACTTGTTCTTGTTAAAATTAGGAATCAGTTTATGCCATTGAGTGATAGTCATCAATTTGCTTACAAACCAGGACGTGGCGTAGAGGATGCCATTTTGCTGTTTACAAACAACATCTACAGGCATCTAGATCACGCTAGGAGCTATTGCAGATTGCTTTTTGCAGATTTTTCTTCAGCGTTCAATACAATGCAACCTCAGTTGGTTGTTCAAAAATTGACTAGTCTGAATTTAAACAAGTATATAATTGCTTGGGTGCTCGAATTTCTTACGGAGAGAGCACAATATGTTCAATTAGGGCAAAACAAATCTTCCTGTATAACTACAAATACTGGTGCTCCTCAAGGTTGTGTATTGTCCCCTGTATTATTCACAATATACACGAATGACTGTAGAAGTCAAAACCTGAGTGTACCTTTAATAAAGTTTGCAGATGACACCGCTCTTCAAGGCCTCATAACAAATGGCAACGAAGTGGCTTATAGGCAAGAAATTGATAGATTTGTGTCTTGGTGTGATGCCCACCACCTAGAGCTTAACATAAGCAAGACAAAGGAGCTAGTGATTGACTTTAGGAGAGTGAAGGAACCGATAGAACCGTTAAAATTAAAGGACCAATTCGTCCAGCGAGTTCCTCACTACAAATACCTTGGTGTAACGATTGATGACAGGCTCAAGTGGGATGAACACTTGAAAATAATTAGGCATAAGATGTGCAGACGTACATATTTTTTATCGAAACTCTCTCAGTTTAGAATAGATAAAACCCTCTGCACATTATTTTATAGAGCAGTAATCGAAAGTGTTTTGTCATTTTGTATAACAGCTTGGGGAGGCAATTGCTTAGCAGTGGAAAGGAACAAAATAAATTCAAATATTAAAAAATCCATTAAACGCTATATAAATGATGTTGACGATGTAGATCTTTTATACGAGAAATTTTGTATAAATAAAATAACTAAAATATTAAATGACCAGTATCATCCACTAAGACCATCAATTATTATGTCAGAAAGAAGTGGTCGCCCTTTCTCTATTTCAACGAAAACAGAGAGACACCGAAAATCTTTTCTGCCGTCCAGTATTAGGCTTTATAACAACAAGCAATAATCATTTTATATAATTATTTCTCATTTTTACTTTTTAAAAATATAAATATTAATTTATTAATTTATCTGTTTTGCAATCTTTTCAATTTTCAATTTATAGTGACAGTTTTAACTATTTTACAGTGTTGAAATTATTCATATTATTAAGCGCAGCTCTGGTTATAGAGCTGCTCCTTTTTTTTATATATACATCCTATTTCCATTGTATTTTTATCTTATGTGTAAATTACAACACGTCTGTACAAAAAATTTCCTTTTTGGGATGCAATAAAGTATTATTATTATTATTATTATTATTATTATTATTAAAGTGCCAGAAGACAACAGAGAATAAAAACTTCGCGGCGGCGATGGGGGCTCGAACCGTAGCCATCGTTGACATATAGCCCGACACTAGAACCCTCTAGGACTGGCAGTTTGACGTCATTTTTTAGGTTTGTGTAGCGTCTAGTGAGCTGTTGTTAGTAGAGCTCATGGAAACACGTTATTTCATTGGTTGAACTATTGAATACAACTCACGATTTTTGTGGCATTTTGACGTCTTTATTTTGGTCAGTGTCAGGCTATAACTTTACGATGGCTACGCCCGAACCCGCGACCTTACTGGTACGACAACTCCACCTGGCCGGAGAGATCGTCTCTACCCTATGAGCTATCCACGTTCAAATTTTTACCATATTATATTAATTAAGGCTATGGCTATATCAAATGTTGAAAGAGTTATCGTTCCTATGTAGTGTAGTTTGAATTGGATTCAATAATCTGATGTCACGTCGCCCAGCAACGGCGGCCATCGTGGTTCTAAACAAAGAAAATCGGTAATTTTTATTCTTCATGCTGGCTAGAACTTTTCATATGTCTTGTGATCAGAATGTGTAAAAGTCAAAACATGATCAAATTTATGTTTTTTTCCCTCTGGATACGCTTTTATGCTCGTCCGAGAAATATTTCATAAGGGCGTCCGCCATTATTCCGATAGTTTTGAGCAAGTTACTAAGTTACCATGCGTCATTACGAGGGGGTGACGTTGCGACTGTTGAAGCGTATTAACCAATAGATAGTATGCGCTTGGCTAAGGAGTTCACAACATTGCCATCCGGAAGTATAACGGACCAACACAATACAAAATTGTGTGTAACCATGATCGTTTCGAGTCAGGTTAATACAGTTTGGTGAGAATTACTCATAAACGCGGATGGCAAAAAACAATAACAAAGACCTGAGTGACGCCAACTTCGAACTATCTATACGATGTCTTTGTTTTCATGTATGGGTAGGTGAGGGCATCTTGGTGGTGGAATACGCATTAGATTTACGTTATAGCAGTATCTCCTTTCCCCGCTCTCGGAAAAAGCAGACAAAGGATTGCTATAGAGAAGATAGTAAAAGTAAAGTTATATAAGATAAAACGGAACAAAAAGCAGCATCCTGTGCATCTGCATCATCGTCATCGTCGACGTCATCATCATCATCGTCATCATCATCATCATCATCATCATCATCATCATCATTATTATTATCACCACCATTACCATCAACACAAACATCATCAAAATCATCATCATCATCATCCTCCTCATCATCATCATCATCATCATCATCATCATCACAAACTGCTCAATGCAGCCACTCCATTACTCCAATGAGAAAACAAAAGATGTGTTCATTCTTCAATGGACAGGAAACGTCTGGATTTGTTGATATCAAATATTGGAAGATTTATCGCCTTTGTCTGCCTAGTGCATCGTTAGAATCAATCAATACAATCTCATTGATATCATACATAGGCAATGAATAACATTCAAAGGTTTGGAGCTGGCACTCATATCAATAATGATGAGAAATACGAGTATAAAGAGGTGTGCCTGATTATGTTGTTGTTTTTAAGGGTTTTACGGCGCTTGAAAACATTTAGGTCATATCGTTTGTTTTGTTTTGTTTGTTTTTTTTTTTTAGGGTTTTACGGCGCTTGCAACACATTTAGGTCATATCAGCGCCAGTAAAAATGAAGGAAATTGGATAGTAAAAACATTCTAGATGTACAATTAAAAGGACGTGAGGAAAAAGTAAGACAAAGGGGGATTGGTTTAAATAGGGGACTGATGTAGACTCCAAGAGCATACCAAAATGTACTTAGTTTGAGATTACCTAAAAGTATCATCCAGACACCAACACAAGATCCCACTAAGAGGAACACACTCAAATGTTTACAAATCATGTTAAAATTAAAAATAACAGTACATAACAGAGATATGATTTACAAGGAAAAAAATATCATCTCCCAAAACAATAACTATGCATTTGACTGTTTCCCTCCCAGCCAGACTCCGGCCAGGGTCAGGACAAAACCAAGTAATCTACTCATTCAAGACAAAGCCAGAAAGCATGTTGGAAAATAGATATAGGGGGATAGAGGACACAGTATGTACCTCCCTGCCCACTATGGGAGGTCAGGATCCCCACCATGCCGTGACAATTAAATAAATTATAAATTCACTTATAGAGGTCAGATTAATTTCTATACGGTGGATCAAATTTGAATTTGAGGACACGTAGCAAAGCGTCCACGTCGCGTCCCTGGAATCCCTCGCTGGAGACCCGATTGCTACAACACGCAATGTGCGGCTTTGTGGTCTAGTGGTATGACACTCGCTTTCGGATCGGAAGGTCCTGGGTTCGAGCCTCGCTCGGCGCATAGTTGAATCCTTGGAGAAGACTTTTCACTCACATTCTCTCACCGTACTCAGGTGTAAAATGAGTACCTGGCCGTTAACAGTGTTGTCTCTGTCCGAAAAATTGTAATATCACCTAAGAGGCGTCATGTCTCGTCCTACATGATAAGTGTTGCTGTTGGCCAGGGACCTTTTGTAAAACGTTTTGAGCACGTTTAGTGGATATTGCGCTTATAAAAGCTCTTTTTTTTCTTTTTTTTTTTTTTTGAAGGAGGTAAAAAAAACAATAACATCTCGACTGCATCCGGGATCGATAATGACCCCCTTGCGTGTAAGGCCAGTGCTTATCAACTGAACTCTCGAGATCCCTTTATATTATAATAAATCGACTTGGAATCACTAGGGATTTGAATGTTAGTGGGTTATTATTCTGGCATGCCGGGGGGGGGGGGGGGGGGGGGGTGCACCAAAAGAATTCATCCAGACCTCACAGTTGCAACAAAGGTATTAATCAATATTTTATCTCCATAATCAGCAATGAGGGAATAAGGAAAGTTGTAAAGTGGGATTAAGGTGGTGATAGTGAGGTGGAGGTGGAGGAGGAGGAGGAGGAGGAGGAGGGAGATGAGAAGGAGGGGGAGGAGGAGGAGGAGGAGGAGGAGGAGGAGGAGGAGGAGATGAGAAGGAGGGGGAGGAGGAGGGGGACGAGGAGGAGAGGAGAAGTAAAAGAAGGAGAGGAAGAAGAAGAAGAAGAAGAAGAAGAAGAAGAAGAAGAAGAAGAAGAAGAAGAAGAAGAAGAAGAAGAAGAAGAAGAAGAAGAAGAAGAAGAAGAAGAAGAAGAAGAAGAAGAAGAAGAAGAAGAAGAAGAAGAAGAAGAAGAAGAAGAAGAGAAGACGAAGAGAAGAAGAAGAAGAAGAAAAAGAAGAAGAAGAAGAAGAAAAAGAAGAAGAAGAAGAAGAAGAAGACGATGACCGTGACGAAAAAGGAGGAGGAGGAGGAGGAGGAGGAGGAGGAGGAGTAGGAGGAGGCGGTGGTGATGGTTAAAGGGATGGGGGAGAGAAAGAGGAGAAAAAAGAGTGGAGTTTAAGCTAGATAAATATTAAGTCGGATTTCCTCACGCATCCAGTCTATTCTCCTTTTAATAATTTGATCGAAATTTGTCTGGCATTTAAATCCTAATCAATAACTGTTCCTATCTATATTTTGTTAGTCTTACTGTGAAGTAGACGGTGACCACAGCTGGGTTTTTGCTTGTCAAAGGGCCAGGTGTTTCTCCCTGGTCAGTGGCATACACATTAAAAGTGGTCACACTTCCGGCAGGTAAGGCTGTTTGGATGGTCAGTTGTCCACCTGTGTCCGATTTCACAGCACCACTTGAGCCCCTGGAAAAGATGAGATAAGACATGGCGTGCAAATACAAAAGACTTTTTCTCCATTTTACTTTATACATCTCACTCTCTTTTTTCTATATATTAATGACCTGGCAGTTGC
>NC_088370.1:10709704-10712204 GCF_034508935.2 Berghia stephanieae
TAACAAATATAATAATACATAACAGAGAGATGATTTACAAGGAAAAATATATCCTCTCCCAAAAAAATAACTATGCATATGACTGTTTCCCTCCCCCATATAACTCCGGCCAGGGCCAGGACAAAACCAAGTAATCTCATTCCAAGACAAAGACAGAAAGCATGTTGGAAAGCAGATATAAGGGGATAGAAGACACTGTATGTACGCCCCCCCCCCCCCCGCCCCCTGCCCACTGTGGGAGGTCAGGAACCCTACCCAGTTTGTTCTAATGTGTGCATTCATTGACGAGCGATCTCAAAACATAACCCTGCACTTTTTTTATTAAACACCCTGAACTATATCAATTGAAGAGGGTTGGGGCGTGTCAGTTATAATTAAGTAGTTTATATTCATCAAGCCACGAACATTGCCAGTAATATTTTCACCTGAAGCAGCACACTCCGTGGCCGAGAATGTGTACGAGGGTTGTTGAAATACGGGTGCGTTGTCATTGCAGTCCAAAAAGTTGACGGTCAAAGTAGCTGTGGCTGTCAAACCTCCTTTGTCATCCACCTGGTAAATAATAGTCGGGAGTCAAAAGATATTGACAGCAAAAGTCTACATTTAAAAATTAAAATTAAGATGAATTTCCCAAATCCATCTATATTGCGCGGCTATGTGTTCTAGTGGTATGACACTCGTTTTCGGATCGGAAGTCCTGGGTTCGAGCCTCGCGCTCGGCACATACTTGAGTCCTTGGTAAAGGCTCTTTACTCACATTCTCTCACCGTACTCAGGTGTAAAATGAGTACCTGACCGTTTACAGCGTTGTCTTAGTCCGAAAAATTGTAATGTCGCCTAACAGGCGGCATGTCCCATCCTACATGTATATGTTGCTGTTTACCAGGGACCCCTTGTAAAGCGCTTTGAGCACATTTAGTGGATATTGCGCTATATAAAGCTCAATTTTTTTTATTTTTTAAAAATTCCGAATTAAAACTCTCTTTACCAACTATAGGAAAATTGTCAAATTCGTTACGATACAACCAATATTTTTCTTATTCAAATTTCTTTCGTCCATCAAAACATTTAAAGAAAACGAACAATGTGATGTATAGCATGTTTTGCTTTAAAAAATTATCTATGTCTCCCAAGAATTTTACTGCTATTATGTCTGAGTGGTAAAAAATATATTTTTGTGTTAGTTGGGTGTGAAGTTTTGGGGGAAAATCCTGGAAAAGGCTGGTAAGGAGAGAGTTAAAATACAGCGATCGTCAAGAAAGGAGTTAACTTTAAGGTTATGCTCAAATTTTAAAATGGAGACCCGAGCCAGATTGTTGTCTTTGTAAACGCGTAGCCTGATACTGACAAAAATTGACCTCACATTTCCTAACAACAACTACAAAATAAAGTAAACATTAGGTTGATTTCAATATTACAACCAATGGGATCATAATTTGTTTCCTGGAACACTACTAATCACAACTCACTTTTCACTTTCTTTTGGTGTCCGTCGCAGTATTTTATGACATAATTTTAGTACGTGGCAGGCTGACTTAACGTAGCCTAAGGCCTATACGGCTATTTGGTCTAGTGGTACATGACACTCGCTTTCAGATCGGAAGGTCCTGGGTTCAAGCCTCGCTCGGCTCATAGTTGAGTCCTTGGAAAAGGCTCTTTACTCGCATTCTCTCACCGTGCTTAGGTGTAAAATGAGTACCTGGTCGTAACATCGTCGTCCATGTCCGAAAAAAAATTGTAATATCGCCAGGCAGGCGTAATGTCCCGTCCTAAGTTTTAAGTGTTACTGTTGGCCAGGGGCCCCTTGTAAAGAGCTTTGAGCATGTTTAGTGGATATTGTTCTATATAAAAGCTCAATTTTTTTAAAAGACCAAATCCGCAAGGTGATTGGTTGTCTAAGACCACATCCATTTACCACTCAATAACTACATTGTCCTCCAATCATTTTCAGCAGGATTTTGTCTTTCAAGTCTACATTTACTACACCACTTTGATTTTTCTCCAACAAACCTGCAAGTAGAAGGTCTTTGTCGTTGCAATATTTGGAAGATCTGTGTTCGTGTCCACGTCGTAATCGAGATTCGTCTTCAGCCAGCCGGTGTTGGGGATGATGCTGAAATAGCCGTTACGGTTGTCTGTCGTAGGGTGGAAGCTCCACGTATGTGTGTCGCCATTGTCGGGGTCAGTGACCGTCAGCTTTGTGTCGAATTCTCTCTGAGGATGATTATCAGGAGGCACAGGGCATAGATAGAAAGGGAAGGGAGATATTGTTGATAAATGGTAATTTGTTTTGATAAGTGATTTTTATTTACCAAAATTGATAGTAGGTTAAAGTTCGGTCTTCATTATCGTCGTCGTCATTACTGCAATGATCATCATCATCATCATCATCAGCATACTCACCATCATCATCATCATCATCATCAGCATACTCACCATCGTCACCAATATCATCATTATCATCATAACCATCGCAATTGTCACATAATAATGATGATAA
>NC_088370.1:10717204-10729704 GCF_034508935.2 Berghia stephanieae
GACTCAAGACGTGGACGTAGCTAGAGCGTGGTTCTGAGCTAATTTAAATTTCTCAACAGTGTTATCAACATTGATTTCTGAATTTAATTTTTTTAAATGTAATAATGGCCGTTTTAAATACATATGGTGCGTGTGGCGACTTTGTTTTTTAAGTAACCAATCAGATATTTCGCAATTTTAAAAACATATATAATCCTGTCAAAATGGTATTTTAAAATGCTCTTCTTCACTTCTTAGTATTTTCCTTAAATTGTATTTTAAAATTAAAGAAGATCTGTCCTCAGACTCTTGAGTAATGATCTGCGCTTTCTTCCACGTAGCTGGTCGATCGCTGTTTGTTTGTGAACGTAATCGTTAACTTGCCACTATCTTGAGTCCCTCTCTCGACTTCTTGAGGTTACATGAGGTCAACACACGAAAATTTATTGGTAGAAAAAAAAATCAGCACCTACCTCTCCCTCGCAAACTTCTATCGTGGACCTGAGTGGTGTGATGACCGGATCTTCGTTCACGTCCGTGACAACAATCTTCAAGAAATGCTCCTGAGACTGACATTGGGAATCAGAGAGCTGAATCTTCACGTTGGTTTCTCTCAGGGCCGACTTTTCGTAATCCAGGGCACCTACTATGTCAATGTTCGTTGAGGTTCCTGCCAGGAATGCACGACAAGCATAATATTGTTTAGAAAAGTGTGAGCGGACAATGATAAGTAATAAGAATTGTAAAATGAAAGGGGTAGAGTATTGCTTTTAAAAAAACTATAATTTCCATAGGTGATCATTTTGATGACATACTCTCTTTTTTTGGGAATCTGATTCACCCGACATAATTACGTGTAGAGCCCTTTTGGTCATCCTTTTGTTATATTTATGGTGGGTCATGCGCCGCAGATCGATAAGGCGTGGACGCGCTTTTCTGGTGAACAGTGCCCGATTGCCTAACTCAGCCATGACACGATCACGTCTAGAGGGGAGGTAATCTCTAGAAGGGAGGGAGTGAGAGAGAAGAAGAGACAGACGTCTTGGTTACTTTAAAAAGGACAGTCAAAGAGGAGATGAGAGAGGCTGGTGAATTTGCCACAGGTTCATTGGGCAAGTCCACAATACGGAAACTAGGAATGACTTTGCTGGCGCCTTTTACCCAAGAAGATGGGATTTCAATAGATAAGTTCGTAATTCACTGGAGTCATGCAGAGAGGCTGTTATCATTCTTGGGTGCAGTCGAGATTTTGGGGATTTCTTAGAGATTTTATTCAGCCAGTCACCATGGGGTAGTTGGGTTGTTGCAGATATTACTGACAGTACTTTATCGTTTTTGTAGATTTAAAAGGGCAGTAACAATGGTTACTGTACTGTAAAGTAACAATCTTTCGATTAAGTCGACATGTTATAACAATGTATTTCAATTAATTACTGCTTGGTTGGCGCGGGGTAAGGTCATATTAAAACCTCGGAATGTATCTTGGATACCAGTCCTTAACTTATATTTCGGGTGTTCTGACCCCACCAGCACACACACACACACACACACCCCTTCCCTCACATATACACAGCATACAGCTTAGCATAATATTCTAAAATTTGAAATGCGCCTCGGCAAACTTGTATATTTATTTGCAGGTCCGATAACTCTACTTGCTATAGGCTGAATGCTGTAATGGAAATATTCTAAAACCAAAGCAAAATATTGTCCATTATAACAATGTTAAAATAAGCCCCAAATTTTGTTCTGTTATCAGACCTGTCAATATGTGCACCTAGGCCTCAGCCAATCAGAGATTTGTTGTTGTTTTGTTTTGTTTTTAAGGGTTTTACGGCGCTTGCAACACATTAAGGTCATATCAGCGCCAGTAAAAAGGAAGAAAATGGGATAGTAAAAAGTTCTAGAATTACAATTAAAACACCCAAGAAAAACGAAGACAAAGGGGAATTGGTTCAAATAGGAAACAGATGTAGATTACAAGAGAGCACACTATCAAAGTACTTAGTTTGAGATCACCTAAAAGTCTCATCCAGACACAAGCAGAGGTCCCCACTAAGAGGAATACACTCAAATGTTTGCAAATCAGATATAATAATATTTAAACAAAACAATACAGTGCATAACAGAGACATGATCTACAAGACAAAATATCTTCTACCTAAACTAACTATCCATTTGATTTGACGGTTTACCTCCCAGCTGGAGTATTAGGTCAGGGCCTGGACTAAACCAAGTAATCCCATTCCAAGACAAAGACAAAGCAAGTGGGAAAACAGATAAAGGGGGATAGCAGACACAGCAAGGGCCTCCCTGCCCACTATAGGTGGTCAGGGACCCCATCTAGCCAATCAGAAAGACTACACAGTGTGTACCGAGCAAAATGCCATGAAAAATGTCCAGGAACTTACCATCAAATGTGTACTGTGCCAACCCATCGGTGTTGATGGAACTGTGTGTATAGATGATGGGACCCCAGTCCGTGCTAGGGTCCAGGTACTCAATGATGTGGACATTTCCCGTGGCATCCTCTGGGACTTGAACCTCTCTGTCCAGGTTTATGGCTACAGGGGCTTCATTTGGATCTGAAGAATTGAAGAATATTATGTGATGTATCGTCTCTAATTGATTTTATACTAACTCCCTCCTTACCAACTACATGAAAATCGTCACATACGTTACGATATAATGAACATTATTATTGATCAAATATGTTATGTACATTCCAAAAATTTGAAGAAAAATGTTTGATACAAATATAAAAACTTATCGTTGCTTTGTAAAGCCGGTTTCGCTGAACAAAATTATGTATAATATGTTCTTATTTCTTTCACTTCGGGAACAATTCTGAAAATGGTCGGTAAGGAGAGAGTTAAGGTGGAACTTGTACTGAAAAGTAAAATTGATTTTTAAAAAGTAGTCCTTCAGAGCCATTAGACCCAATGAGCCGGACTTTAACCCAGTTTTTATAGCGTAAAACTGACAATAGCAATTACTTGCTATCCTTTGGATAGGACGCTTAGTCTATCGCAAAGTACTTTGCCGTCACATCTTATAGTAATAGCTACCCAATCACTGCTGACAGAAAATTCTCGAAATGCACCCGAGATCGATCTCGGTCCCTCTAAGTGTGAAGCAAATGCTGCTCAGTCATTGGAAGTAAAATGATAATAAATGTAAAGCGCTTTGTACCGTGGATAAGCGCTATATAAATGCAACTTTTTTATCATTGTCATCATTATCGTCATCAAAAAAATATTTCTACATCTTTTAAAATGTTATTTATCTATTTTTCATCAGCTCAGTTTAATTATAATTGTAAAGCTTAACTTGGATTCAATAGTCTGGTGTCACGTCCGTCCAGCAACGAGCAGCTTGGTTCTAAACAAAGAAAATCGGTACTTTCTATTCTACATGCTAGCTAGAACATTTTCACATGTCCTGTGATCAGAGTGAATAAAAGTCAAAACCTGATCAGATGTATACTGTTTTTCACCTCTGGATACACTTTTATGCTCGTCGGAGAAGTATTTCATATAGGCGTCCGCCATTGTTCCGATAGTTTAGAACATGTTACTAAGTTACTGTGCGTCATTGGCGTCCGCCATTGTTCCGATAGGTTAGAACCAGTTACTAAGTAACTATGTGTCATTACGAGGGAAGTGACGTCACGACTGTTGAAGCCTATTGCTTGTACGAATGTTCAATGAATTAATTACTGTTCAAGGTGACTGCAATGACTTGTGGACCGACTGTGTGATCTCCGTCGCTGATGGTCACTTCAAAGGTCAACGCACTTGCACACAGGGTGGACAGAGCAGCATTGGACTTGATTTGACCAGTAGCTACAGGAGGTGAGAAGATAATTATTGTTACCGTGATTATCATTACATAGATCTCTCTCTCTCTCTCTCTCTCTCTCTCTCTCTCTCTCTCTCTCTCTCTATCTATCTCTCTATCTATCTATCTATCTATCTATCTGTTGGCTGTCTGTCTGTCTGTCTGTCTGACTATCTATCTATCCATCTATCTATCTATCTAGTTGTCTATCTATCTTTAAACCTATATATTATCTATCTATATATCTATATATTATCTATCTATCATTTCATAAAAATAAAATCCATGAAATGATTGTGTTCAACGTTTTGATAAACGGATCTATTCATAAAGTAAAATACAAGTGTAATTTTGTTCAACTTCTACAATAATATTGTTTCAAGCATTCGCGAATCTAAATATCTATCTATTTATCCATCTATCCATCCATCTATCTATCTCTTAATCTATATATCTATCTATTTGTCTATCTATCTCCGTGTGTGTGTGTGTGAGAGAGAGAGAGAGAGAGAGAGAAAGAGAGAGAGAGAGAGAGAGAGAGAGAAAGAGAGAGCGAGAGAGTGAGAGAGAGAGAGAGATGAGAGGAGAGAGAGAGAGAGAGAGAGAGAGAGAGAGAGAGAGAGAGAGAGAGAGAGAAAGGGATTTGAGCAGGTAGATATCTTTGTTAAACTGAGACAAAAAATATTTATGAAATATCTTATATTAAATCATTTTCCTATTCTAAAACTCACTTTTTTCAATCGTAAACTTGTCACTGTAATCAGACGGCAGCACCTTCAATGTATATGTGACGTCATCACCTGGGTCATCGTCCGTAGCGTCCACGTCATAGATATCAGCTCCTGCAGCCACATTCCGTGTGTTTGCCAGGGTATAGGTGGCTGGAGATAGAAATGGATTTAGTTAGTTTCAGGTTTTTAGCGTTTTTAACATTCCCATAAAATCAACAATAAAGCAGGCACCTTCAACAACAAGACTCAAATCGAGAAGACCTTTCCACCTAACAAAAATAGCAGACTTCAGTGTGGAGGAAAACTGGAGAGAAATGTGGAACAGTGAAACACCAAGAGGAGGAAACATCATTAAAGATCCAACCAAAAGAGTGCCTGCATTCAATAACGCCAGGAAATACTGAACTTCCTCAAATCGCCACTTAACTGGACATGGCAGAACTACATCAAATATGTGCACATGGAAACTTTGAAACAGTGATACCTGCCAGAAATGTCAGGCAGCCCCAGAGACCAGCGATCACATTGTCCTCCACTGCCCAGTTACTAAACTTGAAGGTGGCTACGAAACCTTCCTTGGGGCGGAGGAAGACTTTTAGAAGCTGAGTTGACGAATGAATTAGGAGGTGTAGCCATACGCTACTACTACTACTAGCGTTTTGGCGACAGTTTGGGGCCATAGATAAAATGAAATTGACGTCACTCGGGTCTTTGTTATTGTTTTTTTTTTTTTTGACATCCACGTTTATGAGTAATTCTCACTTAATTTGTATTATCCAGACTATAAACGTTCATGGTTACAGATAGTTTTGTGTGTTTTTCCGTTATACTTCCGGATAGCAATGTTATGAGCTTCTTAGCCAAGCGCATACTATCTATATAAGACACCAACTGGCTAAAGAATGGTGGTTCACAGCCCAGAGACAGTGTTCAGATAGATTGAATCTATCTTTGCTTGATCTAGTGTTGAGTTTTCAAACTTGAGCTTTCACATAGAGTAATATCCACTGAATGTGCTAAAAGTACGTGACAAGGGTTCCCAAGCCAACAGCAACATTAAACTAGACACGACACCTGTAAAGCACTACTATTAGTTTTTGTTTTTTTTCTACATGGAAACCATTGTTATTAGCCAGGTACTCTTTTTACGACTGAGTGTGTTGAGAGAATGCGAGAAAAGAGCCTTTTCCAAGGACTCAACTTTGCGCCGTTCACGACGGGACTCAAACCAGGGATCTTCTGGTCTGAATGTCACTGTTATATCACAAGAGCACAATGCCGCTGCTTCCAACAGTCCTTGACGAGGAGTATATCAATAAAATGACTCACACACACTACCCCCCCCCCCCCCCACACACACACACCCAAACGCACACACCAAGATCGGACAGCCACCTTCACATCTTTGTCGTTTTCATGGTGATTTCCTTTAACATATTCCTTCAATTTATGGAAAAAGAAGTCTGCAGGTGCTAGGTCGAGACTGTTAGGTGGATGTGGTAAGGTGGATAAATGCATTTTCCTCAGTGCAGTTTGAGTCTGTTGACTCGTGTGGGTCGGGCGTTATCGTGTCGCAATATTGCACTTTTCTGGGGTCGAAATCTTTTCAATCAGGCTCTCCGGTTTGTTTGGGTTTTTTTTTCAGCGTGGTAACATATTGATCAGAATTTTCTGTTTTGCCCTGTTCCAAAAATTCGATATAAACAAAACCTTCAAACTCCGAAAAAATCGTGAGCAACACTTATTTAGTCGATGCCACAACTTTGAACTTTTTTGGTCAAGAAGAGTTCTTGTGTCGGTATTCAGTTGACTGGCGTTTGCTCTCTGGGTCATAATGGTGGACACATGACTCGTCTCCAGTGATTATTTACTGAATACAGGCATCATTTTCGTGTTCATACCTTTTCAATACTTTAGTGAAAATGGTTTTTTGTTGCTCTTTCATGTCATTTGTCAACAATCGCTAAATGCTAAGTTTCTAGTCAAATGTCTTTGAAATAATAAGAAAACTTGTAAACTTTCTAGCCCACTCTCGTATATTATGATAATTAACACTTGGCATCACGTTAGCCTGGACTGTTATACCACAAGACAACAAAGCCATATATTATTCAACGCATATCTTGTAGTATAAATCTATTATATTATCTGCCTTACCTTTGAAAGTGTCTGGCACGAACCGTGGAGCATTGCTGGGTTGTATGTTAATCTGTATGACTTCAGTGACTGGTGTCTCTTTGCTGTCATCACAGGCTATGGTGACGATGTAGATTGGGGCTGTAGCCGCGTTCAAGGCTCCCACTCCTGACCGGAACTCGAGACATTCGTCTGTGGTAAGAATTGTGAGAAATATAAGTAGATATAGATAATAGATTTATACAACACGGAGATGCTCAACTGGCGTCTTTCTTGAGTCCAAACCTGAAGTTCATAAAATCTCTCCAAAGAAATAAATGTTTAAAAATTGAGCTTGATATAGCGCAATATCCACTAAATGTGCTCAAAGCGCTGTACAAGGGGTCCCTGGTCAACAGCAACATTTAACATGTAGGACGGGACATGACGCCTGTTAGGCGATATTGCAATTTTTCGGGAAAAGACAACGGTGTTAACGGCCAGGTACTCATTCTAAACCCTAGTACGGTGAAAGAATGTGAGTAAAGAGCCTTTTCCAATAACTCAACTATGCGCCAAGTGCGAGGCTCGAACCCAGGACCTTCCGATCCGAAAGCGAGTGACATACCACAAGACCACATAGCCGCACTCAAGCCTAACCCTCTACCACGGCGCTGTCCGCTCTCTCTCTCTCTCTGTGGAGATTTGTTACTTTTCAAAACTGAAAAAATATGCACACATAAATCAATCTAAAAGACAGCTGACATGTATATAGTTTTACTCAGCTATTACTACTATCATGTACAAAACATTAAAAACAGTAGCTTTAATAATAATCATTTGTCTCAGGAAAATTGTAAATAATAATGGGGTAAAAGCGACGTTTACAGATTTGCAGGTCTGATTATTATTATCATCATCATCATCATCATCATCATCATCATCATCATCATCATCATCATTATCATCATTATTATTATTATTATTATAAACTTACTCGGGAGACAATCTAGAACCTCAAAACAGTTGGTACATGGAGATGTCGGGTTGACGTTCGACACGTAGGTCCTCGTCGGGTCACCGTCGGGATCGGAACATTGAATGCTGGAGAGGATCTGAAGAAAAGTTGAAGAAATGGAGAAATATGTATAAGCCTAGTTCTAGTTGGATATCGCATTTCATATGATTTGTCATGTTCAGTGTGCTTCAAAATGCTGTATTTATTCCTCCAACCTAATTTTGTGGAGCCAAATTTCCATTTCATTGGTCACCTATATTCGGCGTTCTCTTACAAGGAGAATTCTACAATACCCGTCACTGTCTATTATATCCAGGTACTCATTCACACGTGTGTCAATAGAGGTAGAGGTTTTATGTTAAGTTATTTATCATTATATTGTATATATATATATATATATATATATATATATATATATATAAAATATGATAATAAATAACTTGACATACAACCTCTACTATATATATATATATATATATATATATATATATATATATATATATATCAATATTGTTATAACAGTCGAAACCATCGTCTTCAAACTGCTAACACAAAAGGCATCCATTTGTCCATCATGAATCACAATGTAATATAAAGCACAAAATTAAAGTAACACATCACACACAACATCTCACAGCACTTGAATTATAACACGTTATCATCATTAATAATTATGTACAGTATTACATCAATATCTATTTTACCAACCTCAGTCTGATAACTCTTAATAGACTTGTTGATTTTTTGTTTTTTAAAAATGTTTTTGTGTATTTCTTCTTTCTTCTCAGAAGCGACATCTTCGCTATTCAAGGCGAAGTGGTTGAGTCTTGTGATTTTGTTATCATTTGTCTCCCATGACAAACCTCAACCAATCAGTTGTGAGAGGAAGAAGAATAACGGAAGGAAGATAGAGAGAAGAAAATGGGGAGTGAGAGATAGAATGATAGATAAAACTATCCGGGGAGGGGAGAAAGGGGAGAAAGGTAAAACCATAGGTGAATAATATTCACCAGAGGATAGGACAAATAGTGAGTAGAGTTCACTGCAGACAACAAGGAGTGGGTCAAGTTCATGACAATTATACTCAAACACATGTCATGCACAATCATCATCATCTTCATCAACATCATTATCATCATCATCATAATCATCATCCTTCTTAACCATCATCATCATCATCATTATCATCATCATCATCCTTCTTCATCATCTTCTTCTTCTTCTTCTCTTCTTCTTCTTCTTCACCAGCACCTCCACCACAACCATCAATGTCTTACCGTGTTTGTATTAGTTGTCTCAGATAGAGTGGCCACCTTGTCAAAGATGGTAATCTGGGGCTGTCGATGATATCGAGTAACAAGTCATTAATTTGGAATACCATAATATACTGTGCAATATAGGGTAATCTGGGGCTGTCGATGATATCAAGTAACAAGTCACTAATTTGGAATACCATAATATACTGTGCAATATAGGGTAATCTGGGGCTGTCGATGATATCAAGTAACAAGTCATTAATTTGGAATACCATAATATACTGAGCAATATAGGGTAATCTGGGGCTGTCGATGATATCAAGTAACGAGTCACTAATTTGGAATAACATAATATACTGTGCAATATAGGGTAATATGGGGCTGCCGATGATATCGAGTAACAAGTCATTAATTTGGAATACCATATTATACTGTGCAATATAGGGTAATCTGGGGCTGTCGATGATATCGAGTAACAAGTCATTAATTTGGAATACCATAATATACTGTGCAATATAGGGTAATCTGAGGCTGTCGATGATATCAAGTAACAAGTCATTAATTTGGAATACCATAATATACTGTGCAATATAGGGTAATCTGGGGCTGTCGATGATATCGAGTAACAAGTCATTAATTTGGAATTCCATAATATACTGTGCAATATAGGGTAATCTGGGGCTGTCGATGATATCGAGTAACAAGTCATTAATTTGGAATACCATAATGTACTGTACAATGTAATCAATACCATCACATTTAGAGTAGCTGACGTTCAAAACGTCCTAAGTGACATCTTGATAGAAAATGAGTTAACAATCTCAATCTATCGTTTGGACTCCATAGAATCACCAGAGAGAATTCAGAGTTTCCAAACACTCGGGGTATTGTTCTATGCACACAAGACATTACATTCCTCTTTCATCATCATCATCATCATCATCATCATCATCAAGTGCCAGGCCTGTTTCAGACATCGGCGATCATGTCCCTCCAACCATATTCCTCTTTAAGTCAATAATTAAATGACAAAAAAATGCGGTTTTATTTGAACGATGAAAATGGGATTAAGTACGTTTTGAAAGTGACCTACTCATATTCTCGCACGTAAACGTACTATAGATAGTATGCGCTTAGCTATGAAGCTCACAACATTGCCATCCGGAAATATAACGGACCAACACACAAGACTCTGTGTAACCATGAACTTTTATAGTCTGGATAATACAGTTTAGTGATAATTACTCATAAACGTGGATGGCAAAAAACAATAACAAAGACCCAAGTGACGTCAACTTCATTCTATCTATAGGGATAAAAGGGATACAATACTGTTTTTAACAATAACTATTGTAGAAACCACAACATTTGCAGAGAAATAAAGGCTATTATGTCATCTATTTCTACTGTACTGTATTATTAGATTTGCCGGTAGTTCTCTGTGCTCGACGATAACAATTTAACATTGGCTTTACGGAACAAAGTTGATCCCCAGCCCTATTTTTAAAAATAACAGATTGGAAAGATTACCATTACTTTATTGTATCAAGAGAGATTTAGAATTAGACCTAGGTCATCTATTTTTTGGGTGGATATACTAGATAGGATTGCGTAGCATGAATTATATATGCAATAAAAGTCAAACGTCAAAAAGGACTGAGTATTACGACCTAGCAGATTTTCTTCGTATTAATTTGAGTCAACGGATAATAGAATTAGCCTGAAATATAAAGTAGGTTTGCGTCACAAGTAAATCAGACTGTAACAAAATAGTTCCATAATTCTTAGATTTGCCAGTAATTTTGGTGCTTGATGATATTAATTTTACATTGGCTGTTCGGGACAATGTTGATCCCCAGCCTTACTTAGTTTGTAATAGTTACTTTTTTTAAAAGTCTCAGTTCAAGAATATCTTGCACAGTGCCTTTTATTGTATTGTTTGTGTCAATTGATATTGTGTGTTATTATATCAAGGTACAAATATCTGATTTTGTCATAGTATTATTGCCATTGTGAAGGGTATAGAGCACGACATTGCCATGGTTATGCTCTATATAAATGCTATGTATTATTATTCTTAATATTCTTATTATTATCATCATCATCATCATCATCACCATCATCATCATCATCATCATCATTTTTATTTATTATCATTATAATTATTATCATCATCATCAGCATTATCATCATTATTATTATTATTATTATTATTATTATTATTATTATTATTATTATTATTATTATTATTATTATTATTATTATTATATTATTAATTATTATTAATTATTATTATTATTATTATTATTATTATTATTATTATTATTATTATTAATATTACTATTATTATTATTATTATTATTATTATTATTATTATTATTATTATTATTATTATTATTATTATTATTATTATTACTGGATGGATTAGAATATGTTGACAACATTTTCATTATCTAATAAAGTAGAGAAAGAGTATGGAGAAATGGTGGGGAGAGAGAGACACACACAGAGAGAGAGACAGAGAGAGAGACAGAGAGAGAGAGAGAGACAAAGAGAGACAGAGAGAGAGACACACACAGAGAGAGAAGGAGAGAATGGGAAGGAGAGAAAAATAAAGGAATGTACTCACAGTTGAATAAACATGTCCAGTTAACAAGAGCCATAATATTAGGATTGTAGCTGCCATATAAATCTTCTCCATATCAATGAAATGTACACAACCTACCACAACAGTCTAATAGAAGTTACTTTACTCAAGTTAGTCGAAAATCACATGATAGTCAAAATACACATGGTAGTCCAAATGGCTGCAAGTGATGGTCGAAAATATCAGCCTGCGCTCTTCTTCACAAATCTTTCACATCATTATACCTGTAATTGTCATAAAGATTGTCGTAACAAGTTAGCACACAGTTCATGTTCGAAACTGAACTTATTGCGCAAGAAAAACTCGCTTTTCACCACATCTGAACACTCCCCCCCCCCCTTCTTTCCCCGTCCATCCAGTAGTGATTGGGTAGTTGGGTCAGTTAGATCAGACGGAAAGTACTTTTGGATAGACTAACGTCCAATCCAGAGAGTAGCAAGCAATTGCTATTGTCCGTTTCACGCTTTAGAACCGGGATAAACTCGGCTCTATTGGCATAATGGCTCTGAAGGACTACTCCAGGCGGGCATATCTCGTGACCCCCTTGTAAAGAGCGTCGAGGCCATTTATTTGTGGATAGTGTGCTATAAAACAAGCACAGCTTTGTTGTTCCTCGTGTTTGGCCATTTGAACTTTAATTCAGTTTACACACAAATCGACTTCACCTGATGCAACACCAGGTTAAAGAGGTAGGCTACATATCGTGCATTAGTGAAAAAAATTTTTTTTGTGAGTACGATGTTGTTATGTACTCACGATATCCATGCTCCCCTTATCCATTTGGATCTATTTTATTTGTTTGTTTGAATTAACAGTCATATATTTATATCTGCAAAAACAAACTAAAATAAAAAACTTCAGCTTTTATATAGAACAATATCCACTAAACGTGTTCTTATCCGAACCAGAGACCA
>NC_088370.1:10737204-10757204 GCF_034508935.2 Berghia stephanieae
GAAACAGTGCCAGACAATAGCCATCTTTAACTTATAGCCTGACACTGGAAATCACTAGAACTTATCTTTTGACGTCACTTTTTGGTCAGTGTCAGCTTGGCCTTCGTAAAGTTATGGCCTGATACTGACCAAAAAATGACGTCAAAAGACAAGTCTTTGACCACAAAAGAAAACAAATCGTGAGTTGTATTCAATAGTTCAACCAATGAAATAGCTTGTTTCCTTGAACAGTACTAACGACAACTCATAAGGCGGTGCAAAAACCAAATAATGACGTCAAACTGCCAGTCCTTTTGGATTTCAGTGCCAGGCTATAACAAAACGATGGCTACGACCATAGCCATCTTTAAATTATAGCCTGACACTGGGAACCACTAGAACTTATCTTTTTACGTCATTTTTTTAGGTTTGTGCACCGCCTAGTGGGTTATCGTTTGCAGTGCTCAAGGAAACAATAACTGATTCCATTGGTTGAACTATTGAATACAACTCACTGTTTGTTTTCCTTTGTGGTCAAAGACTTGTTTTTTGACGTCATTTTTTGGTCAGAGGCAGGCTATAAGTAAAAATGGCTACTGCCAGACAAAACAGAAGAGAAAAATGCAAGAGAAAAAACATTATCCCCCAAAAAATCTGCCTCTCTAGTCCAGAGAGGTTGATATTTTAGGATGCTTTTTCCCCCTTGTATTTTTCTTTCCTGCACGAATTTATACACATTTTTTTCAGATCTTAGTGTCGGTAGACAGTTACCTCAAAATGTTGATGAACATGTTGTCCAAAACTTAATTAAAGTTACATTATGATGTAAATATTGATCATAGTTATGATCTGAACATTTTTTCTTGTAATTTCCACAGGGTTTACAAAGGTCTTTGGCCTAAGAAACCCCCGCAATGTTGTTTGTTTTGTCTTTTTTGTGGGGGTGATTGTTAATTAACGTTAAATATTTTATAGAAGTTTTATGTGTTTTGTCATAAAAGTAGTGATTCTCCCGGCACAAGCAAAATCCTAATAAGTGATCAGTGATATAGATAGATCTGTGTCATTTTGTGCATTTGATACATTGTTTTTTTTCCCTTTCCATGTCGGAGAGTTTGACTGTCTTGTTGTATCCAATCAATATTGATACTATACGTTTAGGGAAAATACTCATAACATCCACCAGCTAAATTAAATATACCACAGCACAAAACTGTGTGAACATTTAACGTTTATAGTCTGATTGATATATTCCTTCAGTGACAACTAACTAATCACTAACAGGGTATCTTTAAAATAATAACAAAGAGCCGAGTGACATCATATTCGTTCCTTCTATAGTGTGATAAGTGTCATCTCTTTTCGATGGAGGAGGAGGAAGTAGTTACAACGTTTTGATCACGAGATTATCCCTTGATAAAGGCCAAGATGTATTATCTGTATTGTTCAGTCATGAATGCATTATATTTTCTTCTTTTATTAGCGGCTTTCAAAGGTAAGTTTCCAACTATATAAAATATTGTTAATCTGTCTTCAACCATGTCATGGTCTAAATGAGTGCTTAAGAGCTAACTCGACTACATGCATAAAATAAAGATGTGAAGAATAGGGCCCCCAGAATTTAGTAGTTACTTTTTAAAAGAGCAAATGACGAATTGTTTAAGATGATATGAATAGAAAGCTGAAATTTAATTAAATGAGTCTCCTGATAAATGAATGGTGATCAGAGTTACAAATGGGAATATAATATTAAGTATCTTATGCAATCTTGATGAGAAGATGATAATGTTAGATATTGCGGGCAGACTTGTGGGGTTCCACTTCCAGTTTGAGAGTAGTTGCAGTTATTCCTCCGACGGGCTCAGGCTTGATAAATTCTTGACAGTGATTGAACTGGCAAAGGTGACAAAGGAAGCTCTGACGTCTTGATGGCGGAAATCAAAACTAGTGAAGTGGTCCACAATGTCCCGAGAGTGAGATATAAATCTCGAAAACATAGATAATATGAGGAGTGGAATAGTATGGTCATCAGGGCAGGGCATAGGTTATTGAGAGAAGTGAGTTAGGAAGAATACATCAGTCAGTTTTTATAATAAGTGGCTACGTGACAGAAGGTAGAACGAAAAGTATTCACTAATTTGAAATGAATCCAAAGAGAATGCTATTAAAGGAAAGATGATCTAATATTAGAAGGTAAAGTTTTTTCTAAGCCTATCGAAATATAACAGGAGTGAGATGAACTCAGTTCTTACTTAAATAAAACTTTAATAAAATAAATGTAAATAATCGTTACTGTGACAAACCATCTTTGGTTGAAATTTACGTGAATAAACGAATGAAGGGTGGCCCACCTCCTGATATAATGTAAGAATATAATAAATAAAGGAAAGTTGCATTTTACTAACATTCTCGCATTGTACTCAAGTGCAAAAAATGAGTACCTGGCCAGCGTTGTCTCTACCCAAAAAGAAATGCACTATCGCCTGTAGTACTACATGTTCAGTGTAGTCAATTGGGTTGGGAACCCTTGTAAAGTGCTTAGAGCACGTTTAGTGAATATTGCGCTATATAAATGCCCAAATGCTCAAGAACCAAATAAAGAAAATTGAAAATAAAAATCAAGTGACCATAATTACAAAAACTAAGTGTTTTTAAAGCTTAATATGCTCCTTACTGTCCATATCCGAGTTTATTTTCCTAATACACAAACATTGATATTTAAAAAACTCAAACTAAAAAAAAAACATTAAGTACGTTATATCTATTGTACAAAAAAAAAAAAAGAATAAGAAAAGAGTTCATTGTATCATAACAAATGTGACCCTTCGCCTCAAAACGGTATTAAGTCGGGATGGTTAAGATGTTGAAAATTGAATTTATAGCCAGAAATATCAGACTTGTGTTGAGTTTGTATGTTTTATTGAGGAGAGTGGATACCATATTTTAAGGCGCTATTGCCAACACTTTATATTTTTGACCACTTTAACATTTAATTCGGCTTTTAAGCATATGGTTCGTTTCGACATAATACCGTTTTGAGACGATGGGTCACAAATGTGACGATTTCCCAAGTGATGCTTGCGTTTCTGTAATATACTCACAACATCCACCAGCCGGATACAACGTACCAACACACAAAATTAAGTTTAACCACGAACGTTTATAGAAATTAGTGAGAACTAATCATTAAAACGGATGTCTAATAACAATAACAAAGAGTGACGTTCAATGGCTGAAAGGAGATGGTTAACTCTCCTTACCGACCATTTTCAGCATTTTCCCAAAATGGCAGGCTTACCCAGCAGAAAAAATTAATTTCTTAAACTCAAACCAGCTCTCTACAAAACAACTCTATGTTGCTTTATTAATTAAACAAAGATCGTTGTGATGTACGTAATAAATCTGAATAAGAAAAAAATGTATATTATTGTAACAAATGTGACAATTTTGCTGTAGGTGGTAAGGAGAGGGTGAAGAAACAAGACTGGATTGATTTCCTCAATAAAGACAGTGGATTAAATGTTATATCTTTGGCTTAGATTTCAGTGTTAAGCATCGAATTCAGTCCGATATTCGATCGTTTTTGAGACGATTTAATTGAATTAACAGCCGTTAACAGCGTTGCCTCTGTCCGAAAAATTATACTATCGCCTAAAAGGTGTCATGTCCCGTCCTACATGTTAAATGTTGCTGTTGGCCAGGGAACCCTTGTAAAGCGCTCTGCGTACATTTAGTGGATATTGAACTATATACAAATTCAATTTTAAAAGCATAACTACATAAAAAAGTAAACAGTCCTTCGAAGCCATCAGGCCCATGGAGCCGGAGTTTATCCCGGTTTCTATAGCGTGAATCGGACAATAGCAATTGTTTGCTACACTTTGGATAGGAGGTTAGTCTATCGCAAAGTACTTTCCGCCAGATCTAACAGACCCAGCCACCCACTCACAGCAGGTTGGACTGGAGGGGGGGGGGGGGGAAATGGGGGTCAGAAAAAATCTCATTTACCGCGCCCAGGATTGATCTACTCTAGATCCCTTTGTGTGTGAAGCGAGTGCTCTATCAATTGCGCTATCTATCGGGACCTCCCAACAGACAAATTATAAAGAATACATGAATAAATATTAGATCTGTATGATCGTTCTCCGATTTTTACACTATTAAAAAATGATAGTATGGTTCTTTTCATTAGCCACTGATGCATCGTCCTTTAACTCTCTCCTTTCCAACTATAGATAGAATGAAGATGACGTCACTCAGGTCTTTGTTATTGTTTTTTGCCATCCGCGTTTATGAGTGGTTCTCACAGAACTGTATTAACCCGCCTATAAACGTTCATGGATACATACAGTTTTGTGTGTTGGTCCGTTATACTTCCGGAAGGCAATGTTATGAGCTTCTTAGATAGAATGCGCTTGGCCAAGGAGTTCACAACATTGCCATCCGGAAGTATAACGGACCAACACACAAACTCTGTGTAACCATGGACTTTTATAGTCTGGTTAATACAGTTTAGTGAGAGCAACTCACAAACGCGGATGGCAAAAACAATAACAAAGGCCTGAGTGACGTCATCTGCATACTATCTATAGGAAAATCGTCACAATCGAGCATTACGATACAACCAACATTTTTCTTATTCAAATTTCTCTTGGACATCATAAGATTTAAAGAAAATGGGCAGTGTGTTGTAGTATATATTTTGTTAAAGAAATTATATAATATGTATCGGAAGAACTCACTGCAATAGGATTCAATAGTTGTAACGTCACTTCCTTCCTAATGACGCATGGTAACTTAGCAACACTGGCTCTAAACTATCGGAACAATGGCGGACGCCTGTATGAAATATTTCTCTGGCGAGCATAAAAGCGTATCCAGAGGGGGAAAAAACATAAATTTGATCATGTTTTGACTTTTAAACATTCTGATCACAAGACATATGAAAAGTTCTAACCAGCTTGAAGAATAAAAAAGTAATTATTTTCTTTGTTTAGAACCACGATGGCCGCCGTTGCTGGGCGACGTGACGTCAGACTACTGAATCCAATTATGTCTGAGTGATAAAAAATCTATTTTGTGTGTGTGTGTGTGTGTGTGTGTGTGTGTGTGTCTGTGTGTGTTAGTTGGGTGTGAAGTTTTGAGAAAAATCCTGAAAATGGCTGGTAATTACTTAATCCTCTTCGGGCCTTGAGGCACATAGGGCATCCACCAGACATCTCCATGTTTTGCGATCGGCTGCTTTTGCGGTGGCTGTATTCCAGGACAGGCCTGCTTCCTTTAATTCTTTCTCCATGGTCCTTCGCCAGGTTTCTTTGGGTCTTCCCCGCTTTCTCTTCCCATCTGCTGTCCAGTACAAGGCTGTCTTGGGAAGTGACCCTTTTTCCATTCTGGCCACATGACCCAGCCAACGCCATCTTCTTCTTTTTATTTGACTATCAATGCTAGTGCAGTCAGCTTTCTTTAATAGATCCACTGTTCTTATTTTTGTAGGCCAAAATAAATTAAAAATTCTTTTTAAACACTTGTTCTGAGAGGCTTCTAGTTTCTGTATTAAGGAGGATGTCATTTTCCAGCTTTCACTTCCATAAAGCAGTACACTTAAAACATTGCTCTTGTATATTTTCAGCTTTGTCTTTCTCATTATTTGCTTTGATTTCCAAAAGTTTTTCAGCATGCCGAAAGCCTGGTTTGCCTTTTGAATTCTGTGCTTGATATCGTGTTCTGCGTTTCCGTCGTCTGTTATTTTGGATCCGAGGTAGGAGAACTCTGTTACCTCTTCAATTATATGTTCATCTATCCTAATCTCACTGTCATGTTTTGGATTCACCCTAATGTACACAGTCTTATCGAAATTTATTTTCAGTCCAATTTTCGAGGCGTTCTTGTGTAGTACGTTTAGTTTCTCTGAGGCGTCTCTGTGTGTACTGGAAACTAACGCGATATCATCTGCGTAGTCTATATCTTCCAGAAAGGATGTCAGTGTCCAGCGAATGCCTCTCTTCTTACCATCAATTGTATTTTTCATGAGCCAGTCTAGAGCCAGGATAAACAGAAGCGGGGAGAGTATGCAGCCTTGTTTTACACCAGTTGTTACATTAAAGCTGTCTGTTAAATTGTTACCACAGATCACTTGGCATTGGTAGTTGCTGTACATTGCTTTGATTAGGTTGACTATCTTCATCAGTATACCATAATGGCGGAGTATTTTCCACAGGGACTCTCTGTGTAAGCTGTCAAAGGCTTTTTCAAAATCGACAAAAATGGTGTAGAGGGGGCTGTTCCATTCAATGCTTTGCTCCAGGATTTGTCTCAGGGTAAATATGTGGTCACTACATGACTTCCCTTTTCTGAACCCTGCCTGCTCTTTTCTAAGAATGTTTTCAATGTGAGGTGAGATTCTTTTCAGAAGGATTCTATTAAAAATTTTGGTCGTTACAGACAGGAGTGTTATTCCACGCCAGTTAGCACAATTTCCTAGGTCTCCTTTCTTGGCTATTTTATGAATGATGCCTTTCTGCCAATCCTCTGGTATTTCTTCCTTTTCCCAAATGTTGATGAACAATTTACTGAGAATTTTGGACATTTCTTGCGGGTTCGTTTTAAGCATTTCCGCACTGATTTTGTCAATACCTGGGGCCTTGCCATTTTTTTGTTGTTGTATTGCCTCGTGCACCTCATGCTCAGTGATTGGACCAAGATTAACCTCTACGTCCATTTCTGCTTTTGGGATATCAGTGTAAGAAGATGGGTCTGGTCTGTTCAGAAGGTTTGCGAAATATTCTCTCCATCTTTCAATTTTCTCCTTTTCGTCTGTGATGACACTACCATCTTGGGATTTTAATGGTTTCTCTTGACCATAACTTCTGTTTCCCGAGAGCTTTTTTGTGATTTTGTATAGTGTTTGTGTGTCTTGTCTTACAGCTGCATTTTCTGCTTCAGTTGCTAAATTTTCTGCAAAATCTCTTTTGTCTTTCCTTGTGGATTTTTTCACTTCTTTATCCTTCAATGAGTATTCAATGGATAGCCTTTCTTTCAGTCGGGGGGATTTAGCGTTCAGGAGATTTAGTTTGATTGATTTTCTTTGGTTAATGAGCTCCCATGGCCTTGCTGATATCCAATTCTCTGTATTGGATTTATTGTGTCCTAAGTGTTCAGTGGCACTTTCCTGCATGACGTGGTTGAAATCTTGGATTGTCATGTTTGTAATATCTTGTATTGCACTGAATTTGTTTCTTACTGAGATATTGAAATTGTTTTGGATATCTGGGATTTTCAATTTATCTGTGTTGAAACGTTTCTCCTTCTGTTTTGCTATTTTTGTTTTCATCAATTTAGTAGAGATTTTGGCTGTGACAAGATGGTGGTCACTTCCAATGTCTGACAAGACATCGTTTAAGCTGCTCTTCCATTTTCTGTTGATAATTATATGGTCTATCTGACTTTCTGTTTTCCCATCTGGTGATTTCCATGTCAATTTGTGGATGTTTTTGTGTGGGAAGAAAGTTCCACCAATAATGAAGTTGTGTTCTTCACAAAATTCTGCCAGTCTGCTTCCATTGTTGTTCATTACCCCTATGCCCTCCTTTCCAACGGACTGATTTGTTTGTGTATTGCCAACTCTAGCATTAATGGCTGGTAAGGATAGAGTTAATCCTTTTGTTTCTGTTTTTCTTTTTTTTTTCTTTTTTCTTGGGGGGGGGGGGGGGGGGGGGGGTATCAATGTATTCATCCATTGAATGAAAAGAGTAGAGAAGTGCCCAGAAAACATTAGAGAATATAAACTGTTGCGTCAATGAGAATTAAAACCGAGACTCTATTGTTGCGGTATCCTTTAAGATTAAAACAGAATGCAAGCATGTAGAACGAAGTCGCGTTATAGTCGATTTTTTTTTTCTTTTAAAAATGAAAATATGACTAGATAGTATGCGCTTGGCTAAGGAGTTCACAACATTGCCATCCGGAAGTATAACGGACAAACACACAAAACTGTGTGTATACATGACCGTTTATAATCAGGTTAATACAGTTTAGTGAGCATTACTCATAAACGCGGATGGCAAAAAACAATAGCAAAGACCCGAGTGACGTCATCTACGAACAATCTATACAGTTAAGTGAGAATTACTCATAAACGCGGATGGCAAAAAAACAATAACAAAGACGTGAGTGACGTCAACTTCGTTCTATCTATAGATAGTATGCGCTTGGCTAAGAAGCTCATAACATTGCCATCCGGAAGTATAACGGACCAACACACAAAACTGTGTGTATCCATGAATGTTTATAGTCGGCTTAATACAGTTCAGTGAGCATTACTCATAAACGCGGATGGCAAAATACAATAACAAAGACCTCTGTGGCGTCATCTTCGAACTATCTATACAAAGCGTGTGAATAGAATTCATATCCATGTATTGTAATGCTCTCTGCAATGGTGAGAGCTTGGAAATGCTCTGTATTGAAGCAAATGTTTCTCTTATACTTTTATTATTATTATTATTATTATTATTATTATTATTATTATTATTATTATTATTATTATTATTATTATTATTATTATTATTATTATTATTATTATTTTATTATTAATATTATTATTATTATTATTATTATTATTATTATTATTATTAGTAGTAGTAGTAGTAGTAGTAGTAGTAGTAGTAGTAGTAGTAGTAGTAGTTGTTGTAGTAGTAGTAGTAGTAGTAGTAGTAGTAGTAGTAGTAGTAGTAGTAGTAGTAGTAGTAGTAGTAGTATTGTTTATTATTATTATTATTATTATTATTATTATTATTAGTAGTAGTAGTAGTAGTAGTAGTAGTATCATCATCATCATCATCATCATCATCATCATCATCATCATCATCATCATCATCATCATCATTCTTCTTCTTCTTCTTCTTATTCTTATTATTATTATTATTATTATTATTATTATTATTATTATTATTATTATTATTATTATTATTATTATTATTATTATTATTATTATTATTATTATTAAACTGTTTTGCTGAATACCTACAACGCCAACAAATTAGATAATAAATAAACAGTGATAACAAATTCCCATGGACAGACATACCATTACTCAACCTGCCCCACGTTATTGGCACGGAACTAGAGATGCTTGAATAATAAAGCCTCATTTATAGAGACAACAGACATTGTAGTAGATTATTTCATCGAATATTTTATAAGGCAAAAACATAGCCCTATGAATAATAATCGTCATTCTACGGGGGTTGCTGCTCGATGTGCTCATGAATATTTATAAGTTGATGGATGACGTAAGACGACATATCATGGCGGTCTTGGCCAACAGTTCCCGTGTTTATTTATCAATAATTCAAATCTTTATAGATGCACGGAAGTGTTTGTGTGTATGTGTGTGTGTGGGAGGGGGGGGGGGGGGGGGGAGAAGGAAAAATGATAGCATAAAAGGTGTGACGAGTCCCTGGTGATAACTACCAGTTGTCTTGTAACTGAGAGGTAGATTGATATCTGTACTTGTTAATAAAGGCGATAAATAAACAATGTGTATGTTATTATTTTTTGTTATTGTTGTTTGAAATAAGCATGTTTGGGGTTTGTCAAAATTGAAACTATTTTATAAACAACAAAACACACTGTCTTTTTGTATTGATAATACCAATGGTATACCTACCATTTATTTGATGATATAGATACAATCTTCCACGCAATGTTGTATATTCTGAAGGAGTTCAAAACCACGCACGCGAGATTTCCGAATGCGAAATTATGTAAATTTAGTGCTGTCGTGTGTAAAATTATTATTATGTCACTCTCACCCACCCCCTTCCCCCCCCCCCCCACCCCCCACCCCGGCGCCTTCCACCCCTACCCGCTTTCTAAAATATTACTAAATGAATGCACATGAATAATCATAGGCAGGACGAGAGACGCATGCGCACACCAACATGACGTTCTCTCTCTAATAACTTTTCCGCCGGTGACATCACAGACTATGGGTGACGTCCAATCAAGGGGCGCTACTCTTCCGCTAATCTCATTCCCTATTGTTTATGTGTTGTTGAGTCGGATTGTATTTATCAAACTAACTATTGCTTCATCTTCTTAAGAATACAAAGCAATAAGTCAATGTTTTCAAACAAAAACAAAAAACAAACAACTTTTTAACCCTCTCTCCTTACCAACCACAGGAAAATCGTCACATTCGTTACTATGCAACCAACATATATCTCATTCTTATTTCTTTTGTACATCACAAATAAAGAAATTTGTTTTGTTACGGTTGTGAAAAACCTGCCATTGTGTTGTAAACCTCATTTTACTGAATAATTTTATGTATAGAATGGACTTGATGCTTTTCTGTTTGAGTAAGAATGATCTATTTTTGTGTTGGGTGGGTGTGAAGTTTTGGGGGAAATTCTGAAACTGGCTGGTAAGGAGAGAGTTAATATATTTAAATGATTCTTTTTTACCATTCATCATCCATCGTGGCTTGTGCTCTTGAGTACGTTGCCGGTCAGCTGTCTCCACGAATCACGATCCTCTCCGGTGTGCATTAAATCTGTGTTGCTTTTTCAGTCACCATTACTTGTTTCAAAATCTACCAGGAAAAGGAAAGTAGGAGAACACACACGTTAGAGTGTAGAGTGTTGTTGTCATGAATCAAAACGATGTTTAAATAAAACACCGAAAAGCAAGTGTTAAATATTTTGTTTATTCGTCTCTTTAAAATAAGATGAGCTTTTGTATAGCGCAATATCCACTAAACGTGCTCAAAGCGCTTTACAAGGGGGTCCTTGGCCAACAGCAACATTTAACATGTAGGACGGGACATGACGCCTTTTAGGCGATATTACAATTTTTTTCTTCTGACAGAGACAACGCTGTTAACGGCCAGGTACTCATTTTACACCTGAGTATGGTAAGAGAATGTGAGTAAAGAGACCATTTTCCAAGGACTCAACTATGCACCGAGCGAGGCTCGAACACAGGACCTTCCGATCCAAAAGCGAATGCCATACAGACCTCTAGACCACATAGCCGCACAGTTTATTCGTCTCAACACCGCCGTTTTCATATTTCACATTTATTGTCTTTAGTGTCTTATTGGGTTATGTGGTCTAGTAGTTATGACACTCGCTTTCGGACCGGAAAGTCCAGGGTTTGAGTCCCACCCTGAGCGGCGCATAACTGAGTCCTTGGAAATGCTCTTCACTCACATTCTCTCGCCGTGCTCAGGTGTAAAATGAGTACCTGGCCGTTAACAGCGTTGTCTCTGTCAGAAGAAAAAATTGTAATATCGCCTAAAAGGCGTCATGTCCCATCCTACATGTTAAATGTTGCTGTTGGCCAAGGACTACCTGGCTTTAAAAAAATTTAATGAGTACGGTGAGAGAAAGTGAGTAAAGAGTCTTTTCTAAGGATTCAAGTTTGCGTCGCTCAAAGCGGGACTCGAACCCAGGGTCTTCCGATCCGAACCGTACCCCGACATAGTACCGTTTTGAGGTGATGGATCAATTTATTATTTTTGATTTCATGGCTCAGCGTTACGGTGACTCGTCTCGTCATGTCACAAAAGTCAAGCAGTGCTGATCTTGGTCAGTTGTAGGATGAGTGGCAGGAATAGTGATTGTGAAAATTGTTGGTCCTAGTGTGTGTCTTTGGGCAAGGCACTTTTTACGCATTAGCCAGCTCGACTCATCTGTGAGTACTTGGCTATAATAGGCAGTTACAGATATTCTAAGAGTATTAGTACAAAAAAGGATGCCTAACAGGCAACTTATGCTTTATGAAATGAAATGACAGTGCATTAGGCATTCCTCGTCCTCTTATTCCTCGTTGTCATGGATTCTTCGTCTTAAATATTTTGTCCGAGCAAGGACGAGCAATATTAGCTGATTGCTTGGGGAATGAATTAAGCATTACAAAATGAAAGCGGTTTGACCATTATGATTGGGTGGAAATGAATAGGGAATGAGATTAGCGGAAGAGTAGCGTCCCTTGATTGGAAGTCATGAGCGGAAAAGTTATTAGAGAGAGAACGTCATGCTGGTTGTGCCGCATGAGACACTTCACCGAAAGCGAGGACGAGAGAGACGCATGCGCAAAACCATTTTGACGTTCTCTCTGTACGATGACGTCCAATCAAGGGACGCTACTCTTCCGCTAATCTTATTCCTTATGAATGAATGAATGAATGAATATGGTTGCGCTGTCTCTATGGACGCTTGTCGTGAATGTGTGTGTGTTACTTCGAGTGTGTCAGTCTGTTTCTATTATCCAGTTAGTAATTTGTTCCCATAAATCTCTGTCCAGTGCAAGTGTTCTTAGCTTTTGAATGTCATCATATGTGCTTAGGTGCTGAGGCAGTTGAGTGTTTCCTTGTGTTGTTGAAATCAGTTCTTCTGTTGTTATTTCTAAATATGCCTATATGCGAAATGCATTATACTAATGTTTATATTTTATCAATTTGTTCATTCTTTTATAAAATCTGTTTATTTATTTATTTATTTATTTATTTATTTATTTTTTAAATGTAATTTCTTTTTTTTATTTATTTATTTATTTATTTATTTATTTATTTGTTTATTCGTGTATTTATTTATTATCAATGTCTTTCTACACAGAGATAGGATGTCAAGGCCTAGACAGCTTCCAACTACACAATGGTCAACAGTTACAAAGTAATTCAGTGCCGCACTTATTGGCCACTGGCGTTGAATGTCCGACAAAGGTGCCCTGTCCTGATCTGTACCAGTATTTCAATGATAGGGGGTGCCTTGACTGCCTGTGGCCGACGGGGAAAGGTCAGTATATTATGTGATTGGAGGAGGGATTGTTGTTGTCGTTGTGGCGGTGGTGATGGTGGTGGTGACGGTGATGATGGTGGTGGTGGTGGTGGTGGTGGTGGTGATGATGATGATGATGATGATGATGATGATGATGATGATGATGGTGGTGGTAATGATGATGATGGTAGTGATGATGATGATGATGATGATGATGATGATGATGATGATGATGATGCTGATGATGACGATCGTAATGATGATGATGAGGATGATGATGGTGGTGGTAATGATGATGATGATGATGATGATGATGATGATGATGATGATGATGATGATGATAATAATGATGATGTTGTTGATGTTGCTGTTCATGAGATCTATTATTTATCGGTAGCTATCACCCGGTGTCCACGTCCTTGCCATTTCTATCCTTTTTCTGGAGTAAGATGGCCTTGTTTTGCCAGTCAATGACCTTTATTAGAGAGAAATGTGAGGGAGTGTGTTTTTCTGTATCATCTTCCCCTGTAAATCATTACTCTGTTTAACATTGATTTAGTATAAGCCTCACATATTTCACATATTTACATTTCGGGAAGACTTTTCTACGTGAGACTTTAGGGGGGGGGGGGGGTCAAAAATCATCATCATCATCATCATCATCATCATCATCATCATCATCATCATCATCATCATCATCATCATCATCATCATCTCATCATCATCCATCATCATCATCATCATTCATCATCATCATCATCATCATCATCATCATCATCATCATCATCATCATCATCATCATCATCATCATCACATCATCATCATCATCATCTCATCTTCATCATCATTATCCCATCTATCTCATATCATATCATCATAGTATTATATAGTAGTAGTATGTAGTTGTAGTAGTAGTTAGTAGTAGTATAGTAGTAGTAGTAGTAGTAGTAGTAGTAGTAGTAGTAGTAGTATAGTTAGTAGTAGTAGTAGTTAGTAGTAGTATGTAGTAGTAGTAGTAGTAGTAGTAGTAAGTAGTTAGTAGTAGTAGTAAGTAATAGTATCTTTATAATAATAATAATTATTATTATTATTATTATTATTATTGTTATTATTATTATTATTATTATTATTATTATCATTTATTTGTTGCAGAGTACTTATATATCCCTTATCAAAATACCATCTTCAAAAATCAAACAGTCAATAAAATAGACCAACATCAAATTACCAAACAGAGTAGGAAATTCGAAAATGTGCAATAATGAGAAACGTTACAATTACAAGTGATGAATCATTCATTACTGACTAATAATACTGATATAAAGAAGTAAATGCCTAACCACAGATTATAACAACAAATCAAACCCAACAAACACAAATTATTCGCAGGTCTGAAAGCTGAACAAAATGGTGTGTTTGTTTTAGTATTCCTGTAGTGGACAATATTTTGAGTTAGCCTGTGAGTATTTCTATTACATAATGAGACAATTAGAAATTTAGTTTATCAAGTGTGTTTATATGAAGATCAATTCCAAATTATATTCAGTATAATGAAATAAACACAGATGGAGTATCAAACTGTCTTCCGGAGTTGGCAGGGAGGTACTTGTTCTGTCTTCTATCCTCCTGTATCTGTTTTCCAATTGCTTTCTATCTTTGTCTTGGAATGAGATTTCTTAGTTTTGTCCTGACCCTGACCTCGGTCTTTGGCTGGGAGGGAAACAGTCGAATATACGGTTATAGTTTTGGGAGATGATATTTTTTTCCTTGTAAATCATCTCTTTGTTATGTACTGTTACTTTATTTTTTTGAACATATGATTTGTAAACATTTAATGTATTCCTCTTAGTGGGATCTTGTGCTAGTGTCTGGGTGAAACATTTAGGTAATCTCAAACTAAGTACACTGATTGTGTATTCTTGGAATCTACATCTGTTCCCTATTTGAACCATTAATTTCCCCTTTGTCTTACTCTTTCCTCGTCCTTTTAATTGTACATCTGGAATGTTTTTACTATCCGATTTTCATCCTGTTTACTGGCGTTGATATGAGCTAAATGTGTCGCAAGCGCGTAGAACCTTTAAAAACAAAAACAAACTGTCTTCATTTCCTCCACGGTACGTCGTTCACCTCCTGTTTACAGGATTATTTTTCCAATAAAGATGTCCTACAAACCATTAAACAACGATAAGTATTGAATTTTAAGCTTCAATTTATTAGACGAAGACAGATACTGTGGACATTTCTGGTTTACCATTTATCAACAAAACACGATGAATGATACACTAAGGACGAATTAGATATGTGTGAATGGCGTGGTCAAGTTTTGTTGATAAAGGGGAAACCCGATACGTCCACAGTAAATGTCTTCGTCTAATAAATTGAAGCTTCGAATTCAATACTTATCTCTATTTTTTTCCTTCGCGCTTCAAGCAGCAACATTTTCATTACAGAGCATCAAGATAGAACCAAACCTATTTCATATATCTACAGTAATATTTAGTCAGTCAGTTTAGATGATAATTTACAACGTATTGTATTAGTTCCAAGTAGCCTTTCGTGACTCTTAATATTATAATTTCTTGTTTGCAGGCACAACAGCAAGCAGTACTGAATTCCAGAAACAAGCTGTAAGTAAGATTATACCATCCACAGACCGAATCTCAACATTTCAAACGAAATCAACCGAAATCCCCAAACTTTCTTACGATGAAATTCAAAACGTAGGTTATGATACGCAATCTGGAAAAGAGAATCTTCTTAGACAGCAAATACCTTCAGGACATGCCCGAGAGGTTTACAGAAATGAACAACACATTCCTGGAAACGTAATGGTGAATAGCCGGCTTCAGAATTTTCACACTGAGTTAGGTGCTCTGAATAGTGAAAAACGTGTATTTACTAACACCAATGGAAAACGAAGCGTTGATGATATAAGTAATGATAATAATAATGATAATGATCAGAAGTCTGATTATGGAAATATGATGCTGGCATCCTCGTCACCAGGGTTCTTGCAATCTTCAGGAGGGGATTATGGGAAAGACCTTCAAAGCAATCCTAATACGGAACAATACACATTTTTAAATCATAATTTAGAAGTTACTAATAGCAGAAATGTTATGACGCAAGATGGTGTGCGTGATTCAAAAAGAATTAGATCTACGAGTGATTTGGCTTATAAGATATCAGAGAGAAGCGTGAGTGAGTCGCGAGAGATTGACAAGAACAATTTTGGACAAAGTAATGGTGGATATGAAGTTACGGCTGGTGTTTTAAGGCCTTTACCGTCGGATATCACAACGGAAAGCAAAACTGGTACACGGGGTGGAAATTTGAATCATTCAAAAAAAGAACTCAAAAGAGACAGACAGAGAATATTGCAATACAATTCGCTAACTAGAATTACTGGTTCAAATGGTTTGTCATCTGCCATAAATAATTATCAAGGCCAATTGGCAAAAAGAACAATGGCGGGGCTGCCTGTTTCCGGTGACCATCATAGAACGCTGCTTCGCGGAATGTGGGAAGTGTCGAGTGATTGGTCCGCGGGATCACGTGTCAATGCTACGGTGTGTCCTGTATTCGGGCCGTGTCCGGAGGAATGTAAGACCAAAATTTTAGAGAACTGCCCTGTTTGTGAATGCTTTGGTAAGAAGGTTTTTTTTTAATGTTAACTTATTACTTCTATAATTTGTTGACAATGAATGACATTGTTTTTGTTGCTTTTGTTGTTGGCGATTCTCTGATTGTTTCTATTGTTGTTGTTGTTCCTAGTGTTGCTTTTGCTGCTGTTGTTGTTAATGGTGTTTTTATTGTTGTTGTGTTGTAAATATTGATATTGATGCTGTTGCTGTTGATGATGTTGTGGTGCTTTTTCTTCTTGTTGTCGATAATGTTGTTGATGTTTTTTTTTTGTGATTATTGGTGTTATTGTTGTAGATGATGATTATGATGATGATGATGATGATGATGATGATTATGTTGTTGTATTTTGTTTGTTGTTTGTTGTTTTTTGTTTTTTGTTTGTTATTTTTTTAGTTTTGTTTGTTTTTGTTTGTTTTTGGTTTTGGTTTTTGGTTTTTTTTGTTTTTTTTCATTTTGTTCATATTTCATTGTTATTATGAATTAGAAAAGCTAATCCGAGTTAATAAAATTCTAGAGAATTACAGAAAGATCAAATTAATTAGTTCCAGAAAATGAACTGTTGTACGACATGTATCTAGTGCTATAATGCTCAGCTGTAAACGTAGTCCATGCGCTGAGTACAGAATCCGAGTAACTAAAGCAATTCAGAGAGAATTACAGAAAGATAAAATTATATTGGCTCCAGAAAATGAACTGTTGTACAGATATAAATCCTAGTGCTATAATGCCCAGCTGCAGCACGTAGGTCCATGCGCTGAGTACAGCATTGTTTGTAGGGGAGAAAAACCGGCTCCCAACGTAGCCATCGTAAAGTTATGGCCTGACACTGACCAAAAAATTACGTCAAAATGTCAGTCTTTTGCCACAAAAGAAAACAAATCGTGAGTTGTATTCAATAGTTCAACCAATGAAATAACTTGTTTCCATGAGGTCTACTAACGACAACTCACTAGACGCTACACAAACTTTAAAAAATGACGTCAAACTGCCAGTCCTAGAGGGTTCTTGTGTCAGGCCGTAGCCATCGTTATGTTACAGCCTGACACTGAAATCCAAAAGGACTGGCAGTTTGACGTCATTATTTAGTTTTTGCACCGCCTAGTGAGTTGTCGTTAGTAAGTAGTGCTCATGGAAACCAGTTATTTCATTGGTTGAACTATTGAATACAACTCACGATTTTTTTTTCTTTTGTGGCAAAAGACTGGCATTTTGACGTCATTTTTTGGTCAGTGTCAGGCCATAACTTTACGAAGGCCACGATCAGGCAAACAGTCGTAACGTCACTTCCTTCCTAATGACGTATGGTAACTTAGTAACACTGGCTCTAAACTATCGGAACAATGGCGACGCCCGTATGAAAATTTCTCTGGCGAGCATAAAAACGTCTACAGAGGGGAAAAAACACACACATTTGATCATGTTTTGACTTTTAAACACATTCTAATCAAAAGGCATATGAAAAGGGAATGAAAAGTTCTAGCCAGCATGAAGAATAAAAAGAAATGATTTTCTTTGTTTAGAACCAAGATGGCCGCCGTTGCCGGGCGCGTGACATCAGACTACTGAACCCAATCGGTATGGTTGGATGTCCGTATGTTCAACCTTGTAATTATTTTGTCTGAATCACATTTTACCTTTGCTATAAATAAAAACCAATAACTAGGGGTGTCTGAAAGAGTCATTAAAATGGAGAGAAAGATAAAGGGAGTAAATCTGACTCATGAATAAGGGAACAACAGTTGCTACCCTATACATAATAATAATAATAATAATAATAATAATAATAATAATAATAATAATAATAATAATAATAATAATAGATCTTAATTGTCCATAAATATGGCAATTTGTCATTTAGTTACACTTGTCATAACGTTATATGATAACTATAACATTGAACAGACACCTCACTCCTACCCATTCTCTCTCTCTCTCTCTCCCTCTCTCTCTCTTCCTCTCTTTCTTTCACGCGTGCGACATACACAACATTAACATATTCATTTCATTTTCAATTCGTTACATTCTTGGCAATTCAACACCAAATATTATCATCATTATCAATTGGTCACTTCATCTAACATTAAACAAATTAATCAGTCAATCCGTCAACGCATCAATCCTTGGTTGTGCTGTAACATAGAACAATGATAATTAATTGTACAGCTATGTGGTCTAGTGGTATGACATTCACTTTCGGATCGGAAAGCCCTGTGTTCGAGCCTCGCACTCGGCGCATAGTTGAGTCCTTGGAAAAGGCTCTTTACTCACTTTCTCTCATCGTACTCAGGTGTAAAATGAGTACCTGGCCGTTAACAGCGTTGTCCTTGTCCGGAAAATTATAATATCGCCTCACAGGCGGCATGTCCCGACCTACATGTTAAATGTTGCTGTTGACCAGGGACCCCTTGTAAAGCGCTTTGAGCACATTTAGTGGATATTGCGCTATATAAAGCTCAATATTATTATGTATTATATATTATTATTTGCTGTCCTAAACATAGAGCAGCGATAATTCTTTGCTACCCTATATTTAGAACAGTAACGACAACAACTGTTCCCTTATTTATGAGTCACATTTACTCCCTTTATTTTTCTCTCCATGTTATAATAGATTAAAAATCTCAAGTTTGTTGTTGCTGTTGTTTTGTTTGGTTTTTCTTATATCTGTCAATAAAGTTGCGCCTAATCTTGACTGAGATGGATTGGACAACTCAATCAGCGGGGATAAATCCCACACACACACACACACACACACACACACACACAAATACACACACCACCCCCTCCTCCCCCTTTTAGGGGTCTCGACATCTCAATCGGTAAAGTACTCGCTTCACACGCAAAGGGACGATGATCGATCCAAGGTACAGTCATGATTTTTTCATGGGCAGCTGGGTCAGTTAAATCTGGCGAAAAGTACTGAACGATAAACTAGAGTCCTATCTAAAGGAGAGCAAGCAATTGCTATTACCCATTTTACGCTATAGAAACTGTGATTAACTCTGGCTCTGTGGTGCCTGATAGATTTGAAGGACTACTATCCCCCCCCCCCCCCCCCCTAAATTAAATTAAATTGCCTATTAATATGAGTATTATTCCATGTTCTGTCACGGAAAACGGACAGTGACAATTCTTTGCGACCCTGTACATAGAACAGTGACAATTCTTTGCGACCCTGTACATAGAACAGTGACAATTCTTTGCGACCCTATACATAGAACAGTGACAATTCTTTGCGACCCTATACATAGAACAGTGACAATTCTTTGCGACCCTATACATAGAACAGTGACAATTCTTTGCGACCCTATACATAGAACAGTGCTAATTCTTTGCGACCCTATACATAGAACAGTGACAATTCTTTGCGACCCTTTACATAGAACAGTGACAATTCTTTGCGACCCTATACATAGAACAGTGCTAATTCTTTGCTACCCTTTACATAGAACAGTGACAATTCTTTGCGAACTATATACATAGAACAGTGCTAATTCTTTGCTACCCTATACATAGAACAGTGACAATTCTTTGCGACCCTATACATAGAACAGTGCTAATTCTTTGTTATCCTAAATATAGAACCGTGAC
>NC_088370.1:10762204-10794704 GCF_034508935.2 Berghia stephanieae
TATGGACACAAGATGAATCCACACGGCCAGTTCGTAGATCAGATGAATGGCGATAATGGTGGTAATGTTGGTAGTGGAAGTGGTAGTTCTGGTGGAATAATGGTAAACCCACAACAAAATGGACAAGGTATTGGTAGTGCTATTACTGGTACTGGAGGAGGTGGTGGAGGTGGTGGTGGTGGTAGTAGTATTGGAAGTGGTGGAACATTTAACCAAGGCTCTCTGGTTCAAAATCCTGTAAATTCTGGAATCTACCAGAATACTATGAATATGAAAGGTGACAGTGGTAGTAATAGTGAACAGTCTCAAGGCAAAAATAATGGTAAAGAAAACCAGAGTCATAATAGCAATGGTAATGGAAAAGCTGAAGACACATCAAAATCATCATCGTCATCGCACTCAGTAGCAGATTTTCAAAATGGATTTGATTTCAGCTCTTTACTTAAACCCAACCAAAACATTTTGATGAGCGGTCAGTTCGGTTTTTCGAACAGCGTGAATAACAAGGATAATGGTAATGGTGCGGGTAATAGCGGTAATTCAGCTTTATCTGGGGGTGTCGGTTCAAACCTAAGTCCTTTTTCATCAGGATCGAAGCAGCAAAGCTCAAACTCCCATGGCCAGTTATCTATGATGAATGGGTTCGGTAGCAAGGGAAATAACTGGAATTCGAGTGGATTTCCTGTTCCGGTATTACAGGGAGAACTTCCGCCACCAGATTTGCATAACAATGTCGATGATAATAAATTTGCAAGCGACGCCCCTTTATCGTCTGTGACGTCACCTACATCATTAATGTCAACAAAGAAAGCGACGAACCCTCCAAATGGCGTTGTTCCGCCGAATTCTGAGGATCAATCTTTTAATCTCAATGGATGTGCCCCTTTTCCGTCCAATTGCAAGATGGACTGTTTGCGAATTGGTCTCGGTGGATGCATAGAGTGTACATGTCAAGGTACAACGTATATAAAACAGTTTAGCTAAAATCATGTTATATATTTTTGTTTTTGACGTGTGACCTGCCTCAAAAAGGCAATAATAAATAGAGGTGCCTAAATGGGTCAATAAAATGGAGATAAAGATAAAGGGAGTAAATCTGACTCATGAATGAACATTGTGTTGTTCATTCATGAGTCAGATTTATTCCCTTTATCTTTATCTCAAAAAGGCATTGTAGCTGTGTTGATTTTGCTACTGAAAAATGAAATTCCTAGTCCAAAATCTATGAGGCATGAGTAGAATGTTTAATAATAAATATATTAAGGGAAGTTAACCTAGTTTCTTTAAGCCACAATAAACTAAAATGTCCAAGTTCTGGTCAATTTAATTTTAAAATAACTTCATGGCATCTGGTCTACCTCGACTTTACACCGTTTTGAGATGATAGGTCACTACTAATTGGTTGTTTTGCTTGTCTTCTTGTTTTCTTTGTCTGTTTTTTGTTTGTTTTGTTGATAATTGTTTTGTTTTTTTATTGTTTTGGCCGGCTTGTTTATTTGTAGTAAGCCACTATCTCACCCCTGTATCGATCTGTCATGATGTCGGAAAAAAATCAATTCAAGAATATTGAGATTTGAATCTAACTGATCACAAGTCGGGCATTCGGGTGTCTTGAAGTTTGAGAAACCAAACCCACTCGCCTCAACAAGGGCGGGAATTGTGGGACAAATTTCATAACATATCAGATTTTAAACAACAGGTTTACCTCGACATAATGCAATTTTCCAGTTGCTTTCTATCTTTGTTTTGGAATGGGATTACGTGTATTTGGTTTTGTCCTGGCCCTGACTGGGATCCTTAACTGAAGGGCACCTGTCAAATGTATAGTATTAGTTTTTGGGAGATGGTTTTTTTCCTCGTAAAACAGTAAATCATCTCTCTGTTGTGCAGTGTTACAGTTTTTGATTTGGATATTAGATCTATATTGTGTAAACATTTGAATGTATTCCTCTCAGTTGAATCCCGTAGTAGCCTTTTTGATTAGACATTTAGATGATCTCAAACTAAGTATACTGATAGTATGCTCTTTGAATCTAATTCTGTTCCCAATTTGAACAAGCCCCTATATCTTATTCTTTATTAGGTCATTTTAATTGGAAATCTAGAATAACAATTGTTTTGGGTTTTTTTGTGGGGTTTTTTTTTAGACTAGCCCATTTTTTCCTTTTTACTCGCGCTGATATGGCCTAAAAGTGTCGCAATCTTATGTAAAACAGACAAATGTTATGGCAAAACGCAAGAAGAAAAAAAATCTGATGTAAGTGTGTGACTTTAACCCCCATTCTTTATATTTCCGACATGATTTAATACCAGCAGAAAAACAAAGCCATTCTTCTCAAGAATCTGTCTCAAATAACAATAAACAGCAACAGCAGCAGCAGCAGCAGCAGAAGCTGTTTCAATCAGTAAGCGCCGGAGCAGGGCCCGCTGCCAACAATAATGGATGTCCATATCTTCCCAACAACTGTCCGATAACCAGGCTGTCCATGGATCCCAACGGATGCATCATTTGCAATGCAGGTAATTCCTTCAGAACACGGAAAATCTTCTACTAAATACAGTACATGCTTTGGTTAAACCGCCCAGTCTTACCCAAAAGTTGTGTTCTGAATGTCGTAAAATTCATGTACTCCTTATTCTTCCTATTTGTTACTTATACTAATACATCGCTTACCAAATAAATCGTACGCAGGTAAAATTGTGCGATTATCTAAAAAATGAAAATAGTATCACTTAATTTTACGACAGTCAAGCACATTAGTCTAGCACGGTTGGGTGAGTTAAGCAAACAATTCTATCGTTATCGAAATGTCATTGTCATGGGTTGCTTTAATTATTGTCACTTAAAGGGGGTGATATTTTCCTTAAAATCACTAATTCACAGTGCCTGGTTGATCATCGTCGCTGTCGTACAGCAGACTGTCTGTCGTCTTTAAAATATCAATGGCGTTAATTTGAATAGATAGTAATATTATGTATATCACGCGGATGAATAGGGTAGATAAAGCAGTTATCATTCTGTAATCATACATACTAAGGACGATCTACTTTAGTTTTCCTGTGCCCTAGTTATTGGTTACATTACAATACGTGCTCAAGATGACCTACATAATAAAAAGTGTTCAAAGATTTCGAAATTCCAGCATCCCAACGGGTCGTTTTGTTCAGTTTGACCCAAAGTAAACAACGCAGTTTTTCATTTATAATAAATGTTTTAAAATATAATTCCCTTTATTCATCCCAAGGGGAAATTTGTTTTTAGGGTCCATTCCAAGGGAAGACTGGAGTAACCCAGGCGTCAACCGCAGTGCAGCGCCGCAATTTGAGCTAGGGCGTGGTGACTTGCTCAAGGCCACACAGCGCGGCGGCGGGTTATCGAACTAGGTACCTTTCAGGTACGAAGCAAAGACCGTAGCGCTGAGCCACGCTGGCCCCCTATCATGAAATATCCAATTGTTAGACACCAATAAATCATGTGACTGAATACATGGTTGGGGGGAAAACCTCAAAATAGATTTCTCCCATTGAATAGGTTTCATTTGCGACTATGTGGTCTAGGGCATGACACTCGCTTTCGGATAGGAAGGTCCTGGATTCGAGGCTCACTCGGCGCATAGTTGAGTCCTTGGAAAAGACTCTTTACTCATATTCTCTCACCGTACTCGGGTGTAAAATGAGTACCTGGCCGCCAACAGCGTTGTCTCTGTCGGAAAAATTGTTATATCGTCTCGTTCTACATGTTACGTTTTTCTGTTAGTCAGGGACCCTTTGTAAAGCGCTTTGAGCACATTTAGTGGATATTGCGCTATATAAAAGCTCTAGTTTTAGTTGTTGTTTTTTTTTCTCGTAGCCTTTGTCAATTTATAGCCTGCCTAACACTTCCATAAAAGCCATTTGACAAAACAAGGAGCCGATCTCCGAGAGAAAGAGAAAAGTGAGTTGTTAGTAAGTAGTGCTTGAGAAAGTAAATGACTCAGTACTCAGTGGGTTTAACTATAAACTACAACTCATTACCCATTACCCATTTTTTTAGCTTTTTTTATTGAGCTTTTATATAGCGCAAGATCCACTAAGCGTGCTCAAAGCGCTTTACAAGAGGTCCCTGGCCAACAGCGACACATAATACTTAGGACAAGACATGACGCCTGTTACTGTTAGGCGATATTACAATTTTATGGGACAGAGTCAACGCTGTTAACGGCCAGGTACTCATTTTACACCTGAGTACGGTGAGAGAATGTGAGTAAAGAGCCTTCTCCAAGGACTCAACTATGCGCCGAGCGAGGCTCGAACCCAGGATCTTCCGATCCGAAAGCGAGTATCGTACCACAAGACCACATAGCCCCACAGATCACAAGCCGCACATTTTGTTGGTCGTCGCCTTCGCCTTCTTTGAGTTAACGGAGACTCCCATTTTTCGCTTCACTCATCGTGTTTTGTTGATAAAAGGGAACCCCAAAACGTCCACAGTATCTGTCTTCGTCTAATAAATTGAAGCTTACAATTCAATAATTCTAAAAATGGTACAAACGAAAGAGTGAAAATGGAGAGGCTTCTATACGAAGCCTCTCCATAATTTTCACTCTTTCGTTAGTATTTTCACGATCACAGGCTTCAGGCAGCCCCTACAGTTTTCTTAAAAATGGTACACCAGATAACATTTTACGCGTGATTTCACAGAGACAAGGGGAAGACTTACAGACACCCCAACACACAGAAGTTCAAGCACGCGAACTCCAACGAGGTTTAACAGCAACCTTGGGGTTTCCGGCGATCGCCACAACTCTCCGTCCAATGGTAAAGAAGGGGAAGCGGAGAAGACGCAAGGTGCGCCAAATACGTTAAGCGTTAGCACTGGCTTGGCGAACACCAACAAAAATACAATAGACGCTAACAGCAACAACAACAACAACAACCATAATAATAATAATGGGTGTGGAGGTTTCCCGAGTAACTGCCCGATGTCCTGTCTCAAAATTGGCCGGATGGGTTGTGTGGAGTGCTGCTGTTCAGGTAAAAGCCGGATTTGAAGTAGTTTATCAATAATTTATGATACAACGCCTTTATCTGCTATTGCATCGATACCATAGATATCGCCAGGCAGCCTATAAAGCCGGATATTTCATGGGCGGATCAGCTTGTTATTGTGTCGAACCGGAAGTAACATATTACAATAAATAAATGAGGCTCTTTGCTACATATTCGCCCCTATTTCGATTCGAAATGAATCGATATATTTGGCAAATATTTCGTAAAGATTTGTTAATAGATATATATTCCACCAACATTGTAATAATAATAATAATAACAATAATAATAATAATAATAATAATAATAATAATAATAATAATAATAATAATAATAATAAAGTTCATTTGTATAGCGCCCAATCCCGTTGACAAATCATCTCCAGGCGCACAAAATTGTAAAACATCATGAAAAACATTTTTGTACACACATTTTTGTACTTATCAGTTTCTTTTTACATGCAATAATCGACCCACGAATTGCAGCGGGTTTAGTTTCCATCAATGTTTGAGGTTGGTTTTGCGATATGGATAAAGGGTAGATATCGTTATCGTTGCTTTTATCATTGTAAGTGTAAGGGTGACAATTTTTTATGATGTTCTGTCTTGTATTTGTCTCTATATAAATTGCATTTTTACCGTTTGTAATACAAAATAAATGTTTTATACATATAATCGCGTTAAATAACCATAAAAACCTGTCAATTCTAGCCACAACAACACTCAAATGAGGCTATTTTAAACTAATTCATCATTTTAAGGGAAAATAATCTAGTGAAACACAAAAGTTTTAAGTCAGCCATCAACATCAAGATAACTACTTTTATCATAGCATCTTCTGCAATGACAAAAATTGCGAAACTCTCCGAGTGAGTGTTTTTATAGAGAACAAAGAGGTAATTGAGTTTAACACCGGTGACATATATCTATCCAGTATTCTGGAGACCTAGGATTGCTCTGTGCATGACAATTTTGACAATATTTTACAAAGGGAAAGCGCGGTCTTGCCCGTTTGTCATTGTAATTGGAAAAAATGAGCTTTTATATAGCGCAATATCTACTGAATGTGCTCAAAGCGCTTTACAAGGGGTCCCTGCAACATTTAACATGTAGGATGGGACAGGCCGCCTGTTAGGCGAGATTACAATTTTTCGGACAAAGACAACGCTGTTAACGGCCAGGTACTCATTTTACACTTGAGTACGATGAGAGAATGTGAGTAAAGAGTTTTTTCCAAGGACTCAACTATGCGCCGAGCGAGGCTCGAACCCAGGACCTTCCGATCCGAAAGCGAGTGTCATACCACAAGACCACATAGCCGCACTGTTGTGGTCCGATGTAGAGACAAATCTGATGAAGAATAGAAATCAAAGATAAAATTATCAGACAGTTCAAATTTCAGACAATTATATAGTTAGAAAATATATTAATAAACATAATATACGGAGATATGTAAAGGTGGGAATTAGTTTTTTTTTAAATTGGGGAAAACGCCTACACATTATCACCGCGTCAATCATCTTGCATTAACGTGTAATAAAAAGTATGTGGAATAAGAAACCCATGTGATAAAAAATAAAGTCCTAATCCTTCAGTAGTTTGCTTGACTCCAGCGTTCACACACTCCTTTGATTGAGAGCAAACATTCATGGGCATACAACATGCCAACTTTTGCAACACCCCCTTCCCCCCCCCCCCCCCCTTGTATTAATTAAATAAAACCATGTTTTGACTAAAAATCCAATGTTCAGCATGTAGCCTAGTTCACCGCGAAATAATACTGCTTGGATGTGAATTGTCACGATTTGCCACTCACTAAACTCCCGTCCTTCTTGAATGGTCTAATTTGCTTTTGATCATGTTCTGATTGTTGTTGAAAATTTGTCTGAACCTGTCCTTGATAAAGATATATTTTGGTAATTATTAAGCTTTTTAAAAAAAAAATTATAAAGTTCAGAATCTAGAACTCCTAAGAATTATATCGTTTGTATTTCACTACAATTTGGTAGAAAATATATTTCTTCTTTTTTTTTTTAACTTCGTTATATTTCTCTATCTACTTTAACTTTTTTTTAAAATATCACAACACACCTAGATAACAGCAATCAACAAAATGTGGTAATCATTTTAAAAAAAATTATATAGCTTTGAGAGCTTGTTCCTTTTAGAATATTTTTATCTATAGAATGTTCACTAATTCTTAAATTGCTTTTATTCTCTAATATTTTGACAGAGGAAAAAGGTTCTTCTTCGTGTGTTCCTTTTGACTCTTCTTCGTCTTCGTCTGCTTCGGCGGTGAATGGAAACAACAATGGCTGCCCTCCATTTCCGGTCACATGCCCACCGTCATGCGTGAACATGAATGACCTTGGATGTCCAGTGTGCCAAGGAGGTAGGAAATAATCGTAAATTTTAAGGAATCTGTGATTTGTTAATTGAAGTGCACGCAATTTTTGGGACTCTGCGCTAAAGGATGTAAAAACGATAATTGAACAGAACAGAAAATGGTGTTGTCAAGTGAAAAAGCCGGCAGAAAGGGTGGATATGGATATTTGATTGTTGTTTTGCGTAAATTAAATCACAGAATCTTTCTATTTGTTTGTTTTTGTTTTTGTTTTGTTATGTTTTTGTATGTTTGTACGATTTGTTTTTAAATTTTGATGGAAGTTTTGTTTGGTGTGCGTTTTTGGGTTGTTTTTTTTGTTGTTTTTTTTTTTTTTGATTGCTGGGTGTTGTTTTTTTTTTTAATTTCTGTGAATTTTGTTTTGTTTTGTTTTGTTTTGTTTTTGGTATATATTCGTTTTTGTTCAATATTCTGATCATAATCAGTTGCTCGAAGGTTAAGTAGATTGGATCGATTGCCAAATCATTTTTAAACATCAAATTATGATATCATCTTTATCATACAGGAGATGATTGTAGTGTCGGGTTCAAATCCCAGAATATTGCAGTGATGGGCAATACCCTCAACCTTGCAGGATGCGAACCGTACTCTCCAAGTTGTCCTTCTCAATGCGCAACTCTTACTGACATGGGCTGTCCAATTTGTCAGGAGAACTGTACGGCTGAAATTGTTGGTAAAACAAAAAGTTTATTTCGCTACTTTTTTTTTAATTTAGAAGATTTTGTTTTTAAGTCCTTTCTTTACGATAGTTGGAATTCCCTTAAGGTTAAAAGAACGTTTGCCCTCCCCAGACCGGTGACTTCCTATTTTATTATTTGTCCTTGACAAGCATTTTTGTGTCTTTGCTCAGGAGTGTAAGCACTTGGATTTAGCCGAGCCCTGACTGGGATCTTTTGCGGAGAGGGAAACAGTCAGATTTTTTTTTTGGAGAGATTATAATAGATTTATATTTTAAACCATCTCCCAATTATATATTTTTATATTTTTGTTTCTTTATTTGGAAAAGACTAAAATTTCTTATTTTGCATCATTTTGACTTGAGTAACATTCGTCATCTCGTTCATCCCATAATGTTTAGAGGCGGCGAGTCACTTGGTGTCAACGTGGCTCAGCGGTACGGTCTTTGCTTCGTACCCGAAAGGTACCGAGTTCGATCCCCCACCGCTGCGCTGTGTGGTGGCCTCGCCTCGCCCTGGATCAATTTGCGGTGCTGTTGCACTGCGGTTGACGCCTAGGTTATTCCAGTCTTCCCTTGGAATAGAAGCGAGAGACAAATTTCCCCTATGGGATGAATGAAGGGATTTAAAAAAAAAAAAATTTTTAATATCAGCTGAAATATTCATCTGATAGTCAAGATAATTCCTTATTCTCTCTTTTTTCTTTTTTCTTTATTTGTGTATATGTCTCTGTGTGTGTGTGTGTGTGTGTGTGTGTGTGTGTGTGTGTGTGTGTTTGATTGTTTCTTTCTTATGTAGGTGGCCAAGTCAATCAGTTTCAAGGAGCATTTGTGCCAAATTTCAATGCCAACAACAACAACAACAACAACAACAACAACAACAACAACAACGAAATGACTGATGCAATAAGCAACAATATCAACAACAACAACAATATCAACAGCAATAAGAACAATAACAATAATAACGATGACAATAACATTAATGGATGTGAAGCTTTCTCCCCATCGTGTCCGATGGAGTGCACTAGAATATCAGCCATGGGATGCCCCGTGTGTTCTTGTTCGGGTAAGTCACATCGACATTTCATTATTAAACGGGGGACCCGATGGCGAGAGCGATCCCGGATGAAGTCGAGATATATTTCATTTTTTTCTGACCGCCCCCCCCCCCCCCCCCCCCCCCCCCCTGTCCACGCAGCAATGATTGGATACCTGGATCTATTCGATCTGACGGAAAATACTTTGAAGTTTTTAAAATGTAATAATTAATTAACAATAGGTACAGTAGGTACTTTTTGTAGGTCTGATAACGCAATTTTTTATGGGCTCATAGTTGAAATGGGAAAACTCTTAAACCTACGTAAAAGATTATCGTTGATTACAAGAATGTTAGATAATGCCAAGAATTATGTCCGGTTAACAGACCTGCTAATATGGGGACCTAGGTCAATGTTTGCGGCTATGTGGTCAAGTTGTATGACACTCGCTTTCGGATCGGAAGGTCCTGGGTTCGAGCCTCGCTCGACGCATAGTTAGTCCTTGGAGAAGGCTCTTTACTCATATTCTCTCACCGTACTCAGGTATAAAAAGAGTACCTCGCCATAAACAGCGTTGTCTCTGTCCGAAAAAAAATTGTAATGTCGCTTAAAAGGCGTCATGTCCCGTCCTACATGTTAAATGTTGCTGTTGGCCAGGGACCCTTTGTAAATGCTTTGAGCACGTTTAGTGGATATCGCGCTATATAAAAGCCCAAGTAATGGAACCACTCTCAAACCTATGTAAAAGAGTATAGTTGATTACAAGAATGTTAAATAATGCCCAGAATTATGTCCGGCTATAAGACCTGCTAATATGGGGAACTAGGTCAATGTTTGCGGCTATGTGGTCAAGTGGTATGACACTCGCTTTCGGATCCTGGGGTTGAGCCTCGCTCGGTGCATAGTTGAGTCCTTGGAGAAGGCTCTTTACTCACATCCTCTCACAGTACTCAGGTATAAAAAGAGTACCTCGCCATAAACAGCGTTGTCTATGTCCGAAAAAAAAATTGTAATGTCGCTTAAAAGGCGTCATGTCCCGTCCTACATGTTAAATTTTGCTGTTTGCCAGGGATCCCTTGTAAATGCTTTGAGCACGTTTAGTGGATATCGCGCTATATAAAAGCTCAAGTAATGGAACCACTCTCAAACCTATGTAAAAGAATATCGTTGATTACAAGAATGTTAAACAATGCCCAGAATTGGATTCAGTAGTCGGATGTCACGCCGCCCGGAAACGGCGGCCATCTTGGTTCTAAATAAAGAAAAACATTACTTGTTATTCTTCTTGCTGGCTAGAACTTTTCATATGCATTGTGATCAGAATGTGTAAAAGTCAAAACATGATCAAATTTATGGGGGTTTTTTCCTCTCGATACGCTTTTATGCTCGCCGGGGAAATATTTCATACGGGCGTCCGCCATTGTTCCGATAGTTTAGAGCCAGTGTTACTAAGTTACCATGCGTCATTAGGAAGGAAGTGACGTTACGACTGTTGAAGAGTATTATGTCCGGTTATAAGACCTGCTAATATGGGGACCTAGGTCAATGTTTAAATAATATAATACCTTCAGTTAAAAAAAAACTCCAAAAAATTAAAAGTTTAAATCCCCATTACTCTATATGATATGGCCAAGATTTATAATAATATTTTCAACGAGAATTACATGGACTTGGCATTACAAAATTCAGCTTATATAAATAGTTGTACTTTTCATAATCAAGTATAACATGCAGTTGGTACAGAGAGGGTTAACGGACAGTTATTGTTTTGATGGATAAATAACGTGCACTATCTTCATGATTTTAAACTCTTTGCGCTTAAGATCAAATTTTGAAAAATAAAAAACAGACATCAAAAAATATATACTTAAATCAAAATGGAAAAAATACCAAAGTCCGAAGCATAGATTCATCGTGTTGGTTTGTAATGCAAGACATGGATATTTATAATAACAAGACAATCGCAGTATACATGTATGAACAGCGTCCCTTTTTTTTTCTTTTTATTAAAAGTCAATTTGCTTTTAAATTTATAAATAATGAATCAACAACAAATATAAAAAAATATATCTACGTCGAAATGAAAATGTTCAACAAGATACAGGGTTTTGTTTTATTTGTAGGTTTATTTTGTTTGTTTGTTTTTGTTTTGTTTTTTTGTTTGTTTTTTTTTGTGTTGTTTTGTGTTGTTTTTTGTTGTTTTTTTTTTTTATTTTATTTTTTTTTTTTTTGAGTTTCTTTTTTTTTTTTTTTTTGTTTTTGGTTAAACCGTATTCGATTGTGCAAGTGCAAGGGAGAGAAATCAGTAATAATAGACAGTGGTACTAGTAATGGAAGAATAGCGTCCCTTAGTTTCCTGATCGTAGTCATTTCGCAGGTCCCGTCACTTTTATTTTTTTTACTGTACAGATTTTTACACGAACATTCAGTTAATCGTTACTTTTATAGATAACATGCACTTGGCTAAGAAGCTCATACATTGCCATCTGGAAGTATAACGGACCAACATACAAAACTATGAGTAACCTTGAACGTTTATAGTCTGGTTAATACAGTTTAGTGGGAATTACTCATAAACGCGGATGGCAAAAAGCAAAAACAAAGACCTTCATACTATCTATAACTTTTTAATGAATTTGATACACCTTGTAACATGTAGAATGATAGCTATGGGGCGGGGGGGGGGGCGCTAGAATTTTTTTTTTAATTTGTGACCCATCGTCTCAAGGCGGCGTTTTGTCTGAAAATTGAATTTATAATCAAACGTATTAAACTTGAATTAAGTTTATTTGTTATAGATAGAATGAAGTTGACGTCACTCGGGTCTTTGTTATTGTTTTTAGCCATCCACGTCTATGAGTAATTAATTCTCACTTAACTGAATTATCCAGACTATAAAAGTTCATGGTTACACAGTTTTGTGTTGGTCCGTTATACTTCCGGATGGCAATGATGTGAGCTTCTTAGCCAAGCGCATACTATCTATTTTGTGAAGAAATTAATAGGTAAATTATTTAAGAGTGGAATAACAAAAATTCCATACTTTTCATTAATTTTAATTTTCAAGTTACTTTCTGGCGACTCATACCGTGGCCTTCGTAAAGTTATGGCCTGACACTAACCAAAAAATGACGTCAAAATACCAGTCTTTTGCCACAAAAGAAAACAAATCGTGAGTTGTATTCAATAGTTCAACCAATGAAATAGCTTGTTTCCTTGAACAGTACTAACAACAACTCACTAGGCGGTGCAAAAACCAAATAATGACGTCAAACTGCCAGTCTTTTTGGGTTTCAGTGTCAGGCTATAATATAACGATGGCTACTCTCATACAGTCCGAATATTACCAGACCGAGTCTGAAGCTTACATATTTCTTTTGTCTAATCTGTCCAATGACCTACTTACTGATAGTTGGTTCAACTGAAGTCGCCACTGCTGCTCCTGTTACCCACACTACAACAAACATAGGGATTGGTCTGTGTGAGAGGATGACCCCATGTGACCCGAAATGCCGGTACCGTGACCCAAAGAGACCCGGATGTATATCCTGTTCTTGTCCTCGATCGACTGGTGAAACAACAATGACAACTAGAGTCAATGACGTCATAACAACAACGACCTATCCCATAGTTCCAACATCTGAGGAGATTTTGACCGTGACAGGTGAATTTGTAATAATGACGTTGACGATGTTGTTGTTGTTGTTGTTGTTGGTGGTGGTGGTGGTGGTGGTGGTGGTGGTGATGATGATGATGATGATGATGATGATGATGATGATGATGATGATGATGATGGTGGTGGTGGTGGTGGTGATGATGATGATGAGGATCATGATGATGAAGGTGATGATGATAATAATAATAATAATAATAATAATAATAATAATAATAATAATAATAATAATAATAATAATAATAATAATAATAATAATAATACCTTTTTTTTCTTGCTATATTTTTGTTTTAGCCTTTTTGCACGGGGGGTTCTTGCTTTTTTTTCAATTCATCATTTTAAACATTTCACTTCTCCTGCGTTATTGCAGTGAACATAAAACATCAAAACATGCTATTCAATCGGAAAATAAAAATGATTTTCAGACGCAGTTCTCCCTTCTGTTCTCACAACAACATCATCGACTACAAGAGATGATACCATTCCTACCTCTCCCAAACCAACAACGATGTTCACAACTCAAGTCATTTCACCAAACAAGGAAGTTATCGGTATTGGTTGTCCCCCTTTTGACACCGGATGTGACCTAGATTGCGTCAGTTTGGACCACAATGATTGTTTACAATGCGCATGTCCTAGTGAGTCTATGTTCAGTAAATAAATGTTACCTTAGTGCACATATTATTATTTGTAGGTCTGATAACTGAACATAATAGGACTCAATAGTCTGATGTCACGTCCGCCCAGCAACGAGAAGCGTGGTTTTAAACAAAGAAAAATCGGTACTTTTTATTCTTCATGCTGGCTAGAACCTTTTCACATGTCTTGTGATCAGAATGTATAAAAGTCAAAACATGACCCGATTTATTTTTTCTCTCCTCTGGATACACTTTTATGCTCGTCGGAGAAGTATTTCATAAGGGCGTCCGCCATTGTTCCGATAGTTTAGAACCAGTTACTAAGTTACTATGCGTCATTACGAGGGAAATGACGTCACGACTGTTGTAGCCAATAATCGACTTGATTTAACATCGTTGTAATGGACTATATTCAAGGTAACTATACTTCGGGTTGGTTTTAGAGTATTTCCATTATGACAAAAAGCCTATAATAATTTGAGTTATCATGCCTGGAAATATGTACGCGTCGTTTTTAACCCTTAATTCAATATAAATTTGAAGGTTATAGGTCTACGTCACTCTTACTATCTCAGACTTAATTTTAGCACTCCAAAATAAAAATGTTCATAATAATTCACACAGAAATGCAATGTCGTCAAAACTTCAGAACTGGATTCATTTTTTTTCTGCATTGTTCACTGAGCTCAAAGCTGATTTTGAAAATAACATCGCACTTATGAAGTAACGAGTGAAAATATGATTTAAGGTGTCTAATCTAATTATATAAACGTTACAGCTTTTCCACCCAAGAATCAAAACAGGCTTTGGTCTGATTATTTAATGATCTATTTGTTTATTTATCTATCTCTAGCAGCCACTTCCAACCCAAAAGATGCAAGCCCACATGTGCTTCCTGGACATACCCTGTTCCCTCAATCCACACCCAAACTTCAAACTCAAAACACATTTCTGGCAACAAGTACCGCGACCAACAGTTTTATGAAGCCTCCCATTCAGGACGCGTTAAACCCTGTCCACAATTCCCTAAATCCCAGCATACCTCAAGGATCAGCAACCAACCAAAACACTCCTGATTTCTTACCTCAAACATCTCCTGCACCGAATTCCAATTTTTTCCCTGTTGATCCCAATTCATTTTTCCCTCCCTCCCAGAACGAAAACCAATTGTCTAATCTTTTCCCCAACAACATCGCTAATGGGAATATTTATGGTAGTGGGTACAATAACATGAACTCTAATTATAATAGCAACAACAACAACCACCATTATACAGATAACAATGATAACAACAAGGGAGCGCTAAGTCGACCAGATGGCAAACCTATTGATGCGACAGATTCCCCACTTTTTGCTACATTACCTAGTCTTCTACCCCAACACAATGCACAACCAACGACACAAAATAGTGACAACACGTCACCAAATACAAACGGCGCCGAGGGCACATCCCGACACCCTCTCCTCCTCGATGCATCTGGGACAGAAATTCCTTCTACAATTTCCCCATCTCCTACAACATCAATACCGTCTTCTCTCGCTGTTGACGAGGCCAAACGATCCTCCCAAAGTAATCTACCATTTTCCACGAGTCCTATACCGACTTTTTAAGGATGCCCTGTATTCGATCTTTCTTGTCCAATGGAGTGTGCGGCGTTTGGGGCTGACGGATGTCTGGTTTGCAACTGTGGTAAGTTTGTTTGTTTTTCTAATCTTCATATTTTATTTTCAGATCGGGACCCAAAAAAAAAACAAAAAAAAAACACAAAAATCAACGCCAGGTTCTTCAGCTAAACAGGTGACGTCACTCACGTTTGACAAGTAATTCAAACTTGTTTTAACATAATTTTTGACCAACCGTTTCAAATCGGAATAATGTCGGGTTGGTTGAAGAACTGAAAATTGGTTTTATGGCCAAAAAATATAAGACTTGGCGTTGACTCTACATGTTTTATCGAGGAGAATGGATACAGTATTTTGGAATGTTAAAAATCAAAATTTCGTTTTCTTGATCACTTTAACTTTAATTTGACTTTTAAGCATCTGGGGCAACCCGACATTATGCCTTTTTGAGACGGCGGGTCACATATTCGTTCATATCTTTGTCAAACATTTTTGCAATCCGCCAAAAAGTTTAATCGAAATAAGGAAAAAATATGTAAGATATCGCCTATTTTGTTTATCGGGCGACTCCTCCCCCCCCCCCCCCCAAAAAAAAAACAAAAACAAAATAAAAACAAAACAAAAAAAAACAAACAACCAAGGGTTCCCTCCCGTTTTACCATTCAATCACGTGATCACAAAAAATCGGATTGCTGTGATCGTATCTGATACAGAATGACCATTTCAATTTTGTTTAAAGTAAAGATTCTTAACTCATCGTAATTTTAACTAAATGTACTCATTCCATTTCATTTCATCAACAGTAACAACATCAGCTGCAATTACCCAGATGGACTTATACAAAAGTTCAAGCATCACCCCTATAAAACAGGACAAGTCACCATCCCCCAATCCGACAAGCATTCTAAACAAACAGCGCTCTAGTATGCCATCTACAGCACACAGCACTCCTGTACAGGAAACATCAGAACATAACTTAAATAAGTACACCGTAGATCATTTGACAAAAGCTTCTTCAAATCCACCTCAATACTACTCCACCTTTCCTCCCAAACCGGTAAATCAAGAAAGCAGTAAAAAGACAGCATCTACTGACAGTTTATCAACAAATTTGCATCAGCATTCGACAACAATATCGTTTTTAGACCCAAAAGCACAAGGAGCTATGGAGACTGGCAAAGCAGTGACAGCAACTATCTCTTATCCTACCCAATCCCATCAAGATGGAGCTGATCTCCCATCGAATCCTAAAACCTTGTTTCCAACCTGTCCTCCCATGAGATGTGTATACCCGTGTGACGCTGGCATTACATACGGGCACGGCAATTGCCCTGTTTGTCTGTGCAGGGACGTGGACTAGATAGGGTTAATGTTTAAGAATAAAGTTATAATAATAATATTGTGTAGCGTTTGTACCCATGTGACAGCAGCATTGCATTTTGACCCGGCGGTATAAGTAACTTTTGGTTAGCTCCCCAAGCTGTGCTCGTGATTAGAATGCTAAATGTCTTAAAATTGGGTTATTCCTGTGGAGAACAAAAAAAAAAAAGACTTCTTAGACAACATAATTCTACCTTACTGCCAGTTTTTTTAGTTTTTTGTTGTTGTTTTTGTTGGGGTTTTTTTTTTTTTTTTTTGGGGGGGGCGTTGGGGGGGGAGGGTGTTATATGGGAACAGAATATAAAAAACAAGGGATTTTTCAAAAGCAATTATATGGAGATAGTCAAGTTTACAACATTCTGCATACATATCATGGGTACAGCTGAACGGGCTAAATAGACATTATTATTACCAACCGGGCATAGGGGCGGGCAATTGTCTTGTTTGTTTAGGGAAGTGGAGTAGATATGGTTAATATTTAATTTGAGCATAAAGTTGCATAGTGCAACAAGATGTTTGCACTTCTGCGACAACGGCATTACATAGGGAAAAACAATTGTTTTGTTTGTGTAGGGACGTGGAGTAGCTATGGTTAATATTTGAGCATAAAGTTGCATAATGAGCAATTGTTTTGTTTGTGTGGGGAGGTTGTATAGATAATATCTAAATAATATCTAAAAACATGTTGTCTTTGATATTTGAGCACAAGGTTGTATAGTGTAATGAGGAGATGTTTGCACTTGTCTGTGTAGGGTATATGTAGTTAACGTTTGAGCTTAGAGTCGTATAGTGTAATGAGGAGTCTGTACTTCTGGGACAGTAGCATTGCATGGAGACGAGCAATTGTTTTGTTTGTGTAGGGACTATAACATCTAAATTTCTAAAAATCATATCATGGTTGATATTTGAGCATAAGGTTGTATAGCGTAATGAGATGTTTGCACTCATGTGACAAAGGCATTGCGTAGGGACGGGCAATTGCCTTGTCTGTGTGGAGACGTGGCTTAGATATGGTTAATATTTGAGCATAAAGTTGGATAGTGCAATCAGATGTTTGCACTTATGTGACAACGGCATTACATGAGGACGAGCAACTGTTTAGTTTGTTTAGGGACGTGGTGTAGATGATATAGATACTTGTGTGACAAAGGCATTGCGTAGTAAGTGCTTTACTATATATTGAGCCTTTTCAAAGTACAAGACTTACTACAGACCAAACAAATAATTCATCAGGTTGGATTTATGTCCAAAATTACATTATTAAGATATATGTTTGTTGTCTTTAGGGGTTTTACTGCATGTTCAACATTTTAGGTCATCATGTCAGCACCAGTAAAAAGGAAAATGATTGGTGAAAAGTTGCAGATCTGAAGTTAAAAGCAACCCAAAAGAAAAAGAAAGACATAGGGCACTGCTTCAAATAGAGGACAGAAGATTCCACGTGCAATCCCATCACTGTGCCTATTTTGACATTACCTAAAAGTCCCATCCAGGCATGAGCTATGAAGGATACACTCAAATGCTTACAAAGTACAATATTCAAAACTAAAACTAAAATTAACTCACTCAACCCTAACACCGACTATATCCGTAGTTTACCCGGGTTACTTTTACCCCATGCCTATTTATTACATTTTTTTCTGAGACAAATTATAGGACGTAGTATCAAAGCTAATGTTTTTAGTTTTTGCATGTTAATGGTCGTTGAATAAAACTATCTAAGCATATGCTAATTTTTAATACATTTTTTCCAATTTTGAAAAGTGGCAAAAATTTCTAGGACTGAGTGAGTTAACGTATATAACAGAGAGATTATTTACAAGGGGGGGGGGGGGGGGGGTATCACCTCTCAAAAAAGTAATGTAAATGTTGCTGCTCGAATCTCAAAGAAATAAATAACAATGTGAAAATGAATGTAAGCTTCAATTTAATAAACAGAAAAAATGGACGTTTCAGGTTTCCCCTTTATCAACAAAACAGGATGAATGAAACACTACAGACGAATGAGATAAAGTGGTAGTAGCGTTGTTAAGATGAAACCCGAAACGTCCAGTTTATCTGTTTTCGTATTTTAAATTGAAGCTTACATTCAATTTCACATTGTTATTTACCTCTCAAAAAAGGAACCATACATTTGACTACCTCACTCCCAGATAAGAATTCCTGCAAAGACCCGGGGGGAAAAACCGAGCAATCTCAATTCAGAGGAAAGCCAAAGATCAAAATGGAAATGGAAAACAGATATAGGGGGATAGAAGAACGCATAGTGCCCACCCCCCCACCCCCGCATCTGGAGTCCGAAGACAATGACCTCACCATCATGGGGGTCCTCAGAGAACAGTGACCCCTCCGCCAATCATGGAAGGTCCTCAGAAGAAACAATAGTGACCCCTCCGCCAATCATGGGAGGTCCTCAGAAGAAACAATAGTGACTCTACATAACATGGAGGTCCTCAGAAAACAATAGTGTCCTAAGAATCATGGGAGGTCCTCAGAAGAAACAATAGTGACTCTAATCATCATGGAGGTCCTCAAACTGATCACATCATGGAGGTCCTCAGAAGAACAATGTGACTCTACATCAATCATGGGAGGTCCTCAGAAGAAACAATTTCAACATTATTGACTCAAGGCATGATTGAATAAAAAGTCATTGGTGAAAAAACAGATAAAAGGAAACGATATAGCAAAACAAAAAATTAATAAAAATAAACAAATTATAAACAATTAATTAATTAATTTTTTTAAAAAGAAAAACGAAAACAATTAAAAATTTTTTGCTATTTTATTATAATTTTCTTATATTTTTTTTCTTTGTAATTGGAAACAAACTGTTGAAAATCCAAAAAGCTCCAAAGTTATAAATTATGAATAATTAATTACACTGAAAAGAAAATAAACTGAAAAGAAAAATTGCTTCCAGCTGCTCACGAAGCAAAAGAAGAAGAAATTTAAACATTTTCAAATAGTTTGTATGTCAATGGGGGGTTCCGATAGCTCAGTTGGTAGAGCACTCGCTTGGCACGCAAAGGGACCGAGATCGATCCTGGGTGTAGTCAAGATTTTATTTTCTGACCCCCCCTGTCCACCCAACAGTGAATGGGGTAGCTGAGTCTGTTAGATTTGGCGGAAAGTACTTTGCAATAGACTAGCATCCTATCCAAAGGATAGCAAGAAATTGTTATTGCTGTTTCACACTATAGAAACTGGGATAAACTCTGGCTCCATGTATGTCAATGGTGACATGCAATTCGCTCTCACTAGTTACACTGTAGTCAATAATTATTCATAAAATTAGCAAAGTGCGGCTATGTGGTCTAGTGGTATGACACCCGCTTTCGGATCGGAAGGTCCTGGCTTCGGGCCTCGAGCTCGGCGCATAGTTGAGTCCTTGGAAAAGGCTCTTTGTTCACTTTCTCTCACCTTACTCAGGTGTAAAATGAGTGCCTGGCCGTTAACAACTGTTCACTTTCTCTCACTTTACTCAGGTGTAAAATGAGTACCTGGCCGTTAACAGCGCTGTCTTTGTCCGAAAAAACTGTAATATCGCCTAACAGGCGTTATGTTCCGTCCTACATGTTAAATGTTGCTGTTGACCAGGGACCCCTTGTAAAGCGCTTTGAGCATGTTTGGTGGATATTGTGCTATATAAATGTTCTATTTCGTTTAAAAGTTACCAATTATATTCCAAACCAACAGTGACGCATGAATGACGTGGTACAAAACAAAGACTCTGAGGACAAATCTTCATTTTCTTCCATGTCGTTCGTTCGTTCGTAAGACAATCTCTTTCGGTGATCGATCGCTTTAGGTTGCTATTATTATGCGATTCATTCACCCTGTTTTATTTAAAGGGCGTGTAACCTAGGTATAAAAGGCAATTGTGGCAATATCATGAGTATAAAAGTTTCTTGTGCAGCTATGTGGTCTTGTGGTATGACACTCGCTTTCGGAAAGTTGGAAAGTCCTGGGTTCGAGCCTCACTCAGCGCATAGTTGAGTCCTTGGAGAAGGCTCTTTACTCACATTCTCTCACCTTACTCAGGTGTAAAATGAGTACCTGGCTGTTTACAGCATTGTCTCTGTCTGAAAAAAATTGGAATATCGCCTAATAGGCGTCATGTCCCGTCCTACATGTTAAGTGTTGCTGTTAGCCAGGGACCCATTGTAAATGCTTTGAGCACGTTTAGTGGATATTGCGCTATATAAAAGCTCAATTTTTAAATTTTTTTTTACTTTAAAGTAACTGAGAGCATAAACGAAATTGTCTAGACTGAAGCGGCACATAAATAACTTTAAAATTACTGCTGCTGCCAATCTTGTTGCTCCTCCTGCTGCTGCTGCTGATGATGATGATGATGATGATGATGATGATGATTATGATGATGATGATGATAATTTGTCTTTCACACAGTTCTGATTAAGCATTATTGAGTATAAATAGATAATATTCATAAGGTTGAGGTTATGATAGTCGAATAAAATATTTTAAAAGCCTTTTAAAATAAAACAAAAACTCTGTAATGTAGACGTTGATAAAATTTTGATACTGGCGAGAACGAGATCGGGGTTGATTGTTGTTGGGGGTTTTTTTAGGAGGAGGGAGGGGGAGGAGGAAGAAGTTAAATCACACTGGCAAATATTTTAAAATTATACTGTAATATCTTGGTATTATAAATATTATGATTCAAGGGATATAATCCATTATTTGCATTGTCTTTATTTTATAAAATATTATTGTGGTTAGTGCCCTTGTCATTGTACTTCCTCAATTTCCAGCTGTTCATCCATTCAATGGTAATCCTTGACACATACAAGCGCCAGGGATAAATTGTAAAGAGCTTTTCCATCTGAGGTCTTATATCTTAACTTATCTTACTAAAGGCTGAATATAGGAATTATCTGTTCAATGTCTTATACAATAGTTTATAATTACAAAATATCATATAGCTTATATTGTATCGCTCACATACAGTTTTTCACAATTTTGAATGGAATTAAAAATATTTCATTAAGGCAATGTAAAGTCGAAAATTACTATCATAGAATACTGAAGTTATTGAAAATTGTTCATGATCGAATGAATCATAAATGTACAAAGTTCATTGATTGTTGTTGGGGGGTTTTTAAGGAGGAGGGAGGGGGAAGAGGTAGAAGTGAAATTGCACTGGCAAATATTTTAAAATCATACAAGTGCCAGGGGAATGGTAAAGAGATTTTCCAGCTGATGTCTTATCTTATCTTATCTTATCTTACTAAAGGCTTGTAGTGTATTGTAGATTGCTAATGATAATTTGTTAAGTAGAAAACGTCAACAATAGTCAGCCATTTTGGAATCGAAGTGATTCTTTTTATTCTTGAAATAACGTAATCGAATACTGCTATTTGGGTACTCAGGTATCCCACAATCTCCCCTTAAAAAAAATTAGATGATTAAAAAAAAAAAATGAGCTATTATACTTTCGCTCGTTTTTGTTTACATAATGGTTCATTCATTCTTACATTTGTTTTATACAGCTTAAATGATTAATTAAGAGTTAATGAGAAAGAAAAAAAAAGAAAAATTATCTCATATATCAATGATGAGTAAGAAAAAGTGTTTCTTCTGTGTAGAACTAAACTAGTTGAAGTGGTCAACAGTTCATAATGATAAAAGAAAACACAGTAATGGACTCTAATAGTCTTAACTAGTGTCAACTTCATGCGGCTGTGTAGATGCAAAGTGTTTTTGTGTTTGTGGTCGTAACGTCACGAATATTTCTTCCAATATTATAGTCAAGCTTAAGGCTTATAAATGGCCATGCCTACAGTGTGAATTTGTTAGGTTTTCTCACGTTGCGACCACTTCTCGTAGTGTAAGGTGCACTTGTAGTGTTGTGATTGTTTTGAGATTGCGTTCTCTGTGACATGTTGTCAGAGAGAGTTAGAGAATTTGGGAATTCTCTATGTGGTGAGGGTGGGACCTCGACCTGTGACCGCGTAGAATTTGGATCTCGGTCATTCGCTGGGGTTGTTTGAACCATGGTTGGTATCTCTGTCGTTCTGAAGTTTGGGACGATGTCCAATAGTGGTGCTGGTGCTGGTTTGCTTGTGATTGCAGGGGTGTTTGTGTGAACAATTTGGTCGGAGTGTCGTCTCCATATGGCTCCGGGAGCTGTTTTGACTTCAAAGGTGCGTGTTCCCGTTTGGGCATGTATTACGCCGTGTTGCCATCGTTGGTGTCCGCGGTAGTCTCGGACCAGGACGTTGTCTCGTTGTCGAAGTTCCTGGTGTTGGCAGAAGAGTGAGTACGAAGCTGACGGTCTTGACATGAAGATACTCTTGTATGAATGCTTGGTCGAATGATGTCTAGGTGAGTTCGCAGATGTCTGCCAAACATAAGTGATGCTGGGCTCTCGTTTGTTGTGGTGTGCGGTGCATTCCTATAAGCAAACAGGAATCTTGCCAGTTTTGTATGGATGGTACCCTTCTCATCTTTTGAAGCTTTCATTGCTTGTTTGAAAGTTTGGACCATTCGCTCAGCCAGCCCATTGGTTGCTGGGTGGTAGGGTGTGCTAAGGGTGTGCTTGATTCCATTGACCTTTGTGAAGGATTTGAATTCATGGGATGTGAACTGCACACCGTTGTCAGATACGAGCTGTTCAGGTAAACCAAATCTTGCAAAAAGATTGCTCAATATATTGATTGTTGAAATGGATGTGGCATTGGATGTCGGTATTATTTCGGCCCATTTGGAATGGGCGTCGACGACCACTAGAAACATTAATCCCATGAATGGTCCCGCGAAGTCTATTTGAATTCTTTGCCATGGCTTGTCAGGCCAGTGCCATGGGTGAAGAGGAGCTTTCGGTGGATCAGGTTGAACTGAAGCACAACCAGGGCACCCTTTTGTAGTTGCCTCGATTTGTTTGTCAATAGCAGGCCACCAGAAGTATCCCTAGCCAAGTTTTTCATTTTGACTATACCAATGTGTCCTTCATGAAGAACACTTAAGATTTTTGCATGCAGTTTTTGTGGAGGGATGAGTCTGTATCCCAAAAGAGACAGTTTTGTTGCACTGACAGTTCGTTTTGTTTGTTGAAGTAAGGTTTCAGTTCTTCGTTGACTGTGTTTGGCCATCTGTCAGTTTGGACGTAATGTATGACTTGTGACAGTGTTTTGTCGTGGCGTGATTCTTTGGCAACGTTTGCTGCGTTGACTGGTAAGGACTCTATTACTTCTGTATAGAATAGTTCATCTGCTGAATCGGCCTCTTGACTTGAGTTTGTGGTGGGTAAAGGCAATCGTGAAAATCCGTCTGCATTAGCGTTTGACTTGGAGTTCCTGTATTCGATTGAGTAGTCGAAGGCTGAAAGGAAAATTGCATATCTCTGTTGTCTGGCTGCAGACATTGCAGGGACTGGTTTTGTGGGCGAGAAGATGTATTTGAGTGGCTGATGGTCAGTGATTAGTGTAAAGTGCCTGCCACATACATAATTGAAGAACTTTTTAACACCCCATGTGATAGCTAGGGCTTCTCTGTCTAGTTGGGAGTAATTCTGTTCTGCCTTATTGAGGGTTCTTGAGGCGTATGCAATAGGTCTTTCGTCGCCTTCTGGTGTGATGTGCGAGAGAACGCAGCCGATGCCGTATGGTGAAGCGTCACAGGCGAGTCGCAATGGTCGATCGGGGTCGTAGCGCATGAGGACTTTGTCCGAAGCGATCATTGTTTTTATTTGAATGAAAGCGTGATCAGCTTCAGTTGACCATTCAAATTTTGTGTTATCCTGTAGAAGATTGTACAGTGGCTTCGCAATTTGAGCTACATTTTCCAGCCACTTGTGGTAATAATTTACAAGCCCGAGGAATGATCTGAGTTGTGTTTTGTTTGTTGGCTGTGGTGCGTCGATGATGGCCTTGACCTTGTTTTCGGTTTTGTGCAAGCCATTTTTGGTTATTTTGACACCGCAAAAGATAACTTCGTCTTGGAAGAATTGGCATTTTTCAAGATTGACCTTCAGTCCATACTCTTGAAGTCTAGCTAGGACTAGTAGCAGATTTTGCCAGTGTTCATCGTTTGTTTTCCCTGTGACTATCATGTCATCTTGGTTGCATTGAACTCCGGGTGTTCCCTGGAGGATTGTGTCTATTGTCTTTTGCCAAATTGCTGGTGACGAAGAAATACCAAACGCTAAACGGTTGAAGGAATACAGTCCTTTTGACGTGTTGATTGTTGTTACTTTTTGTGACGCACTGTCTAAAGGGAGCTGAAGGTATGCTTGTCTCAGATCAATTTTAGAGAATGTTTGACCTTGTTCCAAAGTAGCTAACATGTCTTCCATTTTTGGCATTGTGTATTGCTCTGTGTTAAGTGCTGGGTTGACTGTTACCTTGAAGTCACCACATATTCTCACTGTTCCATTGCTTTTCAATACGGGTACGATGGGTGTGGCCCAATCCGAGGTTGCAATTTTTGTGATTATCCCTTGTTCTTCTAAGTTGTCTAGTTCTTTCTCAACTTTTTGTTTTAAGGCGTACGGCACTGGTCTGGCTTTGTGGAATTTGGGAACGGATCCCTCTTTTAGATGAAGTGTTGCCTCTATTCCTTTTATTTTTCCAATTCCATCTGAAAATATATCTTGAAACTGAGCTTTCAATTTTTCTGTATTGAATCTATCTTTAGGTGTCGTCATCTGATGTATGCTCTGCCAGTTCAGTTTTATAGCGGCCAACCAGTTTCTTCCCAAAATAGGATTGCTGCCTTTGTCAAGTATAAGGAGTGGAAGTATTTTCTTCTGATTGTTGAGTTCTACATTGAATATAGGAATTATCTGTTCAATGTCTTAAACAATAGTTTATAATTACAAAATATCATATAGCTTGAATTATATCGCTCACAGACAGTTTTTCACAATTTTTAATGGAATTTAAAATATATCATTAAGGCAATGTAAAGTCGAAAATTACTATCATAGAATACTCTGAAGTTGTTGAAAATTGTTCATGATCGAATGAATCATAGATGTACAAAGTTCATAGTATAATGAAATATTAATGACAACAATAATAATATCACGAAAGCAACAATGATAACACGTTCAAGCACATTGGTAAGAAACAAAAGAGTTCATTTTCATTATAAAATTAATCATTTGGCCAAAACAGCCAAAATTATACTATTTAAAACTAAGTAAAAATATAAATATAATTTTGAGCTTGGTCAAAATAACATTAAGTATAAAATCTAGGTTTAGATTTAAACCTAGTAAAAATATTTTTTAAAAACACATTTAAGCCTTGGTAAAATATAAACAAATATATAAAATATAGATTTGAAACTAGTGGAAAGAAATATGAAAAATATAGATTTAAATTTAGCCAAAATAAAAATGTTATAAAGATAAATTACTTAACGGGCTTGAGGGTTTCAACAAAAGAAACCCGAGAGAATCAATATTATAAGATTTTAATACATAAATATAGATAAATATTAATGATTATACATCATTTTTTATAAAATGTTATATATTCAAATCTGCTAGTTGAAAATTTCAAAATCAGTAACCAATACAAAATGCATCAGTAATAAATGGTAAAATTTCGATCATTACTAAACCAAACCAAAAAAAAATTCTGCGTACAACCTTTTATACATTGAATCAATTTTGTTGTTGACGGCCACCATTACGGCTTAGAGTACTTAGAGATCAACTTGGCCGTCATGGGCATGAACTGAGCAGTAGCTTTTTTAACTTAAAGGGATCTTTTTTTTCCCTTGTAAATCAAAACTTTTTGGGGTAATTTTCTCTACTTATTTCACGAACCTGAATTCGACCGACGTCTGTAAACTGTGGCGTCCTCGAAAGCTAAGTTATAATCTTATTGAAGTAATGTCATGGTGATGGTTCAGATACTGAAGACTTTACAAATTCATTGTTTTCCCGAGGAATATGAGGGTAATGAAGAAGAAGACATGTGTACTGTCTCTCTCACGGGTGGATTTGGAGTGGACAGTGATAATAACAAAAAGTGCAAAAGAGGCACTGTCCTAATAATAATATCAATAATGTTTTGAAAGTTATGCACACAATTTACATAAAGAGGAATTATTTTAGAGCATTTTTTTTTTAATGGTGAGACCTGCATCTTCTAAATGCAAAAGAAAAAATAATAATAAAAATAAACTTTAAATTATCTTGAGAATTTTTTTTTAAAATACCAGCTTTGAGGAAAAGGCCCGAAATCTTACGTCACTGAGGTATTACATGGACCATAACTCTGCATCTTCAATGAGTCAACTCAAATTTTGTATGTGAAGGTTAATATTGAATTTTTAGAATCAGTTCACAGCACATAAAACCGTATTAAGGTGGTGGGTCACAAAAAGTCCACTTCGAATTAATCTGCGTGATGTTCCATGACTTTTGCCATCAGTCTATCTGTCATTGGAGCCTTGGGTTTCCACAGTTTTCTTGCATTTAGGAGATTTCTGGAAGCAGCAAGAGAAGAAATAAAAAAAAAAAAAATACGTTTCTGATATGATTAAATCTAAAAATGACTGACTCCTAATTTAAGTGTTTCATAAATAGCACTGAGTGCCACTATATTATGGTCCATTTTCACAAATCCACTATGCTCACAAAGTGACCAATCGGGAAGAAAAGTATAATGTCAAAAAACTGGTTCCTATTTCATTGGAGGTGTAAAATTACGTAAATTGATGCTACTATCGTCGATGAAATATGGATGAAAACGACCCTTGTCAAGTTGCTAAGTGAGTATTCACTGAACGATATCCTTAATGCCATCAAGAAGGAGCTGTCTTTCCGCTGCCTGCTGAACAAGACGCATGCAATCAAAACAATAACAATACACATCAGAGAGTAAAAGTGTAACTGGTAAACCCTCTTTTAACAGGAAAAATACACATTCTAACGTGGCTTGGACGTATCTTATCACAGGGACTGGTCTGTACATCGCATCGTTATACTCACAGGTCTCACTATACCCCCTCTTGAAAACCCCAGAATAATGACACCCCAGATAACCACATAATGTTCTTGTCCCAGACAATGTCGTTATTCAAGAGTTGTCTTGTATGTGTATATACTGATTAAATTTGTATAAGTGGCAATTTTGTTTTTATGTTTGCTTTGTCTGGTACTGTACTGTATCATATGTGCATACCTTTCCATCCATAGAGTTGCTCTAATAAACTAAAAGCGGGGAAGACCCAAAGAAACCTGGCGAAGGACCATGGAGAAAGAATTAAAGGAAGCAGGCCTGTCCTGGAATACAGCCACCGCAAAAGCAGCCGATCGCAAAAAATGGAGATGTCTGGTGGATGCCTTATGTGCCTCAAGGCCTGAAGAGGATTAAGGAAGGAATAAACTATTATTAAATGTAAATTTACCTTGCAAGCTGGTGATGTTCTTTTTTGGGAGATTTGATGGCGGCTTGAATCAAGAAGATGTTGAAAACATCTCTCTGTAGGGGGAATGTAAACACAAATACAATTTTTTTTTTTTTTTCACTTAAAATTGATATTTATATTGTAAAGTGTCCAGAGCTTGTGTTTTACACGAGAATGAGCGCTATATAAATGTGTATTATTATTATTATTATTATTATTATTATTATATTATTATTATTATTATTATTATTATTATTATTATTATTATTTATTATTATTATTATTATTATAATTATTATTATTAAATAAAATTATATTGGAATATGAACAACATTGAGAGTGGTAAAATCATGAAAACATGATACAGACACATGCATTCGTATGTTTTAAAATGACTAGCGTGTAATTCAATTTGGTCATATATCAATTCTCAGTAACACCACAAAATTTATATATCATATACGAGTCGGTGCTGGCTGATGAACACAAAGGGACATTGAATCTGCCATATCAGCTAAAATTGTGAGTAATGTTCTATTTATAATATTAATATATTATGCTCTAATCAAAGAATTATCAAGCACTCTTAAAAACTACAAGACTAGGTACTTACCAATTATAACTATATTTATAAAAACAAATTTAAAAATAGAGCTATTATATAGCGCAAAAGCCACTAAATGTGCTCAAAGCGCTTTACAAGGGGTCGCGTAACATGTAGAACGAAACATGACGCCTGCTAGGCGAAATTACAATTTTTTTCTGATGGAGACAACACTGTCAACGGCCAGGTACTCATTTTACAACTTAGTACAGTGAGAGAATGTGAGTAAAGATTCTTGTTCAAGGACTCAACTATGCAACGAGCGAGCGAGGCTCGAACCCAGGACTCAACTTGAACCCAAGACCTTCCGATTTGAAAGCGAGTGTCATACAACAAGACTACATAGTCTATTTATAGATCTGTATATACATTTTTTTCAGCCTTTCATTGAATTATTTACCTGAGCGTGGCTTCCTCCAATGTCAATGACTTTATAAATGACAGGATTCATCAGATCCACCGCCGAGGCAAAATCCCCTGCATTATAGGCCACGAATGCCTCCATCATCTTTTCTCCAACAGTAGCTGTCACATCTTTGTTGTCCCCACAACCCTCTCTGTGGTGAATATCAAATCAATAGCAAATCATTCAATATTCTGTCACTTATCATCGATCAAGTATCAATTAAGGTGGATGAATCACAAGTCAAAATTATCCAAAATATCATATAAACCTTATGACTCAGAAAATCTGAGCATTAACTCTCTCCTTACCGACCATATTCATGATTTTTCCAGAAATGTTTTACCTACCCAACACAGAACTTGAATTTTTACACTCAAATTCGTTACAAATACGTACATACTACATATGCACATTTTTGTGGAGCATAACAAAGATTTTTCAAAAATGTTGTAATGTACAAAACATATCTGATAAAGAAACATGTTCATTGTATCGTAACAAATGTGACGATTTTCCTGTAGTTGGTAAGGAGAGGGTTAATACAATGTAGTATTAATCAAAAAAAAATAATTATAGGACTTTCTTTATAATGCAGTAAACTAAAAAAAAAACCATGTATTTAAAACTTTGGCTAGAAAACTCATCCTTCAAATATCGATCGATTAAAATGACCCTCATCTTGACAAAAACTCTCAAACTTAGGACTTGCGAAGTCCCAGGTCTTAAAGCCTTTGCCAAGATGAGAGTCTTTTTAATCACTTGATATTTGAAGGACGAGTTTTCTGGCCAAAATTATTTAAAAACGTGTTTTTTCAGAGTATGATAGAATGGTCTATAGATAGTATGCACTTAGCTAAGAAGCTCACAACATTGCCATCCAGAAGTACAATGGACCAACACACAAAACTATGTGTAACCATGAACTTTTATAGTCGGGTTAATACAGTTTAGTGAGAATTACTCATAAACACGGATGGCAAAAAAACAATAACAAAGACCTGAGTGACGTCAACTTCATTCTATCTATAGTGCATCATTAAAGGTCTCAATATTGCTGAAAAGCTTGACACCAGCTGGTAGCTTGTTCCACGAGTGGATAATGTATTTGGAAAAAAATGAGTAAAGATTATAGTCAACATTAGGTGGAGGAATGTCAAAGATAAAAATGGACACCCTGACTGCCTAGTTTGTATTTTACTTGACTTCTATTGGTATTGATCCACTGGTATCTTTAAAAGCCCATTCAATCCTTTATACACTGTTAAAAAAATTAGCTTTTTATATAGGGCAATATCCACTCAACATGCTCAAAGCGCTTTACAAGGGGTTTCTGGCCAACAGCAACACTTAACATGTAGTCACGGGACATGACGCCTGTTAGGCGATATTATAATTTTTTCGGACAGAGACAATGCTGTAAACGGCCAGGTACTCAATTTACACCTGAGTACGGTGATAGAATGTGAGAAAAGAGCCTTTTCCAAGGGCTCAACTATGCGCCGAGCGAGGCTCGAACCCAGGACCTTCCGATCCGAAAGCGAGTGTCATACCACAAGACCACATAGCCGAATGGTGTTATACAGTTTATACAGCGTTGATATTATAACATATCAAATTGAGAAATTAGGGAGCAGGCACCGGTATAAGATACAGATTTGAAAAAAGTGTGTATGCCGGGCAAAGCAATAAGAAAGAAAAATAAAGAAAAAAATAACATCCTTGAGTGAGGAAGACTGACTGATTTTTGGGGGATGGATTTTTTCTTGTATTTTTCTTTCTTCCTTTTCTGGCACTATTTCATACACACTTTTTCAGATCTTTGGATATTTCAACCCAAGCCCATACTCAATGACGAGAAAACCTTCCTAATAGTTTCATAGGTGGCTCTGTTTTACCATTTATGAATGAGCAGTCATTCTGTGATTTTATACCTTATAAAAAAAGACTTCAGCTTTTATACAGTACAATAACTATTAAACATGCTCAAAGCGCTTTACGAGAGGCCCCTAGCCAACAGCAACATTTAACATGTAGGACGAGATATGACACCGTTTAGGCGACATTACAATTATTTTTCAGATGAAGACAACGTTTTTAAAGGCCAGATACTCATTTTATACCTGAGTTCAATGAGAGAATTTGAGTAAAGAGCCTTTTCTAAGGACTCAATTATGCACCGCTCAGAGCAAGACTCGAACCCACGACATTCCGTTCCACAAGACCACAAAGCCTCACTGAAGTAATCATTCTTCCATATATACATAGCACTAACATAACCTAAAAGTGTCTTAACCCTTTCCTTACCAGCCATTTTCAGAATTTTACCCAAAACTTCACACCTTCCCAACACAAAAACAAACAGTTCTTACTCAAACAAAAAAGCAACAAGCACATTCTAAATTGTTTGACAATATGAGCTCTAGCACAGAATGTCATGTTTTTATAGCTATAGCAAAAAGAAATGAAATCTGGATAAGAAAAGTGACCGTTGCATCGTAACAAATGTGACGGTTTTTCAATAGGTGGTAAGGAGAGGGTTAAGCACCTAAATAATAAAAAAAAAAATAATAAAAAAATTCTTTCATACTTGACAAAATTCTTAATGGATTCCATAAGTTCTTTGGCTGCAGATTCTTTCTTGGCATTCAAACAGGCAAACAAAATGTGGACGTCGTTGAACACAAGGACGTGATCATGGAGATGGTCTTTGTAGACGTCATAGACTTTTTCCCATCTGTCTCCCACATCCACTCCTAGGACATAATGATAATAATAATAATAATAATAATAATAATAATGATAATAATAATAATAATAATAATAATAATAATAATAATAATAATAATAATAATAATAATAATAATAATAACAATAATAATAATAATAATAATAATAATAATAATAATAATAATAACAATAACAATAATAATAATAATAATAATAATAATAATAATAATAATAATAATAATAATAATAATAATAATAATAATAATGTAGTGTAGTTCAATTCGGACAACAAATTCATATTTGACGAAGTTATCAATACTTCCAAAAATTTCTCTAAAACATTTTGGATTAAAAATTCAAAAACCAGAGGAAAATTTCTAAATTGGTAACTTTGGTTCCCAACAAAATATGTTTATACCGATTAAATGTAACATCATCTCAAATAAGTATTGTGTAGGATTGTGTGGCTATGTGGTCTAGTGGTATGACACTCGCTTTAGGATTGGAAGGTCCTGGGTTCAAGCCTCGCTCGGCGCATAGTTGAGTCCTTGGAACAGAATCTTTATCCTCTCACAGTAGTCAGGTGTAAAATGAGTACCTGGTCGTTAACAGATTTGTCTCTGTCTGAAAAATAATTATAATATCGCCTAATAGGCATCATCTCTAGTTCTTTATGTTACGTGTTGCTGTTGGTCAGGGACCATTTGTAAAGCGCTTTGTGCATGTTTAGTGGATAATGCGCTATATAAAAACTCAAAAAATGCACACACAAAAATGATTTAAAGTCAAAACGACTAGAAATATGAGATTTTTCCAAAACTACATCCATTGTTCTCGATGAAAAATATTAATTTTACCCGAAGTCATTTTTTGTTTTGTTTCGGTCCGTTTTTGTTTTTGTTTTGTTTTTG
>NC_088370.1:10799704-10869704 GCF_034508935.2 Berghia stephanieae
TATATAGATAGAATGCGGTTGGCCAAGGAGTTCACAACATTGCCATCCGGAAGTATAACGGACCAACACACAAACTCTGTGTAACCATGAACTTTTATAGTCTGGTTAATACAGTTTAGTGAGAACAACTCACAAACGCGGATGGCAAAAACAATAACAAAGGCCTGAGTGACGTCATCTGCATACTATCTATATATATATATATAATATATAATATATATATATATATATATATATATATATATATATATATATATATATATATATATAAAATATAATATATATATAATATATAATATATATAAAATATATATATATATATAATATATATATTATATAAAATATATATTAATATATATATATATATTATATATATATATATATATATATCAAGTTTAATGACACAACACTTACCAGTTCAATGAAGTAGAGTGCCCAATGCCAGAAGTTGTGGCATGCCAACATTCCACACGTCTAAAGATGAAAAAAATTGAGCTTTATATAGCGCATTATCCACTAAATGTGCTCAAAGCACTTTACAAGGGGTCCCTGGTCAACAGCGTATTTAACACATGTAGGACGGGACATGCCGCCTGTTAGGCGATATTACAATTTTTCGGACAAAGACAACGCTTGTAACGGCCAGGTACTCATTTTACACCTGATTTCGGTGAGAGAATGTGAGTAAAGAGCCTTCTCCAAGTTCTCAACTATGCGCAGAGCGTGAGGCTCGAATCCAGGACCTTCCGATCCGAAAGCGAGTGTCATATGCACATTCCACACATCTATAGTGATGGTTGGAGTTTGGGAAAGAAATAAAAGGATATTTATTTTTAATCTTCCAACAAAGAAGAAGCTGTTTCCGATCAGATACTCATGTTATATCTGAGTGCTGTGAGATAATTTGAGTAAAGAGACTTTTCCAAGCACTCAACTTTGCACCATCCAGCGTGGGACTCGAACAATAAATCTACTAGTCTGAGGGTGAGTGGCATACCACAAGACCACAAAGCCACACATGCTGTGCAAGCAACTGACTATTTTGACAATATCATCTTTCCAGCTTAAACCAAATATAAATTTCTACCAGAGGCCTTTCATTCATATAGAATGTCAAATAGAAGATGTTATTAGATATGAGAGATAAGCAATTGCACTGAGAGGCATGGGTGCCAGCAGGAAGAAGTGCTGAAACCTGAAACTAAAATCTCGACACTTTGCCAAACCTGAAAATGTTCCTACTGAAAATGCGGCCTAAACTTACTCTTATTTCATCACCGTTTTTATACCATTATTAAATGATTACACAGCAAACATATTGACACAAAGAGGAAATTAATTAAACAAATCTACCTCCATACACTGAAAAGGTGGCTGAATCACCTTTTCGAATTTTTACTGATACTATTAGGTTATTTTACTCAAAACACTGAAACCGGAGGTATGTGACTTCGAGATATTGCGAAACCGGAATTCTGGCATGAACCGGAAAACTGGCACCCATGCTGAGAGGAACTGCTTGGAAAGAATATGTAAGAAATATGTTTATTGTGTCTCCTTTCAACAATACTAAAGTCATTTATGTGGTTAGAGAGAACAACACCAGAAATTTGGATTTAAGCATTCATACATTTTATAAATTAATAAATAAATAAATTTCCTTTATTCATCCCCAAGAGGAAATTTGTCTACTTTAGGGTCTATTCCAAGGAATAACCCAGGCGTCAGCTGCAGTGCAGCACCACAAAGTGAGCTACGGCGAGGTGACTTGCTCAAGGCCACACAACGAGGCAGGTAGTTCGAACTCAATACCTTTTGGGTACCACACCGCTGAGCCACGCTGCCCCATTTTGAAAGTCCCTAAGACTCTGTTGGTAGAGCACTCACTTCTAAAGCAAAAGGCACTGAGACTGATCCTTGGTCAAGTCAAGAATTTTTTTTTTGATCCCCTTGTCCACCATCAGTTATTGGGTACTTGATTCTGTTAGATCTAGCAGATTGTACTTTGCGATAGACTAGCATCTTATCAAAAGGGTAACAAGCAATAGCTAGTCTCCATTAATGCTATAGAAACTTGCATAAATCTTGATTCCATAGACCAAATGGCTCTGAAGGACTACTTTTTAAAAAAATCCTTTTGGGAGGTGAGAGAGCAACTTAATCATTTGTAATCTGCATATTAACCTTAACTCACTCAACCCTAACACCGATTATATCCGTAGTTTACCCAGGTTACTTTTACCCCATGCCTATTTATTACATTTTTATGAGACAAGTTATAGGCGTAGTATGAAAGCTAATGTTTTTAGTTTTTAACATGTTAATGGTAGTTGAATAAAACTATCTATGTACATGTTCATTTTTAATAAATTTTTTCCAATTTTGAAAAGTATCAAAAATTTCTAGGATTGAGCGAGTCAATGCCCACTGGCATGCAGAGGTACCCAACCTACCTCCCAATATGATTGTGTTTTCTCCAGCATAAGAATTCCCTGTTCTTGTTTACCCGTCATCTCCATCACATGACAAAGGGTATGTGTACCCCATGCGTCTCGTGGGTTGATAGACAAAGCCTGAGGGATTCAAATAATATACAATAAACATAACAGATATGTTTGTTTTGTTTTTAGGGGTTTTAGGGCACTTGCAACACATTAAGGTCATATCAGCGCCAGTAAAAAGGAAGAAAATGGTATAGTAAAAAGTTCTAGAATTACAATTAAAGCACAAAAGAAAAGGTGAGACAAAGGGGAATTGGTTCAAATAGGGAACAGATGTAGATTCCAAGAGCACACCGTCAAAGTACTTAGTTTGAGATCACTAAAAGTCTCATCCAGGCACAAGCACAGGTCCCAACTAAGAGGAATACACTCATGATGTTTACAAATCATATAATATAATATGTAAACTAAACATAATACAATGCATAACAGAGAGATGATTTACAAGGAAAAAAATATCATCTTCCAAAATTATATACATTCGACTGTTTCCCTCCCAGCCAAGGAACTCCGGCCAGGGCCAGGACAAATCCAAGTAATCTCATTCCAAAACCAAGTAATCTCATTCCAAGACAACGACAGGAAACAATTGGAAAACGGGTTGGAGGGATAGAAGACACAGCGTGTACCTCCCTGCCCACTATGGGAGGTCAGGATCCCCACCCAGAAACATAACAGATACAGGATCTTCTAACAGCAAAAGACAGTGAACTGTTGAAGGAATTGACATGACCAATTAGTAGCTGAGGCCTTCCCGATCAGATGATCAGGAAGCAAAAGGCCATAAGTCGGTAATAACAGATTCATTGTTGATATAAATATGAACATTTTTAAACCACATCTCTAAATTTTCACCACGCTCCATTCACTTCACAAATAAATATCTCATCACAAGCCATACCTAAAAAATTTTTTTAACTTCCATTTCACGCCCCATTTTTTTTCACAGAACAATATATGTCATTGCATTCACTTGGGTAATCATTCACATTTAAAGTGAGTGAGGAAATCTCAGCTTCGTGCTTTACCCAACGACACAATGCCAAAGTCAGAGTTTTGAAATTAGTCTCACAATACTTCAACACCATGAACTATAGCCGGAAGGCTATCTGGAAAAGGGAGAAAAGAGGTCTTAGGTTCAACTCTTGCACGTCACAATATCTACTTCAATACTAGATATTATTGTTGTTGTTCTTCTGTTATCTTTACTATTATTATTATTATTATTATTATTATTATTATTATTATTATTATTATCATTATTATTATTATTATTATTATTATTATTATCATTATTATTATTATTATTATTATTATTATTATTATTATTATTATTGTAAGTATTGGTGGTATTACCGTTGTTGTATTTTTGTGGTAATTAATTGTATCGTTTTATATTTTGGTTCCATTTACCATTGTTTTCTCTCGCTTTCATGTATGTTGTCATCAAATGTATGAATTATTGCGAAAGCCTAAGATTAAATAAACTTTAAACTTTGAAATCTTATACTACTTCCTTTGTTTGTCATCAAACGAGAATGATATCTGATTGACAGGATGTGATGCATATTGTAAGAGCACTGATATTATAATGAAGATCTGAAAAAGTGTTAATGAAACAAAGCCAGACAAAGCAAGAAAGTAAAATACAAGGAAAAAAAAATATCCCAAAAGATCAGTCTTCCTCAACTTCCCCCATTGAGAAAGATTGATTTTTTTTGGATTTTTTTTTTTTTTTAAATTTTTCATTCTTGCTTTGTCTGGCAGCACTATTTCATTAACACTTTTCAGATCTTTATCTTACACCAGTGCCTGCTCCCTAATTTCTCAGTTTGATAGTACAAAGATGGCAGTAGTAATAGTAGTAGTAGTAGTAGTAGAAGTAGTAGTAGTAGTAGTAGTAGTAGTGGTAGTAGTGGTAGTAGTAGTAGTAGTAGTAGTAGTAGTAGTAGTAGTAATAGTATTAGTAGTAGTAGTAGTAATGGTAGTAGTAGCAGTAGTAGTAGTAGTAGTAGTAGTAGTAGTATAGTAGTAGTAGTAGTAGTAGTAGTAGTAGTAGTAGTAGTAGTAGTAGTAGTAGTAGTAGTAGTAGTAGTAGTAGTAGTAGTAGTAGTAGTAGTAGTAGTAGTAGTAGTAGTAGTAGTAGTAGTAGTAGTAGTAGTAGTAGTAGTAGTAGTAGCGTATTGCTACACCTCCAAATATTCATTTCGTCAACCCAGCTTTGAAAGTCTTCCTCCGCCCTAAGGACGGTGTCATAGTCACACAAAGATGGCACACAACAGGCATTATTCAAAATACAAATTTGATATCATACCATGCATGAGCGAGGCTTCAACCCAGGACCTTCCGATCCGAAAGCGAGTGTCATACCACTAGACCACATTGCCACACGACAATCAACATTCATTTCAGTGGCACATAAAAGTCTATTTAGACCTACTGACAAATTCATCTAGACAATTGTTATTGAAAACTCATGCGCATAATTTAAAACAACATTAGCATATGAGATCACTTAAAACTATCATTTTCTTGCCTTTTCCATAGTATGTCATTTCGTATGCCATTTCGTATGACATACTAAACAAGCATTGTTTCAGACACTTTTAGAAATACCATTACAGAACAAACAAACAAAAAAAGGAACACAATGGGATAGTTTAATATCAATAGCTTAAGACTTGAACCCAAAAAGCCAGACCAATGCAAATGATTCATTCGTAAAATAGATGTAGAAGTAATATACTTTTAAGTTAAATATGAGACCCTTCAAGACCTCAACTTAAAAACAGGCACAAGCACCTGGCCAAGAGGGACACATCCAGTTAATATAGTATATAAATGGCAAACAGCAACAAATTACTCAGAGATGATTTACAACAATAACAACACCAGAATATTTTTTTAATCATCTCTAAAAAAAAGGGGGGGAAAAGAAAGAAACATAAATTTGACTGCTTACCACCTATCAGCAAAATACTCCAGCCAGGACATTGTAGAAAGTCCATAACAAAGATAGAAAGCAACTAAAGCTATATGGAAGAACACAAAAGATAAAAGAGATAGATGGCAGAAGAGTGGATCACAAGGAGACCCCCCCCCCCCCACCTCCCTCCTACCCCCATACACACCCAGTGATTTCCCACTTATTATTATTAGATCTCTATAACTTACCGCCCTTGCTGCTGTTTCAGCTTCAGCGTACAAGTTTGTTTCCTCCAAACCAAATGAGTGCATTCCAATTATGTACCTGTGACAAAATCAACATGTCATAATATAATATCAGCAATTAGCAATTAATACATTAAAATATCATTCAAACATTCGAACCTAAAAAATCGACATACTGAAAACAACGTGAGATGGTGTCTGTTATTTTTTCTTTAATAATATTCGCAAATTCTTGATAATCTGAAAGCATTAAACTCCGTATTTTCACGAAGCCGAAACAAATTGCTTTGTTTTAATCCTTATACTTCTTCTTCTCCTCCTCCTCCTCCTCCTCTTTAATCCTTATACTCCTTCTTCTCATCCTCCTCCTCTTTAATCCTTATACTCTTTCTTCTCCTCCTCCTCCTCCTCTTTAATCCTTATACTCCTCCTCCTCCTCCTCTTTAATCCTTATACTCCTCCTCTTTAATCCTTATACTCCTTCTCCTCCTCCTCCTCTTCCTCTTTAACCCTTATATTCCTTCTTCTTCTACTCCTCCTCCTCTTTAATGCTTATACTCCTTCTTCTTCTACTCTTCCTCTTCCTCCTCCCCCGCTTTAATGCTTATACTCCTTCTTCTTCTACTCTTCCCCTCCTCCTTCCCCCTCCTCCTCCTCCTCCCCCTCCTTTTTCTTCTATTTTTTTTCTTTTAAAATAAATAAATAAATAAATAAATTCCCTTTATTCATCCCTAAGGGGAAATTTTTCTTTAGGGTCTATTCCAAGGGAAGACTGGAATAACCCAGGCGTCAGCCGCAGTGCAGCGCCGCAAAGTGAGCTAAGGCTAGGTGACTTGCTCAAGGCCACACAACGCGGCGGGTAGTCCAACTCGGTACCTTTCGGGTACGAAGCAAAGACCATACCGCTGAGCCACGCTGTCCCATGAAAAAAACCATGAAAACTTATAATGAAAACAGAGAGATAAAGGACAACTACAAACCCGTAAAGAGGCATAGTTGGTTCCCAATGTGGTAGAACACGTGCTATGGAATCACGATTCTCCATGCATTTGCCTGTGTAGAAATACGTATCGTGTGCCATCTTGAGAGCAAGGACATCCAAGGGGTGTTCACAAACAATGTCCTCCCACAATCGACAGGCTTTTTCAGTAAACCTGGAAATTTACATTGTTGAGATTCTTTTTTTTTTAATTTGTTGGAATGAAAAAATAAAAAAATTGCTCCATAACATCAAATTAAAATTTTTAAAAAAAATTATGCCTTTTCCACCACGACATCATAAGTCATCGTCGCCTAGGCATTCCACAAAGGAATATAGATAACTCATCAAACAAGATATCTGATGTCAACAGGAATCACCCATGTTGTCCGAGTGAGCAAATTGGGGGTTAATAACCTTGCTCAAGGAAAAAAACGAAAGTGCCTGAAGTGGGGCTCGAACCCGGGTCACTCCTAGTCACAGTGCAATGCCTTAACCACTCTGCCACTTCACCCCCCAACATCAAATAATAAGGCTTCATTAATTATAACAGACAATTGAAGTTCTTGTTCTAAAGCAATATGACCAATTTTCTTCTCACTTTTTAGCCACTTTGCTTATACCCAATTTTTTTTCAAAACACGTAAGGACCTCAACAATACCTACCCCTTTGCCCAATGTTCCAAAGCCTGGACATGCTTTACCTCCCTTGCCGTAATGTTTGGAGTTGATTTAGACAATGACACCATCCTTTCCACATCTCTCCGCAAATCTTCATCCACTCGAATGTTCCTTCCCGTTCCAAGAATCTCAAGACCATTGGCAGCAACTTGACCCATTACTGAAATGAGAAAGAAGGAAACATCGGAGAAAATGGAAGGGAGGAGAAAGAGGAGAAGACAACTAAGAATGACGAATGAAAGAAGCCTCAATACAAATGGGAAGGTCTGATGAGTGACGTAGATTTCTTGAGGAGGGCTAATGGCAGAAGGGATGGAGGGACATGATTGTCAATATCTACAACAGACTTGATTGATTGATTGATTGATTGATTGATTGATCGATTGATTGATTAATTGATTGATTGATTGATTGATTGATTGATTGATTGATTGCGTTTTGTTTGGGGTTTGTTTTTTTGTTTTTTGGTGGGGGTTGGTTTAGACATTGGGGGTTATTTTGGGCTCTTTATTTTTCTTAAGCCTTTTGATCTTGTTATTGTTTTTATCTCATGCGCAGTGGGCCAATGACCTGCGTTGAGAAAGCTTTAACTCACATTTAGGATGACATTAAAGAGAATTCATTCTCAAAGATCTCTAGACTGGCCAAAAGACAGAATGATAAGCAAATGAATGTATTTTAAAAAGGGATATTTGTGACCAAACATCTCAAAATGGTATCATGTCAGGTTGAGTGATGCATGAAATTTAATTTTAAGTTTAACATAAAAAATTTTGGAGTAAGAATTAAAAATGTCTTCAATGAGGAGAGCTTCTTATAATTAATTAACTTTCCCTCAATATTTCTTTTATATTTCAATACCACATTCTTCATATTCCATTGGTATAAGCATAACTTAATAGATCATCTACAAAAGGCTTCAACAGGCATGACGTCACTTCCCTCGTAATGATGCATTGTAACTTAGTAACTGGTTCTAAACTATATATTATTGGAACAATAGGGACGCCCTTATGAAATACTTCTCTGACGAGCATAAAAGTGTATCCAGAGGAGAAAAACATAAATCTGATCATGTTTTGACTTTTATACATTCTGATCACATGACATGTGAAAAGTTCTAGCCAGCATGAAGAATAAAAAATACAGATTTTCTTTGTTTAGAACCACGATGCTTGTTGCTGGGTGGACGTGACATCAGACTAGTGAATCCAATTGTAACATTTTATTTTCTTAAAATTCTCATGTCAACTATGTCTATGCCATTGAACACATTCGGTGTGCTCTATAAATTTTGTTATTTATATATTTATTATGATTTTTTGAAAACCTTAATTTGTTCATTCTGTGCGGCTATGTGGTCTAGTGGTATGACACTTGCTTTCGGATCGAAAGGTCCTGGGTTCGAGCCTCGCGTTCGGCGCATAGTTGAGTCCTTGGAAAAGGCTATTTACTCACTTTCTCTCACCGTACTCAGGTGTAAAATGAGTACCTGGCCATTAACAGCGCTGACTTTGTCCGAAAAATTGTAATATTATTGCCTAACAGGCATTATGCTCCGTCCTACATGTTAAATGTTGCTGTTGACCAGGGATCCCTTGTAAAGCGCTTTGAGCACATTTCGTGGATATTGCGCTATATAAAGCTCAATTAAATTTTTTTTTTTTTTTTTTTTTTTTTAATTTACTCATTTTGACTATTTTTCCAATAAATTTTATTCCGACATAAAACCAGATACACGTGTTCCATACCAAAATCTGGATCAGCAGCCTTTAGTTTGTCAAGGGTTCCCTCCATACCACCAAGATTATCATCATCATACCAACCAACATACTGAAATAAACAATTTTTTTTTTAAACAGAAAAAAAAAAAAAAACTGCATATATAATTAAGCTAAATATGAGAATAGAACTGTGGATCATATCTTTTCTAGTTTCTTACCCAAAGCATCTAGACAGTATCATGCAGAGGAGAACTAGATCCCTATGACTATTTATGTCCAGAGGCCAGGCAAAGCATTCCTTAATTCCATAGCTACACACCAAACAGACAAATAGGTCAGTCCCACGGTTAGTGAGTATCCATCACAAAATATTTTTACACACTATTGAAGGAATTGCATTGATGACACCATGCATTTTTGTAAATCGTCTGTGTTAAAATTGTGAGTGATGCTCAAGATCTGTGGTCCTGTGATAGGCAAGTACTTAAGTTGGCTATGGGTGAAAAAAATCAATTTTTATTTTTTTAAAATCATTTTTGAAATTAAAAAATAGAACCACTGAAATGTTTATTTGACTATAATCAATCAAATATACAGTAACTGGCATAATTAATTTTCAAAGGTGAAAAGCACTGTATGTTGATTGACTAACCCAGGACCAATTACTATATAAGACAATAGTAAAAATGAAGCCATGTTAATAGCTTGCAGGGCATAGCAACAAAAGGTCACAAAGGAACCTTGTGCGGCTATGTGGTCTTGTGGTATGACACTCGTTTTCAGATCCAAAGGTCCTGGGTTCGAGCCTCGCTCAGCGCATAGTTGAGTCCTTGGAAAAGGCTCTTTACTCAATTTCTCTTCCCGTACTCAGGTGTAAAATAAGTACCTGGCCGTTAACAGCCTTGTTTATGTCGGAAAAAATTGTAATGTCGCCTAACAGGCGTCATGTCTCATTCTATACGTTACATGTTGCTGTTGGTCAGGGACCCCTTGTAAAGCGCTTTGAGCACGTTTAGTGGATATTGTTCTATATAAAAGCTCAATTAAAAAAAATAATTTTAAACCTCCAATTATGCAAATCAGAATCAGATAACACATTTATAAAGGAATACGCAATCAAAATAGAAATAGCAAACAATAGTCTATCAAGCCACAACTTGTCTTTGGAGGAAACAACCAAAATTTTGACAAGCTCTGCCTTTAAAGTATCTGTTGATAATGCTTTAGATAGATCTGCTGTAAACTGACCTGAGTCACAATGGCGTCATACATTTTGCAAGCCTCATTGCTTCCTGTTGTCAGAGGCATTCCCAGCTTTCGCCATTCCTGAAAAGAATACAAAACAAATTAAATCTAGAAAAACAAAAATAAAATCGCTCGCAGAACCAGGCCTGTGGTGCATAATTTTTTTACCACTTAACCCTCTCCTTACCAACTATAGGAAAATCGTCACATTCGTTACGATGCAACCAACATATTTCTTATCCAAATTTCTTTTGTACATCATAAAATCTAAAGAAAATGAACATTGTGTTGAAGAGCATGTTTTGCTAAAGAAATTATTTATCGCAAGAACTTACTGCTATTGTGTTTGAGTGATTAAAAATATATTTTTGTGTTAGTTGGGTATGAAGTTTTGGGGAAAATCCTGAAAATGGCCGGTAAGGAGAGAGTTAATGTACATTGTGGTGGTCCTTATAGACGTTGGTAGAGCACTTGCTTCACAAACAAAGGGACCAAACTCAATCCTGGGTGTAGTTGAGATTATTTTTTTTTTTCGGATCACCCTGTCCACCCAGCAGTGATTGGATAGCTGGTTCTGTTAAATCTGGTGGAAAGTACTTTCCGATAGTCTAGTGTCCTACCTGAAGGAAAGCAAGCAATTGCTATTGTCAGTTTCAAACTGGGGTAACCTCCATGGATCTAAAAGCTCTGAAGGACTACTTTGCTTTTTTAATGTTCATAGTCACTGGATTGACAATATTATACTTGTTATTTTTATGACCTCGGGCTTCAGGCAGCCACCACCACTCTTTACTAAACTATACTACTGATTGGGTCATTGTGCTACATGCATTAGTCCCTGAGAGCCATAAGGCAGATTTTAACCAGTTTCTGACGCTTTGAACAAATAGCAATAATTCCTTTTATATATGATGCTCGTCAATCACAAAGTACTTTCAACCAGATCTCAAAGACCCAGAAACCCAATCACTGCAGGGTAGACAGAGAAGAAAAATGTGTGCAAAATGCCATTCCTGAGGGAAGACAAGCGAGTTGTCAAATCACTGACTTAAAGCCTTGTTCCTGATCTATGTGGGGGTTTTAGTAGTACTCATACCACTGCATCACAGTGACACACAAGTGTGCTCCATATTCATTACTAATATTTCCAAAACTGATTATCTCTCTCATAAGTGACACAATGCCATTTCAATATCAAGATCAGCTGCTGTTCTGCAGCAATGACGGTCCAACCTATAAATGATAAATCTTAGCTCAATATTGTAATTATTATTATTTTTTTAATTATTATGCCTTTTGCGCCACGATATCATAAGATATCGTCGCCTAGGCATTCCACAAAGGAATATAGATAACTCATCAAACAAGATGTCTGATGTCAACAGGAATCACCCATGTTGTCCAAGTGAGCAAATTGGGGGTTAATCATCTTGCTCAAGGAAAAAAAATGAAAGTGCCTGAAGCGGGGCTCGAACACGGGTCGTCCGGATCACAGTGCAATGCCTTAACCACTCGGCCACTTCGCAAAGGAAAAATCTCATATTTTAAATATTCAATTTAGGAAGAAAAAAAGTCACATAAATATACAAACCTCAGCACCACGGTAACTTGAATGCATTTCAATCGATGTAAATCTTCAGATCCCTTTCTTCCAAACGATTAACCAGAGTAAACTGGGTTGATTCAATGAAGATGAAACTCAAACTAAAATAAAATCAGAATAATCGAAATTAATTTTAGCCACAGATTAAAAATTTTACCTGAATTCTTTTTTTTAAAGCGGTCATCTTGATGCCTCTCAGTCAAAGAAAGAGCTCAGTAGTGTGCTTCTTTGTGCATGACACACATACACAGGTGACCACAATTGTGTGTGTAGCACACTGATTACTACTGTAGTATGATCTACCATTACACAAAGGCATAAACAATCCATGGAAATAATATAAATAAGGTATTATGATGCCAATAATTATAACAATAACAACAACAGACTTGTTTTATCTCCCCTTGTAACCAAAATGTGCACGGTATGTACGACGGCGCGCAGAATACTACAAGGCAAACACAAGACAGTAGCAAAAATAAACCATAAGTGAAAGTGCTACATGAAAAGCAAGGAGTATGAATCCATCATACTACATACTTCCCCAAGACAAAAATCGTCCCCATTTTCTTAATAATTATATAAGCAACTAATCAAGGATAAAGTGTAAAACATACATAATACTACTATTACATTAGCAATAATATACAATGCAAAGTGCTTGTCATAAGTCTTGAAATTTAAAATTTCATTAGATGTCTTATACGGGATTTGAATTTGGATGATGCATTCGCAATGATGGATTTAAGCTCAAGCAATGGCTGCGACATAATGAATTCACCAGAGGTCATCAAATTCGGTCATCTTCTCTGTCTCTGGGGCTGATCAGGCATTTCGCTAGATTCTGATCCAGCCAAGGACCCAAGACTATCTTCAGTTGAAGAGAGGGAAGTATCTTCAGAATGTTATGGTATCTTGAGAAACAATGTAGATGTTTGTTGTTGTAATATATTTGGTGATAGCAGATTGATGTTGTTGTATTTTGGTAATTGCTGTGCTGCTGTTTTGGCAGGCAGCATGGCAGGCCTCTTGGATGATATCGTGAAGAGGGAGAGAGGGAGAGAGAGATCAAATGAGACAAAATTCTTATTTTGCACTCGAGTTATGTTGGGTTTTCTCCAAGCGCAATACTCAGGGTCGTACTGGATTCTTACTAGGAAGGGGCAACACTGTCAAATAAAGAAATAACACACTATATGATTTTACGACCTAATAGTTCTAACTTTATTGAAAGCGCTCTCAATGTGAGTCAGGAGGCGAATGACATTGAAGCAAGGAGCACCACTTGTTTTATCTCCCCTTGTAACCAAAATGTGTGTAGTATGTGCGATGGTGTGCAGCATACCAAAGACAACAGAAGGAGATAACGAAAATAAACCATAAGTGAAAGTGCTATATGAAAGGAGTATGAAACTGTCATGTATTGATAGTATTTAGTAAGATCAGTGACCTATGCAGTTTGATGCTTAGTAGCAAAAGTGTGCTGGGTGGGTTAACTCACTCAATCCTAGAGATTTTTGCTACTTTTCAAAATTGGGAAAAAAATATTAAAAATGAGCATGTATTTAGGTAGTTTTATTCAACTACCACTAGGATGTAAAAACTAAAAACATTATCTTTGATACTACGCCTATAATTTGTCTCAGAAAAATGTCATAAATTGGCATGGGGTAAAAGTAACAGGGAAAACCACTGATATAGTCGGTGTTAGGGTTGGGTGAGTTAAAAAATAATATATAAATGCACAAGAGTTGACCTCCTCAGCCCAGCATGATCAAAGCATTCCACCCTCAGAGAGAGAGAGAGAGAGAGAGAGAGAGAGAGAGAGAGAGAGAGAGAGAGAGAGAGAGAGAGAGAGAAGAGAGGAGGAGGAGAAAGATAAATAAAGAGATAAAGATGGGGAGGGCTAAATGATAAGGCTTGCCTAGGTAACTTTAATGCTTAATTGTATGACACGTTTTAATCAATTATAGCCTCAACTCGGATTAACTTATCAATTTCTAAAATGAATAAGTCGCCTCTTTTCTTAACGAATAATAACAATGTCTTCTTTCAAAATAAAACAATGAAATAAATGAAATTGACGTGAGTCATAGTAAGAACATTGGACGGTCGTGTAAAAACGCTAGATAAAATATTTATCATTTCGCATGACTCTACATTATTTGCAAACGATACTGAAAAAAACCATAGCGCTTACACACAGTTATTAATTTCAGATGGTAGCTTATAAAATACGATATCAGTATCGGTACAATGTTATGACATGACACATGACATGCATGAGTGGAGATGAATGAAAGAGATCGGATCTATTGATAGGTCACAAGCTGTTTCACGCACTACAATCAGTCTAGCTCATTTTTTGTAATGCAGAGATAGGCCATTAATAATAATATTAGAGTGACAGCCGGTGTAATAATGCATACAAAGATTAAGACGCATGTCAAGTTTATTCGTTACGAAAAAATGGTTTACAATTTTGATTCGGAAAATTTAGTAAATAGCTGTATAACCAATGAAGCATTCTCGCATACTAGGTAATAAAAGATAAAGAGCTGCCGCTATAGAGACGACAGAAAGGTAAATCAGCAGCATAAATACAATTACAACCGGTCTCAGACTGACTGGGGGCCGGGGTGGGGCATCTCGGAACCTGTGTAGGCACAAAACAATAATAAATGGATATTAAGTGTGAACAAGCAGTAATGGTGTCATTTATTTTTTTTTAAATCGTTATCACTTACATTGTTTCGATGTTCAAAGCCTAAAAGTTTGAAGTAGGGGGAAACATTAAAAGAATCACTGTTCAACCAATGTGCAAGGTAATCCCTGCTGGAGTTTGTTTTCGTTTGAGCGAGACGGGATTTATGTCATGTGACCAACATTTGTGATACTAAAAATAAACAAGTTTATTTTTTTTTTAGTTTCTGGTTGCTGATAATAACTTGTTGCTTATTAAATTCACCGACCATTTTTGCTGCTACATGGCTACTGCATTGACAGCATCATTATTTTTAACGTTGTTCTGATTGTTCTCTCTTTATATAATTGCGTTATGAATCTCTGAGGGTGTGTGAGAAATTCTGTTATGTGAAGCGGTCATAAGCGAGACAATCACGGAAACCCTTTTTATAATCTATATTGTATTAGTTGCTTCCCTTGGTAATTTACATCTCCGGCTTTTCGTTGACTGCCCGGTTTGTCACAGGCTTCAGATAAGCCCAAGTAGGCTTTAGATTATTATTTTTTACCTGATTTTTACAAGATTTGAGTTTGTTTAACTTTGGAATATTTGTGTATACTTACATTACTTTGAGCCCTTCGATTTACTCTTCTCTTTAACTTTCAGTTGCAATGAACATGTTTTTCACACGAGCAGTTTGATCTATATATACAGACTTCTAAAAGAAACAAATTAACGTTATTATGTCTTGAAAGAAGACTCATGAAGACGATCGCTGTTTTATTGTTTGTTTTTTGATTTTCTTTTAAAGTATTCGAGTTTTGATGGCAGTTCAGTAATAATTAAAGTACTTTAACACAGCAATTGTAACTTGTTTTTTTTTTTAATTCTCCACCTTCAAATTGGTGGTGTAGAGATAGTCCCTCTAAAATATGACTTCAACCTGTGTTGTTCAATAATTCTTTATTCCTTGTTGTATGCAAATCAAAACAAATTTCTCTGGCCAATGATAGTGCCTAAATATTTAAATTTCATTATTTGAGTATTTGTTTGATCTTCATGAATAGAGGTGTGGGTCCAGGAGAAGGCAAGCCTTGTCTGGACGCCGGGTTGGATTGTTCTTGTCTGGCTTCTCGTCTTCGGCTGTCCCAGCATGATTGGATCTTGGCTAGTATCACCCTTAGAGTCATTGTAGCACTCAAGCCCTTGCACGGCAATGGACCACATCGTCATCCACTGCCCGGTGACAAGCCTATCAGGAGGCTACGAGACAGCCTACTATAAGGCAGGAAAAGAATTTGAAGAATGGATTGAAAGATGCAAAATAGAGGTGTGGCCATTCGATACTACTTGTTTGATGGACCCTCCTTTACTTGATAAGTGAAAGGTCGTGTTGTTGAGAGCACCATGCTTTCGGTTTTGTTAACATTTAGTTTCAGGCCCATCTCTTCCATTTTGATCACCAGTATAACTAAAATTTCTGCACGTATATTCTGTCTGAAGAGTAAGCGATCAGAATACCATCGGCTGCGTATCTTATATTATTCAGAGACGCAAACATGTCTTACTCCGTTCTCGATGTTAGAGAAGTCTGATGTTTCGTTGTCAAGTTTGACACATGGTGTTTGATTCCAGTGTAAGTTTTTCACAATTCGAAGGTCTTTGCTGTCTACTCCAATCTGTTCTAAGATTTTGAATAGCATTTCGTGTTGTATTGAATCAAAAGCTTCAAATCATATATATCATGTAAAACAAAAAGAATACAGTGCATAAAAGAGAAATGATTTACAAGACATAACGATACATTTGACTGTTTCCCTCCCAGCCGGGGTATCTGGCCATGGCGAAGACAAAACCAAGTGATCTCATTCCAAGACAAGGACAGAAAGCAAGCTGGAAAACAGATAAAGAGGGATAGAAGACACAGTAAGTGCCTCCCTGCCCACTATGAGAGATCAGGAACCCCACCCAGAGAGAAATTTGTTTTATGTTTTATGTTTTAAGGGTTTTACGGCGCTTGCAACACATTCGGGCTATATCAGCGCCAGTAAAAAGGAAGAAAATGGGATAGTAAAAAGTTCTAGAATTACAAATAAAGCACACAAGAAAAAGTAAGACATAGGGGAACTGGGAACAAATAGGGATCAGATGTAGATTCCAAGAGCACACTATCAAAGTACTTAGTTTGAGACCACCTATAAGTCTCATCCGGACACAAGCACAAAATCCAACAAAGAGAAATACACTCAAATGCTTACATTATAAATTCAAAATAAATATAATAATACATAACAGAGAGATGATTTACAAGGGAAAAAATATCATCTCCCAAAACAATAACTATGCATTTGACTGTTTCCCTCCCAGCCGGGGTATCTGGCCATGGCGAAGACAAAACCAAGTGATCTCATTCCAAGACAAGGACAGAAAACATGTTGGAAAACATATAAAGAGGGTTAGAAGACACAGTACGTACCTCCCTGCCCACTATGAGAGATCAGGAACCCCACCCAGAGAGAAATAAACTCAGAAGCAACGTATGTATCCTTACAGCACTTACAAGAGTCATACATTGGTCGTATTTATTGTCCTGAAGACTGAAGAGGTTTTTTTTTTAAGGGTTTTACGGCGCTTGCAACACATTTAGGTTATATCAGCGCCAGTAAAAAGGAAGAGAATGGGATAGTAAAAAGTTCTAGAATTACAATTAAAGCACCCAAGAAAAGGTAAGACAAAGGGGAACTGGGAACAAATAGGGATCAGATGTAGATTCCAAGAGCATACCACCAATGTACTTAGTTTGAGATCACCTATAGGTCTCATCCGGACACAAGCACAAAATCCAACAGAGAGGAATACACTCAAATGCTTACATGTGTCCTGAAAACTGAAGAGGACTCAAGAACAAACAAACAATTTGTAATTGGCACAGGAAATGCATTTAATTACTAATGTAACAATATCACATAGATAAACAGCACCTGACACTGACAAGTCACGTTCAATTATAAAAGAATAAAGAATATAATTACATATCTTTCTAAACATTGATTTCTTCATAAATAAGCGTTCATAGAACGCATTCTTTCGTTATTGTTGTTTTATTTATATTGTGAATGATAAACATCTGAAAAGTTATATGGACGACAGATTACTAGAAAATTCAAAATTTTTAAAAACATGAGCATTTATATAGCACAATATCCAGTAAACATGCTAAATGCACTTTACAAGGGGTCCCTATCTAACAGTAACACTTAACATGTAGGATGAGACATGAGGCCTGTTAGGCAATATGACAAATTTTTTTCCCCGGCAAAGACAATACTATTAACGGTGCGGCACTCAATTTACACCTGAGGTTGGTGAGAGAATGTGAGTAAAGAGCCTTTTCTAAGGATTCAATTATGCTCCACTCAGAGCGGGATTCAAACCCTGTAAACTGAATGTGTCACGCAAAATGCAATAGGATGTGCTAAAGTCATATGAGCAGAAAAATCAAAACGTTCTTTATCATCACATTAAAGTAAACCATACTGTCACTGTCAACAAAGCTTTTATGATAATCTTACAAGTCATCAAATTGAAATATATAGCTTTTGTATAATAAGCAATTATGTGAATCATCATGGATTCAAAAAGATGTAAGCAGGAAATATTTTGATGAAAATATACGTATTATGTTCTCATCAAGCCTATCTCTTGGTTAAAGAATTTATTTTTTAAATATCTTAATATATGAATATGTTGCATCAATTAAGACCTAAAAATCCTAATATTACCTTTTAATCACCAATACACAGCAATACATCTTTTAAAATTCCTTTATGTGAGCACATAAGATAACCAACAATAATCCAATGACCCAGTTCAACTGAAAGTCATTATGTGGAATGGAAGACAAGAGATATGCATAATACAATACTTCCTCTTTATTCGTCACACTTAAACAATAATACATACAAACATATTACATATATATATATATATATATATATATATATATATATATATATATATATATATATATATATATATATATATATATATATATATATATATATATATAAAACAACACATTAAGGTCATATCAGCGCCAGTAAAAAGGAAGAAAATGGGATAGTAAAAAGTTCTAGAATTACAATTACGGCATCCAAGAAAAGGCAAGACAAAGGGGAATTGGTTCAAATAGGGTATAGATGCAGATTCCAAGAGCACACTATCAAAGAACTCAGTTTGAGATCACATAAAAGTCTCATCCGGACACAAGCACAGGCCCATACTAAGAGGAATACACTCAAATGTTTACAAATCATATATAATATGTAAACAAAATATAATACAGTGAATAACAGAGATGATTTACAAGGAAAAAAATATAATCTCCCAAAACTATCTTTACATTTGACTGTTTCCCTCTCCCAAAACTATCTTTACATTTGACTGTTTCCCTCTCAGCAAGGGCATCCGGCCAGGTCCAGGACAAAACCCAAGTAATCTCATTCTAAGACAAAGACAGAAAGCAAGTTAGAAAGCATATAGGGGGATAGAAGACACAGTATGTACCCCCTGCCCATTATGGGAGGTCAGGAACCCCACCCAGATTTCAATCATATGAAAGATTGAAAACCAGATCTTTTTCAAGGAGAAAATAAGATCTGCCACTGGCAACAAACAAAAAATCTGTAAATCTTTTGGTAAAAATCCGAATTTGAAGAAAAAAATCTGTTTAGACACAGAATTCAAGATTCTAACTCTTATAAAATGCCTCAGAATCAATGTATTTGAACATACATTCATTACTAAATAAAATAACTACATTGTATCAAATTTTAATCAAATATATTTATCTTTAAAAAAAAAAATTCTGTCAATTTAGACTCTCAAATAATCTGTCAAGTGGCAGCTCAGCACTTGCAACACTTTTCGATTACTGATTACTCCAGAACCAAAGAAAAGGAAGATGATGGAAAAGTAAAAAGTTTGCAGATCTGCATATTAAAGCATCCGGTAAAAAAGTGACAAACGGTATGTGTTCACACAGTAGATTTTAGGAGTAATAATATGGTTGACATGCCTCAGTAAAAAAAAAAAAAATGAATAAATAAAAATAAAAAATTGGAATTCTAGTCGTTTTCTCTTTAAATTTCCAAAATCAGCCCATTCCAATATAACACCCAGTTGAGGCAATGGGGCACAATTTCACAATTATTTTCCCCATTAATGGAAAAAAAAAAAAAAAGAAAAAAAAAAAGCAAAAGATGAATTTCTATATTACCGTAAAGTAAAAATTTACTCAAACAGTAGTATCTTGCACTTTTTCTTTATTCATCCCTATCTCGGTCATTTTCAAATATTATTCTTTATGATGACACGAAAGAAAATTTTAATATTCTACACAGGATATGCAAATGTAAATGTAATGTAAGCACGTAATGCGTAGTAAAGGAGAATCGATTGATAAATCCAATACATTTCTATTGGTGATACTGGCATACTCCCCAACTACAGAATGACTAGTCTAAATAAATGTGTAAAAGCAAAACAACATATTAGATAGAGGAGGTAGTCATATAACATTAGCTTGGTCAACGATTAAAGAGTTTGTATAGAGATGTCCAAAGACCAGTAAAGTCAAAAACAAAGACTAGTAGAGTCAAAAAGTTATCATTTCATTTTTAATATAAAGAAAATTGGATTTAAAAGCAAGCATGAAAACAAATGAATTGTATGAAGAAATAGTAAGAAAGTATTGCAAAATTCGATACCCATGTCCTTGTGTACAATATTTCAAAAAGGAGGACAAACGTAAATCAGCTGTATTGACTGCTTTGACTTTTAAACATACATCAACGTTTTGTAAATTACAAATTTATGTAATCAATTAGGTTTAAATTGAGAAATGTATGCCAAATGTGATTGTTTTAATTTATAATGTCTTTTAAACATCTGTAAAAATGCATTTGAAATCAGAAGAAAAAAAATCTGAATCCATGAAATAAACATTTCGCAATCAAAATATACAAATGTTGCAAGAAAACATCAACAAAGCTGTCAAAACGATTTTATATAATGAGAAATTCTATCTATAAATAGCACCCATGCATTTTAACCAGTGACTTCTTATATAGGAGGACGAGTCGCCGACGAAATTTTACGTTCTACGGGGCCGGCCTACGGGGCCGGACAACCATCGGGACAAATATATACAGTGCAATATGTTATCTTTGGTTGTATTTATCTATCAATTTGTATGTCTGTATATCTCTATATATCTATGTATCTATCTATCTATCTATCTATCTATCTATTTATGTCTCTATATTTTTTTCATTATTATTTTCTCTTTATCTTCAACTCCACTTCTCCACCTCCCTCTCCGCCTCTTCCTCCTTATTCTTCTTTTCATCCATCTTTAGATGTTACCGATTCCCGGAATTGATAAATGAGAGAGAGAGAGAGAGGAGAGAGAGAGAGAGAGAGAGAGAGAGAGAGAGAGAGAGAGAGAAGGAAAACACACATACACATACACAGAGGGAGAGAGAGAGATAAGGAAACACACAGAGAGAGATAGATAGATAGAGAGAGAGAGAGAGAGAGAGAGAGAGATAGAAAGAGAGCGCGAGAGATAGGGTGGTTTTAGTCCCAGGGCCTGATCGTTGTTGGGACAGGTATATGGTACTACATCTCTCTCTCTCTCTCTCTCTCTCTCTCTCTCTCTCTCTCTCTCTCTCTCTCTCTCCATTATCCGCTTTTCTATCCATCTATCTATCTATCTATCTATCTATCTATCTATCTATCTATCTATCTATCTATCTATGTCTATGAATCTATATTTCTCTTTATGTTTCACCTTTTCATCAATTCACCCATCTTTTCTTTCATACATACATCCATCCATCTACCTACCGACAAAATCAATCGATCTACCTTCATATCTATGTTTAAATTTATTATGTATCTATCTATTCATCCACACAATTCATTTGTTTTCTTATTCCTCTCTTTATTGTTCTCATCCACAACAAAATCTTCATAGCTCTCTCTCTCTCTCTCTCTCTCTCTCTCTCTCTCCTCTCTCTCTCTCTTTGATAGTATTTCGTACGTGTATTCACCGTCATATCAAATCAAATAATCCCCCTCTCTCTCTCTCTCTCTCTCTCTCTCTCTCTCTTTCTCTCTCTCTGTGTCTCTCTCTCTCTCTTTGATAGTATTTCGTAAGTGTATTCTCCGTCATATCAAATCAAATAATCCTCTCTCTCTCTCTCTCTCTCTCTCTCTCTCTCTCTCTCTCTCTCTCTCTCTCTCTCTGTGTCTCTCTCTCTTTAATAGTATTTCGAACGTGTATTCTCCGTCATATCAAATCAAATAATCCTCTCTCTCTCTCTCTCTCTCTCTCTCTCTCTCTCTCTCTCTCTCTCTCTCTCACTCTAGACCTCCCTCCATGCTTTTCCCCGTCTATTTTTCTCACAATAAAATGGGAGAGACAGACACATACACACACAGAGAGAGAGAGAGAGAGAGAGAGAGAGAGAGAGAGAGAGAGAGAGAGAGAGGGGGGGGGGAACCAACATAGACTGCGGACAGAGAGATAGGTAGAGAACAAAAACTAAGTCTGAAAAATGCCATTATTGACGTTCAGTTTCCAGACACCAGCTATTTAGTATATTGACCATTAATTACTCATGATAAGTCAATAAAAACCCAGTCATCCGCATATTCAAGTCAATAGGAGATGAGAGGTTTGGGAGAAGAGGAGGGCAAAATAGACACAGCCAATAAATAGTGCACGCTACATTTGATCCGTCATTGCCTAATTTATGATTGTCATTGCGTCAATTAGTGAATGTGAGTGTGTGTGTGTGTGTGTGTGTGTGTGAGAGAGAGAGAGAGAGATAGATAGAGAGAGAGAGAGAGAGAGAGAGAGAGAGAGAGAGGTTGGGGGTGGGGGGGGGGGGGGGGGGGGGAGCAGTGGAAGGAGATTAATTTTTTAATTACCCAAACAAATCACAATGAATGTAGAATCCACCTCACTAGTTCAATTCGTATTGAGAATGTATGATGTTGCGTTTGGAAGAGAGGTGGAAAGGGGGGGGGGGGGGGGGGGGGTGTTTTCTGTTCAAAAGTGTATGTTACAAGGTTCATGTACACAAAACTTTCGGATTTTATTTGGTCAAGACTCACCATTTCTGTAGTTAGTGTAATCCGTGTTCCATCACAAATAATGAATTAATTTCACTTGAATCGTTCTATTTTCTATGACTCCCACTATGACTATGATTAGTTCTGACTCAGGGAGGTCATAGTAATATTATTATTATGCTTTGGTTATGCGACATGTATTTCTATATATATTTTTATTTGATCCTGTAATTTTAACTCACTTCAAGAATATGTAACATGTTAGTGTTAGGAATCAAAGTCAAAACATATTGATGTGATAATGACTACCATAAGCACAGTTGCACATCGTGTAATCCACTGAAATCTATCAATTATAACAATTCCATTTAAAAACGAATGATACACAACCGCTTGCTTTGGAAGTTTACAAACTAAGAGGCAAACATGCAGATTGTTTTATACTTAAACTTCTGTTCTCACAAACAGGGATGCCAGATGGCCAGAGTTCTTCGAAGCCAATTTAGACTGCAAAAGTGACCAAATAGAACCCCACGTGGCAAACACTTCAATTACTTTGACCTCCTTATAAAACATCGATTTTGATATTTTTTTATCGACTTACGTAGGAAAAGACTTATTTTATTTTTTAAAAAGAAAGTTTTAATTTATAATATATACGCGATTCTCTGTGTGTCAATTTTGATCATACATGTGGCCATCTGGCAGCACTACTCACACACCAACTATGACTTAACTTCTTGACACTTCTTCCTAGCAAAATAGCAGTATTCTACTTGTTGCCTTTCCTTTTCAAGCTGCAACTTGTGGATATGGGTGAAATTTGACCGTTTTTGTGTGGGAAAAATTATCTTCGTAGTAAATAGCAGTATTTTAACCGTATCCATTACTTTAAAGACAGCATAGTCGGGAGAACGGTCGTCTTACTGGTGAGCCCGGGCAGTTAAGGAATTTCTTTGATGACGTAAAAGTGACATCACTTCCCCACCCGATGGGGAAACGGTTGGGGAAAGACGAGAAAGGAATGCCTTTGATTGTCACCGACATCTGCATATCATTACAGCCTGACGACAGGGGTACTGTTATATAGAGAAAAAAACGAAAGGCCCCGTAGAATGTATCGAGCTTTGGCTGTGAGCAGACCAGTACTATCAGTAGACAATGCATTTTAACTCTTTAGCGGCAAGACTAATGCTTTTCATTGTTTGTCCTGCTATGTAAAACACCAGAATAAAAATTCTGATCTGGGGGTCCTGGATTGCAGCCAACACACCAGTTTTACAAAGGATAAAAAAAAAAAGTAGACCATCAGTATCCATGACACAATAATTAGGTGTTATTCAACCCTCTTTGGGTGTAAGAAGTTAAGAACCAAAACACATGATCAAGTTCCAGGGGGGGGGGGGGGGGGGGTTCTTTGAAGTCTTTCTGCTTTAGCTCTACCTAAGTTTCTTCCAATATAATGTTAGCAGCAGAGGGCACGGGGTATGAATATATTTCACAGTTGAAGTCCTGTCATGTCCTGCTCAAATTACGTCTTGGCTCATCCATTGGACGTGTAAAAGTCCAATTCCAACAACTAGCCCTTTTCATTTTCTTGTAAACCAATTTGCTTAGTTTGGACAAATTTGCTTAAACAGAAAATTCCACAATGGTTGTCAAACCTGAATAAAAAAGTCAATCCAAATTGCCATGGATATGTAGGTATTTCTTATGCGTCTGGTTCATAGTTTAAATAAATAATTCTTTCATAAACATTACTTTGTAGGAAAGCCGACCGCCCAGTGGAAAGTTAAATGCCTTTGACTCAAGAGATCTGGATTCTAATCTCCTAAAAAACACAATTAATTTTTCTTGTAACCTCCTAGTTCCACTGTCTCTTTACCATGAAGTCCTATCGCAGACTTTTTAATATTGAAAAAAACGAAAAGCCACCCATTAAATTGTTACATATAAAATGTTGCAATTAAAAAAAAGACTATACAACAACAAAAATCAGTATTTTACTGTGTAGAAAACGGTAGGGGCTGCCTGAAGCCGGTGATCGTAAAATACTAACGAAAGAGTGAAAATGAGTCAATTGAGTACAGACGATACAAGTTATTTTGCATTATATTTTATTTGTCTTCCACGTTAATTTGTGTATTGTTGTGCTGACGAAGGGTTTGTACCCGAAACGTCCATTGTTTGTTTTGTTCCCATACGAAGCCTCTCCATTTTCACTCTTTCATTAGTATTTTACTTTGTATACCATAAATCACCTTGACTGACATTGCCCCGGGTAACTTTCAACATCTTAACTCTTAGTTTAGTTCCATTCATTGGATGCCAAACACAGTGCATGGGTCATTTGTCAAAGTATAATAACAAATGCCAAAAATTGAAAAAATATGTCATATTTCGACCATCAATCAAACTAATAAAATAAGTTTAGTGTCAGGTCAACTTTGTCATGAAAATCACTTCATTTGTCTCAGCCTCATATGTGACCTAGCTTGTCAATTTGGTAACATTGTGTCTATTGAGGCTAAAAAAGTAAATTCTAATTCTTTTAGTAAATTTGAGAATGTATAAATGCTTCTCAATTTTTTAAATTCCGATTACTTTTTCACTTCACAATTACCAAAGTCTGGTTCACTCCCTTATATACATAGGGATAAAAAATGTTGTGGAGATAAATCCAGCATTTACTCTTTCTTCTCTGAGACCCAGGCTAGATACACATTCCAGAAGAGAGCCACAAAGTTGACGAACAAAACTCTGTTGAAAGAAACCAAGTTGGTAAAATCAAAACATGATGACAACAATCTCAAACATTTCCCTGTTTTACTGCAAATATTTCCCTATTTTGTACATATTGGTACTACGATCAATTCAACCAACCAAATTTTTCTTAATATTGCATCAGAATATTTTTACCAAAAAAATTTCCATAGACAAATGCTGTCAGAATTGAGGAATAGTCTCGTCTTGATTTTTTTTCTTTTCTTTTCTGTCAGCCATGCCAAATATTTCTGACTGGATTTTAAGTGATGAATTAATATTTTTATTTTTTTTCTTATTGGCTAAAGAAGGGTTCTCTGCTAACTTCTGCATCAGATTATTTTTACAGAATTTTATTTCATAGACAAATTCAATCATTATTGAAGAATAGTCTCGTCTTGAACTGAATTTTGTTTGTTCTCTCCTTTCTCCTATATATTTCTCTGCCATCTGTCTGGATTTTAAGCGATGAATTAATGTTTTTATTACTGGCTGAAGAAGGGTTTTGAGCCTGAAATGTTCCTTGTTTGGTATTTTGTTCATTTTCGAAGCTGCTATATTCATTACTTTTTGCAGTCCACAGCTTCTAGCAGCTTAGTATCACTTTTCACTCCTTACAACTTACCTATGTTGTAGCGGTACAAACTGGAAGTTTATGAACTGTGCCATTGGCCAGACCTTTGAAAAGGAGAAAAAAAACACTAATATTAAGGAAAAATTATCTTTTTTTTTAATGACTGGACACACGACCTGTACAGCATGAATTTTAAATAAATGTATAGCTCAAAAATGATTTCGGGTTAACAAAAAACTTATCCATGCAGACCCAAAACCTCAAACTGGTGACATCTTATAAGCCAGTTGTTTTGTTTTTAAGGGTTTTACGGCGCTTGCAACACATTAAGGTCATATCAGCGCCAGTAAAAAGGAAGAAAATGGGATAGTAAAAAGTTCTAGAATTACAATTAAAGTACAAAAGAAAAGGTAAGACAAAGGGGAACTGGGACAAATAGGGATCAGATGTAGATTCCAAGAGCATACCACCAATGTACTTAGTTTGAGATCACCTACAAGTCTCATCCAGACACAAGCACAAAATCCAACAAAGAGGAACACACTCAAATGCTTACACTACACATTAAAAATGACAAATATAATAATACATAACAGAGAGATGATTTACAAGGAAAAAAATATCATCTCCCAAAACAATAACTTTGCATTTGACTGTTTCCCTCCCAGCCAGGACTCCAACCAGGGCCAGGACAAAACCAAGTAACCTCATTCCAAGACAAGGACAGAAAGCATGTTGGAAAACAGATATAAGGGGAAAGAAGACACAGTATGTACCTCCCTGCCCACTATGGGAGGTCAGGATCCCCACCCAGCTTATAAGCCAGAAATGAACCTACAGAATGGGTGAAAGTTGACATGGATCAATTTGCTTGAAAGAAATACTAATTTAAAACGAGTACCCACCACCTCAAACTTAACTCTCTTGAGTTCACCATGTTTGATAATCAAACAAATTTGAACTCAAGTCAATAAGAAACAATAAGAGGCAAAATGCAGACAAATGATTATTATTACAACCAAATCACTGGCACTGCCGGTATATGCCTGTAACCTTTCACCCATGATCAACAGTCAAAGTTGTGACTAATCACTCCAGAATGATATGTCATTAGAGCCAGATGCCAAAATGGGATTTTGAGGTAAAAATGAACAGACATTCGAAATCATAATTTTTGTCACTCTCGGTGACAACAATCTTTAATAAAGCGAATAAACTTATTTTTTACATGAACTTCAAAATTTAGGATCTTAATCAATCCAACATAATATTGTAATGAGGTGGTGATCACAAATATGAATCTTAGGTTTGATTTATCTGCTTTAATGAGGAGAATGTAATTATCCTCTTGAACACGAGGGGGGAAAAAAGGACGAAAAAAATAAAAAGAATTGAATTTCAGAATGTTTTTAATTCAAGTTTACATCTCAGCATCTGTTTCACCAATTATTTCACGAGCAAATTTTGATAGTGACTTTAAAACAAAAATTTTTGTCAAGCAACATTGGCAGTATGTGGAGTTGAAGGGGGTGGGGTGGGGGGGGGGGGGGGGTTCTAACAACGAGATTTCATAAGAGGGTCAAATATTCTTTTTTTTGTTCTTCAGATCATTTTTAACCAGTGCTATGTCAACTTCAACACTTTCTCTTAGCATTTCCAGGAATCTGACTTTTTGGTATTTGTCCCTAAAAAGATGATTACAGATTCGGCATACCAGTAATATATGATTGCCGAAAATAGTCTGTTCAACGCCTTGAGAGAGTTGATCACTTCAGTTTGTTTCACCCTATTATAAACAGTAAATACGGAAACTTGTTTGTCACAATGTCATTAAAAAATAATTCAAAATCAGAACTGCTTATATTGAGCTTAAAAAAAAATTTAAAAATTGAGCTTTATATAGCGCAATATCCACTAAATGTGCTCAAAGCGCTTTACAAGGGGTCCCTGGTTAACAGCAACATTTAACATGTAGGACAGGACATGCTGCCTGTTAGGCGATATTACAATTTTTCGGATAAAGACACCGCTGTTAACGGCCAGGTACTCATTTTACACCTGAGTACAGTGAGAGAGTGCCATTAAAGAGCCTTTTCCAAGGACTCAATATGCGCAGAACGTGAGGCTCAAACCCAGGACCTTCCGATCCAAAAGCGAGTGTCATACCACTAGACCACATAGCCGCACAATTTAAAACAAGTAGCCACCACCTTAAACTTAACTCTCTTGAGTTCACCATGTTTGATAATCAAACAAATTTGTTCCATTCATATGAACTCAAGTCAATAAGAAACAATAAGATTGCTTATATCAATGAAATGGACTGGTTGACTTACTTTGTAATTGTTTATCAGTACAGTTGAGAAATCCTGTTGATGAAATGGAAAGAAAAAAAAATGCAAACATAAGAAGACAAAATCCTCACTTTGATATAGCACCATTTTTTTATCAAATGTAATATCCAAATAACTTGTTTTAGTGTTTCTTTTTGGAAGGTGTTACAAGGGGAAATTTTTTCTTTAGGATCGATTCCAAGAGAAGACTGGACTAATCCAGGCATAAGCCACAGTGCAGTGCCATGGGTAGTCCAATTCAGTACCTTTTGGGTACAAAATTAAAGACCATATCACTTAGCCTCACTGGAAGCAAACTTCCAAATCATACAAGATAAGTCACCAGTAAGGCATCCTTTTTTTTGTATCAGCAATTGTAAATCCTGGCTGTTTATAATAAAAAAAAAAAAATAAAATTGAGCTTTATATAGCGCAGTATCCACTAAATGTGCTAAAAGCGCTTTACAAGGGGTCCCTGGTCAACAGCATCATTTAACATGTAGGACGGGACATGCCGCCTGTTAGACGATATTACAATTTTTCGGACAAAGACAACGCTGTTAACGACCAGGTACTCATTTTACACCTGATTACAGTGAGAGAAAATGTGAGTAAAGAACCTTTTCCAAGTACTCAACTATGCGCCGAGCGCAAGGCTCGAACCCAGGACTTTCCGATCTGAAAGCGAGTGTCATACCACTAAACCACATAGCAGCACAAGGTCTTTATTCACACCTGAATCAAGTGAACTAATGTGTGTTATGTGGATTACCCAAGGACAAAATACCAGGCCCTATTGGGGTTTTCCTCTATCATAATTGTCTAATTGATCTCCGAACACTCTCAACAATACATGTCAAAAACAAGACGCACAATAACATTATTTTCTCTATTAAAACTACTACACTCCCTTCTGGCATAATAATATATCTTGGAAGTAAGAGTTTGGCCATTACAAGTAAGGAAAGAAGCGTTATATGTCAAACTGACATAACTTTCCCACCACAGCTGTATAAACTTAACCCCCTCCTTACCAACTATGGGAAAATCGTCACATTCGTTACAATACAACCAACATTTTTCTTGGTCAAATTTCTTTTGTACATCATAAAATTTAAAGAAAATGAACAGTGTGTTAAAGAGCATGTTTTGCTAAAGAAATTATGTAGGCGCAAAAATTTTACTGCTATCATGTCAAAGTGATAAAAAATCTATTTTTGTGTTAGGTGGGTGTGAAGTTTTGGGGAAAATCTTGAAAATGAGTGGTAAGGAGAGGGTTAATGAGGCATTTATTTTCTCTAGTCTTACATGCAAAAGGACGCTCATTTAACATCCTTGTGCATAAATCTACTCTCTCAACATACTAACCCTCTTTATCTGTCCTTTGATTTGCTGGAATGATTCTCCTCTCAGGATTCCCATGCCCGACAGGAAAATACAAATAAAGGTTGGGGACATGCACAACTGAAACACATGAAGAACAGCAGGAATCAATACAAAATTAATGTTAAAGCAATGTAACAGGCACTGCTGCTAAACTTGAGCTTTTATATAGCGCAATATCCACTAAACATGCTCAAAGCGCTTTACAAAGGGTCCCTGACCAACAGCAACACTTAACATGTAGGACAAGACATGACGCCTGTTAGGCGATATTACAATTTTTTCGGACAGAGACAACGCTGTTAACGACCAGGTACTCATTTTACATCTGAGTACGGTGAGAGAATCTGAGTAAAGAGCCTTTTCCAAGGACTCAACTATGCGCCGAGCCCAGGACCTTCTGATCCAAAAGCAATTGTCATACCACAAACAGCTATAAGCTGCTAATGATGAACAGTACTTCTTCCTCCTATTCTCCTCATTTGTTTTTGATATCTCTGACATCTCATTAACCAGATATTGCACATGTATCCAGACCTACCACAGGAAACTGGCAAAAATATCTATATATCTTTTGAGAAAAACTCAAATATCAAGATAAAAATAAATCTGTAGCCAGATCTGTACCCAAAATATATGAATTCCAATTTTATGTATATGAATCATCACTTTTACATACTATAGAATGAATGTAGTTGATCAATTTGGTCACACATCTATTTATGAGTATTATAATCTTATTTTTCTCAATTTTCCACACAAAAAAAAAAAAAATAAAAAATAAAAACTTGGTTTAAAAATCCGAATTTGTCCAGTTTTAGACCCCCAAATATTATTTGAAAGTGGAAAGCCTGTGTATCCAGAATCCTTACATTACATGTACTTATGCGACTGAGGCTGATATGTCCCATTTTCGGTAAGATAAGAAATTCAAATAAAGTAATAAAAAATTTCATATCTGTATAACAATAGCGCATTTACAAGGTTTTAACAATGATCCAATGCACTGCTTAATGCTTCGTTATCATTCAAGCAAACTATACGGATTCTAATTTCCATTCCACATAGCATAGTACATAGCTAACAACTTTCCAAGAGCTAAAACGGGACACCCTAAAAAACACTATAACGTCATGGCCCAAAATAGTAGTGTTTTTGGACTATTATATAACATAGTCTAATTTTCTGTTCATTGTTTTAATTTTCTAGTCAGAAAGCATAAGCCTGGGACATGCAAGTGTCATTTCCATACATATAAACAGTCCAATTTTATTTTCATCCAGACTGCTGATTTTATCAGGACAGTTGACACTATGATAGTACTCTTCTTATTGCGCTCTTATGATATCTGTCACTGCTTATAGCGAGTTACCCATTAACAATGAGTTGAGCAAGGAGGGGGGAATATAAGTAAGCCCAATGAAAAACAGAGTTAAATAAAGAAAAAGGAGATCCAAGCGGAATCAATCAATGTGTCTATTCCGAGATCACCTCAAGTTCAATTTAGACACAGGCACCTAAACCCAACCAAGAGGAGCATACTCAAAATGTTTTTCTTAAAGACAAGGAAATTATACACAGAAAATAATACATTTTAAAAAATGTATAACACCCCCCCCCCCCCCCACCCCTAATGTAAAAAAAAAAAAAAGCAACTGTTATTTCGAAGTACATACATTCTTTTCTTATTCACTTGACTATTGTTCCAGGCAGTAATTTGCAAAACCTCATATTTTTGCTAAATGAATTAAGTTTCTACTTATTTATAATTTTAATAAGAAAAAGAAAAAGAATAAACCAACCTTATTTCATACTATAAACAAAGTAAAAAATCCACTCACTTGATCAGTGGCTACCATTTTGACTGTAGCAAACTTGGTTCCGGAGTAAAGTCGATCCAAACCCAGATACCAAAAACGTATCATAGGACCCTGAGGAGTTGATTTTAAAAAATGATATATATATATATGAAATGAGAATTTTTAAAAACTTAACAAGTAAAATGGTTCACAAAAAAATTAAAATGCCCTGAGGTATTTTTTACACCTTCATATTCAATTCTAACAGTGAGTCAGATAAAAAGCAATTCGGTCATGAAAGCAACAACAGTCACAACAAGCAAGTTTGACACTCGTTTATATTAGCTTGGGATGAATGAGATGGATAGTTTGGGACTGTAACACACTTGTGTAGAAGAAGAAGAAGAAGAAGAAGAAGAAGAAGAAGAAGAAGAAGAAGAAGAAGAAGAAGAAGAAGAAGAAGAAGAAGAAGAAGAAGAAGAAGAAGAAAAAGAAGAGAAGAAGAAGAAGAAGAAGAAGAAGAAGAAAAGAGAAGAAGAAAAAAGAAAGAGAAGAAAGAAAGAGAGAAGAAGAAGAAGAAGAAGAAAGAAGAAGAAGAAGAAGAAGAAGAAGAAGAAGAAGAAAAAGAAGAAGAAGAAGAAGAAGAAGAAGAAGAAGAAGAAGAAGAAGAAGAAGAAGAAGAAGAAGAAGAAGAAGAAGAAGAAGAAGAAGAAAAAGAAAGAGAAAATGAAAAAGAAAGAGAAGAATATAAAGAATAAGTGGAGGATGAGTGAAAGTGCAAACAAACAGCCACAAAATCATGGGAGCGACCAAACCGGAAACCATTAGACTTTATCTCCGACTCATTTAAACCTTCCATTAATTTCACTTACAACAACACAAAATCCAAGCACCATGAACCTTCCTGACCTGATCATGTCGTAGCCTTTCAACCCTCTCCTCTCAACAACCAGTTGGCTGATGGAGTCGCCAGCACCCATCAAAGTACCTGTGAAAATAGAAGATAATACTAACTTTTATTTTTGTCTGTTTATGTTTTTTTATATCAGGAATTTAAAAAATTGTTTGCAATACTGTTAAGTAATATGCATTTAAAAAATACTAACATTACTTACATAATAGAACAGTCAACAAATAATTGATCTTCAGTTTAGCAGACAATTAAAAAGTCACATAAAGAGAACTTTTTAAATCAAAGACAAGAAAGAGACCCCTAAAGGAACTCTCATCAGGAGAACAAGGTATATACATGACTAACAATATATGCAGCAGGAAAAAAAAATACTAGAAAGAATACCTGAAAAAAAGAAAACAAATCCCCAAAGACATATAATCCATCCTGTGAACACCCCCAGAACAAGGACAGAGTGAAAAGAGATAAAACCGGGTGTCTGTAGCTCAACGGTACGGTAAAAAGTCAAGCAATGTTCAGGATGGTCAGTGACAGAATGGATGCCAATGACTGCTAAACACTGAACATTGGGAATTTTTCAGAGGAAAAAATATAATTCAAATATACATGGGAGCCAGCGTTGCAAGATCTTTGAAGGAAAGTGAAAAAACCTGCAACTCCGAAATGTAGCAATATGCCTACAGGATGGAGCAAACCACTATTGTTTCCAATTGTGACTATAACAGTCATCAGCACTGTGAACTTAAACTATCAACACCACAGGCCTAGCATGTGTGATCAATAACCCTTGATACTTATCAATCATGTCACAATGAATGCAAGTAGGAGCCATTAAAAACAATATCATACTAACAGAAAAAACACCACATAATATCAAATTTTTCATAAACTATCCTATATAAACATAACCCTTAGTATTACATCTCTCTCTAAAATCACAGCCACAATCTCACTGTTCAATCTCATTCAAATTACACTATGCTGCCATCTTGTGGTTGTAGTTGTAGTAGTGGCGGTAATAATGATGTGGTAGTGGTTGCTGTATTGTAGTAGAGCTGGTAGTGATGTTGATGATGTGGTGGAGGTGGTTGTAGCAGAGGTGGCAGTGATGATGATGTGGTGGTGGCTGTAGTACTCGTGATAGTGATGATGATGTGGCGGTAGTTACAGTAGTCGTGGTAGTGATGATGATGATGATGTGGTGGTGGTTGCCATGGACATAATCGTGTAATTTTAATGTTATCTAAAACTGGTTGAATATTTCATTTTGTGTAACATCTTGAAAAAATTGCGGAAATTTAAAAACAAAACTAAACATTTATATATATATATATATATATATATATATATATATATATATATATATATAATATATATTATATATATATATATATATATATATATATATATATATACCTGTAGTAGTCGCCATGGTCAAAACAGGATACTTTTGAAGCAGCCTCAAATAACCCCTCAACGCACCAGAGAACATGGTTGTCAACACTTGATGAATTTAAGCACAGTGACAAAGGGTATCCGATGGTCTTTGGCTCTGGGAATTTTTCTGAATTGGAGATAAGACAAAATAGTACAGTAATAATAATGTACCTTGATTGGTGGTCACTATACTATAGTTTTATTGTGAGACTAATGTGGTCTAATGCTATGACACTTTCAGTTCGGAAGGTCCTGGGTTCGAGCCTCGCTCGCTGCATAGTTGAGTAGTTGGAAAAGGCTTTTTACTCATATTCTCTCACTGTACTCAGGTGTAAAATGAATACCTGGCCGTTGACAGCTTTGTTTCTGTCAGATAAAAAAAATTACAATATCTTCTAACAAGCGTCATGTCTTGTTCTACATGTTACTTGTTGCTGTTGGTCAGGAACCCTTTGTAAAGCGCTTTGAGCACGTTTAGTGGATATTGCGCTATATATTTTTTAAAATAAAAAAGTTCAAATCTCAAGCTCAAGTTATTCAACACTCCCTTCACAAAGGGACTGGCATCAATTCTGAGTGCAATCCAGATTCAGGGCTGCTAACCTCAAAACAACATAAAGTGTACTATCTGGCCCCGAGGTATTTTGCATAGTCTTGCTTAGGGAAAATTTTCTGATTTGCATTGCAACCGTTTTGCAATCTTTGACAAATTCTTTGATTAATTTTTTTTCTTAATTTTGAGAAATTTGAATTCCCCGTGGTGATGAAGATTTTTTATACGCATATGATTGGAGAATGAAAGTAGATGCTAGAAGAGAACAAGAAGAGGAGCCAGAATGTGTTGTGAAGGCTGGCGATGAAGTGTGGGTGAAGCCTGGTGATGGATGATGTACCACGAGATGGAAGCAGGGAACGATAACGAGGGTGAATTCAGAAAACAATGTTGACGTGGACGGGATGGCTAGGCATATACTGGACATTAGGCATGTAGTGACTGAACAATAGGATGGAGAGGAGGAAGAAGAGATTGATGCTGTGTATGAGGATGAAGAGCATAGATAACCCTCACGAGATAGAGCTCCACCGAGCTGGATGAAGGACTATGTGAAGGTATAGGAGAAGGGAAGGGAGTGGGAGTGTACATAGTGTATATAGAAGGGTATTACTGCTACTGTTGTTGTTGATTATGAATCAAGGGGGGATGTGATTGTGGTGTTATTTTTGTTGCTGTGTTATGTAAATGAACGGAAGGAGGTCAGTGTGATTCTAGATGACGCAAACGACGAACGGAAGCAGTGGATGGAATTGTGTCATCGAGGAGAGGAGACCGGCAGAAGCGATGGAGATGTGAGGATTCGTTGTTTGTTATTGTGGATGTCTAATCAGTATTCGTTTTCGTGTGCACTTTGATTAATTGTGGCAGTGTGAGGTATGTGACATTGGACCAGTCAGTAAGAACAAGTGAGGTTGGTACGTTGGACAGGGCAACCAGGTCAGTACATTAATTAACCACCAGTTCCATAAAGGAAAATACTCTTTTTACGCTGGAAAGCCAAAATCTTGGTCTCCCTAGCCCAAAAACTGGCCAGTTTGTCTAGGGAGACCAAGGTCTTGGTCTCTCTAGCCTCTACCCTGGTAATTATTGACCAGAATTAGAACGAAATTTGATTTTTATGTCTTTCCATCTGGAGATGTCCATGTGTAGAGGCGTTCATTCATTTAGCTAACGTTAATCATCATATAACTACTCACATTCCCGTTCCCTATTCATTCTCACTCAATGTCATTTTACTCGACGGATCTATTTTCAATGGAAGTGTCAATTGCCAAGGAGTGAGTCCTTGGTAGTTGACGGTTCATCAACTGCCAAGGAGTCAAATTGGAACTCTTCAGCTGCTTGTGGTGATTTCAGTCGAGCCTCCATTTGCGCGCATACGAATCTCGAATCACGTCACTTTCTACTTTCTTCCATTCACTCATTCCTTGTCAATCGTTGTGGAAAGGATCGAGTCAACACTTGTTGGCATTTGTTTTTCATTTTTATGTCTTTTCATGAATTCCAAGACAAGTTAAAATAATATCAAAACAAAAATTACTGTTGATTTCGAATTCAGCGAAAAAAACAACAACAACAGAATGACGAAGTAGTAAATCCCTGCCAAGTCCTGGATTAAAAAAGAAAAGTAAGATTTCCTTTATTTTAAAGGAAATATACTGCACATCGTCTTAATAAGGAACAATTAACGTAAAACATTTGTGCAACAAGATCAATCCGTGGCAGTTAATAGTAAATAGTTGAATCAACTGGCAAAGGTCCGTGACAAAAAGAGGAAATATGAGAGAGAGAGAGAGAAAGAGAGAGAGAGAGAGAAAATGACAGGGAGAGAGAAAGAAGAGTAAAAGAGAGTATTAATTAATATTAATAACATCACTCTGTGGCAATACATCATTTCATGACACTAAAGGTACTCCGTGGCAGTTAAAAGTAAAAGTACACATGCGTAGTTGATGAAAGGACACGGTCCTTGGCAATTGACGATTTGACAACTGTCAAGGTCCTTGGCAATTGACGCTACCATTTTCAATTCGTATATATATCTATCTAGATGATACTTACACAAATTGAAGTGTAGACGTAGATTGTTAATCATCCAATCATCCTATAGTCTATCTTTAATAAGCTTTGTGGGTTTGATTGTTTGCTCCTATTTCTCAACATCTATCTTGGCTAGAAACAAAAATAGGACAGTCTAGACTCTAGAGTGCTCGTGACGAATGCTGGCTTACTGGCTTGACGACGATGTCGAAGGCTGTGCTTTTGTATCGCTCTGAGACCGAGATAATATTACTCTTCGAGAAATTTTAAGTCTTACATATATTGGAATCAAGCCTGGAATCAAACAGGAGAGTGCTTGAACAGAATGCATAGAATTCCTATCTCAAAATGTTTCAACTCTTACTCTTATCAACAATCCTCCTCTCCATCCTATTGTTCCTGCCTATGAAAGAAAACTCCCACGACCATCGAAAGTAAAAAATCGAAAGCGAAAGTAGCTGGTAGCACAGCACACGAGACAAACGTGTTTTTTTTTTATATGGTAGTAGGATTCCGAATATTTTTTAAATGTTTGCATGATATCACAAGGCATCGGTGGTCTAGTGGTAGAATACTCGCCTGCCACGCGGGTGACCCGGGTTCGATTCCCGGTCGTTGCAATTTCTTTTTTTTTTTTTCTTTTTTTTTTTTTTTTTAAGATTGATTACTTTCCTCACCATTTTCAATATAATATTTTTGTGGGGGGGGGGGGGGGGGGGGGGGGAGGCGGGGAAGTTTTTTTTTCTCTAAATTATTGCTCTATTGATTAATGTGTGGCTCAGTGACGAATTGGTCTGGTGTCTCGTATTTTCACAAAAGTGTCAAAAGTCTAGCAATGTAAAGCGTGGTCAATTGCTAGATGGTGACACTGATCGTGGAAAATTCTGGTCTCAAAATTGTGTCCTTGGGTGAGGCACCATAATAAACCATCCTCTCGATGGAGTAGAAAGAATTCATGGAAAAGCAATAGAATGGAAAGCATTCTCAATTACCAACAACAAAAAACATATTTTATACCATGAATTTAGTCTTTTACCATCTGGGAGAAGGTTTTGTCAGATTAAATGTAGAACTAACAAGTATAAATCAACGTTCGTTCCATCAGCAATAAAAAGTTTGAATATTTCATATGGTTCAGAAAAACCAAGAATTGATTCGTTGACTGATTAACTGATTAATTTATTTAATGTAAGATTAACTGACCAATTGATAATGATGATAATATTTGGTGTCGAATTGCCACAATCGTAACAAATTGAAAACGAAATGAATATGTTTATGTTGTGTATATCGCACGTGTGAAAGAAAGAGAGGAAGAGAGAAAGAGAGAGAGAGAGAGAGAGAGAGAGAGAGAGAGAGAGAGAGAGAGAGAGAGAGAGAAATAAGTAGGAGTGAAATATTTGTTCAATGTTACAGTTATCGTTTAACGTTATAACAAGTGTAACTAAATGACAAATTGCCATATTTATGGACAATAAAGATCTATTATTATTATTATTATTATTATATTATTATTATTATTATTATTATTATTATTATTATTATTATTATTATTAACATATCGCTCTACTCGACTTAGGTGTGACTTTGGCTATTGTAAAACTAATAAATAGAGCTGCATAAATGAGTCAATAATATGGAGATAAAGATAAAGGGAGTAAATCTGACTCATGAATGAACAACACAAAACAAACGACGAGAGAGAGAGAGACAATGAGATGAAGTAATGATATCAAAACCATATAATCTCAAGAATAAGGTGGGGGAGGGGGGGGGGGGGGTATGACGAATACTAGACAGCAATAGTGTTATTAGTGGTCCCCTACCTCAGCTGTTAAGATATTTTTTAAAAAAAAAGGGGGGGGGGGCAAAAGATAGATAGATAGATAGATAGATAGATAGATAGATAGATAGATAGATAGATAGTAGATAGATAGATAGATAGATAGATAGATAGATAGATAGATAGATAGAAATAGATAGATAGATAGATAGATAGATAGATAGATAGATAGATAGATAGATTAGATAGATAGATAGATAGATAGATAGATAGATAGATATAGATAGATAGATAGATAGAAGATAGAGAGATAGATAGATAGATAGATAGATAGATAGATGGATAGATGGATAGATAGATAGATAGATAGATAGAGAGATAGGAAGAAAGGAGATGGAGATGCGTTAAAATTGATAGTTAAAGATAGAGAGAGAGTGAGAGAGAGAAAGAGAGAGAAGAGAGAGAAGAGAGAGAGAGAGAACGGGATGGAAGGATGCGTTTCAAAATTATATTAAAATAAGAGAGTGATAAATTAAATTTAAAAAATAAATAAAAATTATATATAAAATTAAAAAACAATTTAAAAAAACACAAAATTATCTATTATAATTAAAAAACAATTAAAAAACACAAAACAAACTATATTATTCTAAATAAATAGATAGAAAACTACTTTTACTTTTTTTTTAATCTTTTATATTCCCCCTACCTTATTCTTGAACATATTATAGTTTTGAATTACGTCATCTACTCCTCTCTCTCTCACACTCTCATCTCTCACATTTCTCTCTTCTCTCTCTCTCTCTTTTCTTTCTTTATTTCAATTGCAAACACAACACAACAACACACAACAAACATTAAAATTTCTATATTATTATGACAATCTAATATAATATATTATATATATATATAAAAAAAAAAAAAAAAAAAAATTTTTATTATAAAAAAAAAAAAATAATATATATTTATTATATTTATATACTTATAAACAGGCGAGAGGCTATTTACACACAACTTTGCTTATAATTATAATAACATCTTCGAGATTACGTAACATGCCTATGTAAAACACATGCCCTTACAGACAGAACGTCAACATAGCATTGCGGAAAAAATCCCACGAACCTCCATAAAAAACAAAAACAAATCGAAAGCGAAAGTAGCCGGCTGCAGTGATAGTAATACTCTAAATGTTATGAAAATGTTTGCCAACTCGTACAAGGCATCGGTGGTCTAGTGGTAGAATACTCGCCTGCCACGCGGGTGACCCGGGTTCGATTCCCGGTCGTTGCAATTTCTTTTTTTTTAAAAGTTGGTTTCTTTATTTCACAATTATGCGTCCCCATTCTGTTTTTTTATTTTTTGTTTTTGTTTTTGTTTTTCAATATTATTTTTTTGGGGGGGGGGGGGGGGCGGAGGGGGAGTAGTTTTTATGTTCTAGATAATTGCTCTATTGATTACTGTTTGGCTCAGTGACGCATTGGTATGTGTGTCTCGTTTTCACAAAAGTTTATCAATGTAAAGCTTGGTCAATCGCCGGATGGTGGCACTGAGTGGCACTGATCGTGGAAAATTCTGGTCTCAAAATTGTAACCTTGGGTGTGGCACTTAACATATCACTCTACTTGCCTCAGGTGTGACTGGCTACTGTAAGTAAAAAGGACGCATGACAGGCGAGTGGCTATTTTGATAGAATTTTGCTTATAATTATATCAACACCTTTGAAATTACCTAAAAACATGCACCCCCTTTTGCACACGCGTGAGCAATTGATTTACCAAGCCGTTGCCCACAGTTATAGTTATATCATTGAATGTGGGCAATGTCGGCGAAGATGTCACAAAATAAAGAAATTGTTTTGAAACGGTGTGCGGTTACTGAGTATCTTGTCGCTGAAGGGGCATCACAGAATACACATAGGACATCACCAATAAACACCCATATTATACTTTGAACAATGTCTACGGCGATGCTTCTGTCGATGTGAGTGAGTACTGTGAGCTGAAGCGGTTGGTGAGAAGATGGAATAGTGAGAATCCAACAGAAACCAGATTTCAAAATCAATTTCGCTGTGCTGTGATCGACCCATCACTGTGACATAGTCTATTCTAAAGTTAAAGATCTGAACAAGTGAATATGAAAGGTACCAGACAAAGCAAGAAAGAAAAGTACAAGAAAAAAAAACATCCCAAAAAATCAATCGATCTCGACTGGGGATCGAACCTCAGGTCGACTGATTTTTGGGGATTTTTCTTTTTTTTTCTTGCTTTGACGCCTCTCATACACACTTATTCAGATCGATATATCTTTCACCGGTGCCTGCTCCTTAATTTCGTTAATTTGATTTTGATATCATCACACTGAGAGTGACAGACGCGACAGTAGATGAAATGGTTCAACACAACCGTCAAATTAAACAGTGAGATATTCAGGGTTGCTAGTTTGGCCTTCTGGTGGCCAAATTTGAGAAATTTGGCCTTTTCCCAAGCCATTTGGCCTCCCAAAATTTGGTTTGGCCACTTGGCCTCCTGTGACCAACTTTTTGGCCTCCTCTGACTTTCTCGTTATATCGTTTTACTTTGGTACCGGTAAAACTTATTTTATTTGGCAATCTAAATATCTAAATGCAACACGTGCTAACGCCACAGATTGCATTTGCTAATGCTTCTATATATAGAATCTCTGCTATCACGCAATCGCGCCCAAAAGGCCCATATTTGTTTTCAAAAAGCAATGCTGTGTGGATTTCCAAGTTACGAAAGACATGATTAATTTGTTTACAGCTGCCATGTACAACCAGAACGAATAGTGTTCTTCGGGATCGAGCACATTTACTTGTAGTAGTAAAAATGCTGAGCAATAATGGATTCTTGGTTCGTTGAAACGGGCCTGTTGAATTCAGTTTAATTTGTAAAAATGTTACTTTTGTTGAGGAGTTCTCCAGGTGTGTAGACCTCTAGAATGAACTTTTTATTCCCATCGTGATAATTCGGTTGTATGTGACATTTTTTTCTGAGTCTCAAGTCAATTATTCGTTATTTTCTCGTTGCGCTGATTACAACTCAAATATGTGACCTATGATGTTGTTTAAGTTTAAAAGGAAAAATTCAACGATATCAACAAACGCACAGAATCTAGTGAGAAATTGCAATGGCGAAATGGTGTTTTGATTAAGGTGAGTACAGCGAATGTTCCTTTAAATTAATTTTCTTTTTTCTTCTTCAAAAATGGGGGGAATAAATTGTTTAACAAATCTAAAGAGTTTTCGCGAGGCTAAGGTGGGTTTGGTGGTATTTGGCCTCCTGCCGAAGAATCTGGCCTCCTGCTATAGCTAGTTTGGTCACTTACTCAAAAATGATCTGGCAACCCTGGAGATATTGCAGAAGTCGTTGGGATTCTTTTGGAAAAATGTAAAACAGCTAATAAGTGACGCTTCAGGCTACGCGTGCTCAGCAGAGCGCTTTACGAGAGGTCCCTAGCTAACAGCAACGCTTACCATGTTGTTACCATGTAGGAGAAGGACGAAACATGACGCGTGTGAGGCGATATTACAATACATTTCCCTCCGACAAAGACAACGCAACGCAGTTAAAGTAAAAGCAGTCAATCCATGTTATAGCGAATGAGTAAATACAATGTAAATTATGTAACACATCTTTTTTTTTTTTTCTTACTTCTGTGGAACACAGTTCGGGTACGATATTCCGAATATTTAGAAACAGGTTGCAATCTGGTACAGGGCATCGGTGGTCTAGTGGTAGAATACTCGCCTGCCACGCGGGTGACCCGGGTTCGATTCCCGGTCGTTGCAATTTCTTTTTTTTTTTTTTTTTTTTTAGATTGATTACTTTATTTCACAATTTTACTTCCCGATTCCTTTTTTTTTTTTTTTTTTTTTTTTTTTTTTGTTTTTTTTTTTTTTTTTTTTTTTTTTGGAGGGGTGAGGGAGGGGGGATGGGGGATTTTCTAAACTACTCTATTGATTACTGTGTCGGTCATCTACGCATTGATTTGGTGTCTCGTCTTCTCACAAAGTCTAACAATGTAAAGCGTCGTCAATTACTGGATGGTGACACTGATCTGGTCTCAAAATTGTGTCCTTGGGTGAGGCACTTAACATACTAGATATGAAGTGAATAGAAAAGTGCCAGAAGACAATAGAGAATAAAAATTTTTCGCGGCGGTGGTGGGGTTTGAACCTGCGACCTTATTGGTACGACAACTCCGCCTGGCAGGTGAGAGCGTGGCTCTACCGTGTGAGCTATCCACGAACACAAAAATATTCGTTTCAAACTCAAAGTCATTACTAGATCCCTCTCTCACCCACTTCTTGAGACCGCCGATTCGTTCGTACACCACCATCGCGAATAATTTTGACCAGCAGTTAAGCTTAATAGCCAATATTCTCAACACAAACATATAACATAGAAACGATTGAGACATTGAGTATGCTCCGGTGTATGGGGTGAATTTTTAATTCTTAATTTTTCTGAGCAATTGATTTACCAAGCCGTTGCCCACAGTTATAGTTATATCATTGAATGTGGGCAATCATAATTTACATTGTATTTACTCATTCGCTATAACATGGATTGACTGCTTTTACTTTAACTGCGTTGCGTTGTCTTTGTCGGAGGGAAATGTATTGTAATATCGCCTCACACGCGTCATGTTTCGTCCTTCTCCTACATGGTAACAACATGGTAAGCGTTGCTGTTAGCTAGGGACCTCTCGTAAAGCGCTCTGCTGAGCACGCGTAGCCTGAAGCGTCACTTATTAGCTGTTTTACATTTTTCTGAATTAAAAATTCACCCCATACACCGGAGCATACTCAATGTCTCAATCGTTTCTATGTTATATGTTTGTGTTGAGAATATTGGCTATTAAGCTTAACTGCTGGTCAAAATTATTCGCGATGGTGGTGTACGAACGAATCGGCGGTCTCAAGAAGTGGGTGAGAGAGGGATCTAGTAATGACTTTGAGTTTGAAACGAATATTTTTGTGTTCGTGGATAGCTCACACGGTAGAGCCACGCTCTCACCTGCCAGGCGGAGTTGTCGTACCAATAAGGTCGCAGGTTCAAACCCCACCACCGCCGCGAAAAATTTTTATTCTCTATTGTCTTCTGGCACTTTTCTATTCACTTCATATCTTGTTGTTACCAACATAAGTGCCTGCTCCACCCACTTTTCTGAATTAAAAATTCACCCCATACACCGGAGCATACTCAATGTCTCAATCGTTTCTATGTTATATGTTTGTGTTGAGAATATTGGCTATTAAGCTTAACTGCTGGTCAAAATTATTCGCGATGGTGGTGTACGAACGAATCGGCGGTCTCAAGAAGTGGGTGAGAGAGGGATCTAGTAATGACTTTGAGTTTGAAACGAATATTTTTGTGTTCGTGGATAGCTCACACGGTAGAGCCACGCTCTCACCTGCCAGGCGGAGTTGTCGTACCAATAAGGTCGCAGGTTCAAACCCCACCACCGCCGCGAAAAATTTTTATTCTCTATTGTCTTCTGGCACTTTTCTATTCACTTCATATCTTGTTGTTACCAACATAAGTGCCTGCTCCACCCACTTTTCTGCACTTAACATACTACTCTACTCGACTCAGGTGTGACTGCCTATTATAATGCATATGTTGCTGCTCGAAGCTCGAAGAAATAAATAACAATGTGAAATTGAATGTAAGCTTCAATTTAATATACGAAAACAGATAAAATGGACGTTTCGGGTTTCCCCTTTATCAACAAAACAGGATTAATGAAACACTACAGACGAATGAGAACATGAGGTAGTGGCGTTGTTAAGATGAATAAACAAAAACATTGATGGGCAGGAAATAGTATGCTCCTTTAATGAAGCACGAATTACAAAGGAGCATACTTCCTGCCCATCAATGTTTTTGTTACTCTAGTCCGTTCCAAGTCCCGTGTGCGCGGAATTATTGCAAATTCCTCCAAAGCTACGAAATGTGAAGCATTTTTTTTTTTTTTTTTTTTTTTTTTTTTTTTGCATGCGGGCTTACGTGACATTACGAATTTTGAATACCGATAATGATTGACCAAACGGTTTTCTCACAATGACGAAATCCTTTGATGTTTTCATCGTTTGCAATAAAATACGACTCAAACTTTAAAATGTTTACAGTATGGTGTGTTGATTCTCTTTCCCGTGTGGGAATAATCATAACAAAGTTGCATTCAGTGGCGTAGCTTAGCAAATAATTTTGGGTTGTTTGAAAGTGTTTAATTATAGATAGCATTTAAATAGACCACTTCAAAGCATTGAAAACATTCGGCGTTTATACGATATCTCTTCCCTAGTGGGCCCGTTGCGGCCAAATAATACATTGGACGACACAAACAACCCGTTAGGTGCTTATACATTTTTCGTATGATACTGTAACCGATGCAAAATAAATTCGGCTTAATGTCACTATCAATACTCTTCAAAAGTCGTAACGTCACTTCCCTCATAATGACGCATGGTAACTTAGCAACTGGCTCTAAACTATCGGAACAATGGTGGACGCCCTTATGAAATATTTCTCCGGCGAGCATAAAAGCGTATCCAGAGGGGAAAAAAACATAAATTTGATTATGTTTTGACTTTTACACATTCTGATCACAAGGCATATGAAAAGTTCTAGCCAGCATGAAGAATAAAAAGTAATGATTGTCTTTGTTTAGAACGAAGATGGCCGCCGTTGCCGGGCGGCGTGACATCAGACTATTGAATCCAATTATCATTAAAATCCATCAGATGGTTGTGAAGGTATCCACATCAACGCTTGCACACGGGTTGTGGAACGGACACAGAAGTCTACCGTATATAGTAGAACTCTGTGCGAACAGACTATAATGGTGAACACATCTCGTTTCTTTTTTCCCCCTTTCTATGTAACACAATTCAATGGTACGACATGTGTTTAATTTAATACTGATACGTAATCCCCGATTAGTATTATATTACATTTATCTTTATTATAATCTCGTTCTATCGTGTATTTCATATTTCTGACCTTTCGTCTCTAAACGGTATTAAGTGGCGGCGAACCGTCGCCTTCGTAAACTAAAGGTCTGATACTGACCGTGGCCTTCGTAAACTAAAGGTCTGATACTGACCGTGGCCTTCGTGAACTAAAGGTCTGATACTGATCGTGGCCTTCGTAAACTAAAGGTCTGATACTGATCGTGGCCTTCGTAAACTAAAGGTCTGATACTGATCGTGGCCTTCGTAAACTAAAGGTCTGATACTGATCGTGGCCTTCGTAAACTAAAGGTCTGATACTGATCGTGGCCTTCGTAAACTAAAGGTCTGATACTGATCGTGGCCTTCGTAAACTAAAGGTCTGATACTGATCGTGGCCTTCGTAAACTAAAGGTCTGATACTGATCGTGGCCTTCGTAATGTAATAATCTTGTTATTGTGGTATCTTGTTATTTGGGTTGCAGGGGGTACATACAATAATGAAGCCTCTTTGTAGTTTTCTTCAAGTTACGTGTAGTTTTTAATGAGGAAGGTGTAATATAGTCGATGGAGTAAATGAGAGAGATTTGATAGGGAGGATGTATGGAGTTGTTCTGAGAGGTTTGGTGGCGAGATATTTCTTGATAATGAGGTGTAGTTTTTGTTGTTGAGAATGAGATGTGTGTAGTTGCCAGTGCCGCTATTTTGGCAGGCAGCGTGGCAGGCTTCTTGAGGCTTGGGATGAATGAAGAGGGAGTGATAGAACAAAACAAGATCATATTTTGCGCAAGAGATATGCTGAGTTGTTTTTTTCTCGCGCAATGCTCAGGGTCGTGATTGGTTCTAAGGAAGGGGCGACACTGTCAAATAAAGAAACAGAAATAACACACTATTAAATCTTACTATCTAATAGTTTTATTTCAATTAGGATTGCCCCCGACGTGAGTCGGGAGGCGAATGACCAATGCATGTTATATAATGGAATAGAAAATGAAGATTGGCACTCAGCCCTCAACGTAAGTCGAGTGGCGATACGGCCAATGCATGTTATATAATGGAATAGAAAATGAAGATTGGCACTCAGCCCTCAACGTAAGTCGAGTGGCGATACGGCCAATGCATGTTATATAATGGAATAGAAAATGAAGATTGGCACTCAGCCCTCAACGTAAGTCGAGTGGCGATACGGCCAATGCATGTTATATAATGGAATAGAAAATGACGATTGGCACTCAGCCCTCAACGTAAGTCGAGTGGCGATACGGCCAATGCATGTTATATAATGGAATAGAAAATGAAGATTGGCACTCAGCCTCAACGTAAGTCGAGTGGCGATACGGCCAATGCATGTTATATAATGGAATAGAAAATGAAGATTGGCACTCAGCCCTCAACGTAAGTCGAGTGGCGATACGGCCAATGCATGTTATATAATGGAATAGAAAATGAAGATTGGCACTCAGCCCTCAACGTAAGTCGAGTGGCGATACGGCCAATGCATGTTATATAATGGAATAGAAAATGAAGATTGGCACTCAGCCCTCAACGTAAGTCGAGTGGCGATACGGCCAATGCATGTCATATAATGGAATAGAAAATGAAGATTGGCACTCAGCCCTCAACGTAAGTCGAGTGGCGATACGGCCAAAATTAGTAATATAATGATAATCGAATGTATCAATAAAACATGAATATTTACCAAGTGAGATAATGGCATCGAATATGCCAACATCATTAAGCATAAAAGCATAAGATATAAATCACTACCAACAATCTCAGAAGTTTGGTATAATTCTATGATGCAGGGCATCATCAGGACATTATACAGCTATAACGATTAATGACCAAGAAAGCTTGACAGACAGACCGATAACTGAGCATACAGCTAGTCAGACAATAGGTACTTATGCCTATATGTGTATCAGGTGACAGGCATATAGATAGTTGAATAGATTATTGGGTAGATTGATATGTAGCCAACTGTAATCTCATACTAAGTAATTGAAAAGGTAAATATATAAAGTACATATGTGCATAGGCAGACAGATTAGTAAGTATACAGATAGATAGGTCCGTAGGTCGGTCGGTAGATGGATGGATGGATAGATAGATAGATAGATAGATAGATAGATAGATAGATAGATAGATAGATAGATAGATAGATAGATAGATAGATAGATACAGAGAGATATAGATGGATAGATGGAAGGGATGTGACAGTGACAGGATAACTATACCAACAACATTAGAGTAGGCCGATATTATTTACAAATCACCAGTAATAAAGATCGTGGTAAGTTTGTAATCGTGAGAAACAGATTATTGCTAGCACTCATGTAATCAATTAATTAGACTAAGTATTTTCCTCATGACAGATACAAGTTATACTGGCACGTATTCGATTTACTGTCATTACACAAAGGCATTAACAATCCACGGAAATGATATGAATAAAATAAGAAATCACGATGTCAATAATTAAAACAATAAATGCAACAGCAACAATAATAATAATAATAATATAATAATAATAATAATAATAATAATAATAATAATATAATAATAATAATATAATAATATAATAATAATATAATAATGCTTATGACAATGTTAATAATAAAAGTTCAACATACCTGTCAAATAAAGAAACAGAAATAACACACTATTAAATCTTACTATCTAATAGTTTTATTTCAATTAGGATTGCCCCCGACGTGAGTCGGGAGGCGAATGACGTTGAAGCGAGGTGCGCCACTGGTTTTATCCTTTCTCCCCACTTAAGTGCGACGGCGCGCAGCATACCGCAAGACGAATAGAAGGAAACCATAACAGAAAGTGCTATTTAAAAAAATACAAGAAGTATGAAACCATCATACTACATACTTCCCCCTCAAGACAAAAATCGTCCCCGATTTTCTTAATAAACTATAAGCAACTAATCCCAGATAAAGAGGAAAATATACATAAAAAATAATAATATAATAGCAATTAATAAAATAGCAATTATCGTAATGCCCATGCAATCATGTATGAGCGCTCAACATGTCCGCTCCACCTTCAGCAGTAATGAGAGGTGGCACTTTGCCTGACACCTGTGCCACCAAGGCCTGAAGCCTAACAGCCCAAGCTGTGACTGCTTCTTTCTCTACCTGCGACGCGATGGCAACCTTTTGCAAGAGATCGGAAGAAGGCAAAATATTACCATAAAGTCGATCAAGACTTTGAATGATCGCGTCGCAGGTCACTTCCTCCCCCATCTGAAGAATGAGGTCGGCCGGTAGCCCTTTTAGAGAGCGTCTCATGGCCGCCACAAGGATGCGTTCCGAGAACATATGAGAGCACTGGAGGTCTTTAACCTCCAGTTTCCACTGCAAAAAGGAACAATGAGAAGGGGACCCGTCATCCCCGGAAAAGGTGGAAAGTCGTGGAGCGTCAGCTCTAACGGCTGAGACATTGACAGGTTGCTCCGTTTTCTTTGTTTCCTGCACTGCATTGAGCAATTCCATTCTTTATTGCTCATTCGACAGAGCAGCGATGCCGTCGATCAAATTCTGAATCGACTCAGCCATTTTACTAGAGCGTTGGAGATAGATAGATAGATAGATAGAGAGAGATAGATAGATAGATAGATAGAGAGAGAGAGAGATGGATAGATGGAAGGGATGTGACAGTGACAGGATAACTATACCAACAACATTAGAGTAGGCCGATATTATTTACAAATCACCAGTAATAAAGATCGTGGTAAGTTTGTAATCGTGATAAACAGATTATTGCTAGCACTCATGTAATCAATTAATTAGACTAAGTATTTTCCTCATGACAGATACAAGTTATACTGGCACGTATTCGATTTACTGTCATTACACAAAGGCATTAACAATCCACGGAAATGATATGAATAAAATAAGAAATCACGATGTCAATAATTAAAACAATAAATGCAACAGCAACAATATAATAATAATAATAATAATAATAATAATAATAATAATAATAATAATAATAATAATAATAATAATAATAATAATAATAATAATAATAATAATAATAATAATAATAATGCTTATGACAATGTTAATAATAAAAGTTCAACATACCTGTCAAATAAAGAAACAGAAATAACACACTATTAAATCTTACTATCTAATAGTTTTATTTCAATTAGGATTGCCCCCGACGTGAGTCGGGAGGCGAATGACGTTGAAGCGAGGTGCGCCACTGGTTTTATCCTTTCTCCCCACTTAAGTGCGACGGCGCGCAGCATACCGCAAGACGAATAGAAGGAAACCATAACAGAAAGTGCTATTTAAAAAAATACAAGAAGTATGAAACCATCATACTACAGTAAACTCATGACCGAATACTGACTAACAAATTAAATGACGTCTTAAAAGAAGACGACGAAAACAAAGAAAATGAAAGAGAAAAGTGGGTAGATAGTTGTTAGAAGTGCTCAAGGAAACAAATGATTCAGTTTGTTGTGTTATTTATTACAACTCACAATAGGATTCAGTAGTCTGATGTCACGCCGCCCGGCATATGCCTTGTGATCAGAATGTGTAAAAGTCAAAACATGATCAAATTTATGTGTTTTTTTTTTCCTCTGGATACGCTTTTATACTCGCCGGGGAAATATTTCATACGGGCGTCCGCCATTGTTCCAATAGTTTAGAGCCAGTGTTACTAAGTTACCATGCGTCATTAGGAAGGAAGTGACGCCACGACTGTTGAAGAGTATCAGGGTTTCCCCATGATCTTCTTTTAAAGCGATGTTTTGGGGGCGTGAGTATCAGTGATCAGACCACGAGTTTATGAAGGCCACCGGGGAACCATGTGCCAAGTTATTTTGAAGTAAAAGTGACCAGAAAGTGAGATTTTTATTTTTGTCACTTTGTTTTTGTTTTAAAAGGTTTTACGGCGCTTGCGACACATGTAGGTCATTTCAGCGCCAGTAAAAAGAAGATGGGATAGTAATAAAAACATTTATAAAGAATTGGTACAAGAAAAAGAAAGACAATAGGGAATTATTCTAAATAGGGAACAGAAGTAGATTCCAAGAGCACACTAGGGCCTATTACTATTAGTGTACTTAGTTTGAGATCAACTAAAAGTCTCATCCAAAAAAAATAAAAACTTTTTTAAAACTTGAGCTTTTATATAGCGCAATATCCACCAAATGTACCCAAAGCGCTTTACAAAGGGTCCCTGACCGACAACAACACATAGAACAAGACATGACGCCTGTTGGGCGATATTACTTTTTTTTTTTCCCGACAGAGACAACGCGTCAACGGCCAGGTACTCATTTTCACTTAAGTACGATGAGAGTAAAGAGCCTTTTCCGAGGATTAAATTATGCGCCGAGCAAGGATCGAACCCAGGACCTTCCGATCCGAAAGCGAGTGTCATACCACGAGACCACATAGCCGTGTCATCCAAACACAAGTACAGGTCCCCACTAAAAAGAACACACTCAAATGTTTGCAAATCAGTGTATGTTTTTAAACAAAACAATTATAACAGTACACAACAGAGAGATGATCTGAAAGGGGAAAAAATATCACCTCCGAAAATTCTACATTTGACTGTTTCCCTCCCAGCCAAAGATTCCAGCCAGGGCCATGATAAAACATAAAATAAATATAATAAGAAATCTTGTTCCATGACAAAGCCAGAAAGCAAGTTGGAAAGACATGGAATGAGCTGAACGGGCTGGCACAGGACAGAGATGTCTGGAGGAACTTTGTTGGCGCCTTATGTTCCACAAGAAACAAAGAGGATAAGAAGAAGAAGTTGGAAAAGAAGATACAGTAGGTGCCTCCCTAACCACACTATGGGAGGACAATAAAATGAGTTTTTACCATCGAAATCATGCCAACATACCATTTAGAGCCGATGGGGCACATTAAATATCAGATTCAGTGTGGAACTTTGACTTTGTTTATACCTTTATTGTCATTTTACTACTTTGAATATTAGTCGGCTATGCTAATGTCACTCGAATGATGGCCGGAGATTAATTTGATAATACTGGAACAAGCGCGTTTTAATTATTATACAAATCCATAAGCTATAGTTTTTGTTTTGTTTGTTTAAAATTTTTTTTACGGCGCTTGCAACACATTTAGGTCATATCAGCGCCAGTAAAAAGGAAGAAATTGGGATAGTCACAAAATTAGAAAAAGTAAGACTCAAGATAAAGGGGAATTGGTTCAAATAGGGAACAGGTGTAGATTCCAAGAGCACACTATCACCTAAATGTCTCATCTCGACACAAGCACAGGTCCCCACTAAGAGGAACATATTCAAATGTTTACAAAACATAATATGTAAAACAAAAACAAAAAATTACAGGGCATAACAAGACCAAAAAAAAAAAAAAGATCATCTCCCAAAACTCTAATTGTATTCATTTGACTGTTTCCCTCCCAGCCAGGGTATCGGCCACGCCAGGACAAAACCAAGTAATCTCATTCCAAGACAAAGACAGAAAGCATGTTGGAAAACAGATAAACAGATATAGGGGGATAGAAGACACAGTATGTATCTCCCTGCCCACTATGGGAGGTCAGGAACCCCATCTAGCATGAGCTACAGTGAGGGACGGATAACTCGAGGCCGCATATGTTGGTGTCCTTGTAACTTGATGTTTATTCCCTGTTCCCGGCCTCAAATATTTATTATTATTATTATTATTATTATTATTATTATTATTATTATTATTATTATTATATTAATATATATATATATATATATATATATATATATATATATATAATATATATATATATATATATATATATATATATATATATTATATATAATATATACACACACACACACGTATAAAACAAAAACAAGCACTACATTTAACTCGATGTGACGGATAATTCGTCAGGTTTTGTCGACATCGTGTTATCCGTCACTCCCTGTATAACTTCAGGTGGACGCAACAGTATGGTATAGACTCAACAACAATAATTAATTAATTAAGCTGCTCGCATCACACAAACAAATAATATTTTATAATGGCAACAATGTGCACGTATATGTGGCAAACGGCCTCAAAACATTATGTCAGACTGACTTAGCTACTCAAATTCGAATTTAGAATTTAAAAAATAAGAAACTTTTATGTATGAAAATTATAGGTTTAGACAACATGAACAATTAATTGTTTTTATAAGAACGTTGCTTTTAATCATAATTGATTGTACCTTTTATTGTGTGTGCAATAATAAACAATATTATGATGCACATAGCATGGCCATCAAAGGAAAGAGGGTGGGGGTAAAGCAACTGATTGCAATGTCACAACTTTTCAATCACAAATTATCTGTCTTTTACTTTTCAATCACAAATATCTGTCTTTTAGACGGGGATCTGAGTTTCAGTGAAACATCTCCTTAGAAGTATAACGATGGTTTCCACCTCAGTGTCCCTTGGTCGGTTATTTCCAAGGTGCCAACAAAAACCATAGCCAATAAGAAAAAAAAAACAAAAAACAACACATGTCATGTTATATAGGAGAGTAGTACACACCCTCTACAATATTCGAGTTATTATTGCCTTGTAATTTATTGAAGATTTCAAAATTTATTAACCTGTATGCCTGATCAGGATAAAATATTTTAGTATGCAATCAATAGATAGTTCGAAGATGACGTCACTCAGGTCTTTGTTTTTGTCTTTTGCCATCCGCGTTTATGAGTAATGCTCACTGAACTGTATTAACCTGACTATAAACATTCATGGATACACACAGTTTTGTGTGTTGGTCCGTTATACTTCCGGATGGCAATGTTATGAGCTTCTTGGCCAAGCGCATTCTATCTATACCTCGTTTTACCCTCTCTACATCTTCACATATTTTAGGTGTGTGATTTGGTAGGATGAGACTTATAGAATTGATTTTTTTAAAAAGCTTTGCGAACATGCCTGTCAATGGGGACAAAACAGGTATACAGACGAAATAACATCAAATGACTGATCGTTTAGAGTGGAAAATTTGATAGAAAAAAATATATGTTTCATGAGAGATATTCTGAAAAAGAAAAATTAGTGTGGCTATGTGGTCTAGTGGTATGACACTCGCTTTCGGATCGGAAGGTCCTGGGTTCGAGCCTCGCTCAGCGCATAGTTGAGTCCTTGGAGAAGGCTCTTTACTCACATTCTCTCACCGTACTCAGGTGTAAAATGAGTACCTGGCCGTTAACAGCGTTGTCTATGTCCCAAAAATTTGTAATATCGCCTGACAGGCGTCATGTCTCGTCCTACACGTTATCTGTTGCTGTTGGCCAGAGACCCCTTGTAAAGCGCTTTGAGCACGTTTAGTGGATATTGCGCTATATAAAAGCACAAGTTTAAGAAAAAAGAGGGGGTCTTAAGCGCCATTCTTCGATTGATTTTAAGTACTGCGTGTTGCTTTTCAATTCCGAATGAGATCCATCTGATATATTTTGAAAAAACGTTTCCCATTTATTATCAGTCGAAGAATACGGACCCTTTTTGACTATATCAAGGTGATGACTTTTTAATGCATCTCTCCAGTTTGTGAGAACGTAATTCGGCTCAATTTGATTTTGACCACTCTTATTTATTTGAATAATTCTTTGAATAGCTCCAGAATGTGTTGAAGATAAATCAAAACGACAGTGATGTAAAACTTCTCCTGCTATGACAACCGTGGCACCGCTAGAACCTTGGCATGTATCTGCGTCATATTCAACATAAAAAGAAAAGCTCTGATTATCATAGACATTTTTAAAAGCACTTGATACATCAAACTCCACTTCTGGTAGACTAATGAAATTGCTTTCGTTATGGAGAGAGAACTTTGTTTCTGGAGGAAAAGTTATCCACTGCTCCTTTGAAATCAAGCCCTGGAACAAGTACTGTGCATTTATTGGAAGCTTCACGAACAATGAACTCTGAAATGTGTAAACCGTGTCCTGGTCACACGGGGCTGATTCACCTAAGAGCTCTTGCAGCAATTCCTCTGATGAAGATTGTGAATTTTCACTCAAGCGACATTTTATCTCATGAGGTTCAAATTTTAGAACATTGCGTATCGAATGCTTTGACGGTAGAGCTGTAAACACCCGACAAACCTTTCCAATAGTCACGTGTTTGCTTCGTCCATGGGGATGAGATACGATAACGGGAAATGGTATATCAATAAAACGGACAGGTGAAAATCGATCAATAATTTTATCCAAACCAGAATCATGGCAGATACACAGAATCTCAACATAGTCATCACGACACAAAGAATCAACATCCAAGAGGCATGAACGTCCTTTGAGTATCCTTTCACCATGCAGATAGATGATCCCTTGTCTCTCTTCTGTATCGTAGAACATCTCACATTCCACGTTCTCAGCTTCTGAGTCATCAAACACGACATGAGCAGCAGTACTAACTATTACCAACCGATCCGTGGTCTTAAGATTGTTACTAGGCCTATACTTGTGATATTTTTTACAATAAGAACAAGGGATAAAGCCACTGAATTTACCTTTAAACTGACTGGCCTCGTCTAAAATGTAACCTGTGCCAACTCTCACCAATCTCTTACTACCTTTGAACTGTTTGTAGGGATAAGGCGCATTGCTGTTTGGGTAGGTATCCGGTCGTTTAGGACTTGTACAACGCACAGTGATTTTCACTGTTCTGTCACATATCATTCTGATTGTTTTCCCCATACTTTCCGTCCTATAGTCTGGGGGGAGGTGCTCAAGGCTGAATTCATTCACGGGAATAAAATTTTTATGACCACGATTTTTCTGGCATGATTGAAAAAGTTGCAGGGCATTGGGTCCGCCCTCGTAAAGTAATTCACACTCAGGGATGACTGTTGAGAATAAAATGATAAATATTATGTGTTATTGTTTGGGTCTAGAGACACTGAGATACACACAATTGAAAGGTATCGACCACAACACACACACACACACACACACACACACACACACACACACACACACACACAAAATCTGCTTTTTGCAAATCAGACATAATATAGTCAAGTACCAGTTAAAAGCCCATCAGGTATTATGTCAGGGTAACCATATTATTATGCTGAATTTTGAGATGGAAATCACAAGGCCAGTTTTGGCTTCAATATGATCATCTCTAGATAATGAAAAAGACCCTGATAATAATCATAACCAGCTCTCGGAGTAAAACCGGTCTTATTTTAATCAGCATTTCGCAAACGGTTTTAACTCACTCAATCCTAGAGATTTTTGCTTCTTTCAAAATTGGAAAAAAAAAGTATTAAAAATGAGCATGTACATAAATAGTTTTATTAAAATATCATTAACATGCAATAACTAAAAACATTAGCTTTGATACTACGCCTATAATTTGTCTCAGAAAAATGTTATAAATAGGCATGGGGTAAAAGTAACCCCGGGTATACTTCGGTGTTAGGGTTGAGTGAGTTAAGACTGGATTTTCCAAATCAATCGCTTTAGATTCTAAGTATAAGTTGTGAGAATATACAAACTTTATTCTCAGCAAATGGATAAGCCAGTTAGAGATGAATTTTGACTCATCTTCGGATCGGAAGGTCTTGCGTTTGAGTCCCACTCTGAGCAGCGCGTAGTTGAGTCCTTGGAAAAGGCTCTTTACTCACATTCTCTCACCGTACTCAGGTGTGAAATGAGTACCTGGCCGTTAATAGCGTTGTCTCTGTCCGAAAAAAATGGAAATATCGCCTAACAGGTGTCATGCCACGTCCTACATGTTAAGTGTTGCTTTTCAAAATCGGAAAAAATGTATTTAAAATGAGCATGTGCATAGATATTGTTATTCAACTATCATTAACATATAAACACTAAAAACATTAGCTTTTATACTACGCCTATAATTTGTCTCAGAAAAATGTAATTAATGGGCATGGGGTAAAAGTAACCCCGAGTAAACTACGGATATAGTCGGTGTTAGGGTTGAGTGAGTTAAAGATCAAACTAAGTCCCTATCACTATAATAGAAAGTTGACGTATATATACAACCCCTTAGCCACTTCCACTCAAATTTTACAGACATTTCATATCTACAAAATTTTAAAAATAAATGAATAAATAGTTGTTGTTTTTTGTTTTTTTTTAATCAATAAACAAACATATTTTAAAGTGAACTTAAACATACAAGGTCTTTCGTCTTTATCCTCTGGCCCATCTTGGAAGTGGGAGTGAGGAGTAAGTGGTTCCATGACTTGGTCATCCATCCTTGGCAAGATTACTTTTTAGTCCAGATGCTCTGTCTTTAGCTTCTGTCGGTGAATAATAATGATGATGATGATGATAATAATAATAATAATAATAATAATAATAATAATAATAATAATAATAATAATAATAATAATACTAAAAATAATAATTAATATGATGATGATGATGATGATGATGATGATGATGATGATGATGATGATGATGATGATGATGATGATGATGATGATGATGATGATAATAATGATGATGATGATGATGATGATGATGATGATGATGATGATGATAATAATAATAATAATATTAATGATTGTTGTTGTTGTTATCAATAATACGCCATATATATGGAGCCACAGATAGAGAAGCTTGTGTTTGTTGCTTGTTTTGACTTTTGATTGGATGAACCTGTTTGTGTCAGCCTCAAATTCTGTAAACTGTTTCCAACTTTGTTCAAGGCCTGATGGTTTTAATTATTGCTTGTGTGCAAAGTGCAGGTAGTCTTTATTTTATTTTCCCTTTGTGAGTTCGTGTTTTATTGTAAAGCGCCTTAGAGCATGAATTCGTGGAATTTGCGCGCAATACAAATGATTTATTTGTATTATTATTATTACTATTATTATTATTATTATTATTTAGAAGCAGAAAACAGGGGAGACCTTCCGAAAGCTCTTCGTACTAAGGGAAACAGCTCTAATATTCCCTCAACTAACCCAAAGGAAAAATAAACCTCTAGTACAGTAAGAAAAAAAAAAAACACACACACCCGAGCACCTTTACTAAGACTTATGACTTCTTTGCCTTACCTTTCTATCCAGGTTCATTTCTTTTTTTCTTTTTTATTATTATTCCAAAAGTGGGATGGCATGGCTTTCCACGGCTTACTCTCATAAATAAATCGTAAAAAAAACCGTGATTTTAAAAAAAAATGATATTGATAAATAACAACAGCGATCTAGCTATCTATCTATCAGCTGCACAGTACACACTACATTAATACTCATTGTGTTGTGAACTGGCAGTACAGTGCAGTAAACAGTAAACAAACAGAACACCGTTAGGCCTCTGCTGTGGATCGAGTAGGCACTAATCTATTTTTAACTTTGTGAAGACCCTGGTTACTAAATTTAGCTACCTTAATCACATAGGGAAATTCCGATATTACTTCACTTTTGGCACCGACCATTCTGTGCACCGAACAGGCATCAGGCCAGTGATATACAGTATCGTTATTGGACAGCTCACCCACATGATTGAATTGAAAACTTGGCTCCATAAGCCATGTCCGGATGGGAGAGTACATAATTGCAATCGTCACCTTCATCATCACTACCACCACAACCGCAGCAAAGATCATCACCATCGTCTCACTATTGCCACCACCACCACTAACACATCATTATCATAAGTTCCATCACTGCTACATCCTTCACTATCACTATCACCATCGTCACCACAAATAATATTGTAACTTCTCCACCACATCATTATCGCACTCACCACTACTGAAATCACCACACCACAAAAACAACTTCACCACATCATCATCACCATCACTACCCCCAATACTACTTCTCCACCACTATCACCACTACAGCAACCATCATATTGTCATCATCATCATCACTACCACTACCAACACGATTGCAACCACCACCACACCATCGTCATCATCACCAAACATCCACCACCACATCATCATAACCACTACCACAACTACTGCAATCAACGCTCTCCTAAAACTAATACTACACATTTGACTGTGTCCCTCCTAGCCAAGGTCTCCACCCAGGGCTAGGACAAAACTATGCTTATTTTTAAGGGTTTTACGGCGCTTGCGACACATTTTTTAGGTCATTTCAGCGCCAGTAAACAGGAAGAAATTGGGATAGTCAAAAAGTTAGAGAATTACAATTAAAGCACCCAAGAAAAAGTAAGACAAAGGTGAATTGGTTCAAATAGGGAATAGATGTAGAATACAAGAGCACACTATCAGTGTACTTAGTTTGATGTTTTGTTTTGTTGGGGTTTTTTTTGTTGTTGTTCGTTTTGTTTTTGTTTTTAAGGGTTTTACGGCGCTTGCAACACATTAAGGTCATATCAGCGCCAGTAAAAAGGAAGAAAATGGGATAGGAAAAAGTTCTAGAATTACAATTTAAGCACACAAAAAAGGGTGAGACAAAGGGGATAGAAGATACAGCAAGTAACCTCCTTTCTGATATGGGATGTGGAAAAAAAATCCACCCAGGAATATTACTTGACGAATAACAATTCAGTGCTTTTCCAACATAAGATAAATCCAACATGATTAGATGGGAACAAAAAACAAAAATAAAGAATACAAACAAAAGAGAAAATAAGAAATAAATAAAAATAAGAGGTTCAATGTGTGCATATTTTCGGTATTTTACTACCTAATCTTTATATGTTTTATTTTTCAAAACATTGAACATTGTAAATACAATTGAGTAACAATAACAATACAGTTTGTTTTTATGGGCTTTACGGCGCTTGCAACACATTTAGGTCATATCAGCGCCAGTAAAAAGGAAGAAAATGGGATAGTAAAACGTTCTAGAATTACAATTAAAGCATCCAAGAAAATAGAAGACAAAGGGGAATTGGGTCAACTAGGGAACAGATGTAGATTCCAAGAGCACACTATCAGTGTACTTAGTTTGAGATCACTTAAATGTCTATTCTGTCGTGTCCCATCCTGCATGTTAAATGTTGCTGTTGACCAGGGACCCCTTGTAAAGCGCTTTGAGCAAATTGTGTATGATAAAAACCAAACCACACAATAAGATGCCAGAATAACTACCAGAGGAGGTTTGTATAACATTATGCCAGAGGAAAACAATATAAAAGTACTCCAAAAAAAATCGTTTAAAAAATCTAAATCATCCTTAAAATAAAATTAAAAAATAAATAAAATAAAAAACAGAAGGGGGAAGGGGTTAAAACTAGATCCAGTCCTTCATTTGAAACTTTTAGAAAGAATCTGAAAACAGAACCTTTTCCCTGTGCCTTTTAGTCCATTGTATATCTTAATTTGTGCATTGTTCAACTATTGATTGTCACTGAAATCCTATTCCTTTATCATAGCACCCTGAGCACTTTAGGGTGGAAGTGTGCGCTTTATAAATGCTTCATTATTATTATTATTAACATGGATTCTTTTCTGGTATATGTCTTACATTATATCTCTTCAATTTTCATCTTGTAGTCATTGTCTGCTCACTTTGGTGTAGATATATCTTTTGACTTTGAGCTCACATTTGCAAGTTTATGGACAAAAACGTATATAACAGTATATTTACAGTATATAAACGTATATTTTTGTTTTTTTAAAAAGGAATGACATGGCTTTCTGTCAACAACAAAAACTGTTAAAAATTGTAATACTTTGTGTTAAACTCAGATATAATATACGAAAGAAAATTTCAACTTTTCACCTTCGTTTTTTCCCGAGTGGACAAGCCAACATTTCTCCCATATTAATGAATTTAACACAAAGTATTACAATTTAAACTGCTGAGGAGATTTCATTTTTGTATATTAATTTCTCATCTCAAATCTATGACATCACATTTTGGAAGATCCATGTCTTTATAACTGTTGAAGAAATTGCAAGAGTTGTTGTAGATTTCCCCATTTTTTAATGGCATTGGCATTAGTTCATTTGGCAGACATATTATTGACCAACATTTGTTATGAATTATTCTTATTGTTCATTTACAGTTGTTAGAAAACTGAGCAATGGTCCGTCTATTATATATGCTCCCAAAAGAAACCAGAAAATACTGGACGAATAATCTTGAGGAAATAAGATCTATATTAGCCAATATGTTTCCAAGAATCACTGACAACAGCAACCTCATGTCAAATCTATGAAATCACCTACTTCTAGACGATCCAGTCTGAAACCATTAGAGTTAGAGACAGCTGTGGAGGAAGTTGCGACAGATGTTTTTGACTTCCCTACATTTTTAACAGAAGGTGTTGATTTGGCAAACATGTTGTTGACTAACGATTGTTTTGACTTATTGTTACTTCTGTGGTCCGACTTCGAAGAAAACACATTTTTAATGGGTGAAACGGTGCACGTAGCTTCAGTAACAGTACTATCTATACTACTACTTTTACTACTAATGCTACTTTGATTATTACGTGAGAAAGGCAAAGATGGTGTAGAAGAGGCTGCAGGCATGCAAGATTTCAGCTTGGGTTGATTTGGAATCGGTTTGGACGCTAATGGGCATCGCTTTTTGGTGACCTTCTTCTTTAACAACTCGGAACACTTTGCAGCCCTACGAATTGGTGTGTCAAATGGTTCTTCAATTTTCGTCGACCCTCCCAAACCGTTGTAAGTCCGAGAAGGAGGTAAACCAACGCCTGATTTCAATAGGGTAAGGGGGCGGGATGAAGATATTCCTGTAAGCTTTTTCTGCATGATGGAAAAATTAGAATAAGGTATGCTGGGAGCTGAATCTTTCTCCAATTCAATTTTCCTCTGTTTTGCTGCCTGGAATTTCTCTGCTGCCGTTGTAATGCGAAGCAATTTCAGAACGGAGGGTGCCGATTCATAAAATTCACGCTTCTGGCTTTCATTATCAGAGTCTCTGTTTGACGAATTAGAGGAGATAATATTCTCAGCTTTTACATCATTATCACAACCAATACTGTCATCAAACAAGTCCGGAGAAAAGCATTGCCTATCACATTTTGAAGAAGATTTAGAACTTTCGACAACATTGTTGTTGTCAATTTCACACTTATCAATATCTCTATTATTGGAATCAGTGGGATGATCTGGTTTTGTGAGTGAAGAAGTCGATGGGGGTGGGGGAGGTGTGTAAGCAACATTTGGGCTCTCTTCATTTATAGCTGCTATAAAACTATGACTCCCTTCCGTCTTTTTACGCTTTAAGGCATTGCGTAAATGAACAATTTTCCTTCTATTAATATTTTTCTCTTTCTCCAAACAAGAGACCGTCTTAATCGATTCTTTCAGCTGGAGACTAAGTTGCTTCAATTCCTTCTTCATGTCTGTCATTTTGGTTCGGCCCAGGATGACCTGTAAGTTAAGCTCCCTGTTTTCATTTCGGAAGGATTTCTTGTCATCAAGAGCCTTGGAATATTCCCTTTTCATAACCACCAGCATACTTGAAAGCTGTTGAATAGCACTTTCTCCAGATTCCCCGTGGCATTTTACCATCTCATTCAGATCTTCTTCCGTTCCTTACGAAAAAAAGAAAATAAAGAAAAGAAAATTAGGACTGAGCAATGAGCTGGGTGGAGGAAGTTGAAGAAGAGCAGCAAACAGGCGATAATTATATACTCAATTATAAGAATTCTTACCTTTATCCACATATTGAATTAGTTAAATGAAAGATTTTAGTATCGACAATGCATAGTATATCACAATCATAATCTCGCGATTTCATCCATGAAACAGATGGGAATGGCAAGGGCAGTAATGTTGTTACCATCATACAGTCATAGTTCAAACCATTCGCGACTGCATAAACCTTTTAATTCCAGATGAAGTGAAAAAATGGTCAATTATTTTTCATGAACAAAAGGTTAACTTATTTTCTTAAAATCCTGAAATTACAGTAGGCAGCATAGCTCGGCGGTACAGCCTTTGCTTCGTACCCAAAAGGTACTGAGTTCGATCACCTGCTGCTGCGCTCTGTGGCCTTGAGCAAGTTAACTCGCTCTAGCTCAATTTGCAGCGCTGCACTGCGGCTGACACATGGGTTATTCCACAGTCTTTCCTTGGAATAGACCCTAAAGACAAATTTCCCCTATGGGATGAATAAAGGGAATTATATTTTATTTTTATTATTGGGCGTGAGAATTCAATCAATTAGAGAACAAATGCTTGACAACCCATGTTGTGGGTGCCCAAATCAGCGGTCAACAAGAACACTATCCATTCTATCTGACATCACATAAAAGTTCTGATGGTGACTGTCGTGTTCTTAGATCATTAATGAATAATATGTATATTTCCAAGAATCAACAAACCAAATTGTTACAGGAGAGAACATTTATTAAACTACATTAAATAAGATGCATGTGTACAGGATGACGGTTGGATACAGAATGACTCCCAACAAGGTAGCCAGTAGAACAAACGCTAGTTGTGAATGATACTACATTAGATAGACGATACAAGTTATGATACTTGAATACAATAACTTTCATTCACAATAGTGACAAAAAGTTTTAAAAAGGAGGAAATTTTTGAAAAATCAAGGAAAAGTGAACAATATCTATGAACACAGCCCATCTTGAAATGATTAGAAAGTTATCCAAGACCCATGAAAATTCACAAGAAAACAAAATGGGTTCTATGCATCCATGGGTGCCAGCAGGAAGAAGTGCTGAAACCTGAAACTAAAATCTCAACACTTTGCCAAACCTGAAAATGTTCCTCCTGAAAATGCGGCCTAAACTGTACTCTTATTTCATCGCTGTTTTTATACCATTATTAAATGATTACAAGGCAAACATATTGAAAAAATGAGGAAATTAATTTGATTTTAAAACCAACTTATCACACATAGTGAAATACTCACAGTGCAATTGTCTCTCTCAAGGGGAGCCAAAGAACAGAGAGAGACAGAGAGTACCAGAGGTACTTTACTCAAAACACTGAAACCGGAGGTATTTGACTTCGAGATATTGCGAAACCGGAATTTCGGCATGAACCGGAAAACTGGCATCCATGTATGCATCACATATTGCTGCAATAACTGAAACCAGTTTTTAAAATGGCGGAGTCCTTTTGTTTCAGGCTCTCTTTAAAAATAAAAAAAGCATTTGTTGTCATGTAGTCAACACATTATAATTAATTACACACCTTAGACACCTCCAAAATTACCAAGAACTAGAATCAAAGTAGGATCTTCTGACACGAGCAACTACAACAAAAAAACTGTGAACTATCCTGATGGGATGGATAGGAAACAAAATGCCATAAATCAAGTAAAAGTGATACAAAGCTGTGGACTATAAAAATTAATAAACAAAAATGAATATAAAAGCTTAAGAAAAGAACAAAATACCAAACACAGAATGTTTCTAGCTCAAAACCCTTCTTCGGCCAACAACAAAAATAATATAAATACATCCTTTCTAAAAAAAATATAGCCTTATGGAGAACATTGTGCTTATTTGAGTCAATAAAAAAATTGATACGGCGCACAACTCTACTGAAAGATTTGAAAAATAGAAATATATTTTTTACAGATAGATAAACAGATAACTTGATTTCCTTTTATAATTTAAAGTCAGTTTGAAAGTTCGTTAAGTCAAACAGATATCATAAAAAATTTACCGAAGACACTAACATCTCATGGCCACACCCTCAACTCTATCTGTCCAGTAGAGTCCTTACTTCCGTTGTGTTGATTTAGCGGTGATCAGTGTTGTTATGTAGTAGTGTGTTCTCATTGCGAGTATGTTTTATATGTGTGCGTGTGTGTGTATGTGTGTGGTGTATACATGTGTGTGTGTGTTTTGGAATGTGGTTGCATGGAAGAAAAAAAAAAAAAAGGGGGGGGGGGGGGGGGACACCATCAAGTAGAGAAATTCCTGAGCAAGGGGGGTGTGTTTGCTAGGAACTGTCAGATTGGCATTTTTTCAGCAAATCTAGGCATTCATAGTGATATAATTCACTTGATCACATGACGGTATTCGGATTTACAGAAATTTTAAACAAGTTTCACCGATTAACAACATCAACTAATATTACTGCTGATATTACTGTCGTTTTTAGGCCATCGATATGATAATTATTGCCCTGGGAAATATTTAGTTAAACGTTTCGGCAAACTGTCAATTGGTTCTGTCTAGCTTCTAGCCCGAACAAACCAAAAGTAGACAGATTCGGGCACTTGATATTTTTCGCATCCGCTTCAGATTCTCATATGACCTCACATAAGTAAAGGGGAGACATTCCAAAAGCTCCTACATCCCCAGTATTCATTCAATTTCTATTTTCACTGTTGATCTTTTGTCAGGCGTTTATTTATTCAACTTGTCATCATATAAAAGCGTTTTAAAAACTCTAGAACAAACCTTGATAGATTTGTGAAAGTTTAAAATTTCCTAATTTAACCATTGTTTTGATTCTCGGCCGCCATTTTAATTTGTGAAATATTGAAGGTAGTGCAAAGCACTCCCAAGTAAAGCGTGGTAAAGACGTGCGACTTATTGATATTGATATCTACTGACTATATATATCGAATATATCGAATATCGAATGAAAATAGTTCTTTCCCCGCGAAATTGCGGGCTTTTTACTAGTAACTTAAAAACCAGATAGTCAAACTGTTTTTCCACAGTAATGAAAATGTTTTTATTGTTGGCTGAAGAAGGGTTCCATGTTTGGTATTTTGTTCATTATTGAAGCTGTTATATTCATTTTCCATTTATTACTTTGAAAATCAAATAGGTCATGTTAATTACTGATTCTTTATGTTATACTTATCATTATGAAGACATCCTAATTGACATCCATTACTATTAACATCGCTGTCAAATTTATTGTACCAACTACACCGACCTTCCAACATTAGCTGGATATTCTCCAGTTTCCTCAGCTTTTTCTTTGTGGCATCGTAGTCAACAAGGTCCTTTTGCATTGATTCGTTTTCCTTCCCAACATGTATTAGATGTCTCTCAAACATCGATTTCTCCCTCTCTGCCTTCTTAAGCTGTTCCCGGACTTCCTCTTTTGAGGCTGCACATGCAGCTAGCTTGTCTTGGACTTCTTTCAAATCTTGCTTCAAAGCACCAAGGCTACATATTTGAGCCTAAAATTGAAAAAAGAAAAAAAAAGAAAAAAAGACGTAAATGCAAATGCATCACACGGATGCCTGGGTAAACAATGTTCTGTTTTTTTTCTTTTTTGTTTGTTTCTTTTTTGTGTGTTTTTTTTTAATGATTTGAGGTTTTGACAAAAGGCGCTATAGAAATATGCTTATAATTATTATTACACTGTATTATTATTATTATTATTATTATTATTATTATTATTATTATTATTATTATTATTATTATTATATTATTATTATTATTATTATTATTATTATTATTATTATTATTATAAAAAGATAAATAAATGAAATAAAATTTTAATCCAGAAATTTGAAACAAAAAAAAATTGAGTAAAAGAGAAAAAAAAGAAACACTCACAGATAATCATCTGAAATGTTTGAGCCGGGTGTATTAAAATGTCACTACAGATTGCACTAACTAAACTGGAGATACATAAAAATAATTAAGTTTTGATCAACAATGCAGAATTGTGTGCTGTGACCATTTTGCAACATAAAAATTTGCAGAACTTTGTTTCGTTTGTTTTTGTTTTTAAGGGTTTTAAGGCGCTTGCAACACATTTAGGTCATATCAGCGCCAGTAAAAAGGAAGAAAATGGGATAGTAAAAAGTTCTAGAATTACAATTAAAGCACCCAAGAAAAAGTAAGACATTGGGGAACTGGGAACAATAGGGATCAGATGTAGATTCCAAGAGCATACCACCAATGCACTTAGTTTGAGATCACCTATAAGTCTCATCCAGACACAAGCACAAAATCCAACAAAGAGGAATACACTCAAATGCTTGCATTATACATTAAAAATAACAAATATAATAACACATAACAGAGAGATGATTTACAACGAAAAAAATATCATCTCCCAAAACAATAACTATGCATTTGACTGTTTCCCTCCCAGCTAGGACTCCTGCCAGGGTCGGGACAAAACCGAGCAATCTCACACCAAGACAAAGACAGAAAGCAAGTTGGAAAACAGATATAAGGGGATAGAAGACACGGTAAGTACCTCCTTGCCCACTGTGGAGGTAGGGAACCCCACCCAGGAACTTTGTTTCAACTCAATATAACAGATTTTGTGATTCTTTCTACATATAAAATAAACTTGTATTATCATAAAATAGTTAAAATTAAAACATATTCATCTCATAATCTCACATCTTGTTCCTCCTCAAGTTTCAAATGATTTTCTAAAATAAAAAAGAAAATGAGTGAGTGTACTACAAACATGCAGAATCTTCAGGAGGAGGGGTGGGAATGTTTAAGATTTCATTCAATCATTTGAAATATATTTTTAAAGGAGAAAAATTTTAATAAAAGATTGAATTTGCAATCAGTTATCTAACTGGAGAAATAACAAACCAAAAAAGAACCCCCCCCCCCCCCAAAAAAAAAACAACAACTTTGTGTTAACATAATTCCCCCTTCCCTTGGCTCTGTTAGTTAAGTGTAATCCAATACTTAATGATATATCACCTTTAAAGCAGCAATCTGGTTGTGAAGTGTGTCAGAGTCTTCATTCTCTTCCTCGTTGATCTCTGGGATGTCGAAGAACAGTCTTTTTATTATCTGAAAATGACCAAAAAAAATTTTTAAAGGAAAATGTCTTAAATACAATAAACATCGGAGCTGGTTAATTAAAAGCTTTCCAAAATCAATAATATTGATTAAATAAAATTTGACAGCTTCTCTGCTTTCAATTTCATTACAACAGAAACAGAAGAAAATTTCTTAAAACCTATAAGTCCCGTGGATCCAGTGTTTATCCCAGATTCTGTAGTTTTATGTATTCAGTAACAATTGTTTGCTACCACTACGGTAGTGCTTTGTTGTAGACTAGCATTGTATCAAAGGGGTAGTGACTACCCCTTTGATACGATGCTAGTCTACAACAAAGCACTTTCCAGTAGACCAAACAAACCTAGCTACCCATCCACTGCTAAGTGGACAAAAGAACTTGGATGCCTTCCTCTAGCACACCATCAAGATGCCTAATCACAGATTCATGTCCAAGGTTGTGCCACTCCATCACAGCGACACACAAACAATGAATGTTCAGTGATTCTTTGTAACCTGGTAAAGTCTAATTATAATCAAATCATAGCAACATTAAATTTTTGATAAGGTACTAAATTACACAAATGTCAGCAGGTATCTAATGCATTCAGATACACTGTAATCCGCTTAAGATAAACTCCAAGGAACCAAAAAAAAGTTTATCTTATCCAAAACTTGACAGGAACAACTCTTCAGCAACACAAAAATTTGTTTCATCTATTTGTTATCCCCCTTTATGGAATCTATATCCCCAGAAAGACAGCCCAGCTTCCTTTTAAGCTTGGCTAAACTAAGAGTGACTTTTTTCCGTCTAATATTTGGAGTTAGAGTCATCCTTCGCAATGCAACAGGCATATGATGATCTAAAATCTTGAAAAGGCAGAGTGAGAATGGAGAAAAAAAGTTGGGAGAGTTGAGACGCTATCATCACTCATCCTCTAGTCTAAGCTAATTGCGCGATAAGTGCCAGTCTTGTTCTAATAGTAATAGATAACCAATTTGCGAGCCTTTACTTGCAACTAGCCAAGTGTGTGTAAAGCGAATATTTGCACACAATATACACTCAAATAATATAGCAGGTGTCGTTTCTTGATTGTGCGATGAGGAGACTATAAGATGGGAGATGGAGGTGGGGAGCGGGATGATTGAGAGACTCCCTGTCTATCCCAGTTATGCAGATCCAGATTGATGAGTTCATCTTATCCAGACTTGCTCACCGATGGAGTTTCTTAAACATTTTAAATAACTAATGATTTAGAGCAGAAAATCAGGACCAGCCTCAGAGTCTACTTTAAGCGAGAGTTTATCTTAACAGTTTATCTTAATCGGGGTGCATCTTTTATAACAATTTTTACACTTTTAGAACATGTTGAAAAATACATAAAAAATCTTCTTATATAAATATATATATACAAAGTCAACTGCATGCTTTGACAAAACAATCAAGGAATCTGTTTTGTTTTGGTTTGGTTTACTTTTTCTGTGTAGTTTTAAAGTTTTTTATCTTTTATTCAGCAGATGAATGATCAAGCTCACTCTCTACTGATAGAAAAAAAAAAATCAGGGCTGACAATCATGAGCTTTGATCCCATGTTGATTTTTTCTTCTTCTTGTTCTTTTATTTTTCAATATATTTGTCTGCCAATGCATCGTGCTATGCACCTTTTCAAATCGTGCACCAAGGCCTGCTCCCTGATTTACACTTTCATATTTTAAAGCCACAGCAAACACTAATATACTTCTAATTACGCAGTTTATGACATTTCTCATTTTGTTAAAAATATGAATTTTTGGTTTTAAAAAACTGATCAAGTTCTGTCTTGGGAAATTCATCAGAAACTAACCTGGTTTTTCTTCACTTGTTTTCGACAACTAGGACATGTGGAAGAGTTCGCAAGCCATCTCATTAGGCATTCTTCATGGAATGTGTGGCCACAAGGGACCGCAGCAATGTTCAAGTTACCACTGTTCTCAAAGAGATCAGCGCAAATACAGCACTGAGCCCTCATGGTATAGATCTATAACAAAAAAACAAAAACATCAATAATAAATTTTGAAAATCATTATAAAAAAATTGTTTCCCCCGCTTGGTGAATAATTACCAGCACATTACTTGAGCTGAAATTTAATAGAAGAAGAGGGGGCTGGGGTGCATAAATTCTGAAAAAAATAGGTGGGGGGGGGGGGGGGAGGAGGCAGCGATTCATCTATTTGATACAGTAAAGTATAGGGTGGAATCGGGTAATTTCGCAACAATCAGGTCTGCCTTGAGCAGCTGATTTGCCCATTGGACTACTGAGACAGAGAAGACATTCGGTTTATAATTTAGAGGGCCAATTAAATGTATTTCTATGACGTGTTAATGTAGATTCATGGCGAATAATATTCATAAGAGCTCTTTTTTGACTGCCACTGCTGTCAATTAAAGTCACTACAACACAGCAAGTCAATTCGCCGCCACAGTCGAGAATTTCTATACTTATTGTTTTTTTCCAAAAGCCTATATATATGGTGAATCAAATTTTCTATTTCTCAGACACTTTTGTCCTCAAACCTTTACATTATCTACCACTGCCAATTGCACGAGTCTTCTCTTGAGTGGCACCTGTATATGGAAGGTCTTCCCTATTGCCAGATATTTAATTGCACATGAGTTGAGTGCTGTGCTATAATGTATGTAAAGTGCCTTCCTCAGGACACCCTGCAATGCTAGGGTTACGTGATCATAGTCAGAGAAGGGGAAGGACTTCCGTAGATTCACAGGATGTCTAAAGTGGGGATTTTTTTTTTAATCATCGGGTGGTGGGGGGGGGGGGTGGAGGGTGAAGACCCCTGAATCCCCCCCCCCCCCTCAACCGTGCAATATCGAAACTGATGGGAACCAGAGTAAGTCAAAGTGGCGTCGACCGGAGTCGTAAACAACCGACTAAGCAAATTGTTTTTGAAATTAGAAAAATCACACCACTAAAACTAAAAGGAGGGAAAAGAAGAAGAAAAATTAGAAAAATCACATATTATAAAAATGAAACTTATCTTAAATAGTAAAATATGTATTGGACATTGC